>NC_090027.1:17232722-17923972 GCF_037176765.1 Anolis sagrei
ATATATATGAAAGAGATGTTTGCCCAAAAGTTGGAGGCACATCTTGCTTTAGAGGAGAATTGCATATCTAAGAAAAGCGACTCCTTTTGCGCTCCAGTATAGAATTATTTCCCTCTAGGGAAAGGCCAGCCCAATGACTCCCACCCGTGCTCCACTGACTAAGATCATGGAACCGCTGACCTTTTTGCTCCTGTCCTTTTTGGCATTGAAGCAGTCCTGGAAATAACCCAACAAAAGCCCTTCAAAAGCTACTTAGGTGACAAAAGAGCTGGTCATGGCTCTTAGCAAACAGAATTCATCATCTGAACAAGCCTTCTATCGACAACACAAGCCCTCCATTAACTAATTTCTTATCACCCAGCTATCATGAATATAAGTTATGGGAATTTGGTCTCTCCGAATGGCTTTCTGCTTGGTTGGGAAGTAGGCCGACTGCTTTCTGGGTGTGGCTGGCTCTTGACGCATTGTGCCAGGATAATGAAATTCTATGGATTTGTCCTAAAAGCACCTCTTGGATTATGTGTGGGTGTCTTTAAATGAGGAAGTTAAACTGTCAGGTTGCTGATATCCTCTGTGACAAATTGTATCAAGCGAAGATTGTTGACAATGAAGATAAACCTTATCAAGGAAAGTAAACCAAGAGCAAATCATAATTGCTAATGGCAGAGCAACCTGTGAAATTAAGATAATAAGGATCACCAAAAGGCCACCAAACGCCCAGTAATCTAGAAGCTCATTTTGTAAAAGCAAGAGCAAACTACACTATGAGTGTGAGCAAGACAATATCTACAGGAACTGTGAGCAAGAACGGCCCCCTTGGCTATTTATCCCTAGGGCCCTTTTACACATGTTACCCCAGAATAAACTGGGGTAAAAGATGTGTGTGGTGAAGAAGCTAAATGACATTTGGGGAAAGTTTGGACAGAATCAGCTGAAAAGCACATGTTTAAAAGGTGCTCTTAAAACCTGATTTGGCCCCTCCCAAAAAGGGGCTGAGGTGGTGCAATGGGTTAAACCATTTTGCGACTGAACTGCTGACCTGAAGGTTGGCAATTCGAATCCATGAGACGGGGTGAGTTCCTGTCTGCCAGCTCCAGTTCCTGCCAACCTAGCAGTTCAAAAGCATGCAACTGACAAGCTGGAATATTGACAAGATTGAGATATTGACAAGCTGGAATGTGTCCAAAGGAGAGTGACTAAAATGATAAAGGGTCTGGAGAACAAGCCCTATGAGGAGCGGCTTAAGGAGCTGGGCATGTTTAGCCTGAAGAAGAAAAGGCTGAGAGGAGATATGATAGCCATGTATAAATATGTGAGAGGAAGCCACAAGGAGGAGGGAGCAAGCTTGTTTTCTGCTTCCCTGGAGACTAGGACGCGGAACAATGGCTTCAAACTACAAGAGAGGAGATTCCATCTGAACATGAGGAAGAACTTCCTGACTGTGAGAGCCGTTCAGCAGTGGAACTCTCTGCCCCAGAGTGTGGTGGAGGCTCCTTCTTTGGAAGCTTTTAAACAGAGGCTGGATGGCCATCTGTCAGGGGTGATTTGAATGCAATATTCCTGCTTCTTGGCAGAAAGGGGTTGGACTGGATGGCCCATGAGGTCTCTTCCAACTCTTTGATTCTATGATTCTATGAAATGTGAGTAGATAAATAGGTACCGCTTTAACGGGAAAAGGAAAGAGATGCTCCAAGCAATCTTGCCGTCCACATAACCAGGAGGTGACAACGCAGGATCGTTGGCTTGAAAATGGAGAAAAAGCCCCTCCCCAGAGCCAGAGATGAGCACTGCCCCAAGAAGCCGGAAATGAAAGGAGAAGCCTCTGCCTTTATTTGTCTTTGTCTGTCTGATTGTATATGATTGTAAAGGCATTGAATGTTTGCCTTTTAATGCTATAATCCACTCTGAGTGCCTTATGGGAGAAGGGAGGAATATAAATAAAGAGTATTATTGTTGTTGTTGTTGTTGTTGTTATTATTATTATTATTATTATTATTATTATTTTAAATAGTGGTACAAGAGCCGAACCAAGGAACGCAACAATAGCATGCTTTGATCCCTGGACTGGAAATGGAGCTGCCTGCAGGGTGTTTCAAATAAATAGACAACATTGCTACTTGGGTGCATCATTTCACTATGCAGATGTTTGGATACACCCTTTTGACCCCGTTATATAGGAGACTAATGTTGCAAGAAAAGCTAGTTTCCTATCTTTTCCTCTGCATATTCCTAATTATAAAGATATCACTTTATATTCCCCTCCTTCTTGCATGTTGGATACATACCTGATATACATGCCTATGGCATAGGCAACCAGGAAAGCATTATCCAGTGCTCCAAACAGTTCCTTATAGTTATCTTGGTCTGGAAGAATGGACAGTACGGGTTAAGGTTCTGGTTCAACAGAGTACAACTAAGCAGCACATATGTCCAAAGTCGCCACTGGTATTTGTAAACAAGAAAGGGGAAACAACTGCCTCCTGATCAACTAGATCTAAACTATAGTATGTTCTAAGCAAAATAGAGAACTCTAGGAGTTGTAGGGCAAATAAACTTTTACACCTTTTGAGTCTTTCAGGGAAACAGACTAGGAAAACAAGTCTTACCAAAAGGCTTCCAGTCACACCACGTCGTGCTATTGGACTCATTGTTTGGATTGGCTCCACGGGAGGAACAATTGTAATGTAGTTCACTCTGGCAAAAAGAGAAAGAGAAAAAATGACAATAGAAAGAATCAGGAATATTAATATCATTATTGGGTTATAGCAAGCTATCTGTATATATGGCAACTTTGAAATGGGCAAGAAACCAGGCCCTTGCCCTAGTGCAGTGATGGTGAACCTATGATACGCGTGTCAGCACTGACACACATGGCTATTTTTGATGACACGCAGCCACATGCATACACAGAAGTACACCTTATAAGAGCCAATCTAATTCCATCCTTAAATTTGTAAAAGGCTCTACACATTTAACATCTGCACGTTTGGGCATTGTTCACTCCATAACTCAGCATGGAATGTACATTTTTCTTACTTAAACTATAATTGTTGCAAAATTATGGGGTTTTTTTTCTCGAAGTTGATACCCTACCCAAGTTATGCTCAGGTTTTTGGCAAATTTTGACACACCAAGCACAAAAGGTTGCCCATCACTGCCCTAGTGAATCCTCAACCTAGGGAACAAGGTAGGAAGTAATGAGAAGATGAGACAAGAATAGGAAAAAGAAGAATCTCTTTTCTTGTGTTGGATGACTTAAAATTGTTTTCTCCCTCCTGACTTTCCCAAAAAAAAAGTAAAGACCTGGCTCTTTGAACAAACTTTTGAGAATGTAGCGGAATAGATAACACAGAACTGTGAATGATGAACATGGAATGGCCAGACAATGTTACTGGATAACGTTTTTAACACCGATGATCACATGCTTTAATGGTTTTTATTTATGTTTTATATTGTAACGTTGATAGTTTTTAATGGCACTTTTATGAATACCTGACATTGAATTGTGCCAATCTGTAACCTGCCTTGAGTCACCATATGACTGAGAAAGGCGAGCTACAAATATCGTAAATAAATAAATAAATAAATGTTTTATTGTCTGTATCTCACACCAAGTGATCACTAGATATAAAGGTAAAGGTTTCCCCTTGACATTAAATCTAGTTGAGTCCGACTCTGGGTGGTATTGATTATCTCCATTTCCAATTCGAAGAGCCAGTGTTGTCTGTAGACACCTTCAAGGTCATGTGGCTGGCATGACTGGATGGAGCATCATTACCTTCCCACCAAAGTGATACTCATATTTGCATATTTTTGAACTGCACGTTTGGCAGAAGCTGCAGCTAATAGTAGGAGCTCGCCCTGCTCTCTGGATTCAAACCACCAACCTTTTGGTCAGTAAGTCCAGCAGCTCAGCGCTTTAACCCGCTGAGCCACCGGGGCTCCTTCCCTAGATATAGGGCAGGATAAAACTTTTTCAATCACTCAAAGAAGAAACATAGGTATCCAGCTCACTTGTGAATTCAGAATATTCTTATGAACATTTCATTGGACTTAAATCTCCCTGTATTCAATAGTATCCATAGTATAGCAGACATGAGGGACTTGCGCCTTTTCAGATGATGCTGGACTACAGTTCTCATCACGTATGCTGACTGAGGCTGATGATACCTGGAATCCAATGAGGCCTGTTGACCTGAGAGCTCCACACTCTTTGAATTGCAGGCCCGGGCTAGCTTTGAATCAAGAAAGAACTCCTGACTTTCTAGGATTTATGCTACTTACCTTTACAATACTAATGGGTTTCCGTGAGAGATGGAAGGTGGTATAGCACAGAAATGTCAACACAAGGATCAGTCCCCGATACCTAGAAAAGACCACAGAAGAGAAAGACTGAACACCTAACATTAATTCTGAAGATTAACCTAGAAGGTTAGATACACATTTGCCCTGTGATAAGCATCATAAATGATTTAAAATTCATTGTAGGAGCCCCCGATGGCACAGTGGGTTAAACCCCTGTGCCGGCAGGATTAAAGGCCGACAGGTCGCAGATTCGAATCTGATGAGCTCCCTCTGTCAGCTCCAGCTCCTCATGCAGGGACATGAGAGAAGCCTCCCGCAAGCATGGTAACACATTAAAATATCCAGAAATCCCCTGGGCAATGTCCGTGCAGACGGCCAATTCTCTTACACCAGAAGTGACTTGCAGTTTCTCAAGTCGATCCTGACATGACAAAAAATAATAATTGTTGGTCTTTTTCAGTCTTGAAAGGATTGCTATGTAGTACCTTGTATGAGCCTATCATGTTAATATTTAAGTACAATATCCATGTTACTATAGCACAGGGATTTCAGCTATATAACTGGGAAGAGTTAAGATATGGACATGTTTTTGTTTTCCCTATTCTTAAACAACCGAGAGCCAGAAAGTCTGATTACTCTCATTCCCCAGCAATCTATCCAACATACCTTTAGCCTATTTCCAAAAAACTGAGAGTTCATGAATGTTCCTTGACCTAAAATGGTGAAGGATTGCAGATTTGCTAGATTATTGAGCTTACTGTGCTTCTGCTGTGAAATACTTTCAATGTTCCTCTTAGGCTGTGCATTTAGAGGGAGAACCATACATAAGTGGGCATGCTACTTTACAAAGGAGCTTGTCTACTATTCCTGATCATCTGGACTCTCCCCAATAAAAAAGTATGATTTGTTAGACTGGCACTCAGTTTTCAAAATAATAATAATAATAATAATAATAATGGAAGCAGATGAAACAATAGATCCCATCCTCAGCTGCTGCAAGAAGATCGCACAGACAGACTACAAGCAGAGGCATAACACCATTGCTCAGGTGATTCATTGGAACTTGTGCCACAAATACCATCTGCTTGCAACAAAGAACTGGTGGGATCACAAGCCGGAAAAAGTTACAGAGAATGAACATGCCAAACTCCTCTGGGACTTCCGGATTCAGACAGACAGAGTTCTGGAGCATAACACTCCTGACCTTACAATCGTGTTAAAAAACAAAGTATGGACTGTCGATGTTGCAATCTCAGGTGACAGCAGGATTGCAGAGAAACAACTGGAAAAGCTGATATGATATGAGGATTTAAAGATCGAACTGCTAAGACTCTGGCACAAGGCAGTCAAGTTGGTCCCAGTGGTGATCGGCACACTGGGTGCAGTGCCTAAAGACCTTGGCCTGCACTTAAACACAATCGGCGCTGAGAATAATAGAATCATAGAATCAAAGAGTTGGAAGAGACCTCATGGGCTATCCAGTCCAACCCCCTGCCAAGAAACAGGAATATTGCATTCAAATCACCCCTGACAGATGACCATCCAGCCCCTGTTTAAAAGCTTCCAAAGAAGGAGCCTCCACCACACTCCGGGGCAGAGAGTTCCACTGCTGAACGGCTCTCACAGTCAGGAAGGTCTTCCTCATGTTCAGATGGAATCTCCTCTATTGTAGTTTGAAGCCATTGTTCCGTGTCCAAGTCTCCAAGGAAGCAGAAAACAAGCTTGCTCCCTCCTCCCTGTGGCTTCCTTTCACATATTTATACATGGCTATCATATCTCCTCTCAGCCTTCTCTTCTTCAGGCTAAACATGCCCAGCTCCTTAAGCCGCTCCTCATAGGGCTTGTTCTCCAGACCTTTATCATTTTAGTCGCCCTCCTCTGGACACATTCCAAAAAAATACAATCTGCCAACTGCTGAAGGCCACCTTACTGGGATCTGCATGCATTATTTGCCAATACATCACACAATCCTAGACACTTGGGAAGTGTCCTACGTGTGATCCAATACAACAGCCAGCAGAGTGTCTGCTGTGGACTCATCTTGTGGTGTTTCAAATAATAATAATAATAATAATAATAATAATAATAATAACAACAACAACAATACACTTTATTTATATTCCGTTCTATCTCCTTGAGGGGACTCAGAGTGCATTACAGTATACACATAAATAGACAAACATTCAATGCCTTTTATACAACGAACAATGACACACAATATGCAAATAAAGGCAAAGGTTTCCCTTTCCCTCTCCAGCGTCTGGGGGCAATGCTCAACTCTGGCCATGCGGAGGTGCTCTTGTTCCATTTTCCATGGCGAGGAGCCTATCGTTCAAGGACTTGCCTGGTCGTGTTGTGCCGGCATGGTTTGCCTTGCCAACAAGGTGGTACCTATTGATTTACTCACATTATATGTTTTTGAACTGCTAGGTTGGCAGGAGGCAGGGCTGACAGCCTGGAGCTTACCCCGACCTGCAGCTTCAAACTGCTGATCTTCCGGTCAGCAAGTTTTTCTGCAGCTACGGGTTTAACCTGCTGTGCTATCGTGATACTGATAGGATTAGGTAAAGGTTTTCCCCTCACATTAAGTCCAGTCATGTCCGACTCTGGGGGTTGGTGCTCATCTCCATTTCTAAGCCGAAGAGCTGGCATTATCCGTAGACACCTCTTAGGTCATGTGGCCGGTATGACTGCAAGGAGCACCGTTACCTTCCCGCCGGAGCGTTACCTATTGATCTACTCACATTTGCATGTTTTTGAACTGCTAGGCTGACAGAAGCTGGGGGTAACAACGGGAGCTCACCCAGCTCCCCAGATTCGAACCTGCAACCTTTCCGCCAACAAGTTCAGCAACTCAACGGTTTAACCCACTGTGCCACCGGCAATGTCTGATATCAGTGGTCAGAGAAGAACCTGACATTACATTCCTATGCATGTTCATCTAGAAAACGCCATTCAAAAGGGTGAAGTTAACTTCCAGAAAATACTCAGGATCCTGTCTCATCATGAAAGCTAAGCAGCACCAGGTTGTGATGGGACTGCCGAAGAAAACCAGGTACTAAAAGCCTACAGTTCAGAGGGAGGAAATGGTAAACCACTTCTAAATATTCCTTGCCTAAGATAACTTTGCAAAATTCAGGGGTTCACCACAAGTGAATAGGCGACTTGCAGGTGTGCATGCACAGACACAAAGAGGAGCAGAACTGCATGATTTAATAAATAAATAGAATAATATAATCTTAGAGTTGGAAGAGACCTCATGGGCCATCCAGTCCAAACCCCTGCCAAGAAGCAGGAAAATTGCATTGAAAGCACTCCCGACAGATGGCCATCCAGCCTCTGTTTAAAAGACTCCAAAGAAGGAGCCTCCATCACACTCCGTGGCAGAGAGTTCCACTGCTGAACAGCTCTCACAGTCAGGAAGTTCTTCCTAACATTCAGGTGGAATCTTCTTTCCTGAGAGAGAGGGGAACTGAATAGAAGAGTAGAATCTAATTCAGAGCTTGCTAATTCCATCTAATTCAGAGCTTGGTAATGTTTACTCCTAGAAGCATCCAGCCTTGGATATCCCTCCCATGCTGACTGAGGGATTCTGGAGGTTGTCGTCCAAAAAGACAAACTTTCCAAAGGTCTACTCTAGCTTATTCATGGAAACACTGACTTAAATTCTCAGCTGTCAAAAGTTTCAAGCAGACTCCTTTCCCAACCTGATTTGGAGATCCCAAGGATCAAATCAGAGATCTTCTGCATGTAATGTGCAGCTACATCTTCTGCCATCAATTCAACAGCTGATTCTCTTTGCTTCTCTTTTTCTCATGACCACATTTTTTTCCATTCAGCAAAACAAGTGAACCACTCCAGAAATAAGTATGCTTTCCGAGTCATATGTGAGCAGTGGTGGAAATTAAGTCACATATGAGTAGTTCTGCTCTGTTTTTTGTAGCCAAAGGATAATTTCTTCCATCCTCAAAGGAAACAAGGATTTTGGTACCTCACAAGACATGAGATAGCACTCCAGACTATCATTTATTTATTTATTTACTTACTTACTTACTTACTTTATTTGTATACCGCTCTTCTCAGCCCTTAGGTGACTCAGAGCGGTTAACAACAAACAAACAGCAGCAAAAATTCAATGCTAACAACATACAGACCATATAAAAACAATTAAGGCAATAATACACTAAGCAATTAACATCAGTAAACATCAATCAACATCAATAAGTGACTCATTAGCGTCTCATAACTGAAATCACAATCCAAGTTCGTCATCCGTTATTCTGATTTCCTATGATTCATTGTAATTCATTGCACTTCTTATTTAAACGCCTGTTCAAATAGCCAGGTTTTTACTTTCTTCCGAAATGCCATTAATGAGGGAGCCGATCTAATGTCTGTGGGGAGGGCGTTCCACAGCTGAGGGGCCAACACTGAGAAGGCCCTGTCCCTCGTCCCCGCCAACCGTGCCTGAGTTGCTGGCGGGATCGAGAGCAGGGCCTCCCCAGAAGATCTTAAAGTCCTAGTGGGTTTGTAGGCGGAGATGCGTTCGGATAGGTAACTTGGGCCAGAACCGTTTAGGGCTTTATCGCCAGCACTTTGAATTGTGCCCGGTAGCAAATTGGCAGCCAGTGAAGCTGGCGCAACAGAGGAGTTGTATGCTCCCTGAGCGCCGCTCCTGTTAGTATCATGGCTGCCGAACGTTGAACCAATTGGAGCTTCCGAGCAGTCTTCAAAGCAACCCCACGTAGAGAGCGTTGCAGTAGTCTAGACGGGATGTAACCAGAGCATGGACTACCATATCAAGGTCATGCCTTGGGAAGCTACACCAGAATTGGCCAAAGAAATTCTGCAGACAAAACCAGGAACAAAGCTTGGACAAAAGTTAGTTCCCGGATCACATTATCACCGTCTGTTAGGAATTGTGGGAGTTGAAGAACAAAATACCTGGAGGGCCGAAGTTTGCCCATGCTTGCATTAAATGCTAAACAATCAACATTATAATATAAAACAAAACCTGCTGAATATTTAAACAACCAGACACATACAAATCAGTAGAGCGGTGATGTGGGCATGTATAATTTCTACTGATTCATGCATAAATTGGCAAATGGGAGAACAAACTGGAATACAAGTTTGTGGAACAGGAAATTCTGACGCATTATAAAACTGTTTAGAACCAAGCTGTGTCAAAGCACGACATAAAATACATCGAATATTGAGCTTGTATAACTAACCATTCAACACAATTCAAATAGATTAAATATAAACAACAATACTATAATTAGATTGGTAGATACAGAATGGGGGAACAATGCCTGGCTCGACGGGCACTCTGAGGGCTCTTGGAGTGTCTTCGCCTTCGTGACCGGGTAGAGCCTTTGTAAGGCTCCCTCTATCGGGTGGGAAAGACCCGATAGATGGCTTTATTTATTTGTTGTGTCAGGGCAATCAGTCAAATATATTACATTTCTAACAGAATAAAGCAAACAAACAGACAAAATATAAAATTTTTGAAGTTTGGTAGTTGAATAAATGTCCTTTGACCAGTATCTGGCCACTTGGAGTGCTTCTGGTGTTGCTGCGAGAAGGTCCTCCATTGTGCATGTGGCCGGGCTCAGGTTGCATTGCAGCAGGTGGTCAGTGGTTTGCTCTTCTCCACACTCGCATGTCGTGGATTCCACTTTGTAGCCCCATTTCTTAAGATTGGCTCTGCATCTCATGGTGCCAGAGCGCAGTCTGTTCAGCGCCTTCCAAGTCGCCCAGTCCTCTGTGTGCCCAGGGGGGAGTCTCTCATTTGGTATCAGCCATTGGTTGAGGTTCTGGGTTTGAGCCTGCCATTTTTGGACTCTCGCTTGCTGAAGTGTTCCAGCGAGTGTCTCTGTAGATCTTAGAAAACTATTTCTAGATTTAAGTCATTGACGTGCTGGCTGATACCCAAAGCAGGTTCGAATCTGGGGAGCTGGGTGAGCTCCCGTTGTTACCCCCAGCTTCTGTCAGCCTAGCAGTTCAAAAACATGCAAATGTGAGTAGATCAATAGGTACCGCTCCGGCAGGAAGGTAACGGTGCTCCTTGCAGTCATGCCGGCCACATGACCTTGAAGGTGTCTATGGACAACACCAACTCTTTGGCTTAGAAATGGAAATGAGCACCAACCTCCAGAATCGTACATGAGGTGCCTTCTTAGGAGTCTTAGGAGTCTTTTAAACAGATATTGGATGGCCATCTTTCAGGGGTGCTTTGACTGCAATTTTCCTGCTTCTTGGCAGGAGGTTGGACTGGATGACCCACTTGATTCCACCTGAACATGAGGAAGACCTTCCTGATTGTGAGAGCTGTTTAGCAGTGGAACTCTTTGCCCCAGAGTGTGGTGGAGGTGCCTTCTTTGGAGTCTTTTAAACAGAGGTTGTATGGCTATCTGTCAGGGGTGCTTTGACTGCAATTTTCCTGCTTCTTGGCAGGAGGTTGGACTGGATGACCCACTAGATTCCACCTGAACATGAGGATGACCTTCCTAACTGTGAGAGCTGTTCAGCAGTGGAACTCCCTGCCCCAGAATGTGGTGGAGGCGCCTTCTTTGGAGTCATTTAAACAGAGCTTGGAGGACCATCTGTCAGGGGTGCTTTGACTGCAATTTTCCTGCTTCTTGGCAGGAGGTTGGACTGGATGACCCACTAGATTCCACCTGAACATGAGGAAGACCTTCCTGACTGTGAGAGCTGTTCAGCAATGGGACTCTCTGCCCCAGAGTGTAGTGGAGGTGCCTTCTTTGGAGTCTTTTAAACAGAAGTTGGATGGCTATCTGTCAGGGGTGCTTTGAATGCAATTTTCCTGCTTCTTGTCAGGAGCTTGGACTGGATGACCCACAAGATTCCACCTGAACATGAGGAAGACCTTCCTGACTGTGAGAGCTGTTCAGCAATGGAACTCTCTGCCCCAGAGTGTAGTGGAGGTGCCTTCTTTGGAGTCTTTTAAACAGAGGTTGGATGGCCATCTGTCAGGGGTTCTTTGAATGCTATTTTCCTGCTTCTTGACAGGAGGTTGGACTGGATGACCCACAAGATCTCTTCCAACTCCATGATTCTATCATTCTATGATTCTAGGAGGATCTGCAAGCTCAGCACTAAATCTTGCCAGAATTTTCATAGAGAAGTATCACAGAGTCAGCATCAGACTAGAGTTAGAAAATCTAACATTATTGGAATGTAGATAAGACAGAAGAGATCCCTAGAATTTGGTTCTTGGTTCAGAAGATAATGGACAGGAGAGTAAATAATGTGGCAAATCCCCAATTCAAAGTGAAATACAATGTTTAAGCTAATGGGAGAAGGCAGTAAAGATAAGGCAAGAAAGACGGTCACAGTCTTGATCAAAGACAACACTGGTGTCCCTACTCTTGTTTGGACATCTCCAGATCCTGAAAGACCTTGAGCTCTTTTCTACGTACCAACAACAAATGATACTCCCTCTTCAACTCAGAACGGTCATAAATCTGCCTCAACGCTTCAGTAGCTCAGTCTGCGATGCAGAGAGAGCACATCTGCTGTTATGGGGGAAGCTTCCTCAAACGCTGAGTGATAGACCAATCACTCAAAGGTTGCCACACACTTCCTTGATTAGTATTGACACATTCATTTTTTCTCTCTCTCCCCCAAGACTAGGACTTCAAACAAAAGAGTAAAAACTACAACAAAAGGGGATTTCATGTAAACATGAGCAAGAAGCAGAGCTTTTCGGAGGCAGAGTTAGATTTGGGCTTTGGGCTATGCTTTGGGGGTGTCAGAAGGGTCGCCAAACACCGTCAGAAAATTCAGTATTTTCTGTTGGTCATGGGGTAGTGTGTCCACAGTGCTCTCTGGATGTAGGTGAACTTCAACTCCCAAACTCAAGGCCAATGCCCATCAAACCCTTCCAGTCTTTTCTGTTGGTCCTGGGAGTTCTGTGTGCCAAGTTTGGTTCAATGCCATCATTGGTGGAGTTCAGGGTGCTCTTTGATGGTAGGTGAACTATAAATCCCAGCAACTACAAATGCAGCAAATAAATAAATAAATAAATAAATAAATAAAATACTGAAATTAATCGAAAACTAATTTTAGCATTTTATATCCCCTCCCTACCCCCTGCCCCACAAAAGCTAGGTCCACAAGGTTCTACTTTCTTCTCCAACCTCCTACTAATAACCAGATCTATTTCTCTCTCTCTCTCTCCCCTTCCTTCCTTCCTTCCTTTTCTTTCTTTCTCTCTGTTTTGGTTTTCTTAACACTTTCTGACTTGGTTGCTGTGAGTTTTCCAGGCTGTATGGCCATTTTCCAGAGGCATTCTCTCCTGATGGTTCACCCACATCTAAGGCATGCATCCTCAAAGGTTGTGAGGTCTATTGGAAACTAGGCAAGTGAGGTTTATATATCTGTGGAATGACCAGGAGGAAGAAACAATTCATGTCTGCTTGAAGCAAGTGTGAATGTTGATTAGTATTAGAAGGCAGGATCATCAAGTTTGCAGACGACACCAAATTGGGAGGGATAGCCAATACTCCAGAGGACAGGAGCAGGATTCAAAACGATCTTGACAGATTAGAGAGATAGGCCAAAACTAACAAAATGAAGTTCAGCAGTGACAAATGCAAGATACTCCACTTTGGCAGGAAAAACGAAATGCAAAGATACAGAATGGGGGACGCCTGGCTCGAGAGCAGTACGTGTGAAAAAGATCTTGGAGTCCTCGTGGACAACAAGTTAAACATGAGCCAACAATGTGATGTGGCGGCAAAAAAAGCCAATGGGATTTTGGCCGGCATCAATAGGAGCATAGTGTCTAGATCTAGGGAAGTCATGCTACCCCTCTATTCTGCTCTGTTTAGACCACACCTGGAATATTGTGTCCAATTCTGGGCACCACAATTCAAGAGAGATATTGACAAGCTGGAATGTGTCCAGAGGAGAGCGACTAAAATGATAAAGGGTCTAGAGAACAAGCCCTATGAGGAGGCTTAAGGAGTTGGGCATGTTTAGCCTGAAGAAGAGAAGGCTGAGAGGAGATATGATAGCCATGTATAAATATGTGAGAGGAAGCCACAGGGGGGAGGGAGCAAGCTTGTTTACTGCTTCCCTGGAGACTAGGACGCGAAACAATGGCTTCAAACTACAAGAAAGGAGATTCCATCTGAACATGAGGAAGAACTTCCTGACTGTGAGAGCCATTCAGAAGTGGAACTCTCTGCCCCGGAGTGTGGTGGAGGCTCCTTCTTTGGAAGCTTTTAAACAGAGGCTGGATGGCCATCTGTCAGGGGTGATTTGAATGCAATACTCCTGCTTCTTGGCAGGGGATTGGACTGGATGGCCCATGAGGTCTCTTCCAACTCTTTGATTCTATGATTCTATTGAATGGCCTTGCAGCATCAAAGCCTTGCTGGTTACTGCCTGGTGGATCCTTTGTTGGGAGGTGTTAGACAAAGTTTATTTCTCCCACCTTGGACATTCCACAGATATATAAATCTCACTTACCCAGTTTCCAACAGACCTCACAACCTCTGATGATGCCTGCCATAGATGTGGGCGAAATGTCAGGAGAACATGCTTCTGGAACATGGCCCTACAGCCCACAACGATCACAACAACCTAATGATTCTGGCTGTGAAAGCCTTCAACAACACACTTTCTGTCTTCTTCAAACTCTTGCATAAAAGAAATCCATTGGGTGACCTGAGGCAAGTCAAACCTAGAGTCAGAGGGAAGCAATGACAAAGCCTCTCTGAACAAATCTGGCCAAGAAAGCTCCCTTTTGGGTCACCATAAACTGTAACTATCTTAAACTGACATAACAACAACAAAGGATAATTTGAGCCTTTGTCCCATCCAAATACAAGAAATAGTACTTAGCCTATCCTCCAGAAAACATTTGAGATAATATGGAAGTACTTTCTGTGATGCTTCCATTACCATGGCCATTAATAATAATAATAATAATAATAATAATAATAATAATAGAACAACTTTATTTTTATCCCACCCTATCTCCCCAAGGGGACTCAAATATAAGATCACAGAATCATTAACTAGGAAGTTAAGCAGGATCCACCTTGGCTAGTATTTGGATGGGAAACCACCATGAAATACCAGGTGCTATATACTATGTTTCAGAAGAAAGTACTTGCAAAACCATCTCCAAGTACTCCTTGCCTAAGAACATGCTATGAAATCAACAAGCTTGTCATAGGTGACAGGCAATTTGAAGGCACATACACACTCATACACACTCATACATTAATTAGAACTTTGATTCATTAATTTGCTGTGATGAGATGACCTGGAAACTATATAATGATAGACAGGAGGTGGGTGTTTTCAGTCTTGTAAACACTGATGCACGAAAGTGTGTCATAACTCTCCCTCAGAAGATTTAGACAGAGAGGAGGAGGAGGCAGACTGTTAGGAATCTGCAGCTCCTGATATTGAGAACTTTCCTGATTCCTATCAATATGAATCAAGGAACAAAGGAACAAGGAGAGATTGTGCAGCTTCCATTTGTTATTAAGTAAGAAACCCTGACCTAACTAGGCACCTGGGTTCTTGAGACGGCTGACTATAAATCTCCCAGCTGATCCCTGACATCTATGTTCCCCCTACAATCCTCCTTCCTGAAGATGAGTTTGTGTTATTTTGGGAAATTATGTCTACACTTGTTATTGTACTTAGGCATTGAACGTTTGCCTTTGTCTGCTGGAATCTGCCATGAGTCCCCTTGGGGCAGAATATAAATAAATTTATTTATTATTATTTATTTCGGGCTTTTATATCCCGTCCTATCTCAGGGACTCAGGACGGCTAACAAACTGGCACCCCATGGCGCCCACATAAAAAACATGAATATAATATAACATTATAAAACAATATAAAACAGTATAAAAACAATCAAGTAGTACTCGTCGAAGGCTTTCATGGCTGGAATCACTAGGTTCTTGTGGGTTTTTTCAGGTTATAGGGCCATGTTCTAGAGGCATTTCTCCTGACGTTTCGCCTGCACCTATGGCAAGCATACCTCTGAGGATGCTTGCCATAGATGCAGGCGAAACGTCAGGAGAAATGCCTCTAGAACATGGCCCTATAGCCCGAAAAAACCCTCAAGAACCTAATCAAGTAGTCAGCGGTCACCGGTTTAAATTATCATCCAAGGGCAGTCCATCAGTTCTATATAAGTTGTCACGTCAGCAAATCAGCCTAATTTACAAAAGCCTGATCCCATAGCCAGGATTTTACTTGTTTCCGGAAAGTCAAGAGGGATGCAGCGCATCTAATTTCACTCAGGAGGGAGTTCCATAGCCAGGGGGCCACCACAGAAAAGGCCCTGTCAGACGCGATTGCGACAATAAGGGAACAATGAGCAGGGTCTCCCTGGATGATCTTACGGCCCTAGATGGATCGTAGCAGGAGATACGGTTGGACAAGTAAACTGGGTCAGAACCGTTCAGGGCTTTATAGGCCAAAGCCAGCACTTTGAATTGTGCTCGGAAGCTGATAGGCAACCAGTGGAGCTGGCGTAACAAGGGTGTTGTGCGCTCCTTGTATCCAGCCCTGGTGAGCAACCTGGCTGCCGAGCGTTGGACTAGTTGAAGTTTCCGGGCAGTCTTCAGAGGCAACGCGATGTAGTCCATTCGGGATGTAACAAGAGCGTGGACCTCCGCAGCCAAGTCAGTATTATTATTATTATTATTATTATTATTATTATTTTCCTGACTTTAAACTGTCACACTAACATTAGCAACTTAAAACTCAGCTGGCTAAAGAACAGTGAGCAAAGTTTACTTCTTCCAAGTGCTGTGCATTCAATACAGCCTGCAGGGAAGAGACATTGGCAAAGTACTCTGCTAGAAACCAGCCCACGGAATAAAAACTAGTGTGTCCAACAGTAACCTTGAAGGCGGTTCTTGTCACTGAAAACATAAACAGAGCAATAGCACTTTTGATTGCTTAATTGGCACGCTTCATAAAAGGCATGTTGTAGTCTCGGTCAGAGCCATCGCTGTGGCCAGTTTCACTGTGAAAGCTTTGAAGGAGTGCTTTGGGATGATTCATATGGAGAAATGTATGCAGGAAATATTGCATCACAACCTAAAATCTACTTGAACTTTAAAGGAAAAATCTAGTTGGAAACACTACAACAAATGAGGACAGACAGAGTATCCCTTATCTAGAAATCCAAAATACTCAAAGAACTGAAATTGGGCAGCCAACATGGATATATTGCAATAGCAGATTCCCAGGTTAGTTTAGTGTTTACACCTTATTTTATTTTTCTGGTTATTTAATATTTAATGTTTATTTTACTTAAGTGATATTTGTCTTTACTGTTGTAATGTAGCACAAATCCTATGTAAAATCATACTAAGTATTTTTGACATTAATATTGAAATCTGAAATATATACAGAAAGTCTTTAAAGGTGCCACCTTTGCTTTCCAATTATTCAATGTGCACAGATTTTGTTTCATGCACAAAATTCTTTAAATATTGTATAAATGACCTTCCAGCTATGTGTATAAAGTATATATGAAGCATAAGTGATTTTCATGTTTAAGAAGGGATGGTTAAACCTCTAGCTGCAGGAAATCTGCTGACCAGAGGGTTAGCAGTTTGAAGCCGCGAGTCAGGGTGAGCTCCCGGCTGTCAGCCCTAGCTTCGGCCTACCTAGCAGTTCGAAAGAATGTAATTTATTTATTACATCAGAAGCAAACCAAGGGTACAGTTATAATGTAGTTAAAACACACACAAAGTTTTAAAAACTTGGCATTATATTAAATGTCATTTGACCAGTAGCTGGACACTTGTGTGACTCTTGTGTGGCTATAAGGTGGTCCTCCATTTTGCATGTGGCAAGGCTTAGGCTACATTGTAATAAGTGGTCTGTGGTTTGCTCTTCTCCACACTCGTAACCAGAAAGAATGTAATGCAAGTACATCAATAGGTACTGCCTCGGAGAGAAGGTAAACGGGCACCCCATACAGACATGCCAGCAACACAGTTGGAGGTGTCTATGGACAATAGGCTTCTCAGCATGGAAAAATAGAACAAGAGCACCTCCCCATGGCTGGAGTTGAGCATCGCCTCCAGATGCCGGAAATGGAAGGGGAAGGCCTTTACCTCTCTCTGTGTATTGTATGTCATTGTTTACTATGTAAAACCACTCTGAGTCCCTTCGGGGAGATAAAGCGGAATATAAATAAAGTATATTATTATTATTATTATTAGAAACACAACAAGATGAGTCCACAGCAAACAAGATCACTCTGCTGGATGTTGTATTGGATCACATGCCGGACACAGTGTCTAGGACTGTGTGATGTATCGGCGAATAATGCGTGCAGATCCCAGTAAGGTGGCCTTCTGCAGCTGGCAGATAGTAATTTTGTCAGCACCGATTGTGTTTAAGTGCAGGGCCAAGGTCTTTAGGCACTGCACCCAGTGTGCCGATCACCACTGCGGCCACCTTAACTGGTTTGTGTCAGAGTCTTTGCAGTTCGATCTTTAAATCCTCATATTGTGTCAGCTTTTCCAGTTGTTTCTCTTCAATCCTGCTGTCACCCGGGATTGCAACATCGGCACTCCATACTTTGTTTTTCAACACAATCGTGAGGTCAGGAGTATTGTGCTCCAAAACTCTGTCAGTCTGAATTCGATTGTCCCAGAGTAGCTTGACGTGCTCATTGTCTGTAACTTTTTCCGGCATGTGATCCCACCAGTTCTTTGTCGCAGGTATTTTTGTTGTTCTTGTTGTTGTTGTTGTTATTTCAACTTGGGTCCCATCTCCATTATGTACATATACGAAAATACAGGGGTTTCAAAATCTTTAAAAAATCCAAAACACGTCTGGTTCCAAGCATTTCGGATATGGGATACTCAATCTGTAGTTTGGGGTCAGATTTATTGATCTTTCCTACAAAAGCCAAAACTATGATCTAAATCAGGCATGGAAAAACTTGGGCCCTTCAGGTGTTTTGGACTTCAACTCCCACCATTCCTAACAACCTCAGGCCCTTTCCTTTTTCCCCTCAGCCACCAAATTGGGAGGGATAGCCAAGACTCCAGAGGACAGGAGCAAAAACTAACAAAATGAAGTTCAACAGTGACAAATACAAGATACTCCACTTAGGCAGGAAAAACGAAATGCAAAGATACAAAATGGGGGACAATGCCTGGCTTGAGAGCAGTACGTGTGAAAAAGATCTTGGAGTCCTCGTGGACAACAAGTTAAACATGAGCCAACAATGTGATGTGGCGGCAAAAAAAGCCAATGGGATTTTGGCCTACATTAATAGGAGCATAGTGTCTAGATCTAGGGAAGTAATGCTACCCCTCTATTCCGCTTTGGTTAGACCACACCTGGAATATTGTGTCCAATTCTGGGCACCGCAATTCAAGAGAGATATTGACAAGCTGAAATGTGTCCAGAGGAGGGCGACTAAAATGATCAAGGGTCTGCAGAACAAGCCCTATGAGGAGCGGCTTAAGGAGCTGAGCATGTTTAGCCTGAAGAAGAGAAGGCTGAGAGGAGATATGATAGCCATGTATAAATATGTGGGAGAGGAAGCCACAGGGAGGAGGGAGCAAGCTTGTTTTCTGCTTCCTTGGAGACTAGGACGCGGAACAATGGCTTCAAACTACAAGAAAGGAGATTCCATCTGAACACGGGGAAGAACTTCCTGACTGTGAGAGCCGTTCAGCAGTGGAACTCTCTGCCCCGGAGTATGGTGGAGGCTCCTTCTTTGGAAGCTTTTAAACAGAGGCTGGATGGCCATCTGTCAGGGGTGATTTGAATGCAATATTCCTGCTTCTTGGCAGGGGGTTGGACTGGATGGCCCATGAGGTCTCTTCCAATTCTTTGATTCTATGATTCTATGATTATAAGGCTGTTAGGAATGGTGGGAGTTGAAGTCCAAAACACCTGAAGGGCCCAAGTTTGCTCATGCATGATCTAAATCTTATTGGTTCTATTGATGAATCAACAGATTACATACATCCCCATGGATTCAATGCATTTACTCTGTTATGAATTGCCAGCACATCAGATGCAACTGATGAACCATAAACCTCCAAGACACTCAGTCATCAACAGCCTTATATCCGTCTTGCAGACAGACTTTTCTTGCGGCTTCTCTTATTGAGTCTACCCATTTGTAACACAGTCTTCCTCTTTTCCGACTGCTTCATCCTTTACCAAACATCATTGCCTTTATCTTGTATATCTCATGTGAAAGAGTTTCAGTTGGGTCATTTTGGCTTCTTGGTCGAGCTAGTCTGGTTTTCTCTATTAGCCATTTCGGCAATCCATTGGAACTTTAGAACTGTTTTCCAGAAGCCTATTCCTGGTAAATTGATTTTTGCTGGGATGAATTAAAGTATTTTGAAATATATAACGGCTCTTTGCGGTGCTGTTTTTAATCTTTGTTTTAATGTTTTGAATGCTGTCAAAGGCTTTCACGGCTGGAATCACTGGGTTGCTGTGAGTTTTCCTGACTGTCCATGTTCCACAATCATTCTCTCCTGAAGTTTCTCCCACATCTATGGCAGGCATCCTCAGAAGTTGTGAGGTCTGTTGGAAACTAGGCAATTGAGGTTTATGTGTGTGTGTGTATAGATAGAGGGGTATATACACACACACACACACACACACACACACACAAGCCATCCCCTGTCACACATTGCTGTGGTCCAGTCTGTGTATATGTGTTTTGTGTGTGTTTTGTTGTTCATTCGTTCAGTCGTTTCCGACTCTTTGTGACCTCATGGACCACGCCAGAGCTCCCTGTTGGCTGTCACCATCCCCAGCTCCTAATAATAATAATAATAATAATTATTATTATTATTATTATTATTTATACCCCGCCACCATCTCCCCAAGGAGACTCGGGCAGCACCCAGCAATACAGTAAAACAATGTAACAAAAACACAGCGAAAGAGAAAATAACATAAGATACAAAATACTAAAATAAATAACAGCGCAACAATATAAAATCAGAACATTAAACACTAGACATATTGGCAGGGTCAATAGCAAAAGACTAAAATTTTAAAACACTGGGTGAGAGGGCAAAGTAATGTATTAGGACAGGGGATCCAAGGATGAGGTAGGATTTAATTGTATATATGTGTGTCTGCGTATATATGTGTGGTTTTGCGCATGTGTTGTGTTTTTCAGTGTTTTTATGAGTGATGGTCACTGGTTGGCCTGATAGGTATCTTGTGTCCAAATGTGGTGTCTATTTGTCCAGTGGTTTTTGAGTTATGTTAATCCCACAAACAAACATTACATTTTTATGTATATATATAGATATATATCTGTGGAATAATGTCCAAGGTGGGAGAAAGAACTCTTGCTGGCAGGCATGTAGCCGGGGGGGGGGGGGGGGGGGGGTTGAGGGGTTTGGTCCAGATCCCGAAATTCTCATGGTGGTTCGCAAAAAGGCCTTACTGGTGCGTTATTTAAACTGTTATGTTTATTCATATTATGATCGGATCACCATACTCAATATATCCCATATGCATGGGGGTATTGTGGTAATGATACGAAAGGTTTGCTAGGGTAGACCCTCTTTCACTCAGACTCAGCCCCCCCCCCCCCCGAAACTCCCCCTGAAAAAAACTCAGCCCCCCTCCCCCCCCCCCCCCCCCCCCGAATCGAAATCCTGGCTACGGGTCTGCTTGCTGGCTTAAGGCAAGTGTGAATATTGCAATTGGCCACTTTGATTAGCACTGAATAGCCTTGCAGCTTCAAAGCCTGGCTGCTTTCTGCCTGAAATGTTGTTTGAATGCTGTTGTTCTTTAATGCCATTGCAATCTGAATTTTGCATTGTGCACGTATATGGGTTTTTCTGGTATTGTCTGCCTTTTTATAAATTCCCAGAAAGATGGGATATAAACAATGTGACGAATGGGTGGATTCAGGGCAATGTATGCGATATGTATTTCCTTTGTGTGAATCGTGTTGCTCTTTCTAGCAAATGCAATTAATGGTACTGGAAACAGTTCTTAGAGAAACAGAAACAGGGATCTGGGAAGACTGTATAAGTAAAGGAAAGAACTGCCTTTTGCTGTCAAACCGCCTCCCTGAATCCAGAAGCGCACCCTGGGCAATCCTTCTCATGCTCGACTCACATGATAGCAACCACAAAGTTTAGGAGAATAGGTCCTTTCCCTCTATCTGTCAGCTATTTTCCTGCTGCTAAACTGAAAAGCAAGGAGGAAGTGAGGTTTGAGAGCACAAAACAGTCTTGGGAAAAGGAGGGCAAGCCAGACAGGGAGGCTTTGTGGCCACAACTGGCCTTTAGGCAGAAGATTTCCCATTACAGGCAGTCTCCGAGTTACAAACATCTGATGTACAAGCAATTCATAGTTAAGGACGAGGCTGAGACAACAGGAAGTGAGAGAAATCTACATCTAGGAAGAAAAATTGTAGATGTAGGAAGAGAAATTTACTCCTGGAAGAGTTATTATCATGGGGAAACTGGGTCTTCAATGAAGCTTTATCTCTAATCCTTGTTTCCAACTCTGGGAGTTGGTGCTCATCTCCATTTCTAAGCCAAAGAGCCGGCATTGTCCATAGACACCTCTAAGGTCATGTGGCCATAATTACTGCATGGAGTGCCATTACCTTCCTGCCAGAGCGGTACTTATTGATCTACTCACATTTGCATGTTTTCAAACTGCTGGGTTGGCAGAAGCTGGGGCTAACAGTGGGAGCTCACGGCACTCCCCAGATTTGAACCTGCGACCTTTCGGTCAGCAAGTTCAGCAGCTCAGCACTTTAACCCACCGTATCATCAGGGACTCTAATGCCATTTTACACTCATTGACAAAACAACATGAAACACAAATCAGACTAATTTCCATGTCCACCCACACAGCAAATCCTGAAACAATTTTATTGGGAGGTTGCCTGACTTATTATTTATTTATTTATTTATTTATGACATTTATATGCCGCCCTTCTGGCCCCGAAGGGGACTCAGAGCAGCTTACAAGATATATATATATATAATATGTATATATATACATACATACACACACACATATACATATATATGTATATATATGTGTGTGTGTGTATATGTGTGTGTGTGTGTGTATATATATACAGCAATGCCTGGCAAGGGACCGCTATTATTACAATATAATGGTATAGTGCAATATAGTATTATAGGATACTGATATTGTACTATGCTAATAATATAATATATATATATATATATATATATATATACACACACACACAATATATTATGTTATTAGCATAGTACAATATCAGTATCCTATAATACTATATTGCACTATACCATTATATTGTAATAATAGTGGTCCCCTGCCAGGCATTGCTGTGGCCCAGTCTGGTGATCTGGAAAATAAAGTAATTAGAAAGTGTTGGTTTCTAATATATGTAATGTCTTTATGCTTGTGAGTAAACAGTATTCCCTGTTGTTTCTTTGTCAGTGTTGATGTAGAGATTGTCTGGTTGCCTACTCTGGAGCATGCAACATATCATTCTCCTTCTTTAGCATCTCCCTTTCTTTAGCATCTCCCTTTCAAATCTGTATCTCTCTGTGTGTGAATCATATATATGTCTATATCCATGGCTGGATGGCTCTTTGTCAGGAGGGCTTTGATTACGTTTTCTTGCCCTGGTGAAGGGAGCTGGACTGGATGGCCTTAAGTATTTTCTGTTGGTCATGGGGGTTCTGAGTGAGAAGTTTGGCCCCATTCTGTCATTGATGGGGTTCAGAACACTCTTTGATTGTAGGTGAACTATACATCCCAGTAACTACAACTCCCAAATGTCAAGATCTATTTTCCCCAAACTCCATCTGTGTTCCTATTTGGACATACGGAATATTCTTGCCAAGTTTGGTCCAGATCCATCATTGTTTGAGTCCACAGTGCTCTCTGGATGTAGGTGAACTACAACTCCCAAACTCAAGGTCAATGCTCACCAAACCCTTCTAGTGTTTTCTGTTGGTCATGGGAGTCCTGTATGCCCCGGTTGGTTCAATTCTATCATGCTATTTGATTGTAAGTGAACTATAAATCCCAGCAACAACAACTCCCAAATGTCAAGGTCTATTTCCCCCAAACTCCATCTGTGTTCATATTTGGGCATATGGAATATTCATGCCAGGTTTGGTCCAGATCATTGAGTCCAGAGTGGATGTAGGTGAACTACAACTCCAAAACCAAAAGACACTGCCCACCAAACCCTTCCAGTATTTTCTGTTGGTCATGGGAGTTCAGTGTGCCCAGTTTGGTTCTATTCTATCATTGGTGGAGTTGCCATTTGATTGCTCTTTGATTATAGGTGAACTATGAATCTCAGCAACTACAACTCCCAAATGACAAAATCATAATTTTTTGAGTGATGGCCACTCCTTGTGTAGTGAGATGTTTTGTTGCCAAATTCGGTGTGATTTCGTTCATTGGTTCTTTTGTTTTTAAGGTACTCATTATGCACAGCACATTTATATATATATATATATATATATATATATATATGGTAAAGGTAAAGGTAAAGGTAGTCCCCTGACATTAAGTTCAGTCATGTCTGACTCTGGGGTGTGGTGCTCATCTCCATTTGTAAGCCGAAGAGCCAGCGTTCTCCATAGACACCTCCAAGGTCATGTGGCCGGCATGACTGCATGGAGTGCCCTTACCTTCCCGCCGGAGCGGTACCTATTGATCTACTCACATTTGCATGTTTTCGAACTGCTAGGTTGGCAGAAGCTAGGGCTGACAGCAGAAGCTCACGCTGCTCCCCAGAATCGAATCTGCGACCTTTCGATCAACAAGCTCAGCAGCTCAGTGCTTTAACCCACAGCGCCACCGGGGGCTCCAACATAATGTATACACATATAATATGGATAATAATATTATAATGTAATACAATACTAATAATAATACAATGTAAGAGGACTCTAAGATCATCTGGGGAGTCCCTGCTCTCGGTCCCCCCCCCCTTTGTCTCAAATACGTTTGGTGGGGACGAGAGACAGGGCCTTCTCAGTGGTGGCCCCTCTGCTATGGAACATCTTCCCTCAGGAGATTAGATCTGCTCCTTCCCTCTTAATGTTTCGGAGGCAAGTTAAAACATGGCTTTTTGAGCAAGCGTTTACAAATGCAGAGTAGCTAATATAGGAAATTGAACATTTGACAATGGAGCTGGACAATCCTTGATATAATACAACTGATAATAATATGTTATTATCTATATATATATATATATAGATAGATCTAGATAATATCATATTATTATCAGTTGTGGAGAACCCGGTGGCGCAGTGGGTTAAACCCCTGTGCCGGCAGGACTGAAGACTGACAGGTCGCAAGTTCGAATCCGGGGAGAGGCAGATGAGCTCCCTCTATCAGCTCTAGCTCCTCATGCGGGGACATGAGAGAAGCCTCCCATAAGGATGATAAAACATCAAAATCATCCGGGTGTCCCCTGGGTAACGTCCTTGCAGACGGCCAATTCTCTCACAACAGGATGCTCCTGACACGACCAAAAAATTTATCAGTTGTATTATATTGCATTACATTATAATATAATTATACATTATATGTATATACAATGTATTATATAGATTTCTTAGATTCCTGCACTAGAAAAGCAGCTAAATCCGGTCTTCCTGATTAGCCTGATTCACTATGATAGGAACCAGAAGACAAACCCAGATCCCCATTGGAACTGACGTTGAGAAATAACCACGATTTGGGAACCAAGCTGCCCAAAACACAGACTGGAGAGAGATGTCCAAACCTGGGCATGGCCCATTGGGAAGCCTGGCGGCGCATGCGCAGAAAGGACCAGCGGAGGAGCTTTCCCTCTGGGCAGCATCTCCCACACAGACGCGCTTTGTTTTGGAGGAGGACAAAAGGGAAGGGAAGCCGAGGATTGCAGGGAAGGAGCAGCCTCCCGGGTTTTGACAATGGCTAAGCCTGGCTAGAAGTAGAAGCAGCCTCAGAAGCGTTTGCCTAGGAGAGGAAGGGTGGGCAAAGAAGCTTTGCTTACCAGCTGTCCCTGGAGAAGGAGCGGAGGAAGCGGATCCCGGGCGCAGGGATGGCTTTCATGGCTGGGGCGGCTTCAGAGAGGGAGGGAAGCGAACCGGAGAAGGGAGAAAAGCAAGAAGGAGGCGGGTCTACTCCCTTCTCAGGGCTGGAGGCCGGCCGGCGTTTAAATGCCCCGGGATCCGGCACGTGCCGCGCCTGAATCAGGGCCCCGCCGCAAAGGGAGGGGGAGGGGGAAGGCGGGGGCGGGGCCTGTCCTGAAGCTCCGCCCACAAGCTGCGCTCCAAGGAGACTCGCACCCCCTGCCCTGGGAATCCAACTCATTGGGCAAAGGCATCGGGGATAGTATGATAGTATGATATGAAAAAGGAAGAGAAGGAAGGACAGAAAGAAAAAAAAGGAAGGAAGGAAGGAATGAGGCAAGGAAAGAGGGAGAAAAGGAAGGAGAGAAAGAAAGAAAAAGGGGATGGATGGAAGGAGAGAAAGAAAGAAAAAAGGGAAGGAAGGAAGGAGAGAAAGAAAGAAAAAGGGAAGGAAGGAATGAGACAAGGAAAGAGGGAGAGAAGGAAGGAGAGAAAGAAAGAAAAAGGGGATGGAAGGAAGGAAGGAAAAAGATGGGGAGAAGGAAGGAGAGAAAGAAAGAAAAAAGGGAAGGAAGGAGGGAAAAAGAGGGAGAGAAGGAAGAAGAGATAGAAAGAAAAAGGGAAGGAAGGAAGGAAAAAGAGGGAGAGAAGGAAGGAGAGATAGAAAGAAAAAAGGGAAAGAAGGAAGGAAGGAAAGAGGGAGAGAAGGAAGGAGAGAAAGAAAGAAAAAAGGGAAGGAAGTAAAAAGAGGGAGAGAAAGAAGGAGAGATAGAAAGAAAAAGGGAAGGAAGGAAGGAAGGAAAGAGGGAGAGAAGGAAGGAGAGAAGCAAGAAGAGAAAGAAAGAAAAAAGGGAAGGAAGGAAGGAAAAAGAGGGAGAGATGGAAGGAGAGATAGAAAAAAGGGAAGGAAGGAAGGAAAGAAAGAGGGAGGGAAGGAAGGAGAGAAAAAAAGAAAAAGGGGAGGAAGGAAAGAGGGAGATAAGGAAGGAGAGAAAGAAAGAAAAAAGGGACAGAAGAAAAGAGGGAGAGAAAGAAAAAGGGGAAGGAAGGAAGGAAAAAAGAGGGAGAGAAGGAAGGGGACAGGCCCGTAGCCAGGATTTTGATTCGGGGTTCAGGGGGGTGTTGTGGGTGGGGGAACTGATTCTGAGTGAGAGAGGATCTACCCATGGATTGTAAGCCACCCTGAGTCCCCTACTGGGGTGAGAAGAGAAGGGTGGGGTATAAATGTAATATAATAATAATAATACCCAAGCAAACCTTTTGTATAGTTATCCCAATACCCCCCCCCCCCCATGCATATGGGATATATTGAGCATGGTAATCAGATCATGATGTGAATATTTATTATTTACTAGCTGTACCCGCCACGCGTTGCTGTGGCCAACCTTCCCTCCCTCTTTTTCTCCTTCCTTTCTCTCTTTCCTTCCTTCCCCTTTTTCTTTCTTTCTCTCCTTCCTTCCTTCCTTCCTTCCTTCCTTCCTTCCTTCCCTTTTTTCTTTCTTTCTCTTCTTGCTTCCTTCCTTCCCTTTTTTCTTTCTTTCTCTTCTTGCTTCCCTCCTTCCTTCTCTCCCTCTTTCCTTCCAGCCTTCTTTCCTTTTTTCTTTCTTTCTCTCCTTCCTTCTCTCCCTCTTTTTTCCTTCCTTCCTTCCTTCCTTCACTTTTTTCTTTCTTTCCCTCCTTCCTTCTCTCCCTCTTTTTTCCTTAGAATCATAGAATCAAAGAGTTGGAAGAGACCTCATGGGCCATCCAGTCCAACCCCATTCTGCCAAGAAGCAGGAATATTGCATTCAAATCACCCCTGACAGATGGCCATTCAGCCTCTGCTTAAAAGCTTCCAAAGAAGGAGCCTCCACCACACTCCGGGGCAGAGAGTTCCTTCCTTCCCTTTTTTCTTTCCCTCCTCCCTTCCCTCCTTCCTTCCTTCCCTTTTTCTTTCTTTCTCTTCTTTCTTCTCTCCTTCCTTCTCTCCCTCTTTCATTCCTTCCTTCCCTTTTTTCTTTCCTTCCTTCTCTTCCTCTTTTTTCCCTTCCTTCTTTGTGTAATATATCAACTTATAGAATCATAGAATCAAAGAGTTGGAAGAGACCTCATGGGCCATCCAGTCCCACCCCATTCTGCCAAGAAGCAGGAATATTGCATTCAAATCACACCTGACAGATGGCCATCCAGCCTCTGTTTAAAAACTTCCAAAGAAGGAGCCTCCACCACACTCCGGGGCAGAGAGTTCCACTGCTGAACGGCTCTCACAGTCAGGAAGTTCTTCCTCATGTTCAGATGGAATCTCCTCTCTTGTAGTTTGAAGCCATTGTTCCGCGTCCTAGTCTCCAAGGAAGCAGAAAACAAGCTTGCTCCCTCCTCCCTGTGGCTTCCTCTCACATATTTATACATGGCTATCATGTCTCCTCTCAGTCTTCTCTTCTTCAGGCTAAACATGCCCAGTTCCCTAAGCCGCTCCTCATAGGGCTTGTTCTCCAGACCCTTGATCATTTTAGTCACCCTCCTCTGGACACATTCCAGCTTGTCAATATCTCTCTTGAATTGTGGTGCCCAGATTTGGACACAATATTCCAGGTGTGGTCTAACCAAAGCAGAATAGAGGGGTAGCATTACTTCCCTAGATCTAGACACTATGCTCCTATTGATGCAGGCCAAAATCCCATTGGCTTTTTTTGCCGCCACATGACATTGTTGGCTCATGTTTAACTTGTTGTCCACGAGGACTCCAAGATCTTTTTCACACGTACTGCTCTCGAGCCAGGCATTGTCCCCCATTCTGTATCTTTGCATTTCATTTTTTCGGCCAAAGTGGAGTATCTTGCATTTGTCACTGTTGAACTTCATTTTGTTAGTTTTGGCCCATCTTTGGCCCATAGCTGGGGCCAGGGGACAGGCCCGTAGCCAGGATCTTGATTCGGGGGGGGGGGGGGGGTGAGATGGGAGGGAGACTGATTCTGAGTGAGAGAGGATCTACCCATGGATTGTAAGCCACCCTGAGTCCCCCAATTTATTTATTTGTCGTGTCAGAACAACCAGTCAAATTATATTACATTTCTAACAGAACAAAGCAAACAAGCAGATTACAAAATTTGTGAGTATGAGAGTTGATTAAATGTCCTTTGACCAGTATCTGGCCACTTGGAGTGCTTCTGGTGTTGCTGCAAGAAGGTCCTCCGTTGTGCATGTGGCAGGGTTCAGGTTGCATTGCAGCAGGTGGTCAGTGGTTTGCCCTTCTCCACACTCACATGTCGAGGATTCCACTTTGTAGCCCCATTTCTGAAGGTTGGCTCTGCATCTCGTGGTGCCAGAGCGCAGTCTGTTCAATGCCTTCCAGGTCGCCCAGTCCTCTGTGTGCCCAGGAGGGAGTCTCTCATTTGGTATCAGCCATTGGTTGAGGTTCTGGGTTTGAGCCTGCCACTTTTGGACTCTCGCTTGCTGAGGTGTTCCAGTGAGTGTCTCTGTAGATCTTAGAAAACTATTTCTAGATTTAAGTCCCCCAATAATAATACCCAACCAAACCTTTTGTATAGTTATCTCAATACCCCCATGCATATGGGATATATTGAGCATGGTAATCAGATCATGATATGAACATTTATTATTTACTAGCTGTACCTGCCACGCGTTGCTGTGGCCAACCTTCCCTCCCTCTTTTTCTCCTCCTTCCTTTCTTTCCTTCCTTCCCCTTTTTCTTTCTTTTTTCTCCTTCCTTCTCTCCCTCTTTCCTTCCTTCCTTCCTTCCTTCCTTCCTTCCTTCCTTCCTTCCCTTTTTTCTTTCTCTCCTTCCTTCTCTCCCTCAAGTTTCCTTCCTTCCCTTTTTTCTTTCTTTCTCTCCTTCCTCCTCTCCCTCTTTCCTTCCTTCCTTCCTTCCCTTTTTTCTTTCTTTCTCTTCTTGCTTCTCACCTTCCTTCCTATCCTTCTTCCTTCTCTTTTTTCTTTCCCTCCTTCCCTCTCTCCTTTCTTCCTTCCCTTTTTCTTTCTTTCTCTTCTTGCTTCTCTCCTTCCTTCTCTCCCTCTTTCATTCCTTCATTTCCTTTTTTTTTCTTTCCTTCCTTCTCCCCCTCTTTTTTCTCTTCCTTCCCTTTTTTCTTTCTTTCTCCCTTTCCTTCTCTCCCTCTTTCCTTCCTTCCTTCCTTTTTTTCTTTCTTTCCCTCCTTCCTTCTCTCCCTCTTTTTTCCTTCCTTCCTTCCTTTTTTTCTTTCTTTCCCTCCTTCCTTCCTTCCCTTTTCTTTCTTTCTTTCTCTCCTTGCTTCTCTCCTTCCTTCTCTCCCTCTTTCATTCCTTCCTTCCCTTTTTTCTTTCTTTCCTTCCTTCCTTCTCTCCCTCTTTTTTCCCTTCCTTCTTTGTGTAATATATCAACTTGATTTTATCCTTAAATCTGTATTATTATTATTATTATTATTATCTTTATTTGTACCCTGCTAGCATCTCCCAAAGGACTCGATGCGGCTTACAAAGGCCAAGGCCTTTGTAGACAAGAAGGTGGGATATTAATATTTTCATGATAATTTAAAGCATTGTTGTCATAATAACCATGTCCCTTCATTGGGAAGTGGTAGCAGCTAGTATCCCAGATGTCTCTGAGGAAATGAATTTTAGGTTCTTGTGGGTTTTTTCGGGCTATAGGCCATGTTCTAGAGGCATTTCTCCTGACGTTTCGCCTGCATCTATGGCAAGCATCCTCAGAGGCAGTGAGGTCTGTTGGAATTAGGACAATGGGTTTATATATCTGTGGAATGACTGGGGTGGGGCAAAGAGCTCTTCTCTGCTAGAGCTAGGTGTGAATGTTTCAACTGACCACCTTCATTAGCATTTGAACCCATCAAGAAAATCCAACAAATGCTATGTTCAGCAAAGGACAAGAGGGATCCTCTCACCTCTGCAGGAGCCTATCGTATAACATGCAGCTGTGGACAAGTCTACATAGGGACCACCAAACGCAGCGCCCAAACACGAATCAAGGAACATGAAAGTACTGCAGACTACTTCAACCAGAGAAGTCAGCCATAGCAGAGCACCTGATGAACCAGCCTGGACACAGCATATTATTTGAGAACACAGAAATGCTGGACCACACCAACAACCACCATGTCAGACTACACAGAGAAGCCACTGAAATCCACAAGCATGTGGACAATTTCAACAGAAAGGAAGAGACCATGAAAATGAACAAAATCTGGCTACCAGTATTAAAAAAACTCTAAAATTACAACAGCAGAGAGGAAACAACAAGGCACATCTTAACACCTCTCAACAAAAGATTTTCCCAGGCTCAGGCAGGCCTGAGCCTGCCACAAACGCTAATGAAGGTGGTCAGTTGAAACATTCACACCTAGCTCCAGCAGAGAAGAGCTCTTTGCCCCACCCCAGCCATTCCACAGATATATAAACCCATTGTCCTAATTCCAACAGACCTCACTACCTCTGAGGATGCTTGCCATAGATGCAGGCGAAACGTCAGGAGAAATGCCTCTAGAACATGGCCCTATAGCCTGAAAAAACCCATAAGAACCTAGTGATTCCAGCCATGAAAGCCTTCGACAATAATGAATTTTAGTCCAAACCATAAAGGAGGTGTCCAAGATGCTGAACCTTATGTTCCAACTAGGTTCAGAACCCTGGATAGCTATTTCCACTGTTTTGACTAAACCTCCAGCATTCACCAGTGTATCCTATCCAATAAGTGTGTCCTCTGAAATAAGCATGTCCTGTAGGCTTTCAGTCCAAGGAGATTATATGGCATGACCTCTCTTAAATCCATTAATTCTTCTTTTACTCCATATGGAAGATCTTATGGGACAAAAATAACAATTGTGTGATCAACACTGCTAGCAGTCAGGACTGAAATAGCACTTGATTGGAAGCATCAATGTCTAAAGCTAGGAATGAATGAATATATGCAGATCATAAAATGGAACCAATATTCTTTAGAGAGAAGAAGAATATGAGCCCTCCGCTTTTTACAGAAGTGAACATTTGGACACAAAGACTGCAATCCCTAATTGAGGGTTTTCCCCTCCCTTAGCTGTTTTCTTAGCTATTCTGATTCCTGTCTTCCTCTTATTTACAAGTCCCGTGCTGCAGTGTTCCAGTGTCTTATCATCCCCTCTGATCTATTAATAGGCATTCTGTCCTGATCTGGAGATAAAGTGAATGCACTCCACTCTGTTCTTTTGTAAGCTTTTTGCAAAGAGGTATTTCTTCCATTTGTAGACAGGTGAGGATAAAGGAGAGGTTTTTCCATTATCCACAGCCATTTGGAGGACTTCAGCTTGGTTTGTCTGCAAGAGCAGTGTTTCTCAACCTGGGGGTCGGGACCCCTGGGGGGGTCGCAAGCGGGGTCATGAGGGGGGTGTCAGAAGGGTCGCCAAGGACCATCTCAGAACACAGTATTTTCTGTTGGTCATGGGGGTTCTGTGTGGGAAGTTTGGCCCAATTGGTGGGTTCAGAATCATCTTTGATTGTAGGGGAACTATAAATCCCAACAACTACAACTCCCAAATGTCAATATCTGTCAATAAACTCCACCACTGTTCACATTTGGGTATATTGAGTGTTTGTGTCAAGTTTGGTCCAGATCCATCATTGTTTGAGTCCACAGTGCTGTCTGGATGTAGATGAACTACAACTCCAAAACTCAAGGTCAATACCCACCAAACCCTTCTAGTATTTTATGTTGGTCATGGGAGTTCTGTGTGCCAAGTTTGGTTCAATTCCATTGTTGGTAGAGTTCAGAATGCTCTTTGATTGTAGGTGAACTATAAATCCCAGCAACTACAATTCCCAAATGTCAAAGTCTGTTTTCCCCAAACCCCACCAGTGTTCACAATTGGGCATATTGAATTTTCATGTCAAGTTTGGTCCAGATCCATCATTGTTTGAGTCCACAGTTCTCTCTGGATGTAGGTGAACTTCAACTCCAAAACTCAAGGTCAATGCCCACCAAACCCTTCCAGTATTTTCTGTTGCTCATGGGAGTTCTGTGTGCCAAGTTTGGCTCAATTCCATTGCTGGTGGAGTTCAAAATGCTCTTTGATTGTAGGTGAACTATAAATCCCAGCAGCTACAACTCCCAAATGACAAAATCAGTCCTTCCTCAACCTCCAGTATTCCCATTTGGGTGTATCGGGTATTTGTGCCAAATTTGGTCCAGTGAATGAAAATACGTCCTGCATATTAAATATTTATTTTACAATTCATCACAGCAGCAAATTGACAGTTGTGAAGTAGCAACAAAAATAATTTTATGGTTGGGGGTCACTACACCACGAGGAACTGTATAAAGGAGCCGTGGCATTAGGAAGGTTGATAAGTACTACTCTAGACCTAGTGTCCTGAAGTTTAAGTGTGTATTTGGTGTTCTGCCCTTTTGTTTATTTGGAAATTTATTTGGGGACTCGTGGGAGTTGTAGTTTGGTGAGCACTAGCACTCCTTGGCAAAAAAGACCTTGTCGCACTACAACACCCACAATTCCATTCAATCATGTCAGTTGAAGTGGTGTCAAGCTGCACTGATTTGATAGCTTATGTGCAGCTGAAGGCTAAAGCTCATGTTGAGCCCAGACTTTTGAGAGATGTTAAAAATAATATATGGGCAGCTTTTGCAAGGGAAAGGAAAAGGTAATTACTAATGAGTGATGGTGGGAACAGAACTGCCCAGCAACTGCTTTGCCTTTGTCTTCCTGCCAAAGGAAAATAGTGATCAGCCTGATGAGAAGAGCATAAGGAACACAGCGAAGGGGCTGCGGGCCAAAGAACAGGAACAGCTAGCTACTTTAAAGGTCATGAGTTCGAAGCCAGCCCGGGTTGGAGTGGGTTTCCAACCAATTGTGTGTCGCCTGTTGTCGACTTTTGCAACCCGAAATGATCAAGGGTCTGGAGAACAAGCCCTATGAGGAACGGCTTAAGGAGCTGGGCATGTTTAGCCTGAAGAAGAGAAGGCTGAGAGGAGATATGATAGCCATGTATAAATATGTGAGAGGAAGCCACAGGGAGGAGGGAGCAAGCTTGTTTTCTGCTTCCTTGGAGACTAGGACGCGGAACAATGGCTTCAAACTACAAGAGAGGAGATTCCATCTGAACATTAGGAAGAACTTCCTGACTGTGAGAGCCATTCAGCATTGGAACTCTCTGCCCCGGAGTGTGGTGGAGGCTCCTTCTTTGGAAGCTTTTAAACAGAGGCTGGATGGCCATCTGTCAGGGGTGATTTGAATGCAATATTCCTGCTTCTTGGCAGGGGGTTGGACTGGATGGCCCATGAGGTCTCTTCCAACTCTTTGATTCTATGATTCTGTCTGTCAAGTAGAAAAATAAGGTACCACCTTAAAGTGTGGGGAGGCTAAATTAACTGATTTATGAGGCCATAAGGAAGACTCCAGCAAAGCATTCCAGCGGGGAAGCATGCGGGGAATGCGGAAGTGCTTCATCAGCGTCGCAGATGGACGAAAGCGACAGCTCCCCTGGCAGCCAGAAAAAGTTAAATAGCCTCTGTGTATGTCTGTATATGTTTGTATGTCAAAAATTGGCATTGAATGTTTGCCATATATGTGTACACTGTAATCCGCCCTGAGTTTCCTGCGGGGTGAGAAGGGCGGAATATAAAAGCTGTAAATAAATAAATACATGAAATGAAATCTCAGGTCTCCAGTACTTGTTTGCACTTCATCCAAAGGTATTGAAAAATCCAGCAGTTGTGTAGAACTAGCTCCTTCTTACACACTGGCCTTTCCATTCCATCGGCTGAACATTACTCGAAAAGGATAACGCCAGAGTTTGGAAGACCCTGGAAAAAAAAAGGTAACATCGTAGGTTGCAGACAATAGACCTTGGTGGAAACATCACATTTCAGTCTCACAAGTAGCTGGTAAGAAGCCAAGGGTAAACACATGTTTATAGCTCACCTGAATCTCCCCAAACACTGTGATAACAATACCGATAAAAACGATTAAGTAACAACAGGGCAAAGGGCATAGTACAGTAGCAGAGGAAATTGTTGTTAAGTAACAGGTACTTGTAGCATACTCACCTGAGCAGATTCCAGATCCACAGCTGACTTGACATAAAGTCTTTCCTCCAATTTTCAATCACGGCTCATTTGATTTTACATTGTTTTTACAAGGCTTTATGTTCATGTTTTATTGCGATGTAAAGTCCGACCGAGCACTTTTTTTTGTACACACTGAGAAAAAAAGCACTGAAAATCGAATGTAGCTTTATTTAAATTCCAGAAACAAAGTACCAGAGTCCTGGCTACTTTTTTTATTTCTGTTTATTATATTTCTAAACGGCAAATCTTTTGCTTGCTACCATGATATTCTCCCATTTGCAAGGCTATTCTTCATTGCTTATCAGAACAAATGCATTGCCACAGTGGATCGCCAGATTTCCCAGACTCAACGGGGCACAGTTCATTCAATCACTCATCTTTGAAATGTCATTGTATGTAAGTGAATGTGATCAGAAATATGTATGTGCAATTATGTTATTTTTAATGATAGTGATATATCACATGTCAAAATTGTTGTTATTTTACTGACACAAAAACACAGTATGTCACAGCAAATGAGATCTATATACTGAATTTCGTATCACAAAATCACAAGTCAAACACAAGATCTTCTGGGGAGGCTCTTATCTCGTTCCCACCCCGTCTCAGGCACGGTTGGTGGGGACGAGAGAAAGGGTATTCTCGGTGGTGGCCCCTCGTCTCTGGAATTCCCTCCCCAGGGAGACCAGGTTAGCACCCTTCCTATCCACATTTTGTAAGGAACTAAAGACATAGATGTTACGTTGTGCATTCGACTGACGATCCCTTTGACAGATGGCCCCTAACCATTGCCTAAAATCAAGTTCCTGTATTTGATTACTGTATTCTTAAGTTAAAATGATCCTATTACAACTGCTCTATTCCTATGCTGCGATATGTTCTATCCATCTTTTTTTACCAGCCTATTCTCCAACTTGTTTGTACACCAGCACCCCCCCCCCCCTCCCCGAGACTAGAAGTATTTCTGGTTGTTGCTTATGATGTCTGTTTTATTGCTTATGATGTTTATTTATGTATTTATGTATTTATTTATTTACTTTGCTTATATACCGCTGTTCTCAGCCCGGGGGCGACTCACAGCGGTGTACAACATAGGAAGAACAAAATTCAAGACACAGTATAAAAACAATTCACAATCCAGCATTAAACAAAAACATAGTCATTACTACACAACCATTCAGCGTCGTCTCATCGTCCAAACCACAATCCAGTATCATTTTCCGTTGCTCCATTCCTATAGTCATTACCAATCATTGCACTTCTTGTTCAAACACCTTCTTGAACAACCAAGTCTTTAATTTCCTGCGGAATATCATCGGGGAAGGAGCCAGTCTAATGTCCACGGGAAGGGTGTTCCACAGCCGAGGAGCCACCACCGAGAAGCCCCTATCTCTCGTCCCCGCTAGTCATGCTTGTGAAACAGGCGGGATCGAGAGCAGGGCCCCCCCGGAAGATCTCAAAGTCCTGGTGGGGTCGTAGGTCGAGATGCGGTCGGAGATGTTGGTTGTACACTGTTTTAATTTTTTTTGCCTTGTTTTGAATGGATGTTTTTTGGGCTTGGCCCAATGTAAGCTGCCCTGAGTCCCATCAGGGAGATGAAGCAGTGGTAGAAAAATAAAGTTCTTCTTCTTCTTCCTCCTCCTCCTACTCCTCCTCCTTCTTTCCAAGCGTCTAGGACTGTGTGATGTATTTTCGAATAATGCGCACAGATCCAAGTAAGGTGGCCTTTTGCAGTTGACAGATCATGATTTTGTCAATGTTTATTGTTTCCAAATGCTGGCTGAGATCTTTTGGCATGGCACCCAGTGTGCCAGTGACCACTGGGACCACCTGTACTAGTTTATGCCAGAGCCTTTGGGGGGCTTAACTGCTCCAAGGATGGTGAGAGCTGTGCTGGTGGTAGTGTAACTACCAGCAGGTCCAACCAAGCCAGAGAGGTCTCAGCTGAGGAGTGGAACGAAGAGCACCTAACCCATTCGCACTATGGAGAAGCAAACTAAAACGAAGTCTATACTGGCTCGGTCAACACCCAGGAAAAAAGAACCATGGTGGATGCTACTGATTCTGGACATCCACCGACAAGTGGGCTACAGAATCAAAATACAAATGAACAATCACAGAAGTGGCAGAAATATACAATGCCAGAAAACCGCACAGTTATTATTATTATTTTACTGACACAAAAGCACAGTATGTCACAGCAAATGAGATCTATATGCCGGATTTCGTATTACAAAATCACAAGCCAAACACTTCCCAAGTGTTTAGGACTGTGTGATGTATTTTTGAATGATGTGTGCAGATCCAAGTAAGGTGGCCTTTTGCAGTTGACAGATTGTGATTGTGATTGTCATTGTTTCCAAATGCTGGCTGAGATCTTTTGGCACAGCACCCAGTGTGCTGATGACCACCTGGGCTGGTTTATGCCAGAGCCTTTGCAGTTCAATTTTGAGTCCTGATAACGGCTGAGTTTTTCCTGTTGTTTTTCCTCAATGCTACTGTCACCTGGAATGGCAACATCAATAATCCAGACTTTTTTCTTTTCCACAATCATGATGTCTGGTGTATAGTGTTCCAATTTTTTGTCAGTCTGGATTCGAAAATCCCACAGTATTTTTGTGTGATCATATTCCACTACCTTTGCAGGTTTATGATCCCACCAATTCTTTACTGCTGGCAGGTGGTACTTGTGACATAAGTTCCAGTGAATCATTTGGGCCACAGAGTTGTGCTTTTGTATTATTATTATTATTATTATTATTATTATTATTATTATTATTATTATTTTCACTATATTTTAGTCATTGAGCCATGGCAGCGAAAGTGGCACCAAACTGCATTAATTCTACAATGTAGGTGCACCCTTAGCCATACACACTGGAATAAATGAGATTTAAGTGAAAGCAAGTGTATGTGAGTAAACATACTATGTTCGCCCCAAACATACCATGTTCATCCACAATGACTTCTGGGCAGAATTCAGATCTTTTCCTCTTTAACCAGATTTTGTTTCACAGTACGCAAAGCTGTTGAATACTCTGGCATGTGAGTGACCATGTGGACAGCTAGATTGGATCCCATTTGGCCCAATTCTTTGTCCACATGCACACCACTGCCATCACTCCCCTCCTGAGAAAAAGAAAAGAAATGATGTTTGACTTTCTTATCTTTAATACATTGTTGTATATTTTATATTGTGTGCTAATTCATTTTCTTACATCTCAGTCACCCTTGGAAATAAACCAAGTATTCATGCCAAGTTTGGTCCAGATCCATCATTGTTTGAGTCCACAGTACTCTCTAGATGTAGGTGAACTACAACTCCAAAACTCAAGGTCAATGCCCACCAAACGCTTCTAGTGTGTTCTGTTGATCAGGGGAGTCCTGTGTGCCAAGTTTGGTTCAATTCCATCATTGGTGGAGTTCAGAATGCTCTTTGATTGTAGGTGAGATACAACTCCCAAATGACAAAATCATAATTTTTTGAGTGATGGTCACTCCTTGTGTCGTGAGATGTTTTGTTGCCAAATTTGGTGTGATTTCGTTCATTGGTTCTTTTGTTTTTAAGGTACTCATTATGCACAGAGCATTTTCATATATTATAGATGTGCTAATTTTAGTACATTCTTAGCAACATCAAAACCTCCAATGATCTGCATCGGCCTAATAATAACAGCCAAAGCAAAAATTTATATAACCAAATTCAATGTGTGCAGCTATGTCGAATGTGGACGGGATTGTTTTGTATCCACAACTCATGTAGCTGCTAACAAGGAGAGGGCAGGCCTAGCGACAAAGCCCATTATCCCCAGGCACATTTGGCAGGCACATGTGAGGGCCTTCTTGGTGGCAGCTCCTTACTTGGGACTCCTTTCTTAGGAAGCGTATGATGGTTTTCTTCTTGGCTTTCCCTAAGATTCCAATTGGATACACTTTAGCAGTTGAGTACAATGGGCCATTTCCACGAAACCATATATGTTAGCAATTGTACTCCTATGCATCTAGATCAGTGGTTCCCAAACTTTGGTCCTCCAGGTGTTTTGGACTTCAGCTCCCACAGTTTCTAAAAACTGGTGAGCTGGCCAGGATTTCTGGGAGTTGAAGTCCAAAACACCGGGAGGACCAAAGGTTGGGAACCAATGATCCAGGAGGCATCAGGCCATGTGAAACTGAGCATGGGTGTCCCATGAGAAGTGTACTTAGGTTTATAGACAAGACTTTTATTCCGTTATCTCAGAGAGAACGTTCAGGTACTCTTGATAAGCTCCAATAAAGTTATATGGACAGAGTTTTTTTAATGTAGGATTTGTAGTTGCTTTACTGGTGACAAAGAGAATTTTGCCAACACAGCACACACATTGCAACAAGGTACTAGCACACCTCTTCTGCCTATTCTAGCAGCACTAAATCTGTGGTGTGCGGTGCTATGATAGCATCTTTGCACCCTGTTCTGGGAACAACCATCTCTGGTGTTAGTTAGGCAGTCTCTGGTCCTCTAGATCAGCATTTCTCAACCTGAAAGTCGGGACCCCGGGAGGGGGGGCCACAAGGAGGTGTCAGAGGGGTTGCCAAAGACCATCAGAAAACACAGTCTTTTCTGTTAGTCATAGAGATTCTGTGTGGGAAGTTTGGCCCAATCAATCATTGGTGGGGTTCAGAATGCTCTTTGATTGTAGGTGAACTATAAATCCCAGCAATTATAACTCCCAAACGTCAAATTCTATTTTCCCCAAACTCCACCAATGTTCACATTTGGGTATTCATGCCAAGTTTGGTTCAGATCCATCACTGTTCGAGTCCACTGTGCTCTCTGGATGCAGGTGAACTACAACTCCCATACTCAAGGTCAATGCCCACCAAACCCTTCCAGTATTTTTTGTCGGTCATGGGAATTCTGTGTGCCAAGTTAGGTTCAATTCCATCATTGGTGGAGTTCGGAATGCACTTTGGTTCAGATCCATCATTGTTTGCGTCCACTGTACTCTCTGGATGTAGGTGAACTACAACTCCAAAACTCAAAGTCAATGCTCACCAAACGCTTCCAGTATTTTCTGTCGGTCATCGGAATTCTGTGTACCAATTTGGAATCAATTCCATCATTGGTGGAGTTCAGAATGCACTTTGGTACAGATTTATCACTGTTTGGGTCCACTGTGCTCTCTGGATGCAGGTGAACTACAACTCCCATACTCAAGGTCACCAAACCCTTCCAGTATTCTCTGTTGGTCATGGGAATTCTGTGTGCCAAATTGGGATCAATTCCATCATTGGTGGAGTTCAGAATGCACTTTGGTTCAGATCCATCATTGTTTGCATCCACTGTGCTCTTTGGATGTAGGTGAACTACAACTCCAAAACTCAAGGTCAATGCCCATCAAACCCTTCCAGTATTTTCTGTTGGTCATGGGAATTCTGTGGGCCAAGTTGGGATCAATTCCATCATTGGTGGAGTTCAGAATGCACTTTGATTGTAGGTGAACTAGTAATCCCAGCAACTACAACTCCCAAATGACAAAATCAATTTCCCCCCAACCCCACCAGTATTCAAATTTGGGTGTATTGGGTATGTGTGCCAAATTTTGTCCAGAGAATCAAAATACATCCTGCATCTCAGATATTTACATCACAATTCATAACAGTAGCAAAATGAATTTATGAAGTAGCAACAAAAATAATTTTATGGTTGGGGGTCACCTCAAGATGATGAACTATATTAAGGGGTTGCGCATTAGGAAGGTAGAGAACCACTGCTCTAGATGATGTTGGGGCTCGTCATAGCTAATGGGGAGGGACTATGGGAAATGCAATTAAAAAACATCTGGGTGCTGTCAAGTGGGCCATCTCTGCTCTTGGCAGCTTACGAAACTCCCTCCTTCAAGCTCCAATCGCCTTGCTGTGGTCTCTACGGCAGGGAGGAAAAACAGCCAGAATTGGCTGAACTTTATTTCCATCTCACCACTCCCTTTTCTTTAGTTGCTCTATTTCAATTGTAAACCTGAGGGCGAGGGACTGTCATGCCAGATAGCTGTTCGATAGCTGGGAAAATGTGGTTGAAGGCTGTGGTGTAAATATTCTAAATGAACAGTTTTCAGAGTTTCTTACATCTTTTAACGTAAAAAACATAAACATTTTTCAAAAACAGAAGTAGAGCATGAGTCAGTTCTGTGGTTTGCTGATTTTGCATTTTTAGGAGTCCATGTGGCTCATAGAAGGTTCCAAGAAACAGAACATTGGTGTTAGCAACCATCTATGTTCCCTAGAATACAAGAGTTGGAAGAGACCTCATGGGCCATCCAGTCCAACCCCCTGCCAAGAAGAAGGAATATTGCATTCAAATCACCCACGACAGATGGCCATCCAGCCTCTGTTTAAAAGCTTCCAAAGAAGGAGCCTCCACCACACTCCGGGGCAGAGAGTTCCACTGCTGAACGGCTCTCACAGTCAGGAAGTTCTTCCTCATGTTCAGATGGAATCTCCTTTCTTGTAGTTTGAAGCCATTGTTCCATGTCCTAATCTCCAGGGAAGCAGAAAACAAGCTTGCTCCCTCCTCCCTGTGGCTTCCTCTCACATATGTATACATAGCTATCATATCTCCTCTCAGCCTTCTTTTCTTCAGGCTAAACATGCCCAGCTCCTTAAGCCGCTCCTCATAGGGCTTGTTCTCCAGACCCTTGATCATTTTAGTCGCCCTCCTCTGGACACATTCCAGCTTGTCAATATCTCTCTTGAATTGTGGTGCCCAGAATTGGACACAATATTCCAGGCGTGGTCTAACCAAAGCGGAATAGAGGGGTAGCATTACTTCCCTAGATCTAGACACTATGCTCCTATTGATGCAGGCCAAAATCCCATTGGCTTTTTTTGCCGCCACATCACATTGTTGGCTCATGTTTAACTTGTTGTCCACAAGGACACCAAGATCTTTTTCACACGTACTGCTCTCGAGCCAGGCATTGTCCCCCATTCTGTATCTTTGCATTTCGTTTTTCCTGCCAAAGTGGAGTAGAAGAAGAAGAACCGTATAACAATAGTGGCATTTTCCTATTCTTTTTCGACTTGTTGGTCGAAATCCCAACTATTTATTTATTTATTATTTCAGATATTGGTACCCCACACTTCAGGGCGGATTCAGGGCGGCTTCCAGTCGGCAACAACTTGATGCCTCCAATGCATACATAATTAAATATACAATAAAAACAGTAATTTCATACATTTCAAAACAAATTAATCCCTTTCAATTAAAAACTTTAAAGCAGAAATTCTGTAGTTAGTCCCAACTAAAGTTGGCCCTTTTCATTAAATGGGTCATGTTAGTCACCACTTATGTAAACCTTGCTGATGCCAATTGGTCTGCTCTGATTGTGAGTAAAATTGAATCAGAATGTCATCTTCTTGACTGTGCCCCCCACCTATGTAACTCACTCCCCACAGAGGTAAGGTCGGCTTCATCCTTCCTGTCTTTTAGGAAGAAATTGAAGTTGTGGTTCTGGGATCAGGCGTTTGGACAGCAGACATAAATAACACTTTGGAGATGGAATTCGACTGAATGATGATATGGCTGTTAATACTTTTTATTGTTTTTAATGAATGTTCTATTTATTGTTTTAATTGTTATTATGCTGCTTTGTTATTATCTATTGACATCAAATTGCTGGCAAATGGTTTTGAACTGCTAGGCTGGCAGGAGCTGGAGCTGATAGATGGGAGCTCACCCCATCTTGCGGATTTGAACTGCCAGGTCAGCAGTTCAGCAACACAAGGGTCTAACCCATTGTGCCACCATGGCGCAAAGATGGGAGGAAGAAACTATGAAATATCAGACTTACAGGCTGAGAATGAGTGCTTCTGGGAAAAGAAAGCATCTATTATAAGTATTCTGGGAGCCATTCCAAATTGATAGACAAAATATCTGAATAAAATCATCAGATAGGAACACAATAGCACAGTGACAAAGAACGACACTGCTTGGCACGAGTGCCATATTTTGACAATACTCCACTGATTCCTACCTTCTTGGATAAAATCCAAATCATAGATGGTCCAAAACTCTAGACAGTAACACCAGTTACACTGTGAAACTGTTCCGATGATGTCAAGAACATAATCGTCTTAAGAAAGAAATAATTTGTTTGGATCTTGATGACGACAGATAGCTATCACAGCAAAAACTATGGAATGCCCTTTAGCAGCCCTAGGGGAATATAGAAATGTAAACACCAAATATCAATGTGAACCTTGACCAAAAGTAATTTTAGAGTAATAATCTTAACAACAAAGTTCACCAAGCTGCCCAAAATATATACTTTTTCTAGCAATCCTTTCTGCAACAGGCAGCATTTTTGGCTATTCAGCAGAAACATCTTTGACTATATCATTCTCCAGGCCTTGTTCGGGCTATTCGTATAATAGTGCAGTAGCAGAAAAGCTATTGTCACAACCTGGGGATCACAACCAGACACAGTGAAGGCATCTGCCCTTGCGCTTTGCTACTCTGCTGCTGAATATGCATGCCCGGTATGGAATACATCTCATCACGTTAAAACAGTGAATGTGGCTCTTAATGACACATGCCACAAATAATCACAAGATGTCTATGCTCAGCCCCACCGGAGAAGGATCTCCCGGTGGTGCAGTGGGTTAAACCGCTGTGCCAGCAGGACTGAAGACCGACAGGTCGCAGGTTCGAATCCGGGAAGAGCACGGATGAGCTCCCTCTATCAGCTTCAGCTCCTCATGCAGGGATGTGAGAGAAGCCTCTCACAAGGATGGTAAAACATCAAAACATCCTGGCGTCCCCTGGGAAGGTTCCTTGCAAATGGCCAATTCTCTCACACCAGAAGCGATTTGCAGTTTCTCAAGTCACTCCTGACACGACATCCCCCCCCCCCAAAAAAAAACCCACTACTTAGCCAGTATTGCACCACCTGACATCCATTGGAAAGTAGCAGCCAGTAATGAAAAGACCAAGGCATTGACATTTCTGGCCCATCCCGTTAGGATATCACCCAGCAAGCCAATGCCTTAAATCAAAAAATAGTTTCCTACAATCTACAAAGATACTCTCAGGAACACCTCGGCAAGCAAGAGGCCAAAAGTGGCAGGTGAAAACCCAGAACCTCAATAAGTGGCTGATACCAGATGATAGACTCCCCCCTGGGCACACAGAAGACTGGGCAACCTGGAAGGCATTGAACAGACTGTGCTCTGACACCATAAGATGCAGAGCTAACCTTAAGAAATGGAACAATAAAGTGGAGTTCATGACATGCAAGTGCAGAGAAGAGCAAACCACAGACCATCTACTACAATGCAACCTGAGCCCTGCTACATGCACAATGGAGGACTTTCTCACAGCGACATCAAAGGCACTCCAAGTGGCCAGCTTCTGGTCAAAGGACATTTAGCATAATGCCAAGTTTTTAACGTTGTTTATGTTTTTAAATACATTATAACTGCACCCTCAATTTGCTTCTGACACAATAAATATATATAGCAAAAAAAAAATTGGTTTGGCCTTGAATTCTCTGTATACCACAATCTTCTATGTTCGTATCAGCTTTCAATACCCCTGCCTTCAAGATTCACAGTCATCATAACAGGGAATCAGAGTGTTGTAAAAAGGTTCATTAGAATTTACAACACAGTGGACTGTAAAAGTAACTTTCCATTCTTTCTCTCAATGACCAGAGGGCTCAGGAAGAATGCTTGCTGGGCTTGTTATCCTGTAGCATTTGACATTTGCAGTGGTTGCTTCACTCTGCCTATAGACATGTCAGCCCTGTCATCAATTCTAGTTTTAATTAGAAATTTAAGTTTCTGGATGAATTCAGAAATAACACTGCAACCCTAAGAATTTTGCAGTGCAATCTTGGTCCTTTCACATTAGAATCATAGAATCATAGAATCAAAGAGTTGGAAGAGACCTCATGGGCCATCCAGTCCAACCCCCTGACAAGAAGCAGGAATATTGCATTCAAATCACCCCTGACAGATGACCATCCAGTCTCTGTTTAAAAGCTTCCAAAGAAGGAGCCTCCACCACACTCCGGGGCAGAGAGTTCCACTGCTGAACAGCTCTCACAGTCAGGAAGTTCTTCCTCGTGTTCAGATGGAATCTCCTCTCTTGTAGATTGAAGCCATTGTTCCACGTCCTAGTCTCCAAGGAAGCAGAAAACAAGCTTGCTCCCTCCTCCCTGTGGCTTCCTCTCACATATTTATACATGGCTATCATATCTCCTCTCAGCCTTCTCTTCTTCAGGCTAAACATGCCCAGCTCCTTAAGCCACTCCTCATAGGGCTTGTTCTCCAGACCCTTGATCATTTTAGTCGCCCTCCTCTGGACACATTCCAGCTTGTCAATCTCTCTCTTGAATTGTGGTGCCCAGAATTGGACACAATATTCCAGGTGTGGTCTAACCAAAGCGGAATAGAGGGGTAGCATTACTTCCCTAGATCTAGACACTGTGCTCCTATTGATGCAGGCCAAAATCCCATTGGCTTTTTTTGCCGCCACATCACATTGTTGGCTCATGTTTAACTTGTTGTCCACAAGGACTCCAAGATCTTTTTCACACGTACTGCTCTCGAGCCAGGCATTGCCCCCCATTTTGTATCTTTGCATTTCGTTTTTCCTGCCAAAGTGGAGTATCTTGCATTTGTCACTGTTGAACTTCATTTTGTTAGTTTTGGCCAATCATCTCTCTAATCCAGTGTTTCTCAACCTGGAGGTCGGGTCGCGAGGGGGTCGCGAGGGGGTGTCAGAGGGGTCACCAAAGCCCATCAGAAAACATAGTATTTTCCGTTGGTCATGGGGGTTCTGTGTGGAAAGTTTGGTCCAATTCTATCGTTGGTGGGGTTCAGCATGCTATTTCATTGTGGATGAACTATAAATCCCAACAACTAGAACTCCCAAATGGCAAGGTCTATTTTCTCCAAACTCTATCAGTGTTCACGTTTGGGCATATTGAGTATTTGTGCCAAGTTTGATCCAGATCCATCATTGCTTGAGTCCACAGTGATCTCTGGATGTAGGTGAACTACAACTCCAAAAACTCAAGGTCAATGTCCACCAGACCATCCCAGTGTTTTCTCTTGGTCATAGGAATTCTGTGTGCCATGTTTGATTCAATTCCATCATTGATGGAGTTCAAAAGGCTCTTAGATTTAAGGTGAACTATAAATCCCAGCGACTCCAGCATTACCAAATGACAAAATCAATCACCCCCAACCCCACCAGTATTCAAATTTTGGGCGTATCGGGTATTTGTGCTAAATTTGATCCAGCGAATGAAAATACATCTTGCATATCAGATATTTACATTACGATTCATAACAGGAGCAAAATGACAGTTATGAAGTAGCAACGAAAATAACATTATGGTTGGGGGGTCACCATAACATGAGGACCTGTACTAGGGGGTCATGGCATTAGGAAGGTTGAGAACCACTGCCTAATCTGTCAAGATCATTTTGAATCCTGCTCCTGTCCTCTGGACTATTGGCTATCCCTCCCAATTTGGTGTCATCTGCAAACTTGATGATCCTGCCTTCTAACCCTTCATCTAAGTCATTAATAAAGATGTTGAACAGGACCGGGCCCAGGACGGAACCCTGCGGCACTCCACTTCTTTCCAAGATGAAGAGGAAGAACTATACAACTATAATGCTATGGCCCTCCCTTAAATGTGATGAAACATCCTGTGGAGTTCTAGAATTTGTAAGGTTCCACAATAGCATCACAGTGGTTCTGCCAAAACAAACAAACAACAAAGAAATTTGAAATGGATTTTAAAGTAAAACCACATGAGTTGAACTGTTTGATTTACAGTTTCTTTAATAGCTACTTTGTGCTATACTTTTTGGTATCAGGTCTCTATTTACTGGTTTTACATTTCAATATTGTATTTGACAAGTAGTCAACTTTTCATCTAGATTCCATATTTATTTTTTGAATTTTTTTAATCTACTGTTTTTGAGATGAAAGACATTTAAGAAAATTAGATATTCATAAAATATCAAGAGTAGAATTTACTCAAAAACTAGATGTGTTATAGCAGTGTGTTATAGCCGCGACCCCTTAATACAGTTTCTCATGTTGTGCTGACCCCCAACTATAAAATTATTTTGTTGCTACTTCATAACTGTAATTTTGCTACTGTTATGAATCGTAATGCAAATGTCTGATATGCAGGATGTATTTTCATTCACTGGACCAAATTTGGCACAAATACCTGATGTGCCCAAATTTGAGTATTAGTGGGGTTGGGGGCAGGAAATGGATTTTGTCATTTGGGAGTTGTAGTTGCTGGGATTTATAGTTAACCTACAATCAAAGAGCATTCTGAGCTCCATCAATGATGGAATTAAACCAAACTTGGCACACAATACTCACATGACCAACAGATACTGGAAGGTTTGGTGGACATTGACCTTGGGTTTTGGAGTTGTTGTTCACCTACATCCAGAGAGCTGTGTGGATGCAAACAATGATGGATCTGGGCCAAACTTGTCACCAATACTCAATATGCCCAAATGTGAACACTGGTGCAGTTTGCAGAAAATAGACCTTGACATTTGGAAGTTGTAGTTGCTGGGATGTATAGTTCACCTACAATCAGATCATTCTCTGATTGTTGAATCCCACCAACGATATAATTGGGCCAAACTTCCCACACAGAACCCCCATGGCCAACAGAAAATACTGTATTTTCTTTTCTTTTTTTAATATATCTTTATTAAATGTTCAATATACATTTAAAATATAGAAATGTGGCCGCAGCCACTAAAAGATGTGAGAGCTAAAGATATCTCCGAAAAAAAAGAGAGGTGGGATAGTAGAAAGGAAAATGAGAGTGTAAAGAGAAAAGAGGGAAAGAGAAAGTGAAATAATAAGTATAAGCTTAGAACCGATCACCAATTAAAAAAAAGGTAGAAAGAAATTTGTTTTTGACTTCCTGAGGTCTTTCAGTGGTCTCCTCTACTGATCTTCTCATCTTTTCCTCTTCATTTCTTTTCCTTCTCTCCTCATCTTCTTACGCTTTCCCTTCCTTCCTTCCATCTCGTCCTTGATTAGCTCAGAATCACTTTTCCCTTTTGCTTGAAGTATTCCAACACTTTTTCCCAATTTGTTTCTTTCATGTTCATTCCTTTGCCTTTTGATATTAAGAAAGTGAGTCTATCCATATTCTTGATTTCCAATTTTTTTTGTTAATCTCTCATTCTTGTCCGGTATTTCCTTTTGTTTCCATCTTCTGGCATAACAAATCCTTGCTGCCGTTGTTATTAGAAAGAGAATTTTGTCTGAGTTTTTGTCTATTTTCAGCTCATGCATCCCTAATAAGAACAATTCTGCTTTCCATGGAATTTTAATTTTTAGAATTTCCTGTAGTTCTTTTTGAACCCCTTTCCAATATTCTTTTGCCATTTTACAGGTCCACCAGATATGAAAATATGAACCTTCTTTCTCCTTACACTTCCAACACCTTGTACTGATGCTTTTGTTGCACTTCCCTAATTTTTTCAGTGTCATATACCAGCAGTGCGCGGTCTTCAGCCAATACTGTATTTTCTGATGGTCTTTGGCGACTCCTCTGACATCCTCCTTGCGACCCCCCCCCCCAGGGGTCCCAATCCCCAGGTTGAGAAATGCTGTGTTATAGGAAATTGTGAAATGTATTTGAATTGATGTAAAACAATCCAAAATATATAATTTGATGAAGCAAATTAGTGATAAGGTTCTGCAGAAAATAAATGTCTTCTTAAAGGCACCATGACTGAAGAGGTTTGGGAACCGCTGGCCTAACAATAACCACCTAAAGTCGAGGCCTTGTAAAAAAAAAAAGCGCTGGCCGAGGAACTTCCCATTGTAACAATGTTTATTCTGTCTACAAAGTAAAATACTGGTATATTATCTTTATAGTTCTTCTTTTGTTTTGGTCTAAAGTAACTCTTAAATTTATAAGGTTTCATGAGGACAAGAGGTTATATAACGTGACCAAGTTGTTATTCTGTTCCTCAGAGACCAAATGAAATCACACTATAATCTTCAGCTATAACTTGGGTAATATAGTTTTGAGTGACCCTACTGAAGCTCACTACATGCCCTCTTCCCAGATCCTCTTATCTTTCCGTATTCCACATAGACACGTGAGACGTTGCTTAATTTAGGAAACATGACTATACCTAGCTATAGAAGGCTTTGTTTGCACCACTGTCAGACCAAAGACATCACAACTTTGTAAGAAACACAGGGCATGATTGCATGTGTGCATTATTCCTTTTATTTAAAAAGTGTGCCTCCAACAGGGCCGTAGCCAGAAAACAATTTCGGGAGGGTTGAAAATTTTTTGGGGGAGGGTTGAAAATTTTGCGGGGGAGGGGGGGTTGAAACCTGCCTCCTATTTATTTTATTTATTTATTTACAGCTTTTATATTCCGCCCTTCTCACCCCGCAGGGGACTCAGGGCGGATTACAGTGTACACATAGATGGCAAACATTCAATGCCAATTTTTGACATACAAACATACACAGACATACACAGAGGCTATTTAACTTTTTTTTAAAATATTCTTTATTGAAATTTTCATAAAAACATATGGTTAATTCACCAGGGAAAGGGGGGGGGGGAGGCTGGAGAGCAGAAAGAGACAGCACAAAAATAAGAGAGAAAAACACACCAAAAATAGAAAAGAAAAAAAAAGAGAAAAATAAAAACCAAAAGCAAAAAACAAAAATCTAAAAATATTTGACCTCCTGGTATCGTCGAGGCTATTTAACTTTTTTGGCCGCCAGGGGAGCTGTCGCTTTCATCGTCCATCTGCGACGCTGATGAAGCACCTCCGCATTCCCCGCACGCTTCCCCGCTGGAATGCTCTGCCGGAGTCTTCTTTATGGCCTCATAAATCAGTTAATTTAGCCTCCCCACACTTTAAGGTGGTACCTTATTTTCCTACTTGACAGATGCAACTGTCTCTCGGGTTGCAAAGGTCGACAACAGGCTACACACAATTGGTTGGAAACCCACTCCAACCTGGGCTGGCTTCGAACTCATGGCCTTTTGGTCAGAGTGATCTTAATGCAGCTGGCACTAAGATAGCTGTGCCACAATCCCCGCAAAGAGCACAGCAGGGGGCAGAGCAGCCTTCCATAGCCTGCAGCTCCACCCCTGTCAACCACCTCCACCAAGTCTGGCCTCCTTAATGAGAGCATTCAACACACACACACCCAACTTGGTTGCTTCACTACATCGGCTATTGCTGCAAGTAATGACAGTGTGAATAAATTGTCAATATTTGCCTGAGATAGTGCTTGCAGTTCTGGAGGGACTCTTAAATTTTTTTGCATCTCATAGACTTAGCATGAGGATTTGGTTAACCAGTAAAAATTCATGAGTAAACCAGCTTTTTTTAAAAAAAATCTGAAACATTTCGGGGGGAGGGGGTTTGAACCCCTAACCCCCCCCCCCCCCTTGCTACAGGCCTGGCCTCCAATGAGGATGTAATGTGCATCCATTTGGAGAGGAGATGTATGGTGGGGAAAACCTGATCCATATTAACAGTATATCTTTGGCACTTGGAGTTGGTATTACTGTTTTGTAACAGGGTCTGCTGTGTTGTCCATTCAGAACCTGTATTTTCGCAGCAAAGCACAGGGGGGGAGAGGGGTCATCATCTCTGATCTGGTTTACACATTATGGAGGCAGGACACAGTGGATGCTACTCCCTATTTAAAGATTGCCACCACCAGAATACTCTTAAACAGTTCTCGGTAATTCCTTCTAACATTTAGTTGAAATCTCAGAGATGCTGAGATGCTTACTTTAGAATTAGTTAAGCACAAGAAACCTTCTCCAGTCCTTAAACCAGATGATTGGGAATGATGGGTAGAGGTGATGGGAGTCTAGATCAAAACAAGTTAGAATCATAGAATCATAGAATCAAAGAGTTGGAAGAGACCTCATGGGCCATCCAGTCCAACCCCCTGCCAAGAAGCAGGAATATTGCATTTAAATCACCCCTGACAGATGGCCATAGGACTGGGCTCAAAGCTATCTAATTTAGCATGTCTGTAGTAGTAGTAGTAGTAGTAGTAGTAGTAGTAGTTTGCTTTTAAGCCAGTGTTTCTGTGCCGTCGCACCTGGGGGGCTATTATTCTCAATAAAGGAGGGATGGACGTGGCATCTTTCCCCCAGGGGCATCTTTCCCCCAGATGTTTCCTATAGGAAACTGGAACTCGCAAAAACCCAAAACGCTGTAAATAGCTCAAAATAAGTTTTATTTATCACAAAGTCATTTCTTCAAAGCAATGAGCTGGTAAACTTTAGAGGGGTGAAGGAAAACATAGGTTACAGTCTCAATTAGTCCTGGGTCCAAGGGGTTTGAAGTTGAGAAGCCTCACCAAGATTCCTCTTTCCTCAATGGCTGTGAATGCCGGAGCAAACCACAACCCCAGTTCAGATGGCCTATGTTTTGAAGATTCAGGATCTTCCTTTGGTGCCAAAAGAACCGGCTTGAAGGCGCCTGGGTCTCCTCAATAATTGTCCAGGACGATCTGGACATAAAGCATGAGTCCCAGGGGTAAAAAAACCTCAGAACTGGTGCTAAGAGGTAACTTAAATCAGGGTCCTTTAGAATCAAGTCTTTTACTCATGTCCATCTGGTACGAACTCTGATGGCAGAATGAAAAGAAAAGGAAGTTCTCCCCTCTTGCAGGAAGACGTGGAGCCAAACAGTACTGATAGACAGCTACAAGCAACCAATCCATACAACTATACATAAGCAGTGTAAAACGGGGCAGGATTAAGCATGATACAACAGTTTAAGTCTTACAACTAACAGTTCTACACATAGGTGGCGCCACTCGCGCCGTCACAGTTTCTCAACCTTCCTAATGCCGCAACCCCTTAATATAGTTCCTCATGTTGTGATGACCCTCAACCTTAAAATTGTTTTCGTTGCTACTTTGAAACACAAGATGAGTCCACAGTAGACACTCTGCTGGCTGTTGAATTGGATCACACGTCGGATCCAATTCATGTCTAGGCCTATGTGATGTATCAGCAAATAATGCGTACAGATCCCAGCAAGGTGGCCTTTTGCAGCTAGCAGATGGTAATTTTGTCAGCGCTGATTGTGTTTAAGTGTAGGCCAAGGTCTTTAGGCACTGCACCCAGTGTGCCAATCACCACTGGGACCACCTTATTATGATTTTCTGATAGTCTTTGGTGACCCCTCTGAATCCCCCTCATGACCCCCCCAGGGGTCCAGACCCCCAGGTTTGGGAAGGTTGCTCTGGATGCTCTAATATTCATTGCCTCCAGTCAAGATTGGATGAAGAATGTGGCAGTCTGCTATGATCTCCATCCTTATTACTAAAAATCCACTTGGACCTATACAGATAAGACTAATGCCATGACTTTAAAAATACATTTATTTTTTTTCCTATCCAATTTCAAAGAATAGCGAAGCCCTCTATAACCCATTGCAAGGAGTAGGCGTTTCAATTTTACCACACGGCTTCAAAAAAGCAATGCCTCCTGGAGGCTACTTGATGAACACCTAAAAAGTTATATAATCTATGTAAATAAAAATGTTATGTTCGTTTGTGGGATTAACAGAACTCAAAAACCACTGGGGGAATCGATACCAAATTTGGACACAAGGCACTTAACAACCCAAGGTATGTCCTTCACTTAAAAAAATTGATTTTGTCATTTGGGAGTTGTAGTTGCTGGGATTTATAGTTCACCTACAATCAAACAGCATTCTGAACTCCATCAATGATGGAATTGAACCAATTTTGGCACACAGAACTCCCATGACCAACAGAAAATACTAGAAGGGTTTGGTGGGCATTGACCTTGAGTTTGGGAGTTGTAGTTCACCTACATCCAGAGAGCACTGTGGACTCATACAATGATGGATCTGGACCAAACTTGGCACGAATCTTCAATTTGCCCAAATGTGAATACTGGTAGAGTTTGGGGGAAATAGACCCTGACATTTGGGAATTGTCGTTTCTGGGATTTATAGGGATTCTGGGATTCTGGGAATCCCACCAACGACAGAATTGGGGCAAACTTCCCACACAGAACCACCATACTGTAGGCCATCCAGTCCAACTCCCTTCACCCGGGCAAGAAAACGTAATTAAAGCCCTCCTGACAAAGAGCCATCCAGCCATAGATATAGACAGATATATGATTCACACACACAGATATAGTATCATAAATTTAGAAGGGACCCCTAAAGCAGGACAATTATATGTCACATGTTCCAGATTAGGCAAACCAGACAATCTCCACATCAACACTTACATAGAAACAACAAGGAATACTGTTTACCCACAAGCATAAAGGAATTACATATATTAGAAACCATTACTTTATTTTCCAGATCACCAGACTGGGCCACAGCAACGCGTGGCAGGGGACGGCTAGTGGGGTATATTTGAAAAAATTGTTTTCAATTTAACTGGTTTATTATGGCAGTTATCGGTTTGAATGAAGACACATCAATTAATCAAGGGTTCGTTGAAAACAAAACAGAGAAAATACGGTATATAAAACTCATTCTAAGTATGTGAACTCTTGGAACTGTGATCCCAATCAATTTGCCATGACAATTTACCTGTGTTCCAGGCTGCGCTAAAGTCCTTTTTCGTTGTCAAATGTGTGACCCGTACAAGGCAAGATTTAGTAGAATTGTCCCTACATAAGAAAAGGATTGTCCCTGTGTATCTTAAATACTTTATTAGCTGTTTGTTTCTTCCACTGACGCAAATCGCTAAAGTTATCGGCTAATTAGTAGCACTCAGGAACCCTATTAGGGAGATAAATGATTTCTTAGTGTTGGACAGAACACAAGAACAGAGCAATAGAAAATCAAGCTTCAAAAAGGATAACAAGGAAAATTACAGCTTGATTAAGGATACCTGTAGCTACCTTTGGACTCTTAAGAATACCCTGGGAAATCTCTTTGGGTGTAATTATTGAAAAAGGGAGGCATTTTATTCCCTTTCATGTAAAAAGAAAGCAAAATCGGACCTTTGGGCCACATTGCCAAGGACCATCAGAAAACACCATATTTTCTGTTGGTCTTTGGGGTTCTGTATGGGCAGTTTGGCCCAATTCTATCGTTGGAGGGGTTCAGAATGCTCTGATTGTAAGTGAATTATAAATCCCAGCAACTCCCAAATGTCAAGGTCTATTTTCTCCAAACTCCACCAGTGTTCACATTTGGACATATAGAATATAACTCCAAAACTCAAGGTCAATTCCCACCAAAACCAGTATTTTGTGTTGGTCATGGGAGTTCTGTGTGCCAAGTTTGGTTCAATTGCCAAGTTTGGTTCAATTCCATTGTTGGTGGAGGTCAGAATGCTCTTTGATTGTAGGTTAACTATAAATCCCAGCAACTCCCAAATGTCAAGGTCTATTTTCCCCAAACTCCACCAGTGTGCACATTTGGGCATATAGAATATTCATGGCAAGTTTGGTCCAGTTCCATCATTGGTTGAGTCCACAGTGCTCTTTGAATGTAGGTGAACTATAACTCCAAAACTCAAGGTCAATGCCCACCAAACCCTTCCAGTATTTTGTGTTGGTCATGGGAGTTCTTTATTGGACCCTGAGAAGATCCAACTAGTCCATACTTCAGGAAATAAATCCCGACTGCTCATTGGAGGAAAGGATATTAGAGGGAAAGATGAAGTATTTTGGCAGGAAAGCTTAGAGAAGACAATTATGCTGGGGAAAATGGAAGGAAAAGGGAAGAGGGGCCAAACACGGGTGAGATGGATGGATGGGATCCATGAAGTGACTGGCTTGACCTTGAAGGAGCTGGGGATGGTGACGGCTGACAGGGAGCTCTGGCGTAGGCTGGTCCATGAGGTCACGAAGAGTTGGAAGCGACTAAACAAATGAACAACAACAACATGGGAGTTCTGTGTGCCAAGTTTGGTTCAATTCCATCGTTGGTAGAGTTCAGAATGCTCTTTGATTGTAAGTGAACTATAAATCCCAGCAACTACAACTCCCAAATGACAAAATCAATTTCTCGCCCCCAACTCCACTAATACTCAAATTTGGGCATATCAGGTATTTGTGCCAAATGTGGTCCAGTGAATGAAAATACATCCTGCATATCAGATATTTACATTACGATTCATAACAATAGCAAAGTTAGTTTTGAAGTATCAACGAAAATAATGTTATGGTTGGGGGTCACCACAACCTGAGGAACTGCATTAAGGGGTCACGGCATTAGGAAGGTTGAGAAATGCTGGCCTAGAATGTCACAGCCGTCTTTGCTGGCAGTTGTGTTGACGGAAGGGTTCTGAAAGATGTAATCTAACAAAGTTACTGCTTTAAGCTCTGCAACAAATAATAAATGTGGGAAAGGCTATTCTCTATGAAAACCAGAAGGTTCAAGCAAGAGTTAAAATCAGGTACATCAAATGTGAGAAGCATTTTGCAGTAGAAACCAATCTTCTTAATCCAATTCAATCCTCATCTGTGATTTCCGCAAAGGAAACTCGAGGTTAACAGCATCAAACTCAACATAGTTACAGTAAAAACTCATAAAATTGGCTTAGAGTATGCTGGCTCAGCTCTCTTGCCTGTTGATGCTTGCCATACAAACATACCAAATATTAGTTGGAAGAGTCAGGAGAGCAGTACATAAACCAGACAGCCTCAACTATACAAGTGGGAACATGCAAAATGCCATCAGTTAGGAATGGCCCACATTTTATAGTTCTGCATTTGGTTTGGCCAAGAATTTAAACAACTTTCAAGTTGTCCAAAAAAATAACTTTTCTAAACATTGGCCTATACTACAAAGCTTCAAGGAAGATCTGTAATAAGGTTTTGGTCAAAGATGCAAAGTTTAACCAATTAATTGATAAGGAAACCAATAGTGAAATTCTAAATATTTCATGAGGATAAATGCCAGGATTACAATTTGGAAATACAAAAAGTCAACATTAAACTATGTTTATGAAACCATATTCAAACAATTCATAACATATACTTAAAATATGAAAGAAACCCAAACAATATAATTTAAAACAAGAGAACACCCTCTTACAGCCCTTTTATTAAAAGCCTTCAGTCTTCAAAGCCAGTATGACTGACAAAGCCTTCATTCTCAATGGAAGGACAGCAAATATCAGGGTCTGGAGAGGCTCATAAAGGGAGATACCATCAGGTTGTTGTAGGTTTTTTCGGGCTATATGGCCATGTTCTAGAGGCATTTTCTCCTGACGTTTCGCCTGCATCTATGGCAAGCATCCTCAGAGGTAATGAGACCTCATTACCTCTGAGGATGCTTGCCATAGATGCAGGCGAAATGTCAGGAGAAAATGCCTCTAGAACATGGCCATATAGCCCGAAAAAACCTACAACAATCCGGTGATTCCGGCCATGAAAGCCTTCGACAATACAGAGATACCATCCATTGGTGAGCCTGCCTATATGCTTGGACCTAAGTCAAAACCAGCATGATGGATTATCTGCACAAGATGTGTCCACAGCAAACAAGATCACTCTGCTGACTGTTGTATTGGATCACATGTCAGACACTTGCCAAGTGTCTAGGACTGTGTGATGTATCGGCGAATAGTGGCCTTTTCCAGCTGGCAGATGGTTATTTTGTCAGCGCCGATTGTGTTTAAGTGCAGGCCAAGGTCTTTAGGCACTGCACCCAGTGTGCTGACCACCACTGGGACCACCTTTACTGGTTTGTCCTAGTTAGTCAGTAGTTGGAGTTGGAGAGTTGGTGTTAGTCAGAGCGAGTTTGGGTTTAGCAAAGAAGATTGGGTTAGGTTTTTGTGAGGTATTCAGAGTAGCTATTAGTAGATAGCTAGAATACTGTTGTGGCGCAGTGCCCAGTTAGTGGACTGTTCAATTCCAAGGGAAGTCTAGTTCAGGGTATTTTTGGCTAGATTCCTAAGGGGCAGTTTTGGGAGTTACTGTCAGAGATTAATTTCCTGAAGTAATTTTCTGTGGTGGAACTTTGAAGGCTTGTAACCCAGAAGAGTTTACTCTAACGCAACCACAAGCTTTTCATGCCAGTTTTTTCTGAAACCATTAAGCATATGTACCTGAATTATTTCAAGCTAATTCAATAAACATTCTTGTTCTTTTATTAACTTATACCAGCCTCAGTGTGTGTACCCTTGTGGTCAAAGTATTTCTAAAGTCAGCTTCACAGCAGCCACTAAGAAGCTATAGTGGCACAGTGTGTGTTAACAGAACAAACTCACAATACTACCTCAGCCTGATTAATACTGGAATGGTGGCAGCGGAATTAATTTGAAGAAGCATTTTAAGTCTCTCAGTTATAGTGTTTCCCAGTTCCTACCTTTTAAAATATTAAGTCTCTCCCCTTCTCTGCCCTAATCTCCCCTGATTCTGGTATAATCCGTGGGATATATTTCAACAATTAAAATAAAGAAAAAATTAAATATACAGCTGTTTCAACAACCATACTCCCTCTTCCTTTTGACGGCTTCATATTTTTGGTGGCACACGCGTTCATATTTTAGGAGGTGCCTGTCGTTATAGACACTATTATTGAGCGAACACATTTTGCTTTCATTAGCAGGTTAAGGTATAACTTTGGCCAATACTTCTGTATGCTGAATCAAGTGACCATTTACGCTGATGAGGAAAAACACAGGCGGGTCCAGGCCCCACCCACAAGGCTATCTCAGGTAAGCCGAGAGGGGAGAGGCCCATTTCTTGGAAAACATACTTGAACCATAAATCCTATACACCATTAACATAAAGTTTCCATATATCTCCATCTTAAACACAGTAATGCAAGTGTTATTTGCATAGTCCATTACGTTATGCAGGCTCTATAGTTGTTTTTTCCCATCGCATCTATACCTTGAACCTAGCCTTCTTTAAAGATAATAGTTCTTGTTACCTCTTGGGTAATTTTTCCTAATCCTAATTTTTCCACACATTCAAACACAGTCTAAGATTTTATGCTGTGTTATGGCAAGGAGCCCCCGGTGGCGCAGTGGGTTAAAGCACTGAGCTGCTGAGCTTGTTGATCGAAAGGTCGCAGGTTCGATTCCGGGGAGCGGCGTGAGCTTCCGCTGTCAGCCCTATCTTCTGCCAACCTAGCAGTTCGAAAACATGCAAATGTGAGTAGATCAATAGGTACCGCTCCGGCGGGAAGGTAACAGCGCTCCATGCAGTCATGCCGGCCACATGACCTTGGAGGTGTCTACGGACAACGCTGGCTCTTTGGCTTAGAAATGGAGATGAGCACCACACCCCAGAGTCAGACATGACTGGACGTAATGTCAGGGGACTATCTTTACCTTTACTATGGCAAGGTTATGGCCACCCTACCATGAATTTAGGCCAGGCATGGGCAAACTTTGGCCCTCCAGGTGTTTTGGACTTCAACTCCCACAATTCCTAACAGCCGGCGGTAGACTATATGCATTCTTGTTCATAATCAATGCTGGCTGAAATTAGTGATTACCTGAAGATGTAGCCTGAACTATAACAAACAGAAACATTGATGTACTGATAAGGCAGGGAAACATAAAGTCTGGACATTGTCACTGCTTAATGGTCACAGGAATGTAGTCACATTAATTTTATTGTATACTGTACATTAACCTTTCTGTATCTGAATATATCAACCATAGCAATCCATTAGGCTGGTCCCAGCCATAAGATACCACAAAGCATTGCACTCTTTTAAAAAGAGATACCATTAAAACAGGAGAATTCACATTTTAGGAACAAGTTGAGTATCTCTTATCCAAAATGCTTTGGCTCGGAAATGCTTAGGGATTGTTTCAATTTTGGAATACCGTATATACTCGAGTATGTTACAGTAAGTCGTAGCAGGATCAAGTGTGTGTGTTAAAGAAAAACCTTATGACGTTAATTATTATGTGCAGCTGGTAATGTAGGTCAGCCAGCATGTTTGGGCCACACCTGGTGGAGTATAACTGTATGGATTTTAGACTATAGTTTGGAGAAGCAATATGCTATAATGCTGCTATGCTCTAACAGCGATGCTCTTTGCTATGGTGGAATAGCTATTTACTAGGCATGTGCCTAGTAAACTAAAGTTCTGGTGGTGAAAACTAAGGGGCACTGGTGCTTTGCTTCTACAGTGTTGCTAAAGTTCTGGTGGTGAAACTTTCAGAACTCTAACACAACTTTCAGAATTTAATTATAAATGGCAGTTCCTAATAGGTTCTGTCATAAAAATAACCAATAATGAAATAATAATAAAATTTTGAAAGTTTTGTTAGAGTAATTGGATGAGGTTAACAGCGGTCTCAGAATGTGAGTGATGGTACTGCAAGTCCCATCATCCATGGTTCATCCTCCTCCAAACTGCAGTAGGATGTCGAGTGGGTCATGGGCGCTCTGTGTGCCAAGTTTGGTCTGTATTGGTAATTTTCTGACCCAGCCTCCTCTGGCCTTTTCCTTTCTTCTCTTTGTCATCTCAGAATCTTGGAATTGAGGCTGGCCAATCAGAGACCATATGCAAATTTCCTTCTCATGTCCCCGTTTCTGTCATGAACTCTTTTCTCCACCAGGGGCTCCTATTGAAGCTGGCCAATCAGAGACCATATGCAAATAGCACCACAGCGGCAGCCAATCAGAATGCTGGCACATACTCCTCCTGCCACACCACCACACGTCCGCCGCATACAAACTTTGACTTTTATTATATGTATAGATAGATAGATAGATAGATAGATAGATAGATAGATAGATAGATAAAAATTATTTTGTATATGAGACAACGTTTGTGTAACCTGAACCATGAGAGCTGACAAATATATACACATATAAAAAATTTAAAACATCTTTATTGAATTTGTCAACTGCAATGAACAATCTTCCTGCAACTTACTCAAAACAGAATGGTTCTAACTATAAATACTACCATTTACATATAGGAAAGTTGAGTGTCAAATGGATTCAGTATCTCATAACACCAGCCTTTGCCAATAACTACACTTTCGAGTTTCTCTGTTAATAGAGAAGGGGTTCAGAAGCATTCCTGACTAAAATACGAATTCATATTAATGAGAAAGAAAATGGTACCCTCTCAAGATGTGATTGTATACTTCTAGGTTTCTAGTTGTCCAGGTATAATCATACAGAACAAAATCTTCCATATAGTCTTCTTTATATTTATAAGGATCCACCCAGGAATGTGTTAAGATGCATAATTTCACATAAGGCCCTTAAAAATAAAAATGTCAACAAATTCTGCATTTTATCAGCAGTTTTGTTACCAGTAATACCGTCCTACTGAAGTCAGTCTTTTAAAGAACTTTCCTGCTTGACTATTTCACAAGGTAGGCTTTAGACATTGGAGGAGGGAAACCTTTGGTATAATGCAGCAAACAGGAGATTCTGGTTAGTAATTCAAAAATCTTCGAGGCATTTTTCATAAATTCTTTGAACGAGCATATACTGTAGCAAAAGTATGAACAGCAAGTCTTGTGTTTGAACCACCATCAAGAACATTACAAGATGAGATGACAGACTGCAGCGCCTGGGCATATGCTGAGAAAAAAAAGGAAACAGCATTAGGTTCGGTATTAACTTGAGTTGGCCGAGAAAGGTGGGTGGGGAGATATACGAGGAATGGAAATAGAACAAGAGGCTTCAAAACAGATGTAATGGAAAAACTTTTTTTTGCCCCTATCATTAACATGAGTTACTGATTCAGTATGATAATTTGGCATCTGTTTTTAAAGTACAAGTATTGTAACTACTTTGCCATGCTCTGAATGGAGAATACCAACAAGTTTCACAAAAGAATCTTTGTCTATAATGCACATTTGCACATTGAGGATTTGTACACTCTTGTGTTCCAATTGCAAGGACTCTGAATAGCAACATTCCTTAGTTGCTTACAATCATCCAGGATCACAAAGCTTTAATGCTTTTAGATAGGCCACAATTTGCCACAGAGTGTTGAATGTCTTGAAACTATCGGAAACCTAATCCTTGCTGCTTGAAGATATTCTTTACTAGCCGTCCCCTGCCACACGTTGCAGTGGCCTAGTCTGTGTATAAGGGTTTTGTGTGTGTATATATTTGTGTGTTTGTGTATATATATATGTGGTTTTGCACATGTATTGTAATATTTTTTTGGCTTTTAAAGTCTCTTCTGATGTATTTTTCAGTGTTTTAATGAGTGATTGTCATGTGTTGGCCTGACAGGTGTGTTGTGTCCAAATTTGGTGTCAATTCGTCCAGTGGTTTTTGAGTTCTGTTAATCCCACAAACGAACATTACATTTTTATTTATATAGACTAGCCGTTCCCTGCCATGCATTGCTGTGGCCCACATCGGGGTTCTGTGTGGGAGGTTTGGCCCAATTCTATTGTTGGTAGGGTTCAGAATGCTCTGTGATTGTAGGTGGACTATAAATCCCAGCAACTACCACTTGCAAATGTCAAGATTCTATTTCCCCCAAACTCCACCAGTGTTCACATTTGGGCATATTCAGTATTCGTGTAGAGTTTGATCCAGATCCATCATTGTTTGAGTCCACAGTGAACTCTGGATGTAGGTGAACTACAACTCCAAAACCAAAGGACACCCTTCCAGTATTTTCTGTTGGTGATGGGAGAACTGTGTGCTAAGTTTGGTTCAATTCCATCATTGGTGAGGTTCAGAATGCTCTTTGATTGTAGGTGAACTATAAATCCCAGCAACTACAACTCCCAAATAACAAAATCAATTTTTTGAGTGAAGGACATGCATTGGGTTGTTAGGTGTCTTGTGTCCAAATTTGGTGTCAATTCGTCCAGTAATTTTTGAGTTCTGTTAATCCCACAAATGAACATTACATTTTTATTTATATAGATGTTGTTTTAGGACATTAAAAAGATATTAACTTATCCAGTTACTTTTCAAAAAGTAGCTTCCCAGCTACTGGAGATTGAGAACTCTTTAGTTTAAAGCAATCTGCCACTCTTATCTGCAGATTTAATATTCAGTTTAATTTATCCATGCTTCAAAAAAATATCCCCTACCCATTCCAAATGTGTTTGCGACCCCTCTAAGTCACCCAGTGCAAACTTAAGGAATGTTTCTAGCCCAGGTAGTTAAAATATAGTGATTGCTACTATGCACAGTTTCAGGTATTCACAGGGTGACTTGAAACGTATCCTCTGTGGATATGGGGATTGTACAGCAAAATATTTCTGATGTTAGGTGTTGACACTGGGTTAACAACTGTCATAATAATAACTTCCATAATTTTATTCTTATACCCTGCCACTATCTCCCCGAAGGGACTCAGGGAGGCTTATATATGGCTCAAAATGCCCACAAAATATAAAAGCAAAACAATCAATTAAAACAAAAACACAATTAAAATAAGAGCATAATAAAATATAACATATAACTTGTCAAGAATCTGTGGAAAATCCCAACACAGAAAATTACACTAGAATGTCATGCCTGAGAATGAAGCACAATGAAAGCACTCCATAACTGGAGATTAGAAAGGGATTTTTTTTAAAAAATCTTAACTTCCAGAATTTATTATGCTCTTTAGTGGATTCTGGGAACTGGGCGCAACAAGTAACTTTTTAAAGCTCTCAATGTGGCATTTCTGCAGACTCCACAATAAATCATACCTTTAATATTTATAAGCAGAATACCATTGGCACTTCTCAGTTTATCAAGGGGCTGTTATTATCACAAAAAATATGCTGGTATTTGAATCCATGCAAGGAATGCTCAACTGCTATTGACAAGAAGGGAGTAATGTGGATTTCAAGAGGGCAGTCGGATACCTTTGTGATTTTTATAGAACACACAGTTGTTGGCGCAACTATCTGGATGAGAATCCCAGAAATCTGACCCGCAGAAGCACAACGGAGGCAAATTGATATTGTACATTTCGATTTTCTCCCGCATCTGGGCACGTAGGGCTTCTGCATATCTAAAAAACAAAACACAAGCAAGAGGAACTCACTTCGACATCCCTGTTAAGGACAGGCTGCTATAGCAGAACAAGGTTGATAGCCAACCCACCACAACAAACAAGGATCACTGTTGCATCTTAGTAAAAATCTGATGCCTTTCAGATGATCAGAAGGACAATTTACATAACCTACAGTCAACCTGGTGCATGGGGAAAAGAAGGGAAAATATATAGAGAAAAAATATGGAATATAAGGAGGCAAGGAACAGACAAGATGTTCTGCTGCAATTGGTTCCGGGAGAATATTAAAAATTAACTACGTATTATTAATTACAAAAATGTGAGTCAAGCACTGAAAGAGTTAAATGGATGCAACGATTCAGCAAAAGTTGCAGTTCTATATAAGCCCGTGTGCCTGTAAGCTTAGTAGCCATCAGTCTGAGATAAATCTCAGTGGGAGAAAGGCCTTAGTCGGTGAGAGAAGCCTCTGTGTGAGATAGGCCTTAGTCTGTGAGAAGGCCTCAGAGTGTGAGTAGACCTGGTGTAAAAAGCTTCGGTGAGACCTGGTGTAAAAAGCTCCAGGTTGAAGGCCTCATGTGTAAAGCCTCATGTGTAAAGCTCCAGTATTAAATCTGCTGTGTGTAAAAGGATACTGTGTGAAGCTCCAGTATAGGTTCGTTGTTAGAGGAGCTCTGTGAGAGCGAAGCTGTTTATATGCATGAGGAAGAAGCCCAGCATGGAAGCAAAGAAGGAAGTATAAAGGACTTTATTTGTGTTGTGGAAACCCTTTTATTACAATTAAAGGTGAGGCAAACTGTGCTGTAGCGTCCTTGGATTATTATCCTTTGTTTTGTGAGAGTTCAACGTAGTCTCTAATTTCCTTGCTGCTGCTAGCGGCGGATTAGAAGAACTGGGCAGTAGCCCCTCTCACAGGCTATTTATACTGATGGAGAGAGTGGGCGGGGCTACTCCAACTGTCAAATTTAGTCTCGAGAATTTCCGAAGTTGCCTGCGCGAGTGCAGGAATAAACCATATGTGCGATTGACAGCTGACCACGACGGGAAAAGGACTTTATTTGTGTTGTGGAAACCCTTTTACGGCAAATAGTGCAATCATATTATTTTGCTATAAAGAAAAGCCTCCTATGGAAGAGATAACATTGGTCTGTGTAGTTTTTTTTATTACTTTGATCTATTGGTGCTGGGTCACGCTGCTGCTAATAAGTTACTCTGCTATACATTCATGAGGAGGGTATTTTGTTAGTAAGCCTACTCGCCCAACAAAGGCAAGATGAAAGAACTGCATGGAGGAACTAGGACTCCTATTAAAGCTCAGCTGAAACCACTCGAACCGTTGCCTCAGAACTTAAACCAAATTCCTAGACATCTCTTTTTCCAATGGCAGCAAATAATGAAAACGGTAGTTCAAATTATTTGGAGGTCTTCAGTTAGGAAAGGTTGCCTCATATCTATCAGGGCATAAACTTTTGTAAGCTAAAACCTAGTTTGTGAAATATGTGCCGTGCTATCTTTGGTGGATGTTCATATTTTAAAAAGAAATGCAATAGGCAATTGCTATATTTCTACTTATTTTAAAAGTGCAGCTTTAAAACCATGGTAAAACAGTTTAAAAATCCGCAATGTAATTAAATCCACAAAGGAAGAGTAAACCAAACAAATGCAACAATCCAAAGGAAGAGTAAGCCAAACAAATGCAACAATCCAATGTCTTCAAAAGTTTGGAAAAAATCTGAATAATGCCTACTGGGCCAATCAGTGGAAGGCATTTGTAACTATATTGTCAGTGCAGAGAAGGCCCTCTCATTCAAGTGTTGGTAAGATGAAGGAGCCCACTCTCAAATATATAAGAAGTATTTCTTATCTAGTATTGATGTGGGATTATAGCTGTCAAGAAGAAACATGGCTTACTACAGTTCAGCTACTTTTGCTGTGGTGTTTCCCACCAATGCAGTGTATCTTATTTCTGTACATAATGTCTAGGACAAACAAGAGAAGGCTCTTGCCTTCCTGGTGCATCTCCCAAAACCTTGAGTTGGCCACTATAATAACAAGAGTCTGGGGCAAATGCACATTGATCTAATCAGCAGGATGTATAAATTGCAGCCTTAGTTCCTACATATGATATTTTTGAACATTTGTTCCAGCTTACCGCGCATATTCCTTATTCCGTCGCTGTTTTTCCATGATGCCTTTCCTCTCTTCTGTGTCTTCTAGTTTAAGCTGTTCCAATTTTTTACAAGCCTTTTCCCTGGAACTTGCATCTCCCTGGGAGAGCATTTCCTGTGTTGCCAGTTCTTTTGCCTGTTGCTTCTCCATGATCTTCTGTTCCTCTCTATGGCGTTGTTGCTCTTTTTCTCTCTTTATTCTGTAGGCAGAAGAGGAATTTTGTTCAATCTTTCCAAAAAAAGCCACTTGCTTAAACTACTTAAAAAGGAATTAGAAGGTGACCACAATGCAGACTCAGTCCTGCTGTTAAGAACCATGTGAAATAAACTGATGATAGTAAACAGTGGTTCAGAAGGCGTTCTTATGGTTTCAGCATTGTAAGCCTGGAAGGGAACAAAGTGGGGCAATGATTTGAACACCGAGCTCCAGCTCTGGGGAACGGTCACCATCTGACCACAGAAACCCAGTATTTTGTTTTGCAATACTATATTTCACATTAAAGTAACTTTCGTCTTTATGTAGTATTAATTTGTTACAGTAATAAATTAGCCTTTTTCCTGGCTAGCAATCTACATAAAAACAAAGGACAGCAAAACACTTATTAATAAATGCATAGTTGGAAGTCTCACTGAATCTCCAGATTTTTAACAGTTATACTCCAAAAGAAAAATACAGATCCAGGCCGTTAGAAGATGGGAGGTAGGGAAATAAACCGTGCACTAGGAAGCTCTTGTTTCAACATTGGCTAGCTAATTTCTGATTAGACTTTTTGCAAGCTACATTTGCAATGGGCCCCCTGGTGGTGTAGCAAGTTAAACCACTGAGCTGCTGAACTTGCTGACCGAAAAGTTAGTGGTTTGAATCCAGGGAGCGGGGTGAGCTCCCGCTGTTAGTCCCAGCTTCTGTCAACCTAGCAGTTTGAAAACATCAAATGTGAGTAGATCAATAGGTACCGCTTCTGCAGGAAGGTAACGGCACTCCATGCAGTCATGCCGGCCATATGACCTTGGAGATATCTATGAACAATACCAGCTCTTCAGCTTAGAAATGGAAATAAGCACCCTCCCCCAGAATTGGAAATAACTAGACTTAATGTCAGGGGAAACCTTTACCTTTTACACTTGCAAGACCTCATTCCCCTCACTTCATACACAATACATCCTTTCTCCACTGTTTGAGGTAACATTACCTTAGAAGAGAGGCCTAAGGATGACTGAGATAATAGTTCTCAATTATTAGGAACAGCACAATTTGAAAATTATTTGTTCAAAACTGCATAATGTTACTTAATTTACACATAGGATTTCTACCACACTTTGGCCCCAAACTAACAACTATTAACTTATCACAAAGAGAAACAGAATTTTTATTATTCTGTTTAATACAAACAAGAAACAGTAAGAAAGCTCAAAGAATAACCATCAAGAAAGGTATCCACAGGAGAAAAATATGTAAAAAGCATAGTAAACAAACGTTTCCTGGAAATAGAAATGAGTGTGATAATACTATCAAAGGTTATTAACCTGATTTAAATAACTTGTTGATTGTTTCAAAAATGAGAAACACAGCTCCATAAAGCAAACATTTAGTGTGAAAATAGGATAGATGGCAAATGTTGAACAATATTTTTAAAATAAACATTCAAGAAAAGAAGTAACACAAAATTAGAAAGATACCAGTATACATCTATGTCATATAAAAAACAAGCTTATTAGAAAAATAAATGAACCAGACAATACTATTCAAGGGTGTTAACCTAAATCCTCCCATCAGGGTGTTCCAGGTATTACATATCACCAATTTAAATTGGTTTCTAATTGTTTCCAGGGGAAAAAATAGATAAGCTCACGGGCAATTAGCTTTAAGAATGAAATGAAGCGTCAGTATATAGAAGAAGCACGCCTCCAAATACAAGTTTCAAAGGGATAGCTATACCTCTCACACCCTGTGTTGTAGGATAGTATTGTAGAATAAGATGTGACTTTTAGTCTGATCCAATAGGACAGGTATGGGCAAACCCAGGCCTGGAGGCTGGACGTGGCCCCTTGGGCTCTTTTCTCAGGCCTTCCTCTCTCTCAGCATCCTATCCTTCCTCTCTTCTCTCTTCTCCAAATAGATACATCCTGTGTTCACGTCCAGCATTTATTTTTAAAGTTTTAACTATTACATTTGGCCCAGCCATACGTTTTTAAATTCTTGTGTTTATTGTCTACCTGTGAGTTATATTAATTGTATTGTTTACTTTGATTATTGTTTGTTATTTTATTACTGCTCGCTGTTTTGATGCGGTGTTTGGGCTTGGCCTCATGTAAGCTGCTCCGAGTCCCTTGGGGAGATGGTGGCGGGGTATAAATAAAGTTTTATTATCAATATCATTATCATTATTATTTCCTTCCTTCTTCCCTCCCTCCCTTCTTTATTTACCTCCCTCTTTCTCCCTCTTTCCCTTCCACCTTTTCGTCCTTCCTTCCCTCTTTTCTCCCTCATTCCCTCTCTGATAGCGAGAGTGAAATCCCACACGGCCAGGTGGAGGATCTGTCCCAGCTGGACCCAGATAAGGGGTTGCATAGCCTTGCAGAAAATGAGCAGGCAAAATCGTTTGCAATTAAGGCTTTGGAGAAGCACTCGCTTGGCTAGTAAGTGAGAAGCCAAAGGTGTCCAAGGTCAACACAATGCTTTCATGTTCGCAAAGGGTATTTAGTCTTGTAGCTGACAGGCAGTTGTTGTCAGTCCAACATTGCTCTTCTCATGTTAACTTCTGGAGATTTTCCTTGGCTTTTCGCAGCATGCTTCTGGCTTCCTGAGTCTGGGATTTGGGTCGTGTTTTCAACTGTTTTCCATGGACTTTTGTTTGACCATTGCTAAGGGATTATGTTTCATGTTTTTCCCTTTGGATTTTGGAAACTTTGCCTTTACATTTAAGTCTCTGTTTTGCCTATGGAACTTTTGCATTTCTATTTCTTTGTTTTGATTTTGCTTTTCTCAATAAACTACAAAAACCTACAGCCTTGGTGTGGTGGTGTCTGGAGCAAGGTGAAAACTACCCTGAGTTGCAACACCCCCTTCTTCATGGCCTGCACACCCACCCCACCCCGGCCCGCCATGCGGCCCCCAAGTTAGAAAGTTTGCCCATGCCTGCAACAGGACCTTCTCCTATGAAATACATAATACTACCTTATAACCTTTGCTAGCTTTCTGAGACAAAAGCTGTTCAAACCGAGAGGAAAAGTACAAGAGTTTTTAAAAAGGGAAGCATATTTACTTAAGCAAGCTACACTGCCAAAGAAAGGTGACATCCACCTGATAGCTTTCTTCTCCCCCTCCACCAATCTCCTTGAAATTAAATATTTGTCCAGATTTTACTACAGCACCATAAAGGTTTCACTAGGACATGTCTGTGGGAGCAAGGGCAAGTTGGTACTAAAGAACCACCTGAAGAAAATTGCCTCACTCCTATGCTTGTGAAGAACTCAACAGCAAAGCAAGTTCGAACAACTTCTGGAAAACAAGAATCTATAATGAGAGAAGAATCTGAAATCACAGGTGTTTATGAGTGCAATGAGCTCCTATACTTTAGTATGGATATGGGTTTTTTAAAAATATTTTTTTCAAATAAAGCCATGAAAATAAACTGCCTTTGAAAACTGGATTGGCTTGAAAATAAAACAATAAAGCGGTATTAAAATGCGAGGTGAAATGATCTGCAATTCCCTCACTCACTGTTATGTATGAACGTGACCAAAGACCAAACAGAAGCATTAAGCTTGGACACATTACAAGGCTGCCTGAAATGACAGGAAGTTGCTCTGAAGAGTTTCCATTGAACTACATACCTTGAAAAACTAGGTTCATATTTTACTTGTTTTCAGTTTCAGCATATTTTTCTAAACAATTGTCTCTAATAAATTAAAGGATGACAATACATAGAATACGCACTTCTCCATTTTTCTTTGACATTCCTTCTGTCTTTGTTGCTCCTTCACTTGCTCTCTTTCAATATCCATGAAGAGTCGCCTGTATCTTAGGTACTGACTTTGACGCTACAGGAAAAAAAAAAAGAGTTTTAAACTAGTGTTAGGTAAAACCTGGAATTGGCACTGAAAATTATCACTGTTCAAATGCTACACAGCATCTCTCCGCTACTGTTCCATTGGGCGACAGTGATGTTGCCTTTCCAGGTCCTTTGTCACTGAATCATCTTAGACCGGCCACTACTTGACTCTTCCTTTTAGTGTGTGTATCTGTAGTGTTTTGCTGTGTTTATGTATCATTTTATAACCTGCCTTGAGCCATGAGGAGAGGCGGGTAATACATAAATAAATAAATAAATAAAAATAATTCCTTTCCCAGAATACTCACCTGCATTTGGCTGTTTCATCTACATTGTTGGAAATAGCAACCTTCCAAGCCTTCACTATTTGTTTGTTAATGTATATAACCTGTACTGTATGGATAAATTGATTTGCCAGTTTGACTGATCTCTTTGGTGTGGGAGACATGTGATTGTACTGAGCATATCCAGACTCAAGACTCCATTTTATTTGTGAGTATGCTTTTTGACTTTGGACTATGGACTATTGATTAAGAATGATGCCCTGTATTCTCAACACAGAGAAACTACATCTCATCTATAGATGAACTTTAATAAGAATAGAGTGCCTCTATGTGGAATTAATATAAGATGCTTATGAGTAAACAAGATATGTCACTTTTTAAAAGAAAACTTTATTTTTTGTCTATGAGTGAATATTTTTAAAGTAAGAGATTTCAAGGGAGAGTATATGTTTGGGGCAACTGCAACTGTTGTTTCAACTTCAATTTCAAAGAAACATTTTCAAAACTCTGCTAGATAAGTATATGTTTTTTGTGCAGTGGCATCTCTTTGTCCCTGGCAGTTCAAAGACAGGGTTTATCAGTTTAACAGCTGAGCTACCTGTGCGCCATTACATGAATGTTTGTGAACATTACTTTTTCAAAGGACTGACTTCTAACAAGGTCATGCCTTTCCTTGACTAGTGGTTTTCAAAATGTGGTCTCCAGATGATCACGGAGATTCACATATGCCAAAAGGATATGACATCAGTTTTTCTTTTTAAAAAAGGTTATGAAAGCCATTTTTTCAAAACACATGAAAGAGTTATATTAATATCTGACAAATCTGCTCCTTTTTCCATTTCCCTCTACCCCTTGGTACACCTGTGGCCTTAACTTTAACTTCTTATTTGTTGTAATGTCTAAAGCCTTTTTCAAATCCTTAACAGATTAACCAGTCCACAATCACTTAATATAAGATTTTGTTAATAGTCTGGGGTTCCAAAGAGACTGTAATGTCAATGAGGAAAGACTCCTCTTGCATTTCTCCTGTACATTGTATCTTCCAGTTTGATGAGAACTTGCTAGAGCTGGTTATTTTCTGTCTTCCAACCTTACAAAACATGCTTATAGAACTCAAAAAAATGGTTACACATTCCCTGCATGCTGCAATTGGAGTAATAACATTACAAGTCACTGTAACACTTCACTAAGAAGGAACAGTCACTCCTCTGCTTGTCAGTGATTAAGTCACTACTATGTGTTTTGCTCAAATCCAATTCATGATAACCCAATGTTCGGAAATGCATCATTGTGCATTTGTTTACAATTGAAGAGAATTTGTAACTATCACCGTTTAATATCACATTTGAGATGCTACACAGTACCATCTCATTGCCTGTTCTGTATATATCTTTTACAGTACATAAACAACTTTTAAAGATACATATGGCAGGAGCTGAATTCGGGCCCAATTACAATAAATCCAGCTGTCCAGTTGAACAGATACCTCCTGGTCTAAAGAGAGCCACAAACATAGGGATTAAGGCTGTGTTCAGGAGGAATCAGATGTTTGCATTAGGATATAGCTGTAAAATTGCCTTTCAGTATTAAAACGTTCAACATCTTCTGCACAGTATGTGATACAACAGAATTAGCCACCATATTCCCTAAAGCAGCCATGGCTGTTAAAAATTGTGGGAGTTGAAGTCCAAAACATCTGGAGGGAGGGATGAAGTTTGCCCATGCCTGCCCTAAAGGGTCATACCTGCTTCTTCAACTCTTCCGTCTCTCTTCCAGGCCAAAGTATCTGAGGAGACCAAGTCTTGATACCAGATGCCGAATAGGCCACTGGGCAGGTTCCTTTCAGTATTTCACTATTAACCTACACGAGATGAAGACACCAAGAAACAAGGCTTGTCAAAAATACATGAGCTGGGAACCCATGAGTACTGCTACTAATTAAAAAAAAACTTGTCCCGCTAGACCTGTTTGGTTGGAGAAGTCTTACTTTTTTAAACTCTATGATATAATCCACATCCTTTCTCCACTGCTCTTGTTCTTGATCTTGCAGTTCTGCAGGAAGGTCATGGTGTCCTACAAGAAGAAAATCTTCACCTTCTGCATTTACGGAGGTTTTCTTGCAAGATTCTGGCAACTAAGACAGATACAGGTATTATTTCCAAAGTCTGTGTATTGCAGGAGCTTGTTTGATGAGACACATGTGTAAGTACGTAAATGGTTTCAAGAATGTGTCAAAATAGAATGTATATATATGCTAACTAAATACAAATACAAGGTAACAGGAGACAGGACTTGAATCTTGCCTCTGTTTTGGGATGTAGCTTGACAACAGATCCATGTCAAAAAAAAAAGGTAAAGGTTTCCCTTTGACATTAAGTCTAGTCATGTCTGACTCTGGGGGGTGATGCTCATCTCCATTTCTAAGCCGAAGAGCCGCCGTTGTCTGTAGACTCCTCGAAGGTCACACAGACCAATGTTATCTCTTCCTCAGGAGGCTTTTCTTTATAGCAAAATAATATGGTTGCACTATTTATAAGAACAAGGTTTCCATGACACAAATAAAGTTCAACTTTCACACTGGAACTTCACACACAAGGCCTTCTCATACCGAGGCCTACCTCACACAGAGGCCTTCCTCCTACCGAGACCTTCTCATACTGAGGGCTCTCTCAGACGACACCTCTCACATCGTGAGGCGAACTAACACTGAAGCCGTCTCATACTAAGGCTTACTAACACACTGAGGCCCTTTTCCCACAGAGACCTCTCACAGACTGAGGGTGAACTAACACTGTCAAGTCACCTCCAAAAGTTAAAAAATCCCAAAGAAGTGAAAAAAGTCATAAGGAACTGTGGGGAGCTAAACCCTTCAGCAGATAATACCTGATCTTCTCAAGTATGCAACAAATTCAAAACTAATAGACTAGAAGATTAGAAGCACCACTATTGGATTTTTTAAAAAAGCTGCTGGATAGGGAAAACAAGCATTGAAAACTTCAGGGTTCTTTTTGTCATATGGTGTCTTAAATCTATTCTATCCAGGTTGCACCATAGCACTGCAACCTCCAACTGCAACAGTTATAATAAGAAGGGTGAGTTCACATTCTTACTTTCACCTGACTACAAGTTGTATAACAGTAGATTATTGTGAGATAATACTCTCATCGCTTCAAGCAATCGTCTAATAGGGAGAGATAAGGCAACACACATTATTTGGAATAATTTAAATGGGCTATATTGTCAAACTTCAAATACACCTGATGGGAAGAGGTAAAATCCTCCCATCTTGTGCTCTGGGCTTTTGAACATTTGCTATATTTTTAAGGACATGTGTTTTTAAAAACTATTGGCCTGAAATGCATTGCAGATGTTATATATTTTGGTCAAAATATAATGTAATCCAGTGGTGCCCTTGGTTCCTCTCTGTCCCCTCTCTGTCTCAGCCTTCTCTGTTGATTTCCTGTTTCTTAGGCCTGAATCCACGACATACGAGTGTGGAGAAGAGCAAACCACTGACCACCTGCTGCAATACAACCTGAGCCCTGCCACATGCACAGAGGCACTCCAAGTGGCCAGATACTGGCCAAAGGACATTTAATCAACTACCAAGCTTGCAAACTTTGTGTTTTGTCTGTTTGTTTGTTTTGTTAAAAATGTAATACAAATGTCTGGTTGCTCCTGACACGATAAATAAATAAATAGGCCTGAACTATATTGTTAATCTTGACTGGTTTAGAACCACTAACTCAATGAGATTTACCTTTCTGTTGACTCATTATCCAACCAATGATTCAATAAGTTCCTACTCAAGTTGGAATTAACTAATAAAATTCCACCCATTATTTACTACAATTATTTACAGTTCAGCATTGAGGGCAAGTGTTCTTTCAAGGTAAACTTTATTTCACTTTAAATAATAAATAAAATAAATAAAAATACTTGAATAAAACCCAATGTTTTTAATACAAGAAAGGCAGACTATCCAACCACAGCAGGCATCTGAGAGATCAAAGTCAAATGAAGAAGATTGTCTTTTATCATCACCTCTTTATCTGGACAGCTCTCCCAAGGTCCTCCTGGAAGTTCTGGAGGAATAGCATCTGATGCAGCTTTTCGTGAAGCAAGTTTGTGACGGATAGTCTGCTGCACAGTCTTTGTAACCTGTGGAAAAATATATAAAACGACAGAGAGAACTTACAGAGGGACTTCACAACCTCTGAGGATGCTTGCCATAGATGTAGGCAAAACGTCAGGAGAGAATGCTTCTAGAACATGGCCACATAGCCCGAAAAACCCACAACAACCCAGAGAGAACTTAATTTTTAAAATGGGATGATGCTTGCTTGCTCATCTGTTTCGGAGAAACAAGTAGGAAACATTCATACTGAATATTTTGTTTTGTGGAAAGTCAAAGAAGACAATGCTACAATTGATATTAATCTGCATTTAAAAATTAAATTAAATGCTTTTGCAATTTCCCACTTGCATTATTTGCTGACGTGATGTGCCAAGATGAATTGGCCAAATTTACATAGGGATATGGCCTCCTTCAAGAGGGAAAAAAGAACTTGCCATCAGGAAAACTCTACTAAGAGAATTGCTCATGAGTTTCCAGGAAACTGTTCCATTATTGCCTTGGTTGATGCTAAAGATGTCATATATGATTTGAAGTACCGTAATTAAAGTCAAAATGTTTTCTTTAATATATAGAAATCAAAAGTATTTGCTAATGCCAGGAGTAGCTGACAAATTTGTCTTGGTTCCATTAACATGCCATGCTTGGTGAGTCTTATCATACAATACACCCCCCCCCCAACAGAATAGCTAAGCAATGGCAATATAAATTCAGCCTATTTCCTCTAGAATTTTTATGTTAATGTTTTATATCATTACCCTAAAACCGCAAAAGCCAAATCCGATGCAACCACTTCTATTCCAGGGAAGTATAATGTTGCTGAGAATTAAGAATAAATCAAAAGCATACATTGCTGAGAGAAATACTCACAGTTTTGGCTTGTGGTTTTTCTCCCTGTTCTACCATGAATCTAGCTCCTTCCACAGAGGAGATTCTACTACCAGACCTGCAGATGGTAGAATCGGGGCTGCTTCTGTATAAACATGTGTTTTTCTTAGGGGTCAAATGTAATGCAGAATCTGAAAATCCTATCACCACAGAACCTTCTTTTAGAGCCTGCAAAAAAAGAAGAAGGGGGCAATAAGGATAGATACACCACGCTTTGCTCAACACAAGAAAGAAAAGTTATTTTAATGATTTTGGTCACAATGAAGTAAATTTTTAAAGCAAACTTTCCTTTAAGAAATGGGGCAGCTTGCCCAATTAGCTAAAATAACTTCTTATTTACAATGAATTTCTGATTCTGATAGCAAATTGTTTTTTTGAAAAAAGTGAGATGGGAAAAGAGAAGTTAGTCTGAGAAATGTTTATCAGGCTGTAGTGAAGATGTTCTCACAAGGCTCTAATGGAAAGCTTTGCATTGGAGGTTGAAAAGTGTAACAAGTAGAGAGGGCCAGCATTATATTTCTAAATGGTGGAACCAAATATTCAGAAACATTGCCTTACTGCTTCATAGGACTTCTGCAGCTGCTGCTTTCTCCGCATTTTAACACATTGGTTCACCCTGCGTTTCACTTCTTCCTGAAAACGTTTTAGCATCCACTCTTTTTCTTTTTGTTGCTCCTTGTATTCTTCTTCAACTTGAGCTGCTATAGACTAAAAAAAGTGTACATTTTGTTTTAGGGCATTGAATTGTTCCTGTATGTAAAGTCAGCTTGAGTCCCCTCTGGGATGAGAAAGGTGGGGTAGAAATGTCGCAAATAAATTTGCTAGCGAGTACAATTCAAAGTGCTGGCTTTAGCCCATAAAGCCCTAATCGATTCCAGCCCAGCTTACCTGTCCGAACGTATCTCATCCTATGAACCATCTAGGAGCTTAAGATCGTCTGGGGAGGCCCTGCTCTCGATCCCGCCTGCCTCGTAAGTGTGACTGACAGAGACGAAGGACAGGGCCTTCCCAGTGGTGGCCCCCCGGCTATGGAACTCCCTCCCCAGGGATATTATATCGCCCCCCTCCCTCCTCACTTTCCGAAAAAAGTAAAGACCTGGCTCTTTGAGCAAGCTTTTGAGAATGCAGTGGAATCAATAACACAGAACTATGAATGATGAACATGGAATGGCCAGATGATGTTACTGGATAAATATGCAAATAAATAAATAAATAAATAATAAAAGACCCCACTGCTCAGGCTAGAAGGGGTAGACTACAATGCATCTGTTAACCACTGGCCACTTTCAGGTCGAAAAGGGCTGGCATCCCCCCCCCCCCCCCCCAACCGTGCAAGAAATCAGGACTGTATTTGTGCCATATTATTAACATGTGCTTCAGTACATTAGTGCAGTACAGCAAACCCCTTTTCCCCCACCCAGGCTTAAAAGAAGGCAATGACAAATTCCCTCTGAACAAATGTGATAGGTTTGTCTTCAGGTTCCCGTAAGGAAAATGCAGGCAACAACAATGGGCTTCTTTCCTTCCTGAAAACTCACGACAGACTGGCAGCTGATGCCTTGTGGACTAACACTAACCCAGGGATTGCACAGAGACACCAGCCAGTGGATGAGACTGAGTAAACTTGATGGCTCTGCAGGAAAAAACCCCGAAGTTGATGTATGACTAAAGTTTTGTAGAGAGTAGAAACATTCTCTTCTTAGTACTTACAAAAGCTGGACTCTCCTCCTGCTCTGCATCGTCTTGGGTACTCTCCACCCAAGCTCCTACAGGTGTTACCTGCTGGTTCCTCTCTGCCAACACATTCCAGTTTACTAATGCTGACTGCGGTCTCCTTTTCACCTTAGCTGTTCTCTGCAGCTCCTTCTTGGGTGGTAACATCTCTGCAACAGGCAAGGTTCTGGAAGGAGCCTCTGCTGAACTACAGGAAAAGACAAGAAGCAGCAGACACAACCTTTTATTTCTGCTTCATTTAGCAGAGGAATACAGGGAGATGTTCACTGAACAGATATGACCTTGGCCCCATCTACAGTGCCATATAATCCAGTTTCTGAATTTAGATTATCTGCTTTGAACTGGATTATATGGCAGTGTGGATCCAGCCATTGACCATTATTCTGCTGCTTACATCACTGAGGCATATACCTTCTCCATGGATATGTATCTGATGCCTTGGTATGAGTGACCGGAACTGCCTATACATATATATTTAAATCTGCCACCTCTTTCCTCCCTTTAAACATCAATCTCTCATCATTCCACATTTTCCCCTAAATTTAGTTATATAATTAGTTGTGGATGCCAATTCCATACAGCTAAACTACAGGGGATTCCTCTCTAGTAACTCAAATTTTAAACAGGTGGAAAAAGAAAGATGGATGACCAAATCCATTGGCATTTTGCCTTTAACTGTCTTGTGCCAGCCATTTCACCTGGTGGAAAAAGAGAGCAAAAGGGCAACTTAGTGTTCTTGTTTCATGGCCATTTTCATTTGACATAGAAACTGCACCTGTCCCAAAAGGCAAAGATAACAACAAAAGAAGATTGGGTTGCTGTGAGTTTTCCAGGCTGTATGGCCATGTTCCAGAAGCATTCTCTCCTGACATTTCGCTCACATCTATGGCGGGCATCCTCAGAGGTTGTGAGGTATGTTCGAAACAAGGCAAGTGTGGAATGTACAGGGTGGGAGAAAGAACCCTTGTCTGTTGGAGGCACGTGTAAATGTTGCAATTGGCCACCTTGATTAGCATTGAATAGCCTTGCAGCTTCAAATCCTGGCAGCTTGCTGCCCAGGGAAATCCTTTGTTGAAAGACTGAACTAAAAAAAAAAGACTTAGACATAGTACTGCTCCTATCTCAGAATCGATTTTGATGTGAAACTCTGTTTATGCCAAATATAGCTTTGTAAAAAGAAGAAGCGATGCTCTGAACACAATCTTACTTCAGTATCAACACATGTTCCTGGACTAAAGTGCCCTTTCTACATTGCCACATAATGCAGGAGAAATACAGTTCCCAGCATCCCATAGCATTGAGTCATGGCAGTGAAGGGCCTTTCCACACAGCCATGTCACACAGAAGATTCTATTTATCGTGTCAGGAGCAGACCAAACAGTTGTACTGCATTTTTTAACAAACAAACAAACAAAACACAAAGTTTGCAAGCTTGTTAGTTGATTAAATGTCCTTTGACCAGTATCTGGCCACTTGGAGTGCCTCTGGTGTTACTATAAGAACCTCCTCCGTTGTGCATTTGGCAGGGCTCAGGTTACATTGCAGCAGATGGTCTGTAGTTTGCTCTTCTCCACACTCGCATGTTGTGGATTCCACTTTGTGGCCCCATTTCTGAAGGTTGGCTCTGCATCTTGTGGTGCCAGAGCGCAGTCTGTTCAGCGCCTTCCAAGTCGCCCAGTCTTCTGTGTGCCGAGAGGGGAGTCTCTCATTGGGTATCAGCCATTGATTGAGGTTCTGGGTTTGAGCCTGCCACTTTTGGACTCTCATTTGCTGAGGTGTTCCAGCAAGTGTCTCTGTAGATCTTAGAAAACGATTTCTTGATTTAAGTCATTGATGTGCTGGCTGATACCCAAACAGGGGATGAGCTGGAGATGTCTCTGCCTTGGTCCTTTCACTATTGACTGCTACTGTAACACCCTCTACATTGGCCTTCCTCTGTCGGTGATCCGGAAGCTCAAGTTGGTACAAAACACAGCTGTTTGGCTTCTTGCAGGAATTTCAATGAGATGCCACATCACACCAATCTTACTATAGCTGCATTGGTTACCAATTGAGCACCGGATCACTTTCAAAGTGATGGTACTCACCTTTAAGGCCTTGCATGGTTTGGGGCCGATGTATCTGAGGGACCGCCTCACCCCCCTACCAACCCCAGAGATCCCTCCGTTCTGAGGACCAAGATCTATTGGAAATTCCCAGTGTCAAGACCTTGCGCCTAACAGCAACCAGACGCAGAGCCCTCACAGCAGTGGCACCATCACTCTGGAATACTCTGCCGTACCTTGCGGGACTTACCAGCTTTCAGCAGGGCATGTAAGACATACCTGTTTCGACAGGCTTTTAATGTTTGATATTGCTGTTTTTAAATTGTTTTTAAATTGCTTTTAAATTGTGTTAGATTTTAGCCATTCTTGTAAGTTGCTCTGAGCCCCAGGGGAGTGGTGGCATATAAGTTCGAATAATTTATTTTATTTATTATTTTTATTTACTTTACTTATATACCGCTGTTCTCAGCCCGAGGGCGACTCACAGCGGTTCACAACCAGTAAAAACAGAAATAATTCAATGCAATAATGAACAACAATTAACAAATAACATATTATCCAACAATAGAATTACTACATTAACCAATCACTATCGTCTCATCATCTAAAAAACATAATCCAATATTCATCATCCATTGTTCCATTCCTATGTTCATTGCCAGTCATTGCACTAGTTATTCGAACGCCTGCACAAATAACCAGGTCTTCAGTTTCTTGTGGAACACCATTAGAAATGGTGCCAGCCTAATGTCCGTGGGAAGGGCGTTCCACAGCCGAGGAGCCACCACCGAGAAGGCCCTATCTCTCGTCTCCGCCAGCCGTGCTTGAGAAGCAGGCGGGATTGAGAGCAGGGCCTCCCCAGAAGATCTCAAAGTCCTGGTGGGTTCATAGGCAGAGATGCGGTCAGATAGGTATCTTGGGCCGGAACCGTTTAAGGCTTTAAAGGCCAACGCCAGCACCTTGAATTGAGCCCGGTAGCAGATCGGTAGCCAGTGGAGTTGGCGCAACAGGGGGGTTCTATGCTCCCTGCGTTCCACTCCTGTTAGAATCATGGCTGCCGCACGTTGGACTAGTTGGAGCTTCGGGGCCGTCTTCAAGGGCAACCCCACGTAGAAAGCGTTGCAGTAGTCTAGGCGGGATGTAACCAGAGCGTGGACTACCGTGGCCAAGTCAGACTTCCCAATAATAAATAAATAAATAAATAAATCCTATTGGAATGCATTTAATGCCAGCCGCTTTGGGCCTCCTCGTGGAGAGAAAAAACGGATTGTAAATAAACGTAATAATAAACATAATAATAATAATAATGGCACATCTTTAAAAGCGTAATAAGGTCTTTACCCGGAAAATGAGGGAGAGAAGGGCTCCAACAGTCCCTCTGTGGCCAACTGATCCCTTCCAGCCCGAGTTTCCTCCCTTCCTTCCGGCTTTCTCAAGGAAAGGCCCAGAGGCCTAACTCTGTAGCCATGGCAACCGCGGATACCTGTCTCACGTGAGGCCTAGCGCACGCGATGGGCAGCGTAGCCATGGCAACCCCCCATCCCTCGTCCCCGATTGGCCGAGGGGGCACGCGAAGGAGCCAATCCCTTCCCACGTCTCGTTTCCAACTGCCGTTTTTGAAATCCCGCGCGGCTTCTCCTTCCGCCTTGAAACCCCACCCTTTCTTAGAGCAGGCAGCCAATCCAGGCGAGGAAAGGCAATGACGTCACGAATCACGCCCCTCCCCTTGAGCGCGTTTGTCACGGCTTACTCTCAACGCATGGCCACGCCCCTCTAACTCTCCGCCGACCAATCGGATGTCTTGGTGTGACAGAAGGCGGGATCTGGCGCAGTCTTTGTCTTCGAATTCTCAGTACATTTCGTTATGGAGGTCCCTTTGCCGCCCCCAACGGACACATCAGGAATTGCACACTCTTGATATTATTCTTCCTTAAAGCTGCAGAGGACTCCCAGGACTGCGCGGCTCCAAATGTACGCTCCTTTGCCGCCACCCAGTGGCCAAATCAGGAAACTGCAGCCTTTTATTATAATTCCCCAATTTTATTGAACCCTTAAAAGTTGTTGTTCATTCGTTCAGTCGTCTCCGACTCTTCGTGACCTCATGGACCAGCCCACGCCAGAGCTCCCTGTCGGCCGTTACCACCCCCAGCTCCCTCAAGGTCAGTCCAGTCACTTCAAGGATGCCATCCATCCATCTTGCCCTTGGTCGGCCCCTCTTCCTTTTGCCTTCCACTTTCCCCAGCATAATTGTCTTCTCTAGGCTTTCCTGTCTCCTCATGATGTGGCCAAAGTACTTCAGCTTTGTCTCTAGTATCCTTCCCTCCAGTGAGCAGTCGGGCTTTATTTCCTGGAGGATGGACTGGTTGGATCTTCTCGCAGTCCAAGGCACTCTCAGAACTTTCCCCCAACACCACAGCTCAAAAGCATCAATCTTCCTTCGCTCAGCCTTCCCTAAGGTCCAGCTCTCACATCCGTAGGTTACTACAGGGAATACCATGGCTTTGACTAGGCGGATCTTTGTTGCCAGACTGATGTCTCTACTCTTCACTATTTTATCGAGACTGGACATTGCTCTCCTCCCAAGAAGTAAGCGTCTTCTGATTTCCTGGCCACAGTCTGCATCTGCAGTCATCTTTGCACCTAAAAATACAAAGTCTGTCACGGCCTCCACGGTTTCTCCCTCTATTTTCCAGTTGTCAATCATTCTTGTTGCCATAATCTTGGTTTTTTTGATGTTTAGCTGCAACCCGGCTTTTGCGCTTTCTTCTTTCACCTTGATTAGAAGGCTCCTCAGCTCCTCCTCGCTTTCGGCCATCAGAGTGGTGTCATCTGCATATCTGAGGTTGTTAATGTTTCTTCCAGCAATTTTCACCCCAGCTTTGCATTCATCCAGCCCCGCACATCGCATGATGTGTTCTGCATACAAGTTAAAAAGGTTGGGTGAGAGGATGCAGCCTTGCCGTACGCCTTTCCCAATCTTGAACCAGTCTGTTGTTCCGTGGTCAGTTCTGACTGTTGCTACTTGGTCCTTGTACAGATTCCTCAGGAGAGAGACAAGGTGGCTTGGTATGCCCATCCCACTAAGAACTTGCCACAATTTATTATGATCCACACAGTCAAAGGCTTTAGAATAGTCAATGAAGCAGAAGTAGATGTTTTTCTGAAACTCCCTGCCTTTCTCCATTATCCAGCGGATATTGGCAATCTGGTCTCTCGTTCCTCTGCCTTTTCTAAACCCATCTTGAACATCTGGCAACTCTCGCTCCATGTATTGCTGGAGTCTTCCTTGCAGGATCTTGAGCATTACCTTACTGGCATGAGAAATAAGGGCCACTGTACGGAAGTTGGAGCAGTCTTTCGCATTTCCCTTTTTTGGTATGGGGATATAAGTTGATTTTTTCCAGTCTGATGGCCATTCTTGTGTTTTCCATATTTGCTGGCAAATGGCATGCATCACCTTGACAGCATCATCTTTTAAGATTTTAAACAGTTCAGCTGGGATCCCGTCGTCTCCTGCTGCCTTGTTGTTAGCAATGCTTCTTAAGGCCCATTCAACCTCGCTCCTCAGGATGTCTGGTTCTAATTCATTCACCACACCGTCAAAGCTATCCCTTAAAAGTAATTTCTTTAAAAAGCCCAAATTCTTAATCTGAGTAATATAATATAATGTAATATCATATATTGTAATTCTTATAATATATTGTAATTCTTAATCTGAGTAATATAATGTAATGTAATGTAATATAATATATTGGAATTCTTATAATATATTGTAATTCTTAATCTGAGTAATGTAATGTAATATAATATATTGTATATACATATAATATTTATAATATAATATTAACATTATGATATAATTTATATATTTATATTACATGTAATGTTACTAATAATATTACAAAATAATGGTATACTACAATATAGTAATATTTAATGCTGATATTGTACTATGCTAATAATATAATATATATTGTGTGTGTGTGTGTGTATATATATATATATATATCTTGTAAGCCCCTCTGAGTGCCCTTCAGTGTTGTAAATAAATAAATAAATAAATAATTTAGATTTTAAATGGTATTGAAAGGCTTTTAGGCCATTCTGATTTGAGTGTGGTGTAGGCTCCTTCTTTGGAGGCTTTTAAACAGAGGCTGGATGGCCATCTGTTGGGGGTGCTTTGAATGCCGTTTTCCTGCTTCTTGGCAGGGGGTTGGACTGGATGGCCCATGAGGTCTCTTCCAACTCATGATTCTATGATTCCTCAAAGGATCTGGAGGACAAGCCCTATGAGGAGTGGCTTAAAGAGCTAGGCATATTTAGCCTGCAGAAGAGATGGCTGAAAGGAGACATAATGAGGGCCAAGTATAATTATGTGAGAGGAATAATAATATAATAATAAAAACTTTATTTATACCCTGCCTCCATCTCTCCAAGGGACTCGGAGCGGCTTACATGAGGCCAAGCCCAACAACACATCAATAACAAGAAAGCAATAAACAAAAAAGAACAACAATACAATTAAATAAATCACATATAAACATTAGCATACAAGGATTTAAAACCTATGGCCGGGCCAGATGTAATAGTTAAAAATTAAAAAATAACACTGCTCATTAACAGGTGGGATATATGTATTGTCGAAGGCTTTCATGGCCGGAATCACTGGGTTGTTATAGGTTTTTTTGGGCTATATGGCCATGGTCTAGAGCAGGGGTCCTCAAACTTTTTAAACCGGGGGCCAGTTCACTGTCCCTCAGACCATTGGAGGGCCGGACTATAGTTTAAAAAAAAAATCAATAAAAAAACCTCCTATGCACATTGCACATATCTTATTTTGCTGTGTGGAAGGGCCCTTAGAGGGGGTTCTTTCTAGCCCTCTTTAGGCAGTAATTCCAGGAGCAGAGAATGGGAAATCTTCCTATTTCTAGTCTGAACAAAATCTGGCTACCAGTATTAAAAAAAAAACACTCTAAAATTATAACTGTAAATAAAGAACAACTCTCAAAGACAGGGGAACTCCAGACAAGAAACAATCAGGGCCAGCTAATCACCTCTAAACAAATGATTCTCCCTAAAAACTGTCAGGCTATGAAATGGTAATCAAGGTGGCCAATTGAAACATTCATACCTACCTCCAACAGACAAGAGTTCTTTCTCCCACCCTGGATCTTCCACAATTTTCCAAGTTAAATGTTTTCCTCTGACATGAAGTCCAGTCGTGTCTGACTCTGGGGTGTGGTGCTCATCTTCATTTCTAAGTCGAAGAGCCGGCGTTGTCCGTAGACACCTCCAAGGTCATGTGGCCGGCATGACTGCATGGAGCGCCGGGGCAGCCTCCCTTGGCTGGCTCACGCTGCCCATCGGGCCCGTGAGGTGCTTTACGTGAGGTGCTTTACTCGCGAGTAGGCCACGCGGAGCAGCTGCCCTTGGCTGGCTCACGCTGCCCATCGGGCCTGACGGATAGCGTGAGCCAGCCAAGGGAGGGGCACTGTATTGGGGGGGGGCGCTCCTCCTCCGCGGGCCAGATAAGTGCCCTTGGCGGGCCATAGTTTGAGGACCCCTGGTCTAGAGGCATTCTCTCCTAGAGGAGAGAATGTCTCTAGACCATGGCCATATAGCCCGAAAAAACCTACAACAACCCAGGTAGAATATATCCAGAGGCGGCCCTAGTAGGCCACACGGAGCAGCTGCCCTTGACTGGCTCACACTGCCCATCGGGCCCGATGGGCACACAGAGCCCCCATGGTCAGCAGAAAAAAATACTAGTGGTCTTTAGGAAAATTCACCTTGACTGGGGGGAGTTGTAGTCAGAGGCGGCCCTAGGTAATTTTCAACAGTAAGCAAACAGTATTCCCCCCCTCCAACCAATCACTGATATATATTAACTGTTCATTGTAGGACTTCTGTGTGCCATATTTAGTTCAATTCCATCCTTGGTGGAGTTCAGAATGCTCTTTGGTTGTAGGTGAACTATACATCCCAGTAACTACAACTCGCATATGTCAAGGTCTATTTTCCCTCAAGAGCACCCCTGGGCAAAATCAACTATACTGCAAATGCTTACTTTGCGTAATGCGTTGAGCCGCCCCTGGTTGTAGTTCACCGACATCTAGAGAGCACTGTGAACCAAAACACTGATGGATCTGGACCAGACTTGGCACACATACCTGATATGCCAACATTTGAGTGATGAAAGCATGATGAAAATACATGATACACATATTGGAAAATATATATTTGATGTAACCATATTAGAAATAGGAATTAGAAAATATGCAGGATGTATGTATGCATGAACTTCGCTTCACTTGGCTTCTTAAAAAGCTGCAAAATTAGATGCCTCAAGAGAGGCTGGGGTCTAGGAAAGGAATGCCAAGAGACCTCTGGCAAATTTCAAGAGACTCTTTCCATTTTGGTACCAGGCGAAGCTTATCGTAAGATTAATGAGCTGGCCATCGAGAGGCTTCAGGAAGAACTTATCTCAAGATGGATGGAAGCTCTTGCTATCAGTAGCCTAGTAGACACTCTGGCGCAATGGTCCTCATTAATAGTAGCTCCTTAAATAAAGATGCTTAAATGAAGATTGACAGGTGTTGAAGTTAAAATATGCCATTGAAGTCAATGTGAAAGTAGAATTTTGTGATGTACATTGTGATGCCTGTATGATGCATGCATATTATTTTTAAGGGTATATAAACCAAGGCGTTTCTTTGTTCGGTACTCTGTTTCTGGACTACCAGCAGGGTTGGCGCCAACCGAGAATAAACCGTGCTTTTGCAGACCTCAGGAACTCTCTTTGTCTCTTTTGCTCAAACCTTCTCCCCGCCATTTCATGAGTACTGGAGGGGTTTGAGGGGAACTGACTTTCCTTGCTGGGAGTTGTAGTTCGCTCACAACCAGAGAAACTGCAATCCACCAATGATGGACCTGGTCCAAATTTGGCACACAGGACCTCCATGACTAACTCAACCTACTGGAGGGGTTTGAGGGGACTGACTCATCGTGGTGGGAGTTGTAGTTCACCTACATCCAGACAGCACTGTGAACTGAAACACCGATAGATCTGGACCAGACTTGGCACACATACCTGATATGCCAACATTTGATTACTGGAGGGGTTTGAGGGGAACTGACTTTCCTTGCTGGGAGTTGTAGTTCGCCCACAACCAGATAAATTGGGATCCACCGATGATGGACCTGGTCCAAACTTGGCACACAGAACCCCCATGACTAACTCAACCTACTGGAGAGTTTTGAGGGGACTGACTCACCATGGTGGGAACTGTAGTTTACCCTGCAGCCAGAGAGCACACTGAACCCCACCAATGATGCATCTAGAGCACACTTTCCCAACATGACAAACTTCAACCACTGCTGGAGTTTCAGTGGGTTAACCTGGCATGATGTGAATTGTAATTCATGCACAACCTCATGCATTTTGGTTGACTTTTTCAAATAATCTAGGCAACGCCGGGTATCCAAGCTAGTACTTAATAAAAACAATAATTGAAAATAATCAAAGTCCTCCAGTGTTCAAGAAAACGTCAGCTTCTCTAATGGAAAACAAAGCTTTTGCTTGTGAGTCTGCAGGAAATTCTCAGGGAAGGGAAAAAAGCTTGCCAAGCCCCTTCCCAAAGGCTTCACAAGAATGGATCAAAACACATCTAAATTGTGCTCAGGAAGCTTCAAAGACCTCGGCCCGCTCTTAAAAATCCAATAATAAGAGCTTTTACTGTCAAGCTTTTGGAAGGAAGGCAATACAACCAGTTGATAAGAAATTAAGGGTATTTAGGGCATTTCAACAATGCACTTTGCCACGGCTGTAATTGCCTGGTAAGAGAACAACTGGAACTTTTGACTGTAAATATTGGATTTTATGAACGGCAACTGCAAAAGCACTGAGCTTGTTTCAGCTATTGGCGCTGCCTGGTAAACCGTGTCTTATTCAGAAGGTCCAGGAGGACAACAAAAGCAAACTAATTGGCACTTCAAGCCTGGAATGCTGGCCTAGTTAGGCGGGTGAAGGAGGGACAGGACGGGGCCGGAGGGCTGGGATCCAAAGCAGGAAGGCTCTGCAAAAGTGGAAAGGGAGTAGTGTCAAGGGAAGGAATCACTAATTTGATGAAACAGGTTTGGGATTGTCTACTATTCCAATGGACTTTAAATCTGGAGTTGGCAGATGCCCAGTCAATTCTAATAGCATCTCAAGCAGAGTATGGCTAGGGTCGTCTTTGGATGCATCTACACCAGGCATGGGCCAACTTGGGCCCTCCAGGTGTTTTGGACTTCAACTCCCACCATTCCTAACAGCCTCAGGCCCTTTCCTTTTCCCCCTCAGCCGCTTAAGCGGCTGAGGGGGAAAAGGAAGGGGCCTGAGGCTGTTAGGAATGGTGGGAGTTGAAGTCCAAAACACCTGGAGGGCCCAAGTTGGCCCATGCCCAATCTACACTGCAGAATGAATTCAGTTTGACATCACTTTAACTGCCATGGTTCAATGCTACGGACTCGTGGGAGCTGTAATTTTAGTGAGGGAGCAAGCACTCTTTTGCTGAGGCTAATAATAATAATAATAATAATAATAATAATAATAATAATAAGTTCCTTGAGAAGATTGAAGGAAAAGTTGTGCAAGGAAGCTGATGAAACCATGGACCATCTCCTCAGCTGTTGCAAGAAAATCGCACAGACGGACTACAAACAAAGACACAACTCTGTGGCCCAGATGATTCACTGGAACTTATGTCACAAGTATCACCTGCCAGCAGCAAAGAATTGGTGGGATCATAAATCCGCAAAGGTTGTGGAAAATGAACAGGCAAAAATACTGTGGGACTTTCGAATTCAGACTGACAAAGTTTTGGAACACAATACACCAGACATCACGATTGTGGAAAAGAAAAAAGTCTGGATTATTGATGTTACCGTACCAGGTGACAGTCGCACTGAGGAAAAACAACAGGAAAAACTCAGCCGCTATCAAGACCTCAAAATGGAACTTCAAAGGCTCTAGCATAAACCAGTACAGGTGGTCCCAGTGGTCATTGGCGCACTGGGTGCTGTGCCAAAAGATCTCAGCCAGCATTTGGAAACAATTACATTGACAAAATTGCGATCTGTCAACTGCAAAAGGCCACCTTACTTGGATCTGCACGCATCATTCGAAAATACATCACACAGTCCTAGACGCTTGGGAAGTGTTCAACTTGTGATTTTGTGATACGAAATCCAGCATATAGATCTTGTTTGCTGTGACATACTGTGCTTTTGTGTCAATAATAATAATGATAATGATCCTCAGCTGCTGCAAGAAGATTGCGCAGACAGACTACAAGCAGAGGCACAACACCGTTGCTCAGATGATTAATTGGAACTTGAGCCACAAATACCATCTGCCTGCGACAAAGAACTGATGGGATCACAAGCTGGAAAAAGTTACAGAGAATGAACACGTCAGACTCCTCTGGGACTTCCGAATTCAGACAGACAGAGTTTTGGAGCACAACACTCCTGACCTCACGATCTCACACTGGATGGCTTATGTTCTGTATCAGAAACTAGAGCTAATGTGGTCGATCTGAATCAGCACCCCAAATAACTAAACCAAATCTAAAGTTGACCAAAAACTGATTCGTAATCCTTTAGTATTAATGTTGGAGAATGGTCCCTGGTCAAAGTGGTCCCTGGTCAATAAAAGACTGGAACCACAGCTTTGGAGGAAAGGAAGAACACACAAGTATAGGACGAAAAAGTCTTGTTAAACATCCTTTGTTGGGATGTTTATTATGAAACCACACAGACTGTGATTCTACATCCTCTCCAGAAATCTCCTTTCCTCCCAATGCTGTGACAACAGAAGCAATGTTGCCCTTGAGCAGTAAAAACCCAGGAAGCGAACTAGAAGCCAGAACTGCCGCTGTAAAGAACAGAACTTCTTTTCAAGGCCCGGAAATGGAGGAAGGCTCCCATAACTCCTTGCACTTGCTTGGCAGATCACTCAGTTTGGGGAATTGTGGGTACGATGTGGCAGGCATCAATCTCCCTAGGAACTGTGGGAGAGGCTACAAAGAAGTCATCTGGAATTGAGAGCTGCCTCATCCAAGGAGTGTCGAACCAGACCTTTGCTGCAAGGTTGCCTTGGGAAGTTTGGAAATATTGCCGTTTCTTCAAGGGCGGTGATCTAATCCTTTGACACAGGACTCAAGGCTCATGAAGCCAGAAAACATCAGGTCTGAGCGAAAGAGAGGAGGAAAACAAAGCTTAACAACCCTCAACAACAACACACAGAGCTCTGTCTATTGAAAGAGGACTTGGCAGAGATCGGTGGTGGCGGAACCACTCCAAGCGGCACGAAGGGACGTGCCCCGGGTGGACAAATCATGCTAATTGTGTGCGAGAAGGATCTAAAACTAAACCCAAAATGAAGAGAGAAAGGGAAGTCTTGTCCAGAGTTCTCAGCATCCCGGGTTTTGTGCACATCGCTTGCCTTCTTATACTCTACTATACAGGTAGGAAATGCCAACTCTTTGAAGCATTTGGGGCTTGGAAGAGAGACACTTTGCAAAAGGATGAGGGTTTGCTTTGGGTGCTGAATGCCTAGCTGTGAGCTGCCTATTTCCTAGGCAAAGAGGTGAGACTCATTTGAGCGATGACCCCAAATACCTTCTGTATCCCTTTTCACATAACAGGGTTTCTCTGGCACTGGAGAGGAAAGACTTCTACGGCATTTCAATGTAGCGAGAAAATACTTAGCTGAGCTGTAGGTTATTGATCGGTGTGCCTCCGAAATCCCGGGAGCCCTTTGAACCTTGTGCTTTTGAGCGCTTGCTTGTTCTGCTCTGCTAAGTTTTTGAAACAAGGCACAGGTTAATCCAACATCTTTGTGGTGAGAGAAGTACAGCCAGAAGAGAGAGGCGCATCATTGCTTTATATCAGTGGTTCTCAACCTTCCTAATGCTGCGACCCCTTAATGCAGTTCCTCTTGTGGTGACCCCCCAACCACAACATTATTTTTGTTGCGACTTCATAACTGTAATTTTGCTAAAGTTATGAATCATAATGTAAATAATAATAATAATAAAATAATCTTTATTTATACCCCGCCACCATCTTGCTGATGGGGATTCGGAGCGGCTTACATGGGGCCAAGCCCGAACAACAAACAACAATATAAAAATACAAATTGCAGTAAAATAATCAACATAACATTAAGGTATAAAACATCAAAACATATAAAACAATATATACAGAACATAGACACCAAACTTAATGACATATATGATATGTAGGATGTATTTTCATTCACTGGTCCAAATTTGGCACAAATACCCAATACGCCCAAATTTGAATACTGGTGAGGTTGGGGGGAGGATTGATTTTGTCATTTGGGAGTTGTAGTTGCTAGGATTTATGGTTCACTTATAATCAAAGAGCATTCTGAACTCCACCAACGATGCAATTGAACCAGACTTGGCAAACATAACTCTCATGACCGGAAGGGTTTGGTGGGCATTGACCTTGAGTTTGGAAGCTGTAGTTCACCTACATCCAGAGAGCACTGTGAACTCAAACAATGATGTATCTGTACCAAACTTGGCACGAATATTCTGTATGTCCAAATGAGAACACTGGTGGAGTTTGGGGGGGGGGGGGGGGGAAGACCTTGACATTTGGGAATTGTAGTTGCTGGAATTTATAGTTCACTTGCAATTGAGCATTTTGATGCTCACCAATGATACAATTCGGCCAAACTTCCCACACAGAACCCCCATGACTAATAGAATATAATGTGTTTTCTGAAAATCTTTGGTGACCCCTCTGACACCCCCTCGCGACCTCCCAGGGGTCCTGACCCCCAGACTGAGAAACACTGCTTTATAGAAAAGCATTGTGATGCTTAGCAGGTCAGTAAAAGAGTCTGTGCTTTGAATGCTGATCCTAATTTTTAGGCTCAGGTTTTGACATACTAAAACAGATCTGAAAGCAATCTTGCCATTTGAAACCATTGCTTTAGAATAGGCATGGGCAAACTTTGGCCCTCCAGGTGTTTTGGACAGCCTACCGACTGTTAGGAATTGTGGGAGTTGAAGTCCAAAACACCTGGAGGGCCAAAGTTTGTCCATGCCTGCTTTAGAAATACACACATTCCACATTGCATCAAAAGGAAAAAAAAATAGAACTGGTGTGCAATAAAGGCCAAGAGATTGTCTTAGGACTCAAGAAGCCCTGAGTTCAAATGTGGATGTTGCAATGGATTTCTTAGCTACATTATCCCAGATGTATTCTATTTCTGTCCACAATATAGGAACAATCACAACTTTTTTACAGGATTACCATAAAGATAAAGAAAAAAAAAAAACTAATTTCTACTCCTAATTTCTAAATGTCTGATCCTAAATTAGTTATAGTAGTCAAGAGTGAATTCTGTTGCATTTACTATCCATTCAATTTAATCCCATGCATACTTGCTTAGAAGTAGGTCTCGGTAACTTGAATAGTTTTTCTCTCCCATAAAGTTGTGTAGAGGATGTCGACAGTTTGTTTTGGGGTTGCATGTTTAGGCTATAATCTTGTATGCAGATTGAATTCAGTGGAAGATACATTTAAGGAGACACATACAGGATTATACACTTCTTACTTGCTCCTGTTATGTAACGTATCTCATTAAATCTGTAAGTGATGGTGTGCCAGTTGCAGCCTGCCTAGTGAAAACATCCTGCTGCATCTCAGGCTTTTCGGTTCTGTGAAACTGGATGAATACCAGTACTTTAATATTCTCTGTAATGTGTTCAGGGTTGGGATGCAAAGTGTGCTGCATTTTCCTCATTACGGTAGTGTTTCTCAACCTTCCTAATGCCGTGATCTCTTAATACAGTCCCTCATGTTGTGGTTACCCACTCAAACATAAAATTATTTTTGTTGCTACTTCATAACTGTAATTTTGCTACTATTATGAATTGCAATGTAAATATCTGATATGCAGGATGTATTTTCATTCACTGGACCAAATTTGGCACAAATACGCAATACTGGTGGGGTTGGGGGGGGGGGTGTTTTTGATTTTGTCATTTGGGAGTTGTAGTTGTTGCGATTTAGAGTTAACCTACAATCAAAGAGCATTCTAGAATTGAACCAAACTTGGCACACAGAACTCCAATGAACAACAGATAATACTGGAAGGGTTTGGTGGGCATGGTCCTTGAGTTTTGGAGTTGTAGTTCACCTACATCCAGAGAGCACTGTGGACTCAAACAATGATGGCTCTGGACCAAACTTGGTACAGATACTCAATATGCCCAAATGTGAATACTGGTGGACTTTGGGGAAAATAGAACTTGGCATTTGTAGTTGCTGGGATTTAAAGTTCACTTACAACCGAAGAGCAATCTGAACCCCACCAATGATAGAACTGAGCCAAACTTCCCACACAGAACCCCCATGACCAACAAAAAATGCTGTGTTTTCTGATGGTCTTTGGCGACCCCTCTCATGCCTCCTCACGACCCCTCTCCAGGGGTCCAGACCCCCATAGAATCAAAGAATCATAGAATCAAAGAGTTGGAAGACACCTCATGGGTCATCCAGTCCAACCCCCTGCCAAGAAGCAGGAATATTGCATTCAAATCACCCCTGACAGATGGTCATCCAGCCTCTGTTTAAAAGCTTCCAAAGAAGGAGCCTCCATCACACTCCGGGGCAGAGAGTTCCACTGCTGAACGGCTCTCACAGTCAGGAAGTTCTTCCTGACATTGGTTGACATTGTTTATTGTATAGCTCCACTTGAGTTAGAAAGGTTACTCTCAGGTTGCAGATTGCCACCATTATGATTTATCATTTTTTGCTGCCATATAAAAGTTTTTCCATTGTGCCTCGATTTATGTCATTAGATATAACCACTTTCCATGTATTTCACATGGATTGGATTCTCCAACTATATCTATTTACATAGGGATTGCCTCTTGGTGCATACAAAGTATCAATAATGGATTTAGTTTGTACCCAATAGTGAATCAAATTGCCTAAATATATTACACAACTTTTTGTTTTGTTTTGACAGTAGTGAAAATGGCATGGCGTGGGTGCTAGAAATACAATATAAACAAACAAAGCGGTTATATTTACGTGGCAGAAGCAAATTGAGGGTGCAGTTAAAATGTATTTAAAACACAATCAAAGTTAAAAACTTTATATTAAGCTAAATTTTCTTTGTCCAGAAGTTGGCCACTTGGAGTGCCTCTGGTGTCACTGTGAGAAGGTCCCTCCATTGTGCTTGTGGCAGGGCTCAGGCTGCATTGTAGTAAGTGGTCTGTGATTTCGTGTCATTTTGTCCAGTGGTTTTTGAGTTATGTTAATCCCACAAACAAACATCACATTTTATTTATATAGATAATATCATATATTATACATATTATATATATTATATTATGTTATATATTCATATATATTATACTAAGTGTAATACCATACATTTCTCCCTGTTGAAATTCATTGTGTTAGGCTCAGAGAGCATGCCGTCCATAATGGTGAGCCTGTGACTTGCCAGTTGTTTTGTGTGTAGCTTTCCTCAGCCTTATCCAGTGTCATGAATGGTAATAGACTGTGGAAATTGTAGTACAACCTATCTAGAGGTTCCCCATCCTTACTATGTATTGTTCACAGACTTGGAGAAGTTCAGCTGTCTGGTTTTCTAGTCCCTCGTTTGATTTACCTTTGAGAGTGCTCCCCTTGGCACAGTGCTGTGCTCATGCCAGTGTTTTCTCTCCACTGAGCATGGGGCAGGGGAAGCACTCCGTGCGTGTTTGTCAGCAATTGTGCAGTGAGCATACTTGGGACACTCTGTCCCCGGCGTTTCAGCTGCCTGATGCTGAAAGAAGGCATGTTTCTCATTGTGGAACAGGACGTCTTTAGTGCCTCCTTGATTTCAAAACTATCTCTAGAAATCCTTTCACGCAAAGACCACTTTGCAGAGAATACAATTTTTACCCAGTTGGTGCTTCTATCCAGGGATTAATTAGAATTCATCAAAAGAGTTAGAAGAGGGAAACCTTTATGTGAACTTTCCCCCTTTGTTTACAAGACTTCAGATACTCAGTGTGATGACCCTGCCTCCCTTATGAATAATGTTGTTGCCATGTTCAAGCTAATTTGCATATTGCCTGCTTTATATGAAATTCTATGTCCGATTTCTACTTGAATTGTGAGATGTGTAAAACAGCCACTAAATCAATTGTCTCGGGTATAGAGTATGATCATGAGCAGTTCGAATGCATTATGTTAGAGGTGTCTTTCACACTGTATAATCATGGCATTTTCATTTTTATGTTTCTATCCTCTGAGATAGAAACATAATCAAGGTGAAAGAAGGAAGTGCAAAAGCCGGGTTGCAGCTAAACATAAAAAAACCCCAAGATTATGGCAACAAGAATGATTGACAACTGGAAAATAGAGGGAGAAAATGTGGAGGCCGTGACAGACTTTGTATTTCTAGGTGCAAAGATTACTGCAGATGCAGACTGTGGCCAGGAAATCAGAAGACGCTTACTTCTTGGGAGGAGAGCAATGTCCGGTCTCGATAAAATAGTAAAGAGCAGAGACATCACACTGGCAACAAAGATCCGCCTAGTCAAAGCCATGGTATTCCCTGTAGTCACCTACGGATGTGAGAGCTGGACCTTAGGGAAGGCTGAGCGAAGGAAGATAGACGCTTTTGAGCTGTGGTGTTGGAGGAAAGATCTGAGAGTGCCTTGGACTGCGAGAAGATCCAACCAGTCCATCCTCCAGGAAATAAAGCCCGGCTGCTCACTGGAGGGAAGGATACTAGAGACAAAGTTGAAGTACTTTGGCCACATCATGAGGAGACAGCAAAGCCTAGAGAAGGGAATGATGCTGGGGAAAGTGGAAGGCAAAAGGAAGAGGGGCTGACCAAGGGCAAGATGGATGGCATCCTTGAAGCGACTGGACTGACCTTGAAGGAGCTGGGGGTGGTGACAGCTGACAGGGAGCTCTGGCGTGGGCTGGTCCATGAGGTCACGAAGAGTCGGAGACGACTGAACGAATGAACAACAACAACAATCTTCTGGGATGCTGGGATTTGTAGTTTTCGGAGAGTGAGCCTACATCTTCTGTTCACTCCCCCATAATGTCTGCTTTCACACTGTATCCCGCCCCTCCCTTCTCCATTACTCCATTTCCCAATGAATTATTTTCCAAATATTTGCATTTTATTTCTATCTCATCCTGAGTTTTTATCATTTTACCTTGTACATGTGGCCCGCTCACTGTGATTGTGATTTTTCTTTTACTGTATTTTGCATTATTTTGTTGTATTCTTATGTTTTATTTATTTTATTGAGATGTTTATTTTGTGTTTTGGTTTTATTTTGTTGTAATGCATTTCTGGGCTTGGCCTCATGTAAGCCGCCCCGAGTTCCCTTTGGGGAGATGGTGGCGGGGTATAAATAAAATTTATTTATTTATTTATTTATTTATTTATTATTTGTGTTTTTATGCCACAGAGCCTTAGTGCCTTTCCAAACCATGGAGCCTTTGCAGCCAAAGTGGGATCAAAGTGGTACTAGTGTGTAGGGTACATTAATGTACATAAGTGTACATTAATCTCTTAGCCACATTGTAAATGTCTAAAACAGCCACTAGGTGGCATTCAGAAACCTTTCACCATTGCCAAATATATCACAATCCCAACATGCCGTTAAACTTAAACCTTTTGAGGTTGAGATCCACAATTTAAGAAACTCATCCTAGAGCCCTAGTCCAATACGTGCACAACTACACCACACTGGTATACAATATAATGCAGGTCATTAAGCATTTTCCAATTAAGATTGTAATTGTATATGCATTTATCAGAATTGATTGTGCATGTAGCAAAAAATGAAATGTCAAAATGAATTATATTATGTTCAGTTACAGATGGAAGATGGCATATCTAGACAAGCCCATCTGCAAAATTCTACACAAATAACAAAATAGTTGTCACGTTGCAGGTCGAGATGAACCAAACTCCCAGTTTTATCAAACAGTTTAATTAAAACAGCACTTACTTTCTCGCTGTTTTAATAATCCAAAATATAAAACATAAAGATAGCACTCAGCCACAGAATAAACAAAAACTGATAGCAAAAGCTACACCATAGACAAAGAGTCCAGTCCAGTGGTCAAACACCGAGAGTTGAATAAACAAAGTCCAGGGATCAAAAGTCTATACCATAGTCAAAAGCCAGTCCAAGATTCAAGGTTCCAGGATCCCAAAGGTTCAGGAGACAGGTCAGGATACAGAATATCCAGAGACCTGGGGGAAAACCAGCAGCATCTACCACCAAAATATGACAAATACTTTTCTCCCAAAGATCAATCCCAAGGCTAGCTCCTTATATCCAGAAACACCGATCTCTTGCATGGGAAGTGTCAGACATGTAATCCAATACAACAGCCAGCATAGTGATCCTGTTTGCTGTGTACTCATCTCGTTGTGTTTCAAACAACAATACTTTATTTATATTCTGTCTTATCTCCCCAAGGGACTCAAGGTGGATCACAGTACACATACACAGCAAACATTCAATGTCGTTTTGGATAGAAAGGACAGAGACAGACAGAACAGAAAGGAGATATGTTGTGTATACTATTTCTCTATCTGTAGAGTAATGTTGTAGCTTTCTTAGATATAGAAATCTCTCCTCCTGCAATCTGGAGTGGTCCAGTCCATCTGCTGCAACATTCTGCTGAACGTATTAACCAAGCCTATGAAATCAGCAAATCGAATGTACAAAACGTTCAGCAATGCCACTCAATGGCTTTGATCAAATGCTTAAAGTTAACAATGCAATATGATCACATTAGCCACAGACTTGATATCCAAGGTTTCACTTACCTATGCTCCAAAAATATTCTTCTCCCTGGGAATGTTTGTGAACCTTTCCAGGTCCTCTACTGCTATTCTATGTATGCTTCTAGCTTGGTATATCCAAAAATATAAAGCTTGCTCTTATATGCAGTTTCAAACATCCACAGGGTTCTTGGAATGTATCTTATTTATTTATTTATTTATTTATTTATTTACGACATTTATATGCCGCCCTTCTCACCCCAAGATGGTCTATGGGGTCATGAAGAGTCGGAAGCGACTGAACGAATGAACAACAACAATATATATGTGTGTGTGTACACACACATATATATTTGTTGTTGTTGTTCATTCATTCAGTCGCTTCCGACTCTTCTTGACCTCATTGACCATCCCACGCCAGAGCACCCTGTCGGCTGTCACCTCCCCCAGCTCCTTCAGAGTCAAGCCAGTCACTTCAAGGATACCTTCCATCCATCTTTCCCTTGGTCGGCCTCTCTTCTGTTTTCCTTCCATTTTCCCCAGCATCATTGTCTTCTCTAAGCTTTCCTTTCTTCTCATGATGTGGCCAAAGTACTTCATCTTTGCCTCTACTATCCTTCCCTCCAATGAGCAGTTGGACTTTATTTCCTGAAGTATGGACTGGTTGGATCTTCTCGCGGTCCAAGGCACTCTCAGAACTTTCCTCCAACACCACAGATCAAAAGCATCTATCTTCCTTCCCTCAGCCTTCCCTATGGTCTAGCTTGCACATCCGTAGGTTGCTACGGGGAATACCATTGTTTTGACTATGCAGATCTTTGTTGCCAGTGCGATTCTCTACTCTTCACTATTTTATCAAGATTGGTCATTGCTCTCCTCCCAAGAAGTAAGCGTCTTCTGATTTCCTGGCTGCAGTCTGCATCTGCAGTAATCTTTGCTCCTAGTAATACAAAGTCTGTCACGACCTCCACGGTTTCTCCCTCTATTTGTGAGTTATCAATAATTCTTGTTGCCATAATCTTGGTTTTTTTTATGTTTAGCTGCAACCCAGCTTTTGCACTTTCTCCTTTCACCTTCATTAGAAAGCTCCTCATCTCCTCCTTGCTTTCAGCCATCAAAGTAGTATCATCTGCATATCTAAGGTTGTTAATGTTTCTTCTGGCAATTTTAACCCCAGCCTTGCATTCCTCAAGCCCCGAACATCGCATGATGTCTTCTGCATACAAGTTGAATAGGTTGGGTGAGAGTATACAACCCTGTATACAATATATTATATTATATTATTAGCATAGTACAATATTAATATTATATGTTACTATATTGCACTATACCATTATATTGTAATATTATTAGTAATATTACATGTAATATAAAATATTTAATTATAATATCATATTATTAGTAGTAGTATTATATTGTATTACATTATAATATTATAAATATTATATAGATATACAACATGTTATATTATATTATATTATATTATTAGCATAGCACAGGAGATATCTTCCCACAGATACAGGAACTGTACTGTATAACAACTTTTCTACTCGTGGGCAATTTAATTGGAGCACTCACAAGTGTTTTTTAGATTCACTTCTGTGAGATATTTATCCCAAAACACCCTTCTGAAGTTTTCTTGCCAGCTTAATAGTGAGGAGTATAACAACGACTAACAATGGAATGGACACTCGATTGCCAGTCTATCCAATTCCTTCTCTAGCCTTGGTGTATTTTGTTTCTCCATTACATCCTCTGCCTTCCAGGGCTTACTGTTGCCTCGGTAATGCCTGGTCCATGGCCACTGCTGCTATTCAAGGTAATAACCTTGTTTGTTCGTTCCCATGAAGTCATGAATAGGTGCAGCCAGATGCGTTATGGCTGCCACTCAGTATTAAGACTCCTTGGACCTTGCCATAAAGACGCATGCAAGCCAATGCCTTGTTGGTGAATAGAGCCATTCATCTTTTGGGGTGGCAGTCCATTGCACTCAGATTTGGGGGAGGGAAAGCCACAAGCATGTGCCATCATCATTGCCCATGGAATATTTACAGAAAACGTTTAATAGAAGTGATGAGGCTGGGAAACGTTCAGGTAGAACTCAATGCCACTTGCATTTGCAAATGGTAAAGATTTGTTTATGGTCAGTTTCCTTTCTCTCCCGCATCAGTTCTGGGCAAGAACAGCACCCCCCCCCCCTTTCTGGACTAAAACAACTACTTTCAAAGCAAAAACCACCCAATGAAACAGGAAATAACACTTTGAAACCATTAATGAAGGATTCGGAAGTCTTGGAAGTTTTGAAAAGTTTTGGACTTTTTTTCCCGTGAAAATCGGAATTGACTTTAGATCCGAACCACGAGCGCCCCTACATCCAACATGAGTTTTGAACCATTTTTATTATCAAACAAGCCTAGTGGTTACTGATGATAGTTGAGTTGAGTTTCCAAGGAGAGGACCATTCTAAAGATATCTTCTGGGTTTCACTGATTCTGTGCCAAAGCCAGAAGTTCCACTAACCAAGACTGGGAAGGCTCCACTGTCTCTTGCTGCTTTTGTCCAGCTGCTGCTGCTTCTCTTTGCCAGCCCCTTGATGGAGCCTGCTGAATCACAAACACTGATGTTCCTTACACCGTGGCCTTTTAAACTTGTGCCAGGAAGGAACTAAGGCCAGCAACTGGATGCTTTGTCCTTGGCTCCTGGCAGTCTCCTTTCTGCCCCCCAAGAGCTAGAGCCGGTGCCTAGGAGACCAATTCCCCCCCAGCCCCAACCCCCTTCCTGCAAGGAATTACTGTACCCTAGATACAAAATGTACTTGAAAAAGGAACTCAACCTTTAGTTGCCAATGCCTACTCCCCCACCCACCCCTTAGCAAGCAACAAGGGATTCTGAGATGCTATTCATAGTGCCCTAGCTCTGGAAGAGTCTACAAAAGCACATCTAGTCTATCCCACCTGCTGTGAGAAGGGACCACCCATCTTTCTTCTCTTCCCTCCCCATCACTTTTAGGCATTTTAGACAGAACTTGCAACTCTAGCAGGCCTTTGTTCAGCTGATGGCTGGGTTTTTGGTACCCCAGCAGGACTCGCCGGCATTGAGGCTTTCCCTGGGTTTGTAAGCTGCAATTTTGAATCCCCACAAAGCTTCCCTTTCAGTGTTGCCTGGGGCTTGCCATGTCAAATTTTCCACAGTGCCCGGGACCCCCACTGCTGCCACAAGGGTGTTGTGGTTACTTGGAAGGATGGGTTGTCATAGCCACACAGGAGAAGGAGGAAAGGAGGCTGTGGTCACGAAAATACTTTATCAAAAGGCATTTCGTTAGCAGAGGCTTTGTTTTTTTTTGGGGGGGGGGGGGGTATTGCAATTCCCACACTTCTCCATCTAACATAATTCAGGGAGGTGTAACATTTCCAAGTTGCCTACCTGTTTGTGGGCATGTGTGTGCAGAAAAATGCACATATTCCACTCACATCTATATAAATAAAAATGTAATGTTAGTTTGTGGGATTAACATAACTCGAAAATCACTGGACCAATTGACACCACATTTGGACACAATACACCTGTCAAGCCAACAAATGACCATCACTCATAAAAACACTGAAAAACACAGCAGAAGAGACTTAAAAAGCCAAAAGAATTACATTACAACTCATGTGCAAAACTACACACAAACACACATATACACAAATTTATACACACACATATACACATACACATAACACATATACACAGACTGGGCCACAGCAATGTGTGGCAGGGGACGGCAGGATTAACATAACTCAAAAACCACTGGACCAATTGACACCATATTTGGACATAATACAAGCCCATTTTGGGGGAAGGATGGATTTAAATCCATCAAATAGGTGCCCTAATATGAGCCGCGGTAGCGCAGTGGGTTAATCCCTTGTGCCAGCTGGCCTGAAGGTTGGGTTGCTGACTTAAAGGTTGCCGGTTCAAACCTGCCAGATGAGGTGAGCTGCCATCAGTCAGCTCTAGCTTGTGGGCACATGAGAGAAGCCTCCCAGCAGGATGATAACACATTCAGGCGTCCTGAGGGCAACGTCTCTGTAGATGGCCAATTCTCTCAAACCAAAAGCAACTTGCAGTATGTTCTCAAGTTGCTTTTGACACGATAAAAAAAGGTGCCCTAATTATCATGTCTGTTTTGGTAACAGACATGTGATGACAGGCACGCTGTGACTGTGGCATTGACAAAGCTGGATGCCATTCCTTCACAGTGAGTGCCAATGCATTCTGAATAAGGATAAGAAGACAAAACATCAGAACTTTGAGGGGAAGAGATTAGTCGGAGTGGAAGCTACATTATGGAGAATGTGAAGAGACAGTGTTCATGGTGGAAAAAGAATGTTGATGTTTGCCAGCATGACTCTGATGCTATGTTCTGAGTCCCCTTCTTCCCCATGTAGGACTGCTTCTACCTTAGCGAAACGACAATTATTTATTTATTTATTTATTTATTTATTTACCTTACTTATATACCGCTGTTCTCAGCCCGAAGGCGACTCACAGCGGTTCACAACAAATACGAACAGCAAAAATTCAGTGCTATAGTATAGAAACAGTTAACAACCTAACAAATTACACAATTAATAAACAGTTACTACAATACCCATTCACTGTCATCTCGTCATCAAAAACATGTTCCAGATTCATCATCCATTGTTCCATTACAGTGTTCATTAACCAATCATTGCACTAATTATTCGAACGCCTGCTCAAACAGCCAGGTCTTCACTTTTTTGTGGAATACCATTAAAGATGTTGCTAGTCTAATGTCCGTAGGAAGGGCGTTCCACAGCCGAGGAGCCACCACCGAGAAGGCCCTATCTCTCGTCCCCGCCAGCCGAGCTTGAGAAGCAGGTGGGATCGAGAGCAGGGTCTCCCCGGAAGATCTCAAAGTCCTGGTGGGTTCATAGGCAGAGATGCAGTCGGATAGGTAGCTTGGGCCGGAACCGGAACAAGGCCACGTATATCCAATGTAATATCCATCTTGACTCAGATATAATAATAATAATGATAATAATAATAATAGAACAATGCAATCAAAGCCGGAATTGAAAGTCAAGGACAAATTCCAAGTATAGATTCTGCAAGGAAGCAGACGAAACGATGGTTCACATACTCAGCTGCTGCAAGAAGATCGCACAAACAGACTACAAGAAGAGGCTTAACACCATTGCTCAGATGATCCATTGGAACTTGTGCCACAAATACTATTTGTCTGCAACAAAGAACTGGTGGGAATCACAAGCCTGAAAAAAGTTACAGAGAATGAACACATCAAGCTACTCTGGGACTTCCAGATTCAGACAGACAGAATTGTGGAGCACAATACTCCTGACCTCACAATCGTGTTAAAAAACAAAGTATGGATTGTCGATGTTGCAATCCCAGGTGAGAGCAGGATTGAAGAGAAACAACTGGAAAAGCTGACACGATATGAGGATTTAACGATCGAACTGCAAAGACTTTGACACAAACCAGTCAAGGTGTTCCCAGTGGTGATCAGCACACTGGGTGCAGTGCCTAAAGACCTTGGCCTGAACTTGAACACAATCGGCGCTGAGAAGATTACCATCTGCCAGCTGCAGAAGGCCACCTTACTGGGATCTGCATACATTATTCCCCGATACATCAGACAGTCCTAGACACTTGGGAAGTGTCCGACGTGTGATCCAATACAACAGCCAACAGAGCGTCTGCTGTGGACTCATCTTGTGTTTCTAATAATAATAATAATAATAATAATAATAATAATAATGTGAGTAGATCAATAGGTACCGCTCCGGCGGGAAGGTAACGGCGCTCCATGCAGTCATGCTGGCCACATGATCTTGGAGGTGTCTACGGACAACGCTGGCTCTTCGGCTTAGAAATGGAGATGAGCACCACACCCCAGAGTCAGACATGACTGGACTTAATGTCAGGGGACTACCTTTACCTTTAATAATACACTTTATTTATATTATATTAAATTAAAATCCTGTTACATTTACCTTGTCATTCTTAATGATATGTTTTCCCTTCCATTTTTACTCGTCCCAAGAGAAGGGAAGGAAAGTGAACAAGAGGGATGGAGAAAGAGAATGGTTTGCATACTAATAGATCTCATGACTTTGGGGCTTGTTTAAGCTCTTTCTTGTGGCACTGTGTATGACTCCTCATCTAACATTTAATTATCACCCAGCTGATTCATGCTGCCCTCCGCAGTATGTCAATGCTGGTTTTGTTCAGATCTCAGCACTCAGGCAATAGGCCAAAGTCATTTGGAAGCAGCTTCTTTGATACTGAGGACTTGTCTTCTCCTCATAACCTTCCTGCCAAAGGCACACATCCTATTTTGCACCTGGTTTGGCATTCACACAGCTCACCTTCTTGACTTGGGATCATAAAGTAATAACAAGGACTCCCAATCTACAAGAATTTGACTGCAGGAGCAGAGCTTAAAACAACTATTTTGGATTACAATTCCCACAATTTCCTTGACAGCATGGCTGGTGATCATACTGCTTTTATGTGTGTGTCTGGTGCCTGTAGGTCAGTATTTCTCAACTTTCCTGATGCCGGGACCCCTTAATACAGTTCTTCATGCTGTGGAGACCCCCAATCATAAAATTATTTTCGTTGCTACTTCAGAACTATAATTTTGATACTGTTAGGAATCGTAATGTAAATATCTGATAGGCAGGATGTATTTTCATTCACTGGACCAAGTTTGGCACAAATACCCGATACACCCAAATTTGAATGCTGGTGGGGTTGGGGGCTAGGATTGATTTTGTCATTTGGGAGTTGTAGTTCCTGGGATTTATAGATAACCTACAATCAAAGAGCAATCTGAACTCCACCAATGATGGAATTGAACCAAACTTCACACACAGAACTCCCATGACCAACAGAAAACACTGGAAGGGTTTGATGGGCATTGAGTTTTGGAGTTGTAGTTCACCTACATCCAGAGAGCACTGTGGACTCAAACAATGATTGATCTCGACCAAACTTGGCACGAACACTCAATATGCCCAAATGTGAACACTGGTGTGGCTTGGGGGAAAATTAACCTTGACATATGGGAGTTGTAGTTGCTGGAATTTATAGTTCACTTACAAGAGCATTCTGAATCCCTCCAAGAATAGAATTAGGCCAAACTTCCTCCACAGAACCCCCATGACCAACAGAAAATACTGTGTTTTTTGATGGTCTTTGGTGACCCCTCTTACACAAACTCCCAAACCCCCCAGGGGTCCCGACCCCCAGTTTGAGAAATGCTTCTGTAGGCAAAGGGGAAGGTATCTTACTCTATACATGAGGGAGTACTTCTTAACCTGGGAAGCAGGACAGGTCTCAGCATCCTACCTCTAGGTTAAAGAGTACTGTCCCTCCCCCGCCTTTCTTGGCTGCCCTACAGAGAACGGTATGGACCCTGGGAAACTATAACTCTGAGGACTGCACAGTATGGAGCTGCATTCATTCCACTGTGTAGATGCATCCAGAGAAGGCTCGTGGACCTTGGGAAACTGCAATTCCCAAGGCCATCTCATGGAGACATGGCATTTAAAGTAAGGTCCAACGTCATTCATTCCACAGTTTAGATGCACCCAGAGAAGGGTATGGACCTTGGAAAACTATGACTCCCAAGACAGCACAGCATGGAGACATGGCATAACAACAGCAACAACAATAATGGCATTTAAAATGGGTCCCTACTGCATTTATTCTCCAGTCCAGATGCACCCAGAGAAGGGTATGGACCTTGGGAAACTATAACTCCCAGGAGTGCATATTATGGAGCTATGGTATTTAAAGTGGGGTCCAAGAGCATTCACTCCATAGTATAAACGCACCCAGAGAAGGGTATGGACATTGTGAAACTATAACTCCCGGACTGCACAGAATGGAGACATAGCATAATAATAATAATAATAATAATAATAATAATAATAATTGCATTTAAAGTGGGCCCCGACTGCATTTATTCTCCAGTGCAGATGCTCCCAGAGAAGGCTTTGGATCTTGGGAAACTGCAACTTCTAAGACTATCTCATGAAGATTGACTTTGCTGCCGACTGAAACTGTTCTCTTTAGCACTGCATTGCTTTTTTGTTGTTCCAGTTTTAATCTAAATACCAATGAACTCATTCTTTTGCAAAGACACATGTTTCTGTATTAACAGTGTGATGCTATAGCAGCCCTTCACATTCTCAGGCTTCTGATGCTAAGGAACGGAAAGGTCAGAAAGCTGTACTCCCATCGCTTTATTTTGCCTGTTTTTGTTTTTTTTTTGCAAAAGCCAAGAGATGGCTGCATGTTTATCTTTGCAAAGCCTACATCCCCCTTGAACCCGTGCCATTTAGAACAAGGGCTTGAATAATTTAATCAGTTCAGATGAACTGTGCTGTTTTCAGATGCAATGAACCAGGTCACTGCTTCCTAAACTGTGGGTCCCAGCCCCAAATGGGTTCCCTTCAGCTCATTATTCAACTCTGATGTATATTAGTGAGAAACTACGTATAACTCTGTGGCAGAGAATTCTCGATACTTTCCCTAAACTCAATCCCAGGATTTCGTAGGACAAGACCATGACAGTTAAAGTGGAGTAATAACATTATTATCATTGTGTTTGATCCAGTGTAATATAAGAGTATAGTATAGTGGTTTCAGTGTTGGACCAGGACATTTGGAGACCAGTGTTTGGATCCCCATTTGAAGTCAAACATGACTCCCCCCACATAAGAGATAGTAACTTACCTTGCAGACTGCATCTCGGCCTACGAGCCCACGAGGACCTTGAGATCATCCGGGGAGGCCCTTCTCTCGGTCCCGCCTGCCTCACAGGCACGTCTGACGGGGACGAGGGAGCGGGCCTTCTCGGTGGTGGCCCCCCGGCTGTGGAACACCCTCCCTGCTGAAGTTAGACAAGCGCCCTCCTTGATGGCCTTTCGTAGGAGCCTGAAAACATGGCTCTTCCAGCAGGCCTTCAACTGAGTGTTATCATTGGAACGACACTGGAATGGACTATGACTATGAAATCGACTATGACCCCAGGATGTGACGAAGCGGATTTTTAGCATAAGTATATGTTATGTAGTAGTAGTTTGGTATGTATTGTCGTGATTTACTGTACACTGTCCTTTCTATGTTGTTGTTCACCGCCACGAGTCGCCCTAGGGCTGAGAGTGGCGGTCAATAAATGCAAGAAATAAATAAATAAATAAATAAATAAATAACTTATAGTTTCCCAAGGACCAGCGTCGATCTCAGCGCTGCAGGACCCCATCCTTTGGCTCAGTGAACATCCCTAAACTCCTTTTTGTGACTTTGGACTCTCTGCCAAGTGTTTTGGACTTCAAAAGATTTGTTTTAACCTTTGAATTTCCCCTGAATGAACTATGGATTCATGTTTTGCTGAAATCATAACTTTAATCAATTTCTCTGGTGGATGGGATAGGGAGGGGGTGTCTGATATGAATTTCTTGTGATTCCTATATTTCCACATGTATTTCCCCTCATATTCCTGACCTTACCCTGAACCTTTTGCCCCCTTCCCCTCTCTTTGGGGGAAGTCTACAAGGAAGCTGCCCTGGCTCTGAAAAGGTAATCAGCAATCATAAAAGAACTCTTATCTTGAAACATGTTTGCATGGAAAATAGAACAGAAATTCCCTTTTGACATCAGAGTTGGGCCATCAGATGGGATTTTTGCTTATTTTATTTATTATTTATTTACTGTGCTTATAGACCGCTGTTCTCAGCCCAGGGCGACTCACAGCGGTGTACAACATGGAGAGGATAAGGTGCAAATTACAATACATAATCTAACAACAAACTAGTAATATCAAAAACATCGTCATCAACAACATCAACAATCTCAATATCAATAATACAAAAATACAAAAAGTCATTCGCATCGTCTCATAGTTAAACCACAATCCAATATCGTTTTCCGTTGTTCCATTCCTGTCGTCATTACCAATTATTGCACTTCTTGTTCGAACGCCTTCTCGAACAGCCACGTCTTTAGTTTCTTGCGGAATGTCATCAGGGAGGGCGCCAGTCTGATGTCCATGGGAAGGGTGTTCCACAGCCGAGGAGCCACCACCGAGAAGGCCCTGTCTCTCGCCCCCGCCAGGCGTGCCTGTGAGGCAGGCGGGATCGAGAGCAGGGCCTCCCCGGACGATCTCAAAGTCCTTGTTTGCTTGGCAAACTTCTAATCACATAACAAAGGGGGCGAGACGACCCTCGAAAAGTCTCTTCCCCCCAACCCCGTTTTTTCCTTTCAAACCTCTCCACAATGGACATCCACCCCAGCCTCTTCTTTGTGTCATATCTGATTGCGACAGGAAAGCTCGGATTAAGTTATCATTACTTATCGCAGACCCATCTAAAGACAATAAAGTTAGTTTCTTTAGAAGGCCGATCCCGGACTCAAGAAGCCCCAGGACATTGGAATTCTATAATCCACTCAAGAAAGCATTGTTTCCTTTCCTCCCGCCTCCCTTTCTCCTGATTCGCCAAAGCGCCGAGGCGATAGGAGCTTTCTGATAGGCTCCAGCGCACAACAGGAGCTCTGTGATTGGCTCTGGCATGGGGAGAATGGCCGAGCCTCCTCCCAGCTGTTATCATGCCAGCCAATCACCATCGAGCCGGGAGGAGGGCGGGGAGCGGGAATTTTGAAACTCCCAAGCCTGTATTTCCTATAAAAATGCCATTATTTTCTGTAACCACATGCTCTGCTTGGCGAATGATTGCCGCTCTGCATCCTTTTCAGTTGAATCGCTAATAAACTTCGGTGGCACTTCCTTCCACTTGGTGAGACCTTTTATTGGGAAAAATCAGGGATTGGGTGCTTTTTTCTGTCTCACCAGGGTAACGAACTCTTTAAAGAGTCAGATTGGTCTCTGCCTCCTGGCAAAGACCCCTAAATTCTTCCTCTATAACACATTCAGTCATGGAAACCCACTGCGTAACCTTAGGCAAGTCACAATCTCTCAGCCGCAAAGGAAGAAGAAGAACTTTATTTTTCTACCCCGCCTTCATCTCCCCGAAGGGACTCAGGGCAGCTTATATGAGGCCAAGCCCAGGCAAATATACAATTAAAAACAGAACAATAACAAATTAACATAGCATAAAACAGCATAACAATAATAAACAAGCATCAAGCAACAGCAGACTAATTTTGGAAGGAGGGAAGGAGGCCGCTATGCGAACTGGTTAATGCATAAAGTGGTTCAGTAAGGTGGATAGAAATGTATAAAAGCATAGGAAATAGCATGGAAACAGAGCAATTAAACAGGATAAAATCAGCTTAACTTAAAAATATATATAGTAATGTAATATAGGAATTCAGATTCAGGTCATGATTCAGGTCATGATACAGGTCATTTGTCATAGGAGTAGTCAGTCGAATGCACAATGAAACATCCATGTCTTTAATTCCTTACGGAATGTGGGTAGGGAGGGGGCCAGCCTAATCTCCCTGGGGTGGGAGTTCCAGAAACGAGGGGCCACCATCGAAAATGCCCTTTCTCTTGTCCCCACCAACCGCACCTGAGACAAGGTGGGAGCGAGAGAAGAGCATCCCCGGAAGATCTCAAGGACCGTGTGGGCTCGTAGGGGAGGATGCGATCACGCAGATAGGCAGGTCCTGAACTGTTCAGAGCTTTATAGGTAATAACCTGCACCTTGAATTGGGACTGGAAACTTATCGGCAGCACATGGAGCTGTTTAAACAGGGGGGTTGACTGCTTCCTGTAACTTGCTCCAGTTAACAATCTGACGCCGACCTTTGCTATAGTTTCTGAACCATCTTCAAGGGAAGCCCTACGTAGAGTGCATTACAGTAATCCAATCTTGAGGTAACTAAGGCGTGGACCACCATGATCAAGTCAGACTTCTTGAGGTACAGTCGCAGCTGGCACACAAGTCTCAACTGTGCAAAGGCCCTCCCGGCCAATACTTCGGTTTCCCCCGGATGCTGTAGGAAATGAAGCTTTTCTGCAGGTGGAGCTGGTCCACGTCCTGTAGCTTAATTTCCTTCTGTAAGACTGAACTAAAAATGGCTCCCTCTCCTCCCAGGGCCCTGGGGAAAGGGGCGGAACCAAAACTTAATAATGAGAGACAGGTGGCCAGCCCTATGACTGCAAACCAAGGGAAGTCACCTTTTGTAGAATGCCTGAAACCTTGGAATGCATGCAGACATTTAATAGAAAGAAAATGAAGTTGGAGCTCCTGGTACAGACGTACCAGCACAAAATACTATATTATTTATCTGATTGTCAGGATTCCACTATTAGTCATTATTGTGAACTTTCTACATGAATCCAATGAGATTAAAACATGCCAAATTCCATGTAGATCTCTCCAGTGTTGGTTTCAAGCAGTTCCTCAGTTGGCAGCATGACTTCTAGTTCCTTCATGTGATGCATCTCTTGCTGCTTAATCATTAGCATTTATCCACTGATTTTTCCATCTTTTTGCTTCTTACTAGAGATGCTTGAAGGAGTCAATATCACCAGCCCAGTGCTGCTAATTCATGGGACAGTTGGCAAGCCTGCCCTGTTGTCTGTCAGATACACCAGCACCAGCAGAGATAAGCCTGTGATCAAATGGCAGGTGAAGCGTGACAAGGCCGTGACTGTGGTGCAATCCATTGGCACCGGGATCATTGGCAACCTCCGTCCAGAATACAAGGATCGGATTAAAGTCTTTGAGAATGGCTCCTTGTTGATTCATGAGCTGCAGTTGTCTGATGAGGGGACATATGAAGTGGAGATCTCCATCACAGATGACACTTTTACAGGAGAGATGAACATTAACCTTACAGTGGATGGTAAGTGTGGTTTTGGAAACATCTTAAATATTGGCTGGGATCTTCCTGCAGGCAAAACGTAACTTAACAATGACAAAGCTATGCCATTAACACACGACACCGCTATGCAAAACATTGCAGTGATTGCTCTTTTAGAGGTTTTGTGATGGCGCGAGTGGCGCCACCTATATGTAGAACTATTAGTTGCAAGATTTAAACTGTTGTATCATGCTTAATCCTGCCTTTTTACCCTGCTTATGTATTGTTGGATTGATTGGCTATTTATAGCTGTCAATCAGTGTTGTTTGCACCAGTTGAATTGCTTTTTCAGCTCAATTGTTTGGCTCCACCACTTCCTGGAAGAGGGGAGTGCTTCCCTTTTTTATTCCACCTTCAGATTTTCTACCAGATGGACGTGAATAAGAGACTTGGCTCTAAAAGCCCCTGATTAAATTACTTCTCAGCACCAATTCTGAGGTTTTTACCTTTGAAACTTATGCTTCATGTTCATACCAACCTGAATGACGTTGGGAAGTCTCAAGCACCTTCAGACCAGTTCTTTTGGCACCAGACGAAGACCCTGTGTCTTCAAACATAAGCCATCTGGACTGGGGTTGTGGATTGCTCCGGCATTTACAGCCATTGAGAAAGAGGGACCTGGAAAAGCTTCTCAGCTTCAAAACTTCTTGGACCCAAGACAACCAGAGACTGTAATGTACATTTTCCTTTACCCCTTTGAAACTTCCAGCTTATTGCCTTAAAGAGATAAATCTTTGTGAACAACAAAACCTATTTTGAGTTATCTACAGTGTTTGGGTCTTTGAGAGTTCCAGTTTCCTAAAGGAGGGCAAGAAGCAATCCCCTGGGGAAAGATGTCACGTCCATGCCTCTTTCACGAAGAGCTATAACCCAAAACTACATACCCAAAAAGAGAAAAAAAGAATTATAAATAATAATAATAAAAAAGGAAAAAATGTGACTCCCATCTAATCCTTAGTGTTTTTAAAGTTACACAGTCAGTAATCTTCTATATTTGATATAATTAAAAAAACTAAAAAAGCATAAAAATAGCTTTAACATTGACCACATTTATGTCCATTCTTATAAAAGTTCTTTTAATAGTTCTTTCATTTTCTCCTTTCTTCATATTCTTCCACTTGTGACCAGTTTGTTTGTTTAATCGGATTACCCGAATTTTTCTTCAATAAAATGTTAATTTGTCCATGTCTTTTATCTCCTTTAATTTATTTATCAGCTGATCTAAATCTGGTATTTCTCTCTGTTTCCAAATTTTCGCAAAAATGGCAGTCGACAGATACATGAAAAGAATATCTTTAGTTGAATCTAATTTTAAGTCTGTGTCAATTATTCCTAACAAATAATATTCTGTTTTTTGGAGGATTTTTTTCTTAAATATCTGTTGACACTCTTCATGTATTAATTTCCAACACAAACTATGTTGAATTAGTTGATCCTCTATGAAATATTCATTGAAAAACTATAGCAAAACATGCTGCAGAATGTCCTGCAAAAACAAAGTTTTTGCGTTTTAATAAACTTTTCTCATGTTTCGAACCAATTAGGAAATGACATTTATAACCCAAGAACAAAAATCGTGTTACATAGTGTTATTGTTATAAAATTGTTGTTCCATTGCTTCTCTGAGGATGAACTCTGGATTAGACTTGTGTGTGGATTTTGTTTGTTCAGTTTCCTCTGTTTCCTTCAGTACCTTCTGTAGTTTGAGAGCCCATAATAGTAAAGGCCCTCCAGGCACAAAAACCCACCAGCAATGAAAACAAATGGGAGCTGATCTCAGCTCCTCCTTGGCTTTTCAGCAGCATATCTCAGCAAAAAGAAAACCCTAATTCCCTGAAAACTACTATCAGTTACCTCTCTATATTAGAAAGTAGAACAGACAAGCATCCCGAGCTCTGAGGATTACCTGGGAAGGAATCCCACTGGAGCATTGCAACACACCCAAATACCTGGGAGTCACTTTGGACCGTGCTCTGACCTACAAGAAGCACTGCCTGAACATCAAGCAAAAAGTGGGCGCTAGAAACAACATCATACGAAAGCTGACTGGCACAACCTGGGGATCACAACCAGACACAGTGAAGACATCTGCCCTTGCGCTATGCGACTCTGCTGCTGAGTATGCATGCCCAGTGTGGAACACATATCACCACACTAAAACAGTGGATGTGGCTCTTAATGAGACATGCCGCATTATCACAGGGTGTCTGCGCCCCACACTATTGGAGAAATTACACTGCTTAGGCGGTATTGCACCACCTGACATCCGCCGGGAAGTAGCAGCCAATAGTGAAAGGACCAAGGCAGAGACATCTCCAGCTCATCCCCTGTTTGGGTATCAGCCAGCACGTCAACGACTTAAATCAAGACATAGTTTTCTTAGATCTACAGAGACACTCGCTGGAACACCTCAGCAAGCGAGAGTCCAAAAGTGGTAGGCCCAAACCCAGCACCTCAATCCATGGATGATACCAGATGAGAGACTCCCCCCTGGGCACACAGAAGACTGGGCAATTTGGAAGGCGCTGAACAGACTGCGCTCTGGCACCACGAGATGCAGAGCCAATCTTAAGAAATGGGGCTACAGGGTGGAATCCTCGGCATGCGAGTGTGGAGAAGAACAAACCACTGACCACCTGCTGCAATGCAACCTGAGCCCTGCCACATGCACCATGGAGGACCTTCTTGCGGCAACACCAGAGGCACTCCAAGTGGCCAGATACTGGTCAAAGGACATTTAACCAACTACCAAGTTTGCAAAATCTGTGTTTTTTTTTCTTTTTCTTTTTAATCTGTGTGTTTGTTTTGTTCTGTTAGAATTGTAACACCATGGTATGGTTGCTGATGACACGACAAATAAATAAATAAATAAATATTAGAAAGTAGAAACAGCTGTAAGAAAGTGTTCAACCCAAAGCAGAAACAAGATTGAAGTGTGCCAGGAAAAAACAGTGATTTTTAAAGGAAGCCCAGGGACGATAGCTCCAGGAGGTCATCACTCTTCCTTACCTAGAAGTTGGAAGCATCTTTAAAATGCCTTGGAAAGAGTGTGTGGCTGCTGCTGTGGTGCAAGCCCAGGAGAGAAAGTGTGCACACACTTGCCTGAAGCACCTCTCCTCTAGAGCAGAAACAGCTTTAAGAACAAGAAGCTTCTTTAAAGCATGTGTGCCTGCCTGCAGCCAAGTGCCACTCCTCTAGAGTAGAAACAGGTAAGAAGCCTTCTTAAAGCATGTGCAGAGGCGGCCCTAGGTAATTTTCAATGGTAAGTAAACAGTATTTTGGCCCCCACCCCAACCAATCACTGATATATATTTTCTGTCCATCGTGGGAGTTCTGTGTGCCATATTTGGTTCAATTCCATCATTGGTGGAGTTCAGAATGCTCTGTGATTGTAGGTGAACTATACATCCCAATAACTACAACTTGCATATGTCAAGATCTATTTCCCCCAAGAGTGCCTCAAGAGCGCCCCTGGGCAAAATCAACTATACTGCAAATGCTTACTTTGCGTAATGGGTTGAGTCACCCCTGAGCGTGCGCCTGCCTGCAGCTGAGCGCCTCTCCTCTAGAGTAGAAAAAAAAAACACCTTTCAGAACAAAAAGCTTCCAATAAAGCTTCTGTACCTGCATGCAGCACCTCTCCTCTAGAGTACAAACAGCTTAAATGCCTAAAATGATTTGAAAGGGAGCCTGGAAAGCCCCCCCCCCCCATAATGGGCTGATAGAAAACAGATTTTTTGGCACCCCAGAACATAAACAGATATCTGCCCTCCCGAATTTGGGAGACTCCCAAAAAATAAATCGGAGCCCCCACCGCAGGCCCGTAGCCAGGATTTCGTTTCGGGGGGGGGGGGCTGAATTTTTTTCAGGGGGTGTCTCGGGGGGGGGTGAGTTTCGGGGGGGGGGGCTGAGTCTGAGTGAAAGAGAGTCTAGCCTAGCAAACCTTTTGTATCATTACCCCAATACCCCCATGCATATGGGATATATTGAGTATGGTGATCAGATCATGATATTAATAAACATAACAGTTTAAATAATGCACCAGTAAGGCCTTTTCGCGAACCACCATGAGAATTTCGGGGGGGGGGGGGGCTGAAGCCCCTCAAGCCCCCCCCCCCCCCCCCCCCGCTACATGCCTGCCCCACCGAAAGCCAGGACACTAAAATAGATCGAGGTTTACCGAGATGGCACAAACTTACTCTGGATTATTTGTTTGAGCACATTAAGTGTTCTTAAATATTTGAAAGCGTTATTACAGTTATACCCATTATATGTCTACACATTCAACAACACTTTCATCTACCTGCTTGTATCTTTCATACATTTTTCAGCTCCTTATGACCCCCTTACAAGTAATCTCCAATATGAACCAAAGATCTGCAGCTGGATTTCAAATTGTATTTCTTTTAAAATCTGCCACAGTGGAGAGAAAATAATAATAATAATAATAATAATAATAATTAGATCACATCGTCAGCTGTTGCAACAAGACAGTCTACAAGCAGAGGCATAACACCGTTGCTCAGATGATTCATTGGAACTTGTGCCACAAATACCATCCGCCTGCAACAAAGAACTGGTGGGATCACAAGCCGGAAAAAGTTATAGAGAATGAACACGTCAAGCTACTCTGGAACTTCCAGATTCAGACAGACAAAGTTTTGGAGCACAACACTCCTGACCTCACGATTGTGTTAAAAAACAAAGTATGGATTGTCGAAGTTGCAATCCCAGGTGACAGCAGGATTGAAGAGAAACAACTGGAAAAGCTGACACGATGTGAGGATTTAAAGATTGAATAGCAAAGACTCTGGCACAAGCCAGTCAAGGTGGTCCCGTGGTGGCCGGTGCCTAAAGACCTTGGCCTGCACTTAAACATAATCAGCACTGACAAGTTTACCATCTGCCAGCTGCAAAAGGCTACCCTTACTGGGATCTGCACGCATTATTCGCCGATACATCACAATCCTAGACACTTGGAAAGTGTCTGACCTGTGATCCAGTAGAACAGCCAGCAGAGTGATCTTATCTGCTGTGGAATCATCTTGTTGTGTTTCAAATAATGATGATGATGATGATGGTGTTGGTGGTGGTGGTGGTGGTGATGATGATAATAATAATAATAATAATAATAATAATAATAATAATAATGTTTTATTTATAAGCCACCTCTGCTTACAGCTCGAGGGAGGGCACAATGTACTGGAGTTAAAATACCTCCATTATTTGGATTCCATAAAAGCACATATTAAAACATATTTTGACATATATTAAACTACACAGAACAAAATATAAAACACAATAAAGAGAGGAGAAGAAGAATGTGAAGGGTAGTCAGAATGCAACGTGGCTCAAAATGTGTAGTATTGTGATCAATCAGCTCATGCAAATGTATTTTGAGTTTTCCAGCTATCCAGATCATGTTGGATTAGTCAAACCATACCTGTGGACTTCAGATGGAAGGGTACTATTATCGGAAAACCATCTCATGATAGCCTGTTGTTTCCTTTGCTAGGAATTTAGTTGGCTTATTTATTTTCCCAGTTCCAGTGTCCAAGCCTCACGTTGCCCTGCCGTCTTCAACTGTTCTGGAACTCAGTGAATATTTCACTCTGAACTGCACCCATGAGAATGGCACCAAGCCCACCTACACCTGGCTGAAGGATAACAAGCCCCTGAGCAATGACTCCCGGCTGATCCTCTCGCATGACCAGAAGGTGCTGACGTTCACTAGAGTCCTCATGGCTGACGACGACACGTACAGTTGTCTGGTGGAGAACCCCATCAGCTATGGGCGCAGTGCCCCTGTAAAACTGACAGTATACAGTAAGTACAGCCAATGACAATATGTGGCCTAATGTTGGAAAGCTAAGATTGGTGAGATGGGAGGGGTTTCTTTGCTTATGAACTATTGGGTGGTGTGAAAATGGTCTGAAATCTGCAAACGTAAACCTAGCTGGCATTAAGTTCTTGTGGGGTTTTTCGGGCTATATGGCCATGTTTTAGAGGCATTTTCTCCTGACATTTCGCCTGCATCTATGGCAAGCATCCTCAGAGGTAGTGAGGTCTGTTGGAATTAGGAAAATGGGTTTATATATCTGTGGAATGACTGGGGTGGCATTGCTGATGGCACGATTCCATCATTTAGTTTTATTTATTTGGAGAGTATCAAAATTTGGTGTTTGGTGAGTCACTGGTACTTTCTGGATGAGGTTTCGACAGACCCCTCCTTAAGCTACAAATCCCCACATTCCATGGGGTATTTCCATGGCAGTTAAAGTGGAACTATATGGCTATAACTGCAATATGGATAGCACATTGGAAGAAAGGCAAGGTATAAATAAAATTAACAATTGTCTTTCACTGGCACTGACTCAATGGATGGAATGACTGCTGCCTGGTGATAGGTGCATTTTTCTGAAGCCTTATGGCTATTCAAAAGTATTTTTTTTAATTTATTTACAGTATTTATATTCCACCCTTCTCACCCTGCGGGGGACTCAGGGTGGATTGCAATGTACATATACATGGCAAACATTCAATGCCATAGACCAGGGGTTCTCAACCTGTGGTTCCCCAGGTGTTTTGGCCTACAACTCCCAGAAATTCCAACCAGTTCACCAGCTGTTAGGATTTCTGGGAGTTGAAGGCCAAAAACATCTGGTTGACAACCACTGCCATAGACACACAACATATATAGACCAACACTCAGAGGCTATTTAACATTCCAGCTTCTGGCCACCAGGGGAGCTGTCGCTTCACTGTCTGTTTGTGACACTGGTGAAGTACTTCCTCATTCTTTGCATGCTTGCTGGAGATTTTTATGGCCTCGCAAATTAGTTAAATTAGCCTCCCCACATAAGTGGTACCTAAATTTCCTATTTGACAGATGCAACTGTCTTTTGGGCTGCAAAGGTCGACAACAAGCTACACAAATTGGTCAGAAGCTCACTCCAACCTGGGCTGGCTTCAAATTCATGACCTTTCGGTCAGTAGTGATCTTAATGCAGCTGACTCCCAGCCAGATGCGCCACAGTCCCACAGTAATGCCTATGCTTTGGAAACATCCTTTCTGTATCATTTTCTTTTGGCACGTGTCCCATGGGCATCCGATTGCTCAGCCCAAAGAGACAGAGCCCATGATAGACTGTCCCACATGCTGTTAAAATCCGTGGGGTGCTCCGCTCATTGCAGCTCTCTTTCATTTGTTTGCACTCCACTTCCTGGAGTCAGGAATCACCCCACTCTGCCAATGTCAGGACCAATGTCTTTTCTGCCATTGGCTCGAGAGCTTGAATGTGATCTTGAGCTGAGTCATGTGAAATGGGTCAGCTCAGCTGCATTTGGAAGCTCTAAGCGTTTCCAACTGGCAAGGGGCAGGCAATGCCAAGGAAGGTAGAAGGATCTCCATGGCATCCTTCAGGACAATCACTTGAAATATTGCCTATAAAACTCAAGCTGTAGTTATCAATCACGGCTGAGGCTGTATCTGTGCAGAATGTATTCAGATGGTGCTCAGCGGTAGTTTCCCCTCAATTCCCCACATTGTGAACTACTAGTTGCTGCAGGAATTGTATTTTTAGCGATGGGTGCATGGGTAGATCCACACAACATAATGTTACTATGGAGTTGTGACCAATGCTTACAAAAGTTTGGACTATGACACCGAGAGCCTTCATCCAGCATGGTCAATTCAGACATATTGCTAGCTGGAAGTTATTGAGTGTTGTATCCCTGAAAAAATATTTTTTATGAACACAGTTGAGATTCACCAGTGCAAACAGCTCTGTAATGCTACGATCTTTGGAACTTACCTTAGAAAAAGCATACTTTTTAACATTTCAAAGGTTCTAGGGCAGCGTTTCTCAACCTGGGGGTCAGGACTCCTGGGGGGGGGGGATCGCGAAGGGGTGTCAGAGGGGTCGCCAAAGACCATCGAAAACTCAGTATTTTTTGTTGGTCATGGGGTAGTGTGTCCACAGTGCTCTCTGGATGTAGGTGAACTACAACTCCCAAACTCAAGGTCAATGCCCACCAAATCCTTCCAGTAGTTTGTGTTGGTCATGGGAGTTCTGTATGCCAAGTTTGGTTCAATTCCATCATTGAAGGAGTTCAGAGTGCTCTTTGATGGTAGGTGAACTATAAATCCCAGCAACTACAACTCCCAAATGTCAAGGTCTATTTTATCCAAACTCCACCAGTGTTTGTATTTGGGCATATTGGGTATTTGTGCCAAGTTTGGTCCTGATCAATCATTGAATCCACAGTGCTCTGTGGATATAGGAGAACTGCAACTCCAGAACCCAAGGTCAATGCCCAGAAAACCCTTCCAGGATTTTCTGTTGGTCATGGGAGTTCGGTGTGCCAAGTTTGGTTCCATTCCATTGTTGGTGGAGTTCAGAGTGCTCTTTGATTGTAGATGAACTATAAATCCCAGCAACTACCACTCCCAAGTGACAAAATCAATGCTCCTCCAACTCCACCAGTATTCAAATTAGAGATTATTACGTATTTGGTCCAGTAAATGAAAATATATCCTGCAGATCAGATATTTACATTACAATTCATAACAGGAGCAAAATAACTGTTATGAAGCAGCAACAAAAATAATGTTATGGTTGGGGGTCACCATGACAGGAGGAACTGTAATAAGGGATTGTGGCATTAGGAAGATTGAAAAACACTGTTCTAGGATATCTGTGGACACACAACTTCGGAATGTAATTAAGGTGGCAAACGGTATTAATAAAATAATGTTGAACTGGTGAGGGTGCAGCAGTTTGCTCTTGCCTAAGCCAGCTAGGAAGGGCAAGATGAAATCTTGAAATCACAACCAAACCTAAGCAAGAACCTTATGACCCTAACTGGTTTCTCTTGTCCTCTAAGACTTCTCTGTTCTTTTGTTTCTCTAGGAAGGAGTTCCCTCTACATAATCCTCTCTACAGGAGGCATTTTCCTTCTAGTTACTTTAGTGACTGTCTGTGCCTGTTGGAAGCCGTCAAAGAAGTATGAGCTTTAACATATTTTTGTGTCAATCTGCTATTAAAAATGCAACTCATTTGTTTAGAGACAGAGACACAGAAAGTTGAAGTCCTCAAGATGATAATAATGCACTTTATTTATATTCCGCTTTATTTATTTATGACATTTATATGCGGCACTTCTTACCCTGAAGGCAACTCAGAGTGGCTTATAAGTTATTTGTACATATAATATATTATATTATTAGCATAGCACAATATTAGTATTATATTGTACTACAGCAGTGTTTCTCAACCTAGGGGTCGGGACCCCTGAGGGGGTCACGAAGGGGTGTCAGAGGGGTCGCCAAAGACCATCAGAGAACACAGTATTTTTGGATGGTCATGGGGATTCCATATAGGAAGTTTGAGACAATTTTATCGTTGGTGGAGTTCAGAATGTTCTTTGATTGTAATGAACTATAAATCCCAGCAACTACAACTCCCAAAAGTCAAGGTCCGTTTTCCCCAGGCTCCACTAGTGTTCTCATTTGCGCATATTGAGTATTTGTGCCAAGTTTGGTTCAGATCCACCACTGCATGAATCTACAGTGCTCTCTGGATATAGGTGAACTACAACTCCCAAACTCAAGGTCAATACCCACCAAACCCTTCCAGTGTTTTCCGTTGGTCATGGGAGTTCTGTGCGGCAAATTAGGTTCAAATCCATCGCTGGTGGAGTTCAGAATGCTCTTTGTTTATAGGTGAACTATAAATCCCAGCAACTACAACTCCCAAATTACAAAATCAATCCTCCCCCAACCCCACTAGCATTTACATGTAGGTGCATTGGGTATTTGTGCCCAGTTTGGTCCAGTGAATGAAAATACATCTTGCATATCTGATATTTACATTATGATTTATAACAGTAGTAAAATGACTGTTATGAAGTAGCAACAAAAACAATGTTATGTTTGGGGGTCACCACAACATGAGGGACTGTATTAAGGGGTCACGGCATTAGGAAGGTTGAGAACCACTGTACTACAGTGTTCCCTTGCTACTTTGCAGTTCGCTTTTTGCAGACTCGCTATTTTGTAGGTTTTTGCCTCCCAGTTTATGAATGGTTGCCATTGCCCAGAGTGGTGTTCTAATCCCACCTCCTGGCAATGTTGGAGCGTGGAAGGGGGTCTCAACCTCCCCTTTGTAATCTGCCAATCAAGGCAGATTACAAAGCAAAGCGGAGATAGCTAGCAAAAAAAAAAGTATGTGGTGCCTTTAAATCTATCCTCACTTCTGCCTCACCCTCAGAACTCGATATAAATATATAGTGTCCCTACTTGACAGATTTTCACTTTTCGCTGGTGGTCCTGGAATATAACACCCGCGATAGGCGAGGGAACACTGTATACCACTATACTGTATACAGTATATATATATATACTGTATACCACTGTCACAAGTGAGGCTGGTGGGGACGAGGAGCAGGGCCTTCTCAGTGGTGGCCCCTCACCTGTGGAACTCACTCCCGGGGGAAATCAGGACATCATCATCCCTCCTCTCCTTCAGGAGAGTGAAAACATGGCTTTGGGACCAGGCCTTTGGGCACTCTGGCAATTAAATAAGACATTCAGACGAGTAAGACCCACAGGATTGACAAAGTGGAACGGAAAATTAGAACTATGAGTTAGCGAATGCTGACCATGTAGGAGGAGGAATTGGGTTTGTATTGGTTTTTAATGATTTTATTGATTTTATAATGGTTGAATTGTTGTTACCTGTGAATTGATGTAATTTTGTGTTGATTGTTCTGTGATGTAGGCATCAAATTGTGCCTTTATTTTTCTGTAAGCCGCCCTGAGTCCCCTTCGGGGTGAGAAGGGCGGGGTAAAAGAACCCCGAAATAAATAAATAAATAAATACTGTAATATATATAATATAAATATATAATTATTATATTGTATTATTAGTATTGTATTACATTATAATATTATTATCACTATTATATGTGCATATATTATATTATTAGCACAGCACAATATTAGTATTATGCATTACTATATTGTTGCTGAGGGGAGGGCCTCCCAACTGATGACTCAGGAGACATGGTGGAGCTCTGTCTTCCTGGCTCCCCTTCTTCACTCTGGCCCAAAAGCAGATTACAGTACACATAACGCAAACATTCGGTGTCTTTTTACATGAACAACAACAAACAATACATAGATAAGATAAAAGCATCTCCCCCCTTTTTCCCCCATCTTCGGCATCTGGAGGCGATGCTGAACTTCTGGTCAAGGGGAAGTGCACTTGTTCTATTTTTTTATGCTGAAGGGTCCTTGCTGTCCATAGACATCTCCAATCTTTTTGCCAGCATGTGGGGTACCCTTTTACCTTCCCGCCTAGGCGGTTCCTATTGATCTACTTGCATTGCATGCTTTCAAACTGCTAGGTTGACAGTAGCTAAGGCTGAAAAATGGGAGCTCACCCTGACTCACAGCTCCAAACTGTTGACCCTCCGGTCAATAGTCTTTCCTGCAGCTAGCGGCTTTTAACCATGTGCTACCACGGCCCCTATGAGTGCCTGTAAAGTCAAAGAAGTGCCCCAGTATCATCCATAGATGCAGTTTAGATAGGACAGAGCCTCATTAATCAGTATTGATTAGGTCAATGCTACACTTGCTATAGAAGTAATGGAAAAACTAACCAGTTCAGAAATCATAAAAAGTTTTGAAAAGTTTAGAAAATAAAGTTGATCACAGCACATGTGCTGTTTGGACTGAAGGTTTTTGCAGTTATAAATTATATTTAAATACAAACTTTACTCCCATTTGCTAGCAGTGACAAATGCAAGATACTCCACTTTGGCAGAAAAAATGAAATGCAAAGATACAGAATGGGTGACGCCTGGCTCGAGAGCAGTACGTGTGAAAAAGATCTTGGAGTCCTCGTGGACAACAAGTTAAACATGAGCCAACAATGTGATGTGGCAGCAAAAAAAGCCAATGGGATTTTGGCCTGCATCAATAGGAGCATAGTGTCTAGATCTAAGGAAGTAATGCTACCCCTCTATTCTGCTTTGGTTAGACCACATCTGGAATATTGTGTCCAATTCTGGGCACCACAATTCAAGAGAGATATTGACAAGCTGGAATGTGTCCAGAGGAGGGCGACTAAAATGATCAAGGGTCTGGAGAACAAGCCCTATGAGGAGCGGCTTAGGGAACTGGGCATGTTTAGCCTGAAGAAGAGAAGGCTGAGAGGAGATATGATAGCCATGTATAAATATGTGAGAGGAAGCCACAGGGAGGAGGCAGCAAGCTTGTTTTCTGCTTCCTTGGAGACTAGGACGCGGAACAATGGGCATCCTGGGCATCCCTGGGCAATGTCCCTGCAGACTGCCAAAAGTGACTTGTAGTTTCTCAAGTTACTCCTGAAACACAAAACAAAATCCAAAATTGAAGGATTGTGTTTTGTGCAAATTGGCTTTCAAAGCTTGGTAAACTAACACACCCTTTGGGGCTTTTTCTTTTAGGAACAAGCGGAAAATGGAGAAGCAAAGCTCCTTGGAATATGTGGATCAGAACGAAGAGCATTTAAAACATGACGGTAAACCATTCTTGCCAATGTCTGATCCTTCAGTCCTAATCTACTATCATCTACTATCATTCCAACTGCCTACAACTCCCAGAAATCCCACCCAGTTTACCAGCTGTTATGATTTCTGGGAATTGAAGTCCGAAACATCTGGGGACCCACAGGTTGAGAACCACTGCCTTCAGGGTCTCCCAAACTGGTCCTCCAGATCTTTTGGACTTTATCTCCCAGAATTAATGACAATTGGCCAAGACAACTCAGGATTCCAGTCACTGAAGCTCTAAAACTGGAGGACTAGTGTTTGGGAATCACTGCTTTAGACTCTTCTTACATTTCCTAGGTCAAAAAAGGTAGAATCCACAGAATGAAAAAGCGAACCAGATTTTTTCCAATCTAGTTAGGTCCTTGAGCCTGACAGACTCTTTCAGCATCCTTGTCTCTTCTCTGCTCAGGATCCTTTTTTAAATCTAGATTACGAACAGAACGCTGACTTTTCTTCTTTTGATGCAGTTGACATTGTTCCTCGAAGTGGAGAACACGAGCGCAAAAATCCAGTGGCTTTGTACATCTTGAAAGACAAAGTAAGTCCCAAGTAGTGAACTTGTAAGAGATGTGGCACCTTGGTATCAGGCGTGCCTTTTAAGGACCACATAAGACTGGTATTATAAAACCTACACTGGTTTCTAATTTGCTTCCAAATACAGTTCAAGGTGCTGGTCCTGACCTGTAAAGCTCTACATAACTTGGGTCCATAAACAACTGATGGACTTCCTTTTCCCATTTGTTGGTTGTTGTTGAGTGCTTTCAAGTCACTGCAAACTAGTTTTAGTTATTTATTTCATCACTGCATCTGAGGAAGAGTTTTTTATGGCCATGAAACTCTTGTGAAAATTCCAATTAGTCTTGTAGGACCTGCCACATTTATGATACAATGCTGATTTGTTGCCAGAAAAGAGTGTGATGCTTCAGAGGAGGCTGCAGCAGCAGTCCAGAGGCAGAGTCACACCTTAGTGCCTCCGCAAGAGGGCGAGATATCCCCAGTTTGCTACACTATTTTCCTTCCATTCTGTATCTATAGTATCTAGTCCCAACAGTGATTCATGCAGTGATCATTTAAATCAGCAGTTATAAGAACAAGAGCACCCATCAAAACCCTAAATGGAGAATTTGAAATAGATCATAGCCCATTAAAAAACCCAAGATAATGATTTTGGGATTTCATCAGCAGCCCTGACCATTACATTCAGGAGATTAGAGAACATATTATTTGAGAACACAGAAATGCTGGATCACTCCAACAACCACCATATCAGACTACACAGAGAAGCCACTGAAATCCACAAGCATGTGGACAATTTCAACAGGAAGAAGGAAACCATGAAAATGAACAAAATCTGGCTATCAGTATTTAAAAACTCTAAAATTACAACAGCAAAACAGCAGAGAGGAAACAAACAAGAACATCTAATTACCTCTCAACAAAAGATTGCTCCAGGCACTGCCAGGCAATCAAATGCTAATCAAGGTGGTCAGTTGAAACATTCACACCTAGCTCCAGCAGACAAGAGTCCTTTGCCCCACCCCAGCCATTCCACAGATATATAAACCCTTTTTCCTAGTTCCAACAGACCTCACTACCTCTGAGGATGCTTGCCATAGATGCAGGCGCAACGTCAGTAGAAATGCCTCTAGAACATGGCCATATAGCCCAAAAAACCTACAACAACCCATTCAGTTTTTCTTCTATTTCCAAGAAGAAATCAAGTGAAATGGAGCTGCGGTGGCACAATGGGTTAAACCCTTGTGTCGGCTGGACTGCTGACCTGAAGGTTGGGTTGCTGACCAGAAGGTTGCTGGTTCAAATCCGCAAGATGGGGTAAGCTCCTGTCTGTCAGCTCTAGTTTGCAAGAACATGGGTGAAGCCTCCCAGCAGGATGGTAACACACTTAGGTGTCCCCTGGGCAGTGTGTCTGTAGATGGCCAATTCTTTCACACCAGAAGCAACTTGCAGTATGTTCTCAAATCGTTTCTGACACATTTTTTTTAAAAATGCAAGTGAAATATATGGAATGTATATTGAATGTATAAAGCAGGGGTCCTCAAACTTTTTAAACAGAGGGCCAGGTCACAGTCCCTCAAACTGTTGGAGGGCCGGATTATAATAATAAAAAAAATGAATGAATTCCTATGCACACTGCACATATCTTATTTGTAGTGCACCGGAGCCCCCGATGGCGCAGTGGGTTAAACCCCTGTCCCGGCAGGACTGAAGACCAACAGGTCACAGGTTCGAATCCGGGGAGAGGCGGATGAGCTCCCTCTATCAGCTCCAGCTCCTCATGTGGGGACATGAGAGAAGCCTCCCAAAAGGATGGTATAAACATCAAAGCATCTGGGCGTCCCCTGGGCAATGTCCTTGCAGGCGGCCAATTCTCTCACACCAGAAGCAACTTGCAGTTTCTCAAGTCGCTCCTGACACGACAAAAAAGTGCAAAAAAACATTTTAAAACAATACAATAATTAAAATTAAGAACAATTTTAACAAATATAAACTTATTAAAATTTCAACGGAAAGTGTGGTCCTGATTTTTGGCTGATGAGATAGGATTGTTGTTGTTGTTATTGTGTGCTTTCAAGTAGTTTCAGACTCAGGTTGACCCTGAGCAAGGGCCGGGTAAATGACCTTGGAAGGATGCATTTGGCCTCCAGGCCTTAGTTTGAGGACCCCTGGTATAAAGTGATCTGTCTCAGGCACTTTATACAGTGTTTAATATCGTGTTTAATAATAATAATAATAATAATAATAATAATAATAATAATCTTTATTTATACCCTGCCACCATCTCCCCAATGGGGACTTGGAGCAGCTTACATGGGGCCAAGCCCAGACAACATATTACAGCAAAATAAAACCAAAACATAACCAACAAGCAACATCATCAAAATTACATAAAAAGAAAAAAATATGAATACAGTAACAAAATAACATTCCAATAAACACAATCACAATAACAGTAGGTGGACCACATGTACATGATAAAATGTTAAAAGACTCTAATGAGATAAAAATAGGAGCAAGTTATTTGCAGGGAGCTCATAAGAGAGCTCACCACTGATTCAAAACCCTTTTCAAGCATGGAAACCCACTGGGTGACATTTGACAAACCATACTCTCTCAGCCTCAGAGGAAGACAGAGGCAAAACTCACTCTGAATAAAACCTTCTGTAGTGAAATCTACCTTTTAGGAGAACAGGCCGAAGCCTGAATATCAGTAGCTGTCATCTTGGAAGACAGGCAGAAGCAGGAGGAGGAGTCAAGCTGACTCCTGATTGGGTAGAGCAATTAGGGGAGGAGTCGGTTGAGAGAGGGAAAAAGGCTGTCAGCTCTTGACAGAGAGAGAGAGAGAAGTGTCTTGACATCAGACACAGAAGGATAGGATTTTAGGAGAGGAAGCTAGATAGAGTTCTGACAGGGAAGAAGAGTTTTTAAAGTGAACCTTAAGGTTAGGGAATAAGGTTGAGACAAAGGCTAGGGTTTTACTGTGTTGAGAGGACCAGTAAAAGAGAGTTTTGTCTTATTAAACTTAGGAGAAGTTAAGATATCTTATTGCCCTGTGGGAGAGACAGATAGGAGTCTGTTCTCCAAGTGATACTGTTTCTAAGAATAGAACAGTGTGTTTAAGGAAACTCACAGTTTTAAAAGCTTTATTGTCAGTAACACTACTTGTTTAAATATCTAAGTCTCTACAACTGAATTACACTTCTGTACCACTCATTCTATGAGTAGATGTTTGTTTAAAGCTCAATAAACTTTTTCTAGTTCACTTTTAGCTGGTGTAAGCCTCAGTCTGTCAAGCACTTTTAAAGTCCAGTCATCCAGTTAAGAAGCAATAGAAGAACCCAGGGCAAACACATCTTACCTAAAACACATTCACAGCTTTGGTTCCTCAGACCAATAAAGCTGAGGTGGTGGCGGCTAATACTACCAACAACATTGGGAATTGATATATTTAACCTATGGTCAGCCTCAATTTTATTACACCTTCCTTCACAGGGTTGCCATAAACTGGAGTTGATATGAAGGCGCATTACAGCAATGTTGCATGCAAAGGACAGTAGGTGTTCTGCTTCAAAACACCCGGAGGGCCAAAGTTGCCTCACCTCTGAGAGATTTTGTACTGGAGACTCTTGCAGCCTTGTTGTGTTTGGGTCTTTTCCATAAGAAAAAGTATGTCATGAGACATTTTGCTAACACTGCTCAACTTTTCTCCATGTGGAACATGGATTGGGTGTAGTGGAGCATGGTTTCCCATTGGTTCTGAAACCTTATGCCAATCCAGAGGGAACTATTTCTATTTGGACAGAATTCTCTTAAGAAAAAAGATTCCTAGTGGGATTCAAGGCACCTAGGGAGGGAATTCCAAAGTATGGGAGCAGCCACAAAAAAGGCTGTTCCTCTTGTTCTTACAGAATAAGCCTGGGCAAATCTGTCTGGAATGACTTCCAGCGGCACTCATATCAGCTGTTTATTCTTTGGATAGACAACTGGAGGGCAAAATGTTTCCTGCCCTCTATGCATAGCTGTGTCTAGCTGTGCCCATTATTGTATATTCTGGTGTATAAGACTACTTTCTAACCCAAAAAAATCTTCTCAAAAGTCAGGGGTCGTCTTATACACGGTGGTCGTTTTATACGCTGGGGTAGTCTTATACACGGGGTAGTCTTATATGCTGGAGTAGTCTTATACATGGGAGTAGCCTTATACATGGGAGTAATCTTATATGCCAGGAGTCGTCTTATAGAGCTGGTGCTGAAACTTCTAATCCGGATTGGAGAATCTGTGGTTGTTGTATATTGTGGGTGGATCTCAAAAATGGCAGTGGCCACGTTCCTCCCATATGCAGCGACTGTATGAAAGCATTAAGGGCGACGCTGTATTGGTAGAAGAAAATCCATTCATCAGGATTTGTGGACTTAATGTGGTCCCAATGGTGAGATGAAGGGGTGCCTCGCCGGGAAGGTGTAAGTGAAGGGCGGAGCAAGCTGCAGGTGTCTGGCGCACCTGGGGTATGGAAAAAAGAGATAGTGCTTCTGGGCCCAGAAAAACAACTCTTTTACCTGTCTGGCCTGCCCTTGTATCCTATTAGCGTACCTCCTCCTCTGCCTCTCAGATCTCGCTCCTGAAGACTGCAGTGAAACGGTACAGGTACACATAGAATCATAGAATCAAAGAGTTGGAAGAGACCTCATGGGCCATCCAGTCCAACCCCCTGCCAAGAAGCAGGAATGTTGCATTCAAATCACCCCTGACAGATGGCCATCCAGCCTCTGTTTAAAAGCTTCCAAAGAAGGAGCCTCCACCACACTCCGGGGCAGAGAGTTCCACTGCTGAACAGCTCTCACAGTCAGGAAGTTCTTCCTCGTGTTCAGATGGAATCTCCTCTCTTGTAGTTTGAAGCCATTGTTCCGCGTCCTAGTTTCCAAGGAAGCAGAAAACAAGCTTGCTCCCTCCTCCCTGTGGCTTCCTCTCACATATTTATACATGGCTATCATATCTCCTCTCAGCCTTCTCTTCTTCAGGCTAAACATGCCCAGCTCCTTAAGCCGCTCCTCATAGGGCTTGTTCTCCAGACCTTTGATCATTTTAGTCGCCCTCCTCTGGACACATTCCAGCTTGTCAATATCTCTCTTGAATTGTGGTGCCCAGAATTGGACACAATATTCTAGGTGTGGTCTAACCAAAGCGGAATAGAGGGGTAGCATGACTTCCCTAGATCTAGACACTATGCTCCTATTGATGCAGGCCAAAATCCCATTGGCTTTTTTTGCCGCCAGATCACATTGTTGGCTCATGTTTAACTTGTTGTCCACAAGGACTCCAAGATCTTTTTCACACGTACTGCTCTCGAGCCAGGCGTCCCCCATTTTGTATGTGTGAGATCTGAGAGGCAGAGAAGGAGGTACAGTAATAGGAAAATTACCATGATGCTTTAATTTTTTTATTTGGTTTGTGTTGGAAGAGGGGTAGCCTTCTACGGCGAGTATATCCCAAACTCTATATTTTAACTGGAAAAGTTGGGGGTCGTCTTATACGCCCAGTCGTCTTATATGCCGGAATATACGGTACTTTTCCATGTGTGCTTTTTCAGCGGTCACTGAAATGTCTTGGTATGGACTATGATTTTTGCTCCCAGCACCTGACTTCTTTGTTTTTCCCCGTTTCCCATGAAAGGACTCTCCAGAAGGTGAAGAGGAACCCCGTCCTGATTCCCCAAAGGCGGCTGAACCCTCCCCTCCCAGCTACTCAAGCTCTCCGCCTCCTCCTGGGAGATCGCCTGGACTGCCCGTTCGGTCTGTGCGTAGATACCACCGCTCCCCAGTCCGGTCTCCAGCTGGCTCCAGAACACACATATCCCCCACCCGGTCCCCCAACTCACCGGGGCGCACCCCAAACACCACGCGCATGGTGCGGACTGCTGGGGTTCATATTGTCCGGGAGCAGCAAGGGGAGGGAAGCACGGTGGAAATCAATGCGTGAAGGCTGTCTGCAGTCGTTGTACTACTGTGTACATTTGTGTATATAGCGAGGAAGCCTCGCCGTGCCTGTGAATGTTTCTGGGGGTAGCTTTGAGTTGGCCCTGGGCATTTTTACACATGCAAATGTGTGTTATAGGGGAGACTCCTGGGCTCCACTTGTAGATAAAGGTGGGCATCACACAGCATTCTTTTGGCTTGTTGGATCCACTTTGCAAGGTTTACGATAGATTCAATGCTCCTGCTTCTGTATATTGTTAAAGGCACTAACCTGCAATTTGTTGTAACATCCAAGGAGTAGCACACAGGTGTTACTAAAACCTTTCCTTCTGAGAGTGAGGCCCCACTAATTCCAATATTTTCTGTCCAAATCTCATCATGAGTGGGAGAATGTATCCAGTGGAAATTCATCTGTTCCAACGCTTACCAGTGGTCTTTAACATTGCCAAGATTGTCTTATCCAGTGGCATATCCAGACTCCGACCTATTGGTCTTCAGTCCTGCCAGCACAAGGGTTTAACCCAGTGTTTCTCAACCTTCCTAATGCTGCGACCCCTTAATACACTTTTTCATGTTGTTGTGACCCCCAACCATAACATTATTTTCATTGCTACTTCATAACAGTAATTTTGCTACTGTTATGAATCCTAATGTAAATATCTGATATGCAGGATGTATTTTCATTCACTGGACCAAATTTGGCACAAATACCCAATACGTCCAAATTTGAATATTGGTGGGGTTGAGGGGGGATTGATTTTGTCATTTGGGAGTTGTAGTTGCTGGGATTTATAGTCCACCTACAATCAAAGAGCATTCCGAACTCCAGCAATGATGGAATTGGACCAAACTTGGTGCACAGAAGTCCCATGACCAACAGAAAATACTGGAAGGGTTTGGTGGGCATTGACCTTGAATTTTGGAGTTGTAGTTCACCTACATCCAGACAGCATTGTGGACTCAAACAATGATGACTCTGGACCAAACTTGGCACAGATACTCAATATGCCCAAAAGTGAACACTGGTGGAGTTTGGGAAAAATAGACCTTGACATTTGGGAGTTGTAGTTTCTAGGACTTACAGTTCACCTTCAATCAAAGAGCATTCTGAACCCCATTCTGAACGATATAATTGGGCCCAACTTCCTACACAGAATCCCCATGACCAACAGAAAATACTGTTTTCTGGTGGTTTTTGGTGACCCCTCTGACACCTCCCTTGTGACCCCCCCAGGTTGAGAAAAGCTGGCTTAACCCATTGCACCACTGGGGGCTCCAGAGATTCGAATCCGGGGAGAGCGCGGATGAGCTCCCTATGTCAGCTCCAGCTCCCCATACGGGGACATGAGAGAAGCCTCCCACAAGGAGGATAAAACATCAAAAGCACCTGAGCTTCCCCTGGGCAACGTCCTTGCAGACGGCCAATTCCCTCACACCAGAAGCGACTTGCAGTTTCTCAAGTTGCTCCTGACACATACACCAAAAAATAAATAAATATCCGGATTGATTAAAAAGACCAGAAAATCCAAAATTTTATTTTGGCGATAATCTCAGAACTTTTTCTTTGAGCTCCTGGTACAACTATATACTAAAGAGGAAAGAAAGAACATCAAATGACTTTGCAGGTAACTATTTAACTTTCTTTGCAAGGCACCCTCTTTAGTACCGCTATTAGCATCATATTCAAATTGTATATATCGACAAAATTATGTGTTTGGGACATTTCAGTTGGAAGTGTCAGCAACTTTTCGCATTTCTCCCTCAGAAATTGCCATGTTGACCAGTCCTATAGTGTTTACTTCTAGGTGCAATATTGTTAATGTTTTAAATTGTAATTATTGTATTCCTTCTAGTAAGGCTGTATTTTGGCAGTTAGACACGTGAGTTTCACTCTTCATAAAATGGATGTAATTTAAACGGTGATATATAAGTTTAATAGTAGTATTATTGAACCATGAAATGCTTTCAAAGGTAAACATTTTGTCAATATAACCCAATATGAAATCTTAAAGAACAAGAACAAAATCTGGGATTTGTTTTTCAATCAGTTTGCATGTATTGTTAGGACTCGCCCAGCTATGGACACTTATTATCAGAAAGATAAGTATCAAAAAGTGATATTCTGTTTCGTTATCTTCTCGTGACATATAGGATAGAGAAAAGGTAAGTAAGCTTCACAAGGCAATCTACATTAGACATAGAATCATAGAATCATAGAATCATAGAATCAAAGAGTTGGAAGAGACCTCATGGGCCATCCAGTCCAACCCCATTCTGCCAAGAAGCAGGAATATTGCATTCAAATCACCCCTGACAGATAGCCATCCAGCCTCTGTTTAAAAGCTTCCAAAGAAGGAGCCTCCACCACACTTCGGGGCAGAGAGTTCCACTGCTGAACGGCTCTCACAGTCAGGAAGTTCTTCCTCATGTTCAGATGGAATCTCCTCTCTTGTAGTTTGAAGCCATTGTTCCGCGTCCTAGTCTCCAAGGAAGCAGAAAACAAGCTTGCTCCCTCCTCCCTGTGGCTTCCTCTCACATATTTATACATGGCTATCATATCTCCTCTCAGCCTTCTCTTCTTCAGGCTAAACATGCCCAGCTCCTAGCGGCTGTTAGGAATTGTGGGAGTTGAAGTCCAAAACACCTAGAGGACCAAAGTTTGCCCATGCCTGATCTTTTCTCCAACACTGAGACCTTCCTCTCCTACTATTCAGATCTAGGTACAAAGCACCAGCTTAGGTGGGCAGACCCTAAATGGGAACCAAGGAACAGACTTCATGCTAAGCCGAAACATTTGTGATCAGTACTAAAAACAAGGCTGGGGTAAAAATTGCTGGAAGAATATTGACAACCTTAGATAAGCAGATGATACCACTTTGATGGCCGAAAGCGAGGAGGAGCTGAGGAGCCTTCTAATCAAGGTGAAAGAAGAAAGTGCAAAAGCTGGGTTGCAGTTAAACATAAAAAAAACAAGATTATGACAACAAGAATGTTTGATAACTGGCAAATTGAGGGAGAAAACGTGGAGGCAGTGACAGACTTTGTATTTCTAGGTGCAAAGATGACTGCAGATGCAGACTGCAGCCATGAAATCAGGAGATGCTTACTTCTTGGGAGGAGAGCAATGACCAATCTCAATAAAATAGTGAAGAGTAGAGACATCACACTGGCAACAAAGATCCGCATAGTCAAAGCAATAGTATTCCCCATAGTCACCTACAGATGTGAGAGCTGGACCATAAGGAAGGGTGAGTGAAGGAAGAGAGATGCTTTTGAACGGTGGTGTTGGAGGAACGTTCTGTGAGTGACTTGGACTGCAAGAAGATCCAACCAGTCCATACTTCAGGAAATAAAGCCCGACTGCCCCGGAGTGTGATATTTGGAAACTTTTAAACAGAGGCGGGATGGCCATCTGTTAGGGTGGTGCTTTGAATGCAATTTTCCTGCAGGGGATTGGACCGGATGGCCCATGAGGTCTCTTCCAACTCTAGGATTCTATGATTCTCTTTCCATCTCCAGCGTCTTGAGACAAGGCTCAACTCTAGCAAAGGGGAGGTGCTCTTGTTCCATTTTTCCATGCCGAGGATCCTATTGTTCGTAGACCCTCCTGGTTATATTTGTCGACACAGCTACATGGGCACCTTTTACCTTCCCACCGAGGCAATGCTCGTTGATATACTCACATTGCACATTTTCGAACTGCTAGGTTGGCAGAAGCTAGGGCTAACAGTGGGAGCTCACCCTGATCCACGGCTTCGAACTGCTAATCTTCTGGTCAGCAAGTTTTCTGCAGTTAGCAGTTCAACCTGTGGCCCCTCTTTGAGCCCTCTTTGTCAGACATAGCCCTTTTTCTCTCTCTTGCGTAGGTGCTTGCATAGATGCTTATGTTGAATTCTCAATTCAATTTATCCATAGCTTGGAAGAAATTCTTTTTTGGTCTATAACTCCATGCTGCCAGGAGGGTTTTAGCACCAGTTGTCCAAAACAATTGTTTTTTCAGCTCTAAATGTATCTAGACAAACATATACTCAGGCCTATTTGCAAAGTCAGTGTGGGTGACAGTAGGTGGCAATGTTGTACAAAGTGATGCTCTATGTTATTCAGCCTCTTAGGAGGCTTCTGCCCTGTAGAAGTATTCCAGTTTGACACCACGTAATTGCCTGAGCTCTATACAATGGAAGTTGTAGTTTGGTGAAGCATCTGCACTGCACAATGAACTCCCATGATCTACAGATCCCAGGGGTTTATAAAAGACAATAAATTGTATTGTTGAAGGCTTTCATGGCCGGAATCACTGGGTTGTTGTAGGTTTTTTCGGGCTATATGGTCATGGTCTAGAGGCATTCTAGGCCATGACCATATAGCCCGAAAAAACCTACAACAACCCACAATAAATTGTCTTTTGATGTTTTGATTTTAGTTGGCATCAAGTGCAAGGATTATTGTGTGTCATCTACCAATCAGTAAACACTATTATATAGCGCAACTATGGGCAAACTTGGGCCCTCCAGGTGTTTTGGACTTCAACTCCCACATTCCTTACAGCCTACCGGCTGTTAGGAATTGTGGGAGTTGAAGTCCAAAACACCTGGAGGGCCCAAGTTTGCCCATGCCTGATATAGCATATAGAAGAAATTAATTGGTATTGCATGTCAGGAATCCAGTGCAGCCAAATATGAAATCCTATTAATGACATGAATTACTGAGGCATACTATCCAACAAATATTGACCACTAGTATCAAATCAAATCATTTATTTCAGTCATAGACCAGCATAGGCAACAAAAGTCACACTTTCATACGAACTTGGTACATTTAGTACATTTAAGACTGTCACATTGATGTGGTGAGGGGGCTTTCATGTTCCAATGAATCTGTAGGCACAGCGACCGGAGTCGTGCACTCCCAGGAGTGGCCTCGGGGGAGGATCCAGACCAAGCACAGTCCGAAGACTCAAAGACCTCAATGGCAGAGCAGGCGGAGGATAACATGGTACATGTTACAACGGCTGTGAAGGCGGAAGAAGGCAGCAACAGATTGAGAAGTGATGGTCATTGTGTTAAACTATGCCACCAGTGGAACCTCACTCTGTGAAGACTGTGTGTTGATCAGTTATGCACTGACCTCTACACAATAAAAAACTCACTCACAGGCATCTTCCAAGGATAAATACTGAAGGACAATAGTGGGTGAGGGAACGGAAGGGAAAACAGAATGAAAACATACAATACACAGCAAATTATAGAATCAAGGAAGATGATTACTGCATACACAGTTAACTTTTGGGATCAAACATCCCCTGACGGATTTTGTATGTTGCTGCACAAAACTTTGCAACATTGTAGGTTGTAGCTGAATTAGTATCTGCAAGTAGCAGGGAGGTAAAAAATTGTCCTGAACGGCCTGGGTACTTCTATATCAGAGGTAAGATAAGCCTGGCACGGATACCCCTGTAGAACGGGCACTGGAGGAGCATATGCTCTATTGTTTTCTATTGAATCTCTCTGGGAATGGGATCTTCTGGTAGCAGCCTTCAAGTACAGCTGATGGGAGAGCATGGCATCGAGCGAGGGCGAAAGCCCTTCGATGAATAGGAACCTCCAAATTTGTTAAATATGCCACAAGGGAGGCAAAATATCTGCTATTTTCTGTCCTGAGTTGCCCTTCAAGAACAGCCTTAATCAATGTTGAAAGTAAAAGAAAAATGCTTTACTTCAGCAAACACAAAGGATAAACAAATGCAGTTGAAAATGCAAAAGAGCAAGGAAGTCTTAATGCAGACAAAAATTAAAGTCTCTTACAAAGTCCCAAAAGAAACAGCAGTCTTCCATGAGACAACGGGCAATGATCACTAAGTCCTTAGCAGCAGACACAAAGCAGGTTCAATTGGAGTGAAAACATCAACATCAGAGTTGTTGTTACCAGCGAAAACCGACTGCTCCTGCTTCTGATTTATAGCCCTGAATTCCCCACTCAGGAGGTGCTAGGGCGTCTCCCAATTAGCTCAGCGTTTCTAGCAGCTATTCTAGAAGAACGCACACTCTGTCTCCTTTCATCTCTTTAGAAATGTCGGCACTTGCAAACCCTCATCATCTTATTCTTCTTCTCCCTCCAATTCCTGAGCACTTCCCTGCTCCCCTTCCTCTTCCAAAGATGAGGAATCCCTAACATATTCATTGATAAGGAAGGTTGGAATGGAGGCCAGATCTAGTTGGCACTCTGAGTCTGAGTGATATGTTGCTTAATAAGTGCTATGGCTTGATTGTAACCCATGTATTGTGTGTATCATGTACTAAACAGCGTCATCTACCAAACAGTAAACACCATTATATAGCACAACTGTGGGCAAACTTGGGCCCTCCAGGTGTTTTGGACTCCAACTCCAACTGTTAGGAATGGTGGGACTTGAAGTCCTAAACACCCAGAGGGCGTTTCTGATATAGCGTAAGGAAGAAATTAATTAGCATTGCATGTCAGCAATCCAGTGCAGCCAAATATGAAATCCTATTAATGACAAATGAAATACTGAGGCATACTATCTAAGAAATATTGACCACTAGTACTAATAAACTGTTGATAAATTGGTCACATTTAGTCCAGCATATGTTGTGGCCTTCATCTCCTGGACTCTCAGTCTTAATGGCTCACAGTAAGTGATTGTGGGTATTATGGTCCTAAAAACTATAAATGTTATGTACCTCCAATATGCTGATGACAACATTATCTGTGTGCATTCAGAAGAAGACCTACAAGCCACTCTAAACATCTTCGCAGAAGCATATGAGAAGCTTGGCCTGTCATTGAACATTGAGAAAACCAAAGTGCTCTTCCAGCAGTCACCAGCCAATCTCTCTCCAATGTCAGAAATACAGCTTAATGGTGTAACATTAGAAAATGTTGACCATTTCCACTATCTTGGCAGCCACCTCTCCACAAAAGTCAACACTGACGCTGAAACACAACACCGCCTGAGCTCTGTGAGGGCAGCATTTTTCCAAATGAAGCACAGAGTGTTTGAGGGCCAGGATATCTGTAGGGAGACCGAGGTGTTGTTTATAAAGCTATTGTCCTCCCAACCCTGCTATACGCCTGCGAGATGTGAACTATCTACAGATGTCACATGCAACTCCTAGAATGATTCCATCAGTATTGCCTCCAAAAAATCCTGCAAATCTCTTGGGAAGACAAGAGGCCAAATGTCAGCATGCTGGAAGAAGCAAAGATCACCAGCATTGAAGCGATGGTCCTCTGCCATCACCTCCGCTGGACTGGCCATGTTGTCCGGATGCCCAACCACCCTCTCCCAAAGCAGTTGCTCTACTCAAAACTCAAGAACAGAAAACAGAATGTTGGTGGGCAGGAAAAGAGATTTAAAGATGGGCTCAAAGCCAACCTTAAGAGCTTAAGAACTGGGAAGCCCTGGCCCTTGAGTGCTCCAGCTGGAGGTCAGCTGTGACCAGCAGTGCTGTAGAATTTGAAGAGGCATGAATAGAGGGCGAAAGAGAAAAATGTGCCAAGAGGAAAGCACGTCAAGCCAAGCCTGACCAGGACTGCCTTCCACCTGGAGACCGATGTCCTTGCTGCGGGAGAACATGTACGTCTCCGCAGCTACCTGTGGACCCACCTGCACTGCCACTGCACTGCACTTGGAGGACCATCATCCTCAGATTATGAGGGGTTGCCTAAGTAAGTAAGTAAGTAGAAATGTGTCTGGATCCCTACTGAGCAGAATGGGCAGGAAGAACCCCCATGCAGAAGGCTGTAAAACAGAACGATCTGAGGTAGAGGTGATCTAAGATAGAAGTGACCTTCCCCACAGCAAGCCTAAATGCCCCTGTTTTTCAGAAACGTGCCAAGAGGAAGGTTGACGCACCCCCGTCCAGGACTGCCACCTGGAAACCAATGCCCTCACTGTGGGAGAAGATGCAAGTCAAGAATAGGGTTCCACAGTCACCCACGGACCCACCAGCAGTACACTGATCTTGGAAGACAATCCTACTTGGACAAGATCACCTAATACAACGTTTCTCAACCTGGGGGTCGGGACTCCTGGGTGGGTCACGAGGGAGTGTCAGAGGGGTCGCCAAAGACCATCAGAAAACACAGTATTTTCTGTTGGCCATGGGGGTTCTGTGTGGGAACTTTGGCCCAATTCTATCATTGGTGGGGGTCAGAATGCCCTTGGATTATAGGTGAACTATAAATCCCAGCAACTACAACTCCCAAATGTCAAGGTCTATTTTCACCAAACTCCACCAGTGTTCACATTTGAGCATATTAAGTATTCATGGCAAGTTTGGTTCGGATTCATCATTGTTTGAGTCCACAGTGCTCTCTGGATGCAGGTGAACTACAACTCCAAAACTCAAGGTCTGTGCCCATCAAACCCTTCCATTGTTTTCTGACAGTTATGGGAGTTCTGTGTGCCAATTTTGGTTCAATTCCTTCATTGGTGGAGTTCTGAATGTTCTTTGGTTGTAGGTGAACTATAAATCCCAGCAACTACAACTCCCAAATGACAAAATCAATCCCCCCTCAATCCCACCAGTAGTCAAATGTGGGCATTTGTGTCAAATGTGGGCAAATGTGATCCAGCGAATGAAAATACATCTCAGATATTTACATTACAATTCACCCCAGTAGCAAAATTAGAGTTGTGAAGGAGCAACTAAATTAATGTTATGGTTGGGGGTCACCACAACATGAGGAACTGTATTAAGGGGTCGCGGCATTAGGTAGGTTGAGAAACACTGGCCTAATATAATGAAAAAATGAATGTAATGGTTCCAAACCATCTGAACTGTGTTGTCCCTTTGAGATGTTATGATATGTGTGTCTGCAAATACATGCCCAGAGAAAACAAAACATTGATACTGACATTTGCAGTGAAACATTTTAGAAAATAGCATTCGTTTTCAGATCTGCCCTGATGCTGGTGTAGGAAATGCTTACCAGTCTGGTTTTGCTTTGAGTCCCTGCTTATCTGTGAGGTTGACACACCTCACCTGCTGTTCATCTTCTCAAAATTTCCTGCCTGCTTTACAAAATGCTCCACTGTGGAGAGCATGGATGACAAGGGGATTTTTAAACTCCTTATGAAAAGACTGTTGTGTGGGAGAGAAGGGAGTATCAGGGTGGGAGGGGGAAGAGGCAGTGGAGGATTTAATCTTTTCCTTTAAGAAAAAAAAAACCTTTTTGCAAACTTGAGTGCCTCCTTTCCTGTGCCTCGGTTTGAGGAGTGTATTGGCATTCACATTAGCTCATTGCATTTCTTAATCCATGATAAATGTTGGGAAAGATGGTGTTATGTGTGGTGGAAATCCAACCAGACCACATGAAAGGGAATTAATGAAACAGAGTCAATCCTATTAGTTCCGGCCTGTATGGCTTTGAGGTAGAGGCAGAGAAAGGGAGGAGGCGTTCGCAGCAATGGGATGGGGATGCGGGAAAGCAGAACCACTTGATGATGCCATGGGACAGAAAAGAAACATGGTCCAGTGGGTAAGGTCTTGGGTGCATCTACACTGTAGAATATTAATGCAGCTTGTCACCACTTTACCTGCCCTGGCTCAATGCAATGGAATTATGGGAGCTGTAATTTTACATGTTCTTTAGCCTTCATAGAATCATAGAATCAAAGAGTTGGAAGAGACCTCATGGGCCATCCAGTCCAACCCCCTGCCAAGAAGCAGGAATGTTGCATTCAAATCACCCCTGACAGATGGCCATCCAGCCTCTGTTTAAAAGCTTCCAAAGAAGGAGCTTCCACCACACTCCGGGGCAGAGAGTTCCACTGCTGAACTGCTCTCACAGTCAGGAAGTTCTTCCTCATGTTTTATTATTTTATTTATTTATTATTTAAACTTATATGCCGCCACTCCCCTGGGGCTCGGAGCGGCTTACAAGAATAGCTAAAATCTAACAAAGTTTAAAAGCGATTTAAAACAATTTAAAAACAACAGTTAAAAGCCTGTCGAAACAGGTATGTCTTACATGCCCTGCGGAAAGCTGGTAAGTCCCGCAGGGCACGAACTTCAGGTGGCAGAGCATTCCAGACTGATGGCGCCACTGCAGTGAAGGCTCTGCGTCTGGTTGCCGTTAGACGCAAGGTCTTGACACTGGGGACTTCCAATAGATCTTGGACCTCAGAACGGAGGGCTCTCTGGGGTTGGTAGGGGGTGAGACGATCCCTCAGATACATTGGCCCCAGACCATGCAAGGCCTTAAAGGTGAGTACCATCACTTTGAAAGTGATCCGGTGCTCAATTGGTAACCAGTGCAGCTGTAGTAAGATTGGGGTTATGTGGCATCTCATGTTCAGATGGAATCTCCTCTCTTGTAGTTTGAAGCCATTGTTCCGCGTCCTAGTCTCCAGGGAAGCAGAAAACAAGCTTGCTCCCTCCTCCCTGTGGCTTCCTCTCACATATTTATACATGGCTATCATATCTCCTCTCAGCCTTCTCTTCTTCAGGCTAAACATGCCCAGCTCCTTAAGCCACTCCTCATAGGGCTTGAGCTCTAGACCCTTTATCATTTTAGTCGCTCTCCTCTGGACACATTCCAGCTTGTCAATATCTCTCTTGAATTGTGATGCCCAGAATTGGACACAATATTCCAGGTGTGGTCTAACCAAAGCAGAATAGAGGGGTAGCATTACTTCCCTGGACCTAGACACTATGCTCCTATTGATGCAGGCCAAAACCCCATTGGCTTTTTTTGCCGCCACATCACATTGTTGGTTCATGTTTAACTTGTTGTCCACAAGGACTCCAAGATCTTTTTCACATGTACTGCTCTCAAGCCAGGCATCCCCCATTCTGTATCTTTGCATTTGTTTTGTTTCTCATGTCAGGAGTGACTTGAGAAACTGCAAGTCACTTCTGGTGTGAGAGAGTCGGCCATCTGCAAGGATGTTGCTCAGGGGATGCCCAGATTTTTTAAAATGTTTTATCATCCTTGTGGGAGGCTTCTCTCATGTCCCCACATGTGGAGCTGGAGCTGACAGAGGGAGCTCAACCCTCTCTCCCTGGATGCGAACCAATGAGCTGCTAGTTAGCAATCCTGCTGGCTCCACCTTCTCTTTTGAATAGTGCTGGTGCCTCACCAAACTACAGTTGCCATGATTCCATAGAACTGACCCAATAGCAGTTAAAGTGGTGTCAAACTACCTTATTTTTATACAGTAGATCAGGCATGGGGAAACTTCAACCCTCCAGGTGTTTTGGACTTCAACCCTCACCATTCCCAACAGCCTTAAGCTTAAGCAGCTGAGAGGGAATAGGAAGGGACCTGAGGCTGTTAGGAATGGTGGGAGCTGAAGTCCAAAATACCTGGAGGGACAAAGTTGCCTGACGTAGATGCACCCTTGGTTCTGCTCATCTCACACTGAGTCATTGGAGAGCGTTACATAAATCATTTAACTTTCTTCAGTAATATATGCACACCTTTGTTAGGTAGTATTTCCAACTAACTGGCACATCCTGCATTTCCATGTTAGTTTTACCAAACAGTTAATTTCAAGTTCCTATATCTTTTTCTCACCATGCAAAGGGAATTTGTAGCACCTTTGGGACTCATAGAAGTTGGTAGCATATGCTTTCATAGGGTAATCTACTTCATATGCAACATCTGATGAAATTGATACTCTATGACTAATAATAATAATAATAATAATAATAATAATAATAATAATAATACTAATTTATTTATACCCTGCTACCATCTCCCCAAGGAGACTCGGGACGGCTTACATGAGGCCAAGCCCAACAACACATCAATAAATCAATAAAACAGTTAATATAACTCACATATAGGCAATAATACACAAAAATTTAAAAACCTATGGCCGGGCCGGATGTAATAAATTAAAATTTTAAAATAAACATTGGGCATGAACATAGGATGTATTTAAGCAGGAGGGTTTCAAAGTATAGTGTAGGGAGAGCAACCCAACTGATAGATTTTGCATCTACACTGAGTTGTGTACAGTGTAAATCTGGCTCAGGGCAGTGTGGCTGTTGTTCAGACCAGCATTCTGTGCAATGCTGTCACTCCTAGCTTGCTGAGTTCTTGGCTGTTGCGGTCACATCTACTGATGTCAGAACAGTGAGCCCATGTAATCAGGATGGAGTCACTCTTTCCTCCATCTTTCTGGTTGCTCAGACACCTTGTTCAGATATCAGCAAATGTGATGTGACAACTAAGTGCTCAAATGGATCTTCATGTGTGATGGGGAGGAACAACAACAGGGGACAAGCCATTTTATTTCCTGCTCAGCTCACTTCTGGGAAAAGATGCTGGAAGAGGTTTCTGTCTGGACAGGGACATGTCTAAAGTGAGACAAAATCAGATTAAAGCCCCAGACCCATACAGGGGTGCATTCATAGTTACAGATTTTGTGGTCAGCGTAGATAAGCCTTTAGTCCAGTGGTTCCCAACCTCTAATCGATGGACCACCAGTGGTCTGCAAGAATGAAAACATGGCCTGCAGCCTCACCCTTACAACACTGTTCCCTTGAAACCAAGTGGCAACGAGAGTGACAGGTATTGCAAAACCCTCGTTTAGTGCTGAGGCAATGGGGATGTCAGCTCTGGATTATTAAATATGGTTTCTGTGAGTGAGCAGGTGGCGACTACTGGATGGGATATGTTCTGTATCAGAAACTAGAGCTGAAGTGGTCTAGCCAAGGCAATTTTCTGAATCAGCACCCCAAATAACCACACCAAATCTAAAGTTGACCAAATCTGATTTGTAGTCCTTTTGGTACTAATGTTGGAGAGTGGTTCCTGGTCAAAGTGGTCCCTGGTCAAGTGATCCCTGGTCAAAGTGATCCCTGGTCAAAGTGGTCCCTGGTCAAAGTGGTTCCTGGTCAAAGTGGTCCCTGGTCAAGTGGTCCCTGGTCAAAGTGGTCCCTGGTCAAAGTGGTCACTGGTCAAGTGGTCCCTGGTCAAGTGATCCCTGGTCAAGTGATCTCTGGTCAAAATGGTCCCTGGTCAAGTGGTCCCTGGTCAAAATGGTCCCTGGCCAAAGTATATATACAGACAGAATTTCATGCTTCCTTTATGACCAGAGAGGCTACTTAATCAGAAAGTCCTCATGGAGGACCAATTTTAACTATAGCTAGGTATTAGTCTAAGTAACAGAAGATGGCAATGTGATTTTGCAGGAACATCCAACCAGTTGCTTACAGAAATGGATAGAATGCTGGACTTCAATTGAATGTTCAAAGTGAGTAGGTCTCATTGAAACCAATGAACCACTTAATTCATGACTTGTCCCATTCATTTCAATAGAACCAAGCTCAACTAAAGGGACCTGGATCGAGCTCAACAGGGTAATATATTTGTCCTTCTGCTATTCTGCTTTAGAGAAATCCTGAGGAGCCCTGAGATGTTGCTGAGCAGCTTTCCATCTGCAAGATGAAGTACAAATTCAATGGCAGCCGGGTGGTCTAACGAAGGGGGGCAACGTTAGCTAGAGTTGTATTTCATGGCCGTGCTGATAGGATAAGACAGGCATGTCCACTTTCACAGACATATGTCCCCTGGGATCCCCCGGGATCTGGCTGGGAGGCACGTCTGTCTCTTGGCAGCACAGTCCTGGCACAGATCTCAGCCTCGGAATTTGTCAGACTGGTTGTGCCGCAAAGAAACAAAATAACATCTCTGTATTGGGCTATAAAATATTCTGTATTTTGGCAGATCAATAAGATAAAAGCAACATGCATGTTGAAAGTACATTTATGTGAACTTCCAAGTAAAGCAGTAAGTTTGGGCAGACCCTTATTGCTTGTTGGCTCCCTCCATACTTGGTTTATTTTAATTGATTCCTTCTTTTTTGCCACTTTTCTCCTGGAAAAATCAAGGAAAACTTGAATGAGAGGTTGAAATCCTGCACTATCTTTGTAACTATGATGATGGAGGTCCTCAGCAATTATAAGAATGTAAATCTATCTTTGTTGTTCAATCGTTCAGTCGTCTCCGACTCTTCGTGACCTCATGGACCAGCCCATGCCAGAGCTCCCTGTCGGCCGTCACCACCTCCAGCTCCTTCAAGGTGAGTCCAGTCACTTCAAGGATGCCATCCATCCATCTTGCCCTTGGTCGGCCCCTCTTCCTTTTGCCTTCCACTTTCCCCAGCATAATTGTCTTCTCCAGGCTTTGCTGTCTCCTCATGATGTGGCCAAAGTACTTCAACTTTGTCTCTAGTATCCTTCCCTCCAGTGAGCAGTCGGGCTTTATTTCCTGGAGGATGGACTGGTTGGATCTTCTCGCAGTCCAAGGCGCTCTCAGCACTTTCCTCCAGCACCACAGCTCAAAAGCATCTATCTTCCTTCGCTCAGCCTTCCCTAAGGTCCAGCTCTCACATCTATCTTAAGTTACTGTAAACACTGAACAAGATGCAAAAACAGAAAACGAGATCAGAAGACGACTTGATTATGGACTAAAAATGTCCTCTTCTTCCAATCCCTGGCCTGTTTAGTCTTCAAAATAAGCCTGAGATACAATATCAGCTGGTAGTTTCCATACAAATGGGATTGTGAATCATCTCTGGGTTTGAGTTTTAAAGAGCTGTCCAATGTGCTGAACCTATTTGTGTGCCTAGAATTCAACGGCCCAGGACCAAACCCTGTGGCACTCCACTCGTCACTTCTTTCCAGGATGAAGAGGAACCATTGGTAAGCACCCTTTGGGTGTGGTTCCTTAAGCAATTACAGATCCACTTAATAGTAGCACATTTGATTAGTTTGTTTACAAGAAGGCCACTGGGAACCTTATTGAAGGCCTTACTGAAATCAAGATATGTTACATCCATGGCATTCCCTCCATCTACCATGTTTGTAACTCTATCAAAAAAAGAGATAAGCTTAGTCTGGCACAACTTGTTTTTGAGATATGCATGTTGAGTTTTAGTAATCACAGCATTCCTTTCTAAGTGAGTGCAGACTGTCTCCTTAATGATCTGCTCCAGAATCTTTCCTGGTATTGATGTCAGGCTGACTGGACAGAAATTGTTTGGGTCCTTCTTTTTTCCCCTTCTTGAAGACAGTGACAATATTTGTCTTCCCCTAGTCTTCTGCGACTTCTCCTGTTCTCCAAGAATTCTCAAAGATTATTGTCAGTGGTTCTGAAATTACTTGGTAGGAGACCACCAATCAATACAGGTGCTGAAGCTATATTTCTGAGAAAGAAACTGGCAAAACCACTTCTGAATATTCCTTGCTTAAGAAAACCCTATGAAATTCATAAGGTTACAATAAGTTGATAGACGACTTGAAGGTACATGTATACGAGGTTTGGATAAAAAATAATGTTTCTGCCTTTGTAACTCCCCAACAGATGGCAGTACTGATATGTGGCAGGTACTGGCTTGTTCAGTAGACTTACCTCTACAGTTCCATTTTGGTGGGAAGCCATAGCATTGAACGGTTGTGTTTTTAAAGTGCAAAGTATGGAACCCTGCACAGACAGTCGGTCAATGCGACTTAAGCAACGTACAACATAAATTCTTGACAGCAGAAGGTGTCACCTCAACATCTTTAAACTTACTTGCCCAACAACGCACAGTACTCACATCAAAACAATCACCATAAACAGCTTGCATTCCCTGGGCAATCTCCTTTGATCAGGGAATGCAATATCCTTGTCACATTCAGCTGTCAAGAATTCAATGACTAAGGTAAAGGTAAAGGTTTTCTCCTGACATGAAGTCCAGTTGTGTCCGACTCTGGGGTGTGGTGCTCATTTCCATTTCTAAGCAGAAGACTGGCATTGTCTCTAAACACCTACAAGATCATGTGACCAGCATCACTGCATGGAACGCCGTTACCTTCCTGCTGGAGCGGTACCTATTGATCTACTCACATTTGCATGTTTTCGAACTGCTAGGTTGGCAGAAGCTGAGGCTGATAGCGGAAGCTAACGCCGCTCTCCGGATTCGAATCTCTGACCTTTCGGTCAACAAGCAGAGCAGCTCAGTGCTTTTATCCATTGTGCCACCGGCAGTGGCGCAATGACTGCACGTTGCTTAAGTCGTATTGACTGTGCAGGGTTTCATACTTTGCACTTTAACAACACAACTGTTCAATGCTAAGGCTTCCCATCAAAATGGAACTGTAGAGGAGAGTCTACTGAACAAGCCAGTACCTGCCGCATACCAGTACTGCCATCTGTTAAGGAGTGACGAAGGTGGAGGTGGAGTGACGAAGGTGAATTACTTTTCATTCAATTCTCGTACAAATGTCTACCTGTTATGGGGTTTTCTCTGGAAGCTTGGTTCACGTGAGGTTTTACTGTTGATGTTCTTTGAACCTGAGTGAATATGATTTGCCCAAGGTCACTCAATGGCTGAGTGGAAACTACTATTCCCAGAATCCCCCAACCAGAATGAAACAGCTGGCGGAGTGCTCTGCTTCCGACACAGACAGGACCCTCGTCAGTGAAGGAAATCACACAACAAGGGCATGTTTTAAGCTCTTCCTAGAGTCCCCTCCTTCTTCCACTGAGTGTGTTGAAAAGCAGCCCCTCTCCCCTTCTCCCACCTTCTCTTTATCTCTCCCCCACCCCGAATCACTCCTCACAGAGTGGGAAAATAACTGGAACAAAGCGGGCCTGGATCAGTATTAGACTGAGGGGGATTCTGGGCAGCTCTGCTTTTGTCCACTGCCAGCTGGGAATGAGTTACAAAGAGAAGCCCCCTTTCCCTTGCAGCCAGGCTCCCTCCATTGAGCTGCAGTCAAGCAGAAGCCGGCTCTCGTCTCTCACCCCTCTTCTTTTCTTCTTCCTCCCTCCCTCTCTTTCCCCCTTTAATGTGACACAACAAAACCCACCCCCCAAACCGTGATGGGCTTCCCTTTCATTGGGCCAGCCCGGCAAATGAGATGTACTTTCTGCTTTAACTAACTCAGGGAAACATCCGTAGACTCTATCTTTCCTTTCATGGGAGTTGGGCTTGGCAGCCAAGGGGTTGAAAGTGCTGGAGGGGGAATGGGAAGGTGGGAGGAAAAAGATGGGGCTGGGTAAAAGGAGTGGGGGTGGTTAGGGTAAGATGGTTGCTATAGGGTCATGCAAAGAGTTGTCAGTGTGTGAGAGAGACCCCAATACAGAGGAGGCCATAGTGTCTCCAACATGGCTCACCTGCAGAGAGGAGGTGGGGAGAGTGGATGGGGATACGCAGTTGAGTGGGGGTCTTTCCCCCCTTTCCTTTCCTTTTTTAAGGTTACAGGCCTCGCTGTGCTCCACTTCCCACTTTGTTGGCTTCAAAGCGTCCTGGAATGCAAAAAAAGAAGAAGAAAAAGGAAGCTCAAACAAAGGTCTCCGTGGTGGGAGGGGAAAATGGCTTCTCCTCAGGAGGCATTTTAAAAGCCCCGTCCTCCTGTTGGGATGATTAGGGACCAATTTAAAGGTCACTTTGGCAGGAAAAAAGGCCCACGCTGCTCACAGTTGTGCCGCGACTACCTGCCTGCTAGGCAGAAGTGTGTCTCCCCGGCTCCCACTGGGCTGGGGTTCACAGGTGAAAAGCACAGAGTCTGCAGACACAGCCGTTGCAATGTTGTGGAGGAAAGGAGAATCAGCCGAGGAAAGGCCTTGCTCCTGCTTGTAAGGAAGAGGTGTTTCCTTCAAATGTCCACTGCTGTCATTTTAACTAGACATCCATAGCTCTGTATTGTCGAAGGCTTTCATGACTGGAATTACTGAGTTGTAGTTCTTTCGGCATATATGGCCATGTTCTAGAAGCATTCTCTCCTGACGTTTCACCTTCATCTACAGCAGGCATCCTCAGAGGTTGTGAGGACTGTTAGAAACTAGGAAATTTGGTTTATATACCATATACCCTGGCCATGGGATGGAGACAGTCCTGGTTGCCATTACAGATGAACTTCGTTGCCAGTCTGATAGCGGCGGATCAGCGCTACTGGTACTTCTCAACCTTACCGCAGCATTTGACACCGTCGACTACGACCTAATGATTCACCGTCTTGCCATGTCCGGAGTTCGCGGTCAGGCCCTCAATTGGTTCGACTAATTTCTCCAAAACCAGAGCCAATGCGTGGAGTATACGGATCAAGTCTCTGAAAGATCTTCCCCCCTTTGTAGGGTACCCCAAGGTGCAATTCTCTCCCCTCTTCTCTTCAACATCTATGTTAGACCCCTTGCTAGTTTGGCTCGGAGTTTTGGCCTAGACTGCTATAAATATGCGGACGACACCCAACTCCTTCTGCGTTTGGAGCCTGGGGCAATGTCAATACCAGACAATTTCACCTTATGTCTGGAGGCTCTGTCGAACTGGCTACGTGCTAGTAGACTGAAGGTGAACCCGGCGAAGACTGAGATCCTCTGGCATGGCCACTCGATTGGTCTGACCCATTTGCTACCCATCTTTGATGGTGCTGCCCTATCTCCTTCGCCTACCGTTAAGAGCTTGGGTGTCGTTTTGGATTTGCAGCTGACAATGGAAGCTCAGGTCGCTGCTGCCAGCAAACAGGCCTTTTTCCATCTACGACAAGCGAGGCAATTGGTACCCTACCTATATGATGAGGCTCTGGCAACAGTCATCCATGCCTCAGTCACATCTAGGCTGGACTATTGCAACGCCCTGTATGTTGGCCTTCCGATGTCTACGACCCGAAAGCTCCGTATTGTTCAGACTGCGGCAGCCAGGCTACTCACAACCAGTGTTGCGGCATTTGCATTGGCTTCCAACTGAGTACCATGGTCTATATAAGATGCTAGTTCTGACCTTTAAAATTCTTTACGGCCAGGGTCTATTGTATCTTTGGGACTGCCTCACCTTCTCCCATCATCGGAGGTCGCAATGACCATCCCAACGCGACTTACTTTATATACCAGGTCCTAGAGAAGTGCACTTGGAAAGGACCAGACACAGAGCTTTTCCATTTCTGCCACTGCCTTATGGAATTCCTTGCCGCCCTATATGAGAGCCATGCGTGACTTAGGGCCTAGCACTTAAGACTTGGCTTTTTATTAGAGCTTTTGATCTATGTTAATTTTATCAATATCTGTATGTATGTATTTTTATCCTTTACAATTTTAGCTTGTAAATCGCCTAGAGCATCTTGGATGAAGGGCGATTAATAAGTAATTAAATGATGATGATGGTGATGATGATATTCATCATCTGGGCATATAAGACAACCCCCAACTTTTCCAGTTAAAATATAGACTTTGGGATATACTCACCATATAAGACTACCCCTCTTCCAACACACACCAAATAAAAAATTTAAAAGCATCAGATTTGATTTCAATATGGTAATTTTCCTATTACTGTCCCTCCTTCTCTGCCTCTCAGATCCCGCACATGCGCACCTGCACCGCTTCACTGCAGTCTTCAGGAGCGAGATCTGAGAGGCAGGGGAGGAGGTACGGTAATAGGATACAAGGGCGGGCCAAACAGGTAAAAGAGGTGTGTTTTTCTGGGCCCAGAGCCACTCTATCTCTTTCTTCCATACGCCTGCAGCTTGCTCCGCCCTTCACTTACACCTTCCTTGTGAGGCGCCCATTCACTTCATAGAATCATAGAATCAAAGAGTTGGAAGACACCTCATGGGACATCCAGTCCAACCCCCTGCCAAGAAGCAGGAATATTGCATTCAAATCACCATCGGGACTGCATTAAGTCCACGAATCCTTATGAATTGATTTTCTTCTACCATATTTGTACAGCGTCACCCTTAATGCTTTCATACAGTCGCTGCATACGGCCGGGATGTGGCCACTGCCATTTTTGAGCTCCTCCCACCATATGAAGCAACTACAGATTCTCCAATCCAGATTAGAAGTTTCAGCACCCACTGTATAAGACAACTCCCGGCGTATAAGACTACTTCCGCATATAAGACGACGTATAAGGCTACTCCAGCGTATAAGATGACTCCTGTGTATAACACTACTTACAGAGATTTTTTTGTTGTGTCAGGAGCGACTTGAGAAACTGCAAGTAGCTTCTGGTGTGAGAGAATTTGCCATCTGCAAGATTGAAGCCTGGAAAACTACAAGTAGGAGGTGAAGAATTCATGGACTGTAATTAAAAGTTGTTGAACTGCTGACATTGATGACTTGATTAATTTTTGGGGAAAACAACATGTTGGGTTCTGATCCTATTGATGAGACGTGAATGATTTGTCATATTGATGTTTAATTGTTGTTATGCTATTGTTTTTAAATGCTCCAATGGTTTTGTAATGTGTGTATTGAAATTGCTGTTGTTAACCGCTTTGAGTCACCTAAGGGCTGAGAAAAGCGGTATATAAATGAAGTAAATAAATAAATTTACATTATTAGAGGCAATGGCTCTTTAAGTGAAGGAAATGTTTACAAGGTTCCTTAGATTAAGAAGGAAGTCAACACAAGGCTCCTTATGTTTACCAATACCAATTAAGGATTCTATGGGACAGAACCATGGTAGTTGAAGTGCAATCACAGCACTATAATTGTATGGTGTGAAATGGCCTGTCCATAAAGTTGCACTGTCGGTATCATGCACTATACACAAACAAGTAGATGAACTTAGCTGAACTCCCGCTACGATCCACCTAGGTGCCTAAGATCATCCGGGGAGGCCCTGCTCATTGTTCCCCCATCATCGCAAACATGTTTGGTGGGGACAAGGGACAGGGCCTTTTCTGTGGTGGCCCCTTGGCTTTGAGACTCTCTCCCAAGCGAAATTAGATCTGCTCCATTCCTCCCGACCCTTCGGAAACAAGTGAAATCCTGATTATGGGATCAGGCCTTTGCAGACTAGGCTGACCTGCTGGCAAAGCGACGGCTTTAATGAACTTGACGGAGTGCTTTTAGGTCAATGACTTAAATCGGTGACTGTTTGACTGTTTGAATGATTTTATATTGTTTTTATTTAAAATGTATATTTATGCTTTTGGTTGTGGGCACCATGGTGTGCCAGTTGTTAGCTGCCCTGGGTCTCTTTGCAGAGGTCGAGATAGGGCGGGATACAAATGCCAATAATAATAATAATGTCGAAGGCTTTCATGGCTGGAATCACTAGGTTCTTGTGGGTTTTTTCGGGCTATAGAGCCATGTTCTAGAGGCATTTCTCCTGACGTTTCGCCTGCATCTATGGCAAGCATCCTCAGAGGTTGTGAGGTCTGTTGGAAGTAGGAAAAATGGGTTTATATATCTGTGGAACGGCTGGGGTGGGGCAAGGAGCTCTTCCCTGCTGCAGTTAGGTGTGAATGTTTAGCTGATCACCTTCATTAGCATTTGAAGGCCTGCCTGAGCCTGGGAAAATCTGTTGCTGGGAGGTGTTAATCTGTGCCTGGTTTTTTCCTCTCTGTTGTTTTGCTGTTATAATTTTAGAGTTTTTTAATACTGGTAGCCAGATTTTGTTCATTTTCATGGTCTCTTCCTTTCTGTTGAAATTGTCCACATGCTTGTGGATTTCAATGGCTTCTCTGTGTAGTCTGATGTGGTGGTTGTTGGTGTGGTCCAGCATTTCTGTGTTCTCAAATAATATGCTGTGTCCAGGCTGGTTCATCAGGTGCTCTGCTATGGCTGACTTCTCTGGTTGAAGTAGTCTGCAGTGCCTTTCATGTTCCTTGATTCGTGTTTGGGCAATGCTGCGTTTGGTGGTCCCTATGTAGACTTGTCCACAGCTGCATGGTATACGGTAGATTCCTGCAGAGGTGAGAGGATCCCTCTTGTCCTTTGCTGAACGTGGCTATAGAGCCATGTTCTAGAGGCATTTCTCCTGAAGTTTCGCCTGCATCTATGGCAAGCATCCTCACAACCTCTGAGGATGCTTGCCATAGATGCAGGCGAAACGTCAGGAGAAATGCCTCTAGAACATGGCTCTATAGCCCGAAAAAACCCCACAAGAACCTAATAATAATAATAATAATAATAATAATAATAATAATGTGTCCTAGACACTTGGGAAGTGTCCGATGTGTGATCTAATACAACAGCCAGCTGCTGTGGACTCATCTTGTGATGTTTCAAATATTATTATTATTATTATTATTATTATTATTATTTTAAAAACAATGCAAATAATTTCCAAGATTCAAAATGTGAAAATTTGCCTCCTGGCTTGTCTTGTAAAGAAATGTAAATTATTTTTCTTTGCAGAAACATTTTAGCAAAGTATATCACTGGAGGAAATAGAAGCAGTGGCTTTATGATCAGCTATTGGAACATCAGGTGAAGTCTTGTAGTCTTGTTCACATAATCTAGAAGATGACAATTCTATACAATGCTGAGGGCAAATGGCAACTGGTGGGGGAAATGCTTGTATTGATTCAGGTGACATTCCGAGAGGTGAGCAGAAGGGGAAGCCAAGGACTGCAAAAAGGAAAATAAATCCGGGGAACCACCTCATACTAAAATGGAGGCCAAAGAAATGTAAATGCTTTTGTCAATAGCATGAAAAAGCAGTAAAACTCCCACAAAGGCAGTAAATCCTTTACCGGACTGACCTCCTTTTGCTATAGAAAATGGCCATATTGTGTATCATTAAAGGAGGCCCTGTGTTGGGGAGAGGTTTGATGAGTTTCAGATCAGCTGTAAAAAAAAATAACAGTAATAACATTTGTTATATCCCAGAAATGTGGACTCAGACAAATTTTGAAGAAAGAAAACATCTCCACATCCAAACGGGAATCACACAGCAACCGGAATACATTTTGAGCGAGCCTTTAAAAATTTACTTGTGCTTATGGTTGTCCTGCAGCATAAAAAAGGACAATGGACAAGAATAAGACCTGCCAAGCTCAGCATTCTGTTGATGCATCTAGTTGCCTCTGGGAAGCAGTACAGGAAGCCAGGGGCTCTCAGAATGATAAAACTGGAATAGAATCATAGAATCCTAGAGTTGGAAGAGACCTTGTGGGTCATCTAGTCCAACCCCCTGCCAAGAAGCAGGAATATTGCATTCAAAGCTTCCCCGGCAGATGGTCATCCAGCCTCTTGTTTAAAAACTTCCAAAGAAGGAGCCTCCACCACACTCGGGGGCAGAGAGTTCCACTGCTGAACAGCTCTCACAGTCAGGAAGTTCTTCCTCATGTTCAGATGGAATCACCTTTCTTGTAGTTTGAAGCCATTGTTCTGCACCCTAGTTTCCAGGGCAGCAAAAAACAAGCTTGCTCCCTCCTCCCTATGATTTCCCCTCACATATTTATACATGGCTATCATGTCTCCTCTCAGCCTTCTTTTCTTCAGACTAAACATCCCCAGCTCTTTAAGCTGCTCCTCATAGGGCTTGTTCTCCAGACCCTTGATCATTTGAGTCGCCCTCCTCTGGACACATTCCAGCTTGTCAATATCTCTCTTCAATTTTGGAGCCCAGAATTGGATACAATATTTCAGGTGTGGTCTAACCAAGGCAGAATAGAGGGGGAGCATGACTTCCCTGGATCTAGACACTAGACTCCTATTGATGTAGGCCATAATCCCATTGGGTTTTTTTTGCCGCCGCATGACATTGTTGGCTCATGTTTAACTTGTTGTCCACAAGGACTCCAAGATCTTTTTCACACGTACTGCTCTCGAGCCAGGCATTGTCCCCCATTCTGTATCTTTGCATTTTGTTTTTTCTGCCCAAGTGGAGTATCTTGCATTTGTCCCTGTTGAACTTCATTTTGTTAGTTTTGGCCCATCTCTCTAATCTGTTAAGATTGTTTTGAATTCTGCTCCTGTCTTCTGGAGTATTGGCTATCCCTCCCAATTTGGTGTCGTCTGCAAACTTGATGATCACAAAGACTATCTAGTCCACCCCATTGCTACACACAATCAAAACACTCCTGAAAGACACCCATTCACCCTGTGTTTAAAGACTTCTAAAGAAGGGAGGTCATCACCGAGGAGCTTGAAGAGCTGGGCATGTTTAGTCTACAGAAGAAGAAGGCTGGGAGGTGACATCATGGCCATGTATAAATAAGTGAGGGGAAGTCGTAAGGAGGAGGGAACAAGCTTGTTTTCTTCTGAACTGGAGACTAGGACGCGGAACAAAGACTTCAAACTACAGGAAAGGAGATTCCACCTGAACATTAGGAATCATTTCCTGCCTGTGAGAGCTGTTCAGCCGTGGAACTCTCTGCCTCAAAGTGTGGTGGAGGCTTCTTCTTTGGAGGCTTTTAAACAGAGGCTGGATGGCCATCTGTCAGGAATGCTTTGAAAGTGATTTTCCTACTTCTTGGCAGGGGGTTGGCCTGGATGGCCCACGAGGTCTCTTCCAACTCTATGATTTTATGAAAAAGGCTATTCCACTGTCAAACAACAGCATCCATTATATCTATTCCTGAAATCTGTATTCATTTTTTATGCCCTAATTTCTAGAAGTTTATGTTCTATACGACTCTTTAAGTTATTCCTCAATGGGCTTTGTTTCCAAACTTTGGATCCTCTTAATATTTATCCACTGGGCATGTTCCAGCTTCTACTTAAACTCAAGGCATATGTTGGAACTATTTGAAGGAACATAACCACAACACACGAATATAAGGAACTCTTCTGCAAATACGGCTTCCATTTTGGTAATGTATTTTCTTTTCTGGGTGTGGTGCATAAGCAGCTATGCTTTTCATTATAGCGACAGCCCTTACTTTCCTCCCAGTACCCGATCAGATCTAAATTTAGTATAAACTTGCATAAACAACACTATTAGTAAAATATATGTAAGAATTATTAGTCTGGAAAATGTCCAAGGTTGAAATTGAGTGTCAGTTTAGTATCTCCATTGCTGCCTCATGCTTGCGTCCATAGCATTGACCCCACAGCTGAACCTGAGCAAGAGAAAAGTCTCAAGCTCTTAATCTTTCCTGGGCTTTCTGGGTGCCTCTGTCACTTGACCTTCTCTGCTCCTGCCAAGCCCCTGGGGTCACCTCGGAGCTGCAGAAACGCTGCCTTCATGTTGACCTTTTCCTTCCATGCGACCCAGCTAGACAGAGAGGTGCTGCATGAAAGAGAGAGGGTCACCTTCTGTCCACAACTGCAGCCTTGGTTCCCACATCTATCAATTGGGAGGTTCCCTGAGGAAGAAGCAGGCCTGGAGCTGGAGGTCACGAGGCTTCTAAAAACACGATGGCAACTCTCACCTCCAATGGGAATCCATGCTCCTTTATGATGGACAGGGCTGGTGCTGAAGCTCACCAGAAACCAATGGAGGGATTGGTGGCCATCATCTCACAAGGACTACAATGGGAAGAAGACAGAACGCTTAACTCTTTCTTGCTCCTAAAGTCCTATTTACACATTAAGATATATGTCTAGGATATTGAAGTCTAAACAACTGAATTACTCGTCCTCCCTTGCAGAATACTGTTGGGAATCAGCCTGTGTTTGTGTTTCAGGATCCTGATGTGGGAAATGATGGTGCCGAGGCTGTGGGAAATGATCATCATCATCATCATCATCATCATCATCATCATTTAATAACTTATTAATCGCCCTCCATCCGAGAATGCTCTAGGTGATTTACAGCTAAATTACAAAAGATAAAAGACATACATACAAAAATTAAAAATCAACAGAGATCGAATGCTCTAGTAAAAAGCCAGGTCTTAAGTGCGAGAGTAAAAGGCCCTAAGTCACACATGGCTCTCATGTAGGGCGGCAAGGAATTCCACCAGGCAGGGGCAGAAACAGAAAAAGCCCTGCGTCTGGTCCTTTCCAAGTGCACTTCTCTAGGACCCGGTATATGGAGTAAGTCATGTTGGGCTGGTCGTTGCGACCTCCGATGATGGGAGAAGGAGAGGCGGTCCCTAAGGTACGATGGACCCTGGCCATAAAGAGTTTTAAAGGTCAGAACTAGCATCTTATACAGGCCACGGTACTCAGTTGGAAGCCAATGTAAATGTTGCAGCACTGGTGTTACATGGCATTTCATGGGCGTTCTTGTGAGTAACCTGGCTGCCGCATTCTGAACAATACAAAGCTTTTGGGTCGTAGACATCGGAAGGCCCACATACAGGGCATTGCAATAGTCAGCCTAGACATGACCGTGGCATGGATGACAGTTGCCAGAGCCTCGTCAGATAGGTAGGGTGCCAGTTGCCTCGCTTGTAGTAGATGGAAAAAGGCCTGTTTGCTGACAATGGAAGCGACCTGAGCTTCCATTGTCAGCTGTGAATCCAGGACGACACCTAAGCTCTTAACAGTGGTCGATGGAGATAGGGCGGCACCATCGAAGGTGGGTAATAGAGGAGTCAGGCCTGCCGGGCGGCCATGCAAGAGAATCTCAGTCTTCGCCGGGTTCACCTTCAGTCTGCTAGCACGTAGCCAGTTTGACAGAGCTTCCAGACATAGGGTGAAATTGTCTGGAACTGACGTTGCTCCAGGCTCCAGACGCAGAAGGAGTTGGGTATCGTCTGCATATTGGTAGCAGTCCAGGCCGAAACTCCGTGCCAAACTAGCAAGGGGTCTAACGTAGATGTTAAAGAGAAGAGGAGAGAGAATTGCACCTTGGGGGACCCCACATAGGAGGGGGGATCTATCGGAGACTTGATCCATGTACTCCACGCATTGACTCCAGTTCCGGAGAAATGAGTTGAACCAATTGAGGGGCTGACCACGAACTCCGAACATGGCATGATGAGGGAAATGATGTTGTTGAGGCTGTGGTAGAAGACGGAGATGGTTTTGGTCAATGATTTTCATATAGACAATGGCAGAGAGGGCTCAGTGAAAAGGGCAGTTTCTCATGAGAATATCTGTTCTGTTGCATGCTGGGCCTATAAAGAATTTCCTTTAGAACAGGATATGCAACCTTTGCCCAGCGGGAAGCCAGGGGGCCCAAGGAGAAGTTCTCAGAGGTTTTCCACCACAAATGATCTTCAGATGACTTGTGAAGTATAATAAAGTCCTTTATTAATGAACAATCAAACAGAAACTTCTCTTGTCTTCAGTAAAGTTAACCAAATGCTTCCAGGCTTTTATGCAATTGGTGGCTTCCTAAACTTGCCCACGAAGGACAGGCAACTGTCTTCAATAACTTCTTCTTTACTTTAAAGGAAAATCCCCCTTTTAAATTCTCCCAGGCTGACTGTAATCTAACCCTTACTGATGTGGGCTCTGCTACCGGTTCGAACTGTGTCTCGAAGCACCGAGTGGACCTACCAGTAAAGGCTTAGATATTCTCCAGCTAGAGTTCTTTGGTCTTCCAATCTGTTACCCTCTGAAATTCTTCAAAGCTTTAGGGCTGTTTCCTTGGAAATCTTTAGAATCTTTGGAGGCTCTTAAGACTGTTCTCCCCCGGAAGGTCTTAAGGGTTGAAGCTTTTGTACAGGGGAAGCTTGCACACGTCCTGTACATTAGCTTTCCTTACTGAGCCTAACTAAAAATGGCTCCCTTTCCCAATTGCCCTGAGCAAGGGGCAGAACCAATACTTAATGATGATGGACAAGTGACTCCTCTGTTGCGACAGCTCCACTGGCTGCCAGTTTGCTACCGGACACAATTCAAAGTGCTGGCGTTAGCCTATAAAGCCCTAAACGGTTCTGGCCCTACTTACCTCTCCGAACGCATCTCCTCCTATGAACCGACCAGGACACTAAGATGGTCTGTGAAAGCTCTGCTCTCGGTCCCGCCTGGACCGAGAGCAGGGGACGAGAGACAGGGCCTTCTCAGTGGTGGCCCCTCAGCTGTGGAATGCCCTACCTGCAGACATCAGATCGGCCCCCTCGCTGTTGGCGTTTCAGAGGAAGGTGAAGACCTGGCTATTCGAACAAGCGTTTGACTAAACAGTGAAATTGAACATAGGAATACAGAACAATGGATAATGAGAGTGGATTCTGATTTTATTGTTGAGGCGTTATGATTGTTATACTGTTGTTAATTGTTGATGTTATAATCTGTTTTAATTGCATTATACTGTTTTGTGATATTTTGCATTGTTGTGTAAACCGCTTTGAGTCGCCTGAGGGCTGAGAAAAGCGGTATAGAAATAAAGTAAATAATAATAAATAATAATTTACTTTCTTTACCAGCCAGAAAGGAGAAGAAGAAATGCAGGGGCCTTCTTGGAAACGGAGGATTCTCAGTTCTGCTCTTGGACAAACCAGGCAGCATGGCTATATGTGTTAGCTGCATAGTGGAGGGGAAAAGAGGCTGTGTTTAATGAGGAGATGCTAAATGGGCAGCACCGCTAATAAGGGGTAGGAATGATAGATGGCTGGTGTGTTCACCAGTTCAATGGGAATGCATTTCTTCAGGGCTAATGATGTTTGTTAAATCTGTTTGAGTCAATTAAAAAAAGCACAGGGAAACAAGTCGGAGAAAAGTGGGGAGCGCAGTGGGGTGGGAGACCAGAGGACAGGAAAACAGCAGCAAGGAGGGCAGCAATAAAGACAAGGGGGATTTTCTGCACCAAAGTGATGAAATAATTGGCACCGAGCGCAATAAATGTAATTGTAACCATCCCGAGCACATTGTGCCTTTGTGACAAATGAAAATGTCGCAGGCCCCCTTCAAGGCGCACGGTTTCCCCCCGGCCAGGTTGACAAAAGGAGCAGCCGACAAGCGGTTAAATCTATCAGGGGATGGTCAATTTTGTTTGAAAACACTCTTTTCTCTCCCTCTTCCATCCCCACCCAGAAGCCCTTGCAAAGCAGTGAGCTTTCTTTTATGCAGTCAATCTCCCCTCACCAGGATGGCTGGAACTCAACTTTTTCCTTGCCTGGTCTCCAAAAAAAAAAAAGGGGGGGGGGGAGATAAAGTGTGAGAGAGGGAAGGTATTTTTCATGAAATAAGTGAATGTGAGAGAGAGAAAGAAGGAAAGAAGAATGTGTCAAGAAGGCATGAGAATGAAAATTTTTGCCTGGCCTGCAAAGAAACGTTCTCTTTTCCCCATTGATCGTTTTGCCTAGTTTTCACAATATTGTAGTGTATGCGTGTGAGGGGTGGAAAGAGGGGGACCCTACCCACTGATGCCCCCCTCCCCACCTTCTGATGTCACAGATGGTGCAGAGGAGCAGCCTGCTCACAGCATGGGGCCTATATGCTTGCCTCCCCCATTGTTCGCCCCGTTAAAAAAGAAGGGAGAAAGTACAAAAGCAGTTGGAAAACATGCTTAATAACAAATTCCAAATAATTTCCCAAACAGAAGGGCTTGAGCTAAGCAGAGAGGGAGAGCTGTGCAGGCACAGAGGGAGACAGAGAGAGAATAAGAAACAGGGGGAGGCAAAACCTGCCCCCAAGGCTCCTTGGGCATTTGGACAAGAATTTCTTTCGATGCCTTGAATGCTACCAGAGGGGAGCTGGGTTTTCCCCCCCTTTGAGCCAGCCACCTCTCCCTTGGCGCCTTTTTCCACTGCAGGATGTTGCCTGGGGTCCTCCTGCTGGGTTTCGCGTCCCTCCCGTGGGTTTGGGGCTCTCAGAGGTGCCAATGCCGCTGCACCTGCCTCCCGGAGCCCGCGGAAAAGGCCCTGCAGGTGTCACCGCGCAGGCAGAGCCGGCACCTGCGGCACAGCCACCCACTTAGGCAGAGGCACAGGCTGAGAGGTAAGAAACACCCCAAACATCTCTTCCAAATAATAATTAAGATGCATGGAATAATGACGCAGAGTCCAGAATTGTCTTGCCTTGGTGGCATCTCTACCTGTCTAGTCTTGCATCACATCTTGGTCTACTTAGGATTTCAGAGCCAAGATAAGAGGCAAGGGAGAGGATGTGTTTGCCGTTCATTCAGTTGGCACTTTCTAAAAAGGATGATTTTGGTTTTCAATGAGATATTACGGCTCTATGAAGAGTGATATTCATTATGGACTTGAGTTTCGCACCTTGATCTTGCACTCTAGTGCAGAGTCACTCTGCACTAGAGTCACTCTGACATGTATTAAGGCTGAGAGGGGATATGATAGCCATGTATAAATATGTGAGAGGAAGCCACAGGGAGGAGGGAGCAAGCTTGTTTTCTGCTTCCCTGGAGACTAGGACGCGGAACAATGGCTTCAAACTACAAGAGAGGAGATTCCATCTGAACATGAGGAAGAACTTCCTGACTGTGAGAGCCGTTCAGCAGTGGAACTCTCTGCACCGGAGTGTGGTGGAGGCTCCTTCTTTGGAAGCTTTTAAACAGAGGCTGGATGGCCATCTGTCAGGGGTGATTTGAATGCAATATTCCTGCTTCTTGTCAGGGGGTTGGACTGGATGCCCCATGAGGTCTCTTCCAACTCTTTGATTCTATGATTCTATGACTCAGGGAAGTATAGAAATGCATGGTGCCACAGGAAAGGAACTACGAATGGCAAGAGGAAGTGTATTTTTTATTTTTGTATGTGTCACTGGTTGTTCTGCAGGATTTGAAATATACTGTTGGGGATGCCAAGGCAGAAAAAGGGCAGAAACAAAGATGATAGTGCAGGCAAAGGAAATATTCATTTAGAACAGTCAAAAGGAGAGGATTGAGTAGAGTTGATTTAGTGGCAACCTCAATGAGCTTACCAGCGTTCTCAGATTTGGACCTGCCCTCATTTGGAGAGAGGCAGCACATTTTGGATGTCATAGAATCATAGAATCAAAGAGTTGGAAGAGACCTCATAAGCCATCCAGTCCCTGCCAAGAAGCAGGAATATTGCATTCAAATCACCCCTGACAGATGGCCATCCAGCCTCTGTTTAAAAGCTTCCATGAAAGGGCAGCCTAACTGTCTGTTATTTCCTCTCTCTGTTGCACCTTCCTTGCTAGGGAGAGTTACAGGTGGTCACTGGATTTTCTCCCACATGTGCCCAAACAACTGGTCTGATTCTGCACACTCTGCCTCTTGACTTGGGAAGTGGGATAGATTGAGGAGTGCCCTTTGCTCCTCTTCTTCAGGTAGCAAGTTTTCTTGGATCAACTTGGATGGTTTTCATTTCCTTGTGTCCCCCCCCCCCCCCCCAGAGGAAAGCTTTCTAGTGACGTTGTGCAGAACTAAGTGGGATTTGTGCTCTCTGACATGTATTAACAAAAATTACCAGGGTCAGTCCACAATGTGCAGAATTTACAAGGGGTTTTCATTGAGAACTTTGCCATCACTGTGTTGTCAAAGGCTGGAATCATTGGGTTGCTGTGCATTTTTTGGGCTGTATGGCCATGTTTCAGAAGCATTCTCTCCTGACGTTTCACCTGGATATATGGCAGGCATCCTCAGAAGTTGAGAGGTCTGTTGAGTTCAAGAGTTCTTTCTCCCACCCTGGACCTCATTCCACAGATATATAAACCTCACTTACTTCGTTTCCAACAGACCTCCTCAACCTCTGAGGATGCCTGCCATAGATGTGGGCAAAACATCAGGAAATAATGCTTCTGGGACATAGCCATACAGCCCGAAAAATGCACAGCAATCCACTTGCCATCACTGTTTTTGTTTTTCTGGAGAACCGTCAGACCCTTTATCTGTTTCTTAACTTTTCTGGGCAGAGTACTGACTACAAATCCTGTTGTGCTTGTCTCCACTTTAGTGAAGTTTTGCAAACAAACAGCATTTCGCTTAAGCACATTAAAAAAAGGTTTCTCGGTGAAATAATTAAGAGACGAATGACTACTGAGAAAAGGGCAATGGTAAGGAAGCTACCATTTTCACAGTGTTGAAGAGAAAGAGAGCCATGTGATGTGGAGTAGATCTTGTTTGTCTGTCCAGAGGCTGGATCGACACTGCTAAATATTGCCGTTTCAGAATGCAGTTTGACTGCATTTGAACTGGATTATATGAGTCTACACTGCCATATAATCCAGTTAAAGTGCAATCCAAAAATGCATTATTTGGCAGGTGGATTCAGCCTGAGAAGTATATTGAGGGTGGAGATTGTATTTGAAGATTGTATTCATCATACACACACTGTCGTATTTGCTAGAGCAGCGTTTCTCAACCTGGGGTCGGGACCCCTGGGGGAGTTGTGAGGGGGTGTCAGAGGGGTCACTAAAGACCATCAGAAAACACAGTATTTTATGTTGGTCTTGGGGATTCTATGTGGGAAATTTGGCCCAATTCTATCATTGGTGGAGTTCAGAATGCTCTTTGATTTTAAGTGAACTAAAAATCCCAGCAACTAAAACTCCCAAATGTCAAGGTCTATTTTCCCCAAACTCAACCAGTGTTCACATTTGGGCATATTGAGTATCCATGCCAAGTTTGCTCCAGATCCATCATTGTTTGGATCCATAGTGCTCTCTGGAGGTAGGGGAACTACAACTCTAAAACCAATGCCCATCAAATCCTTCCAATATTTTCTGTTGGTCATGGGAGTTCTGTGTGCCAAGTTTGGTTCAATTCCATCGTTGGTGGAGTTCAGAATGCTCTTTGATTGTAGGTGAACTATAAATCCCAGCAACTACAACTCCCAAATGACAAAATCAACCTCCCCAACCACACCAAATATGGGTGTATTGGGTATTTGCGCCAAATTTGGTCCAATGAATGAAAATACATTGTGGATATCAGATATTTACATTATGATTCCTAACAGTAGCAAGATTTAATTGCATCATGGTGTGTTGTTAATGTTTATTGCCTTGTTTTTGAGTTTATTTTGTTGTGTTGTTGTTTTTACTGATGTATTTTGCCTCGGCCTCTTGTAAGCCACACCGAGTCCTTCGGGAGATGGTAGCGGGGTACAAATAAAGGTTTATTATTATTATTATTATTATTATTATTATTATTATTATTATTACAGTTATGAAATAGCAACAAAATAATGTTATGGTTGGGGGTCACCACAACATGAGGAACTGTATTGAAGGATCACAGCATTCGGAAGGCTGAGAAACACTGTACTAGAGGATAGTCGTATATTTTAATTTTTTTCCTGTCTTAGTTTATTAAGAATAAACACTAATGCTGAAGTGCTTTGAATTTGTTCCATTTCTTTGTCTCATAAGCACTGGGAAATGAAATGGATCCATTCTAAGTTAGCTGAACGCAGTTCCTTTGGAAATCAGTGAAACTTCTTAGACTAGAATTGACTATTTGCTGAGAAAATGGGGCAATATAAAAGTTTTAGGACAGTCCCTGCTAGTTGGAGGATAGGGTATATGCCCTGATCAACCGGGAATGGAAAGACAATACTGTCTGGACTAGCTGGATGTGATCCAGCAGGGCTCATCATCCTTTCCTAAAGAATGTTGAGTTTCGCCTTGTTGTTGTTGTTCATTCATTCAGTCGTCTCCGACTCTTCGTGACCTCATGGACCAGCCCACGCCAGAGCTCCCTGTCGGCCGTCACCACCCCCAGCTCCTTCAAAGTCAGTCCAATCACTTCAAGGATGCCATCCATCCATCTTGCCCTTGGTCGGACCCTCTTCCTTTTGCCTTACACTTTCCCCAGCATAATTGTCTTCTCTAGGCTTTGCTTTCTCCTCATGATGTGGCCAAAGTACTTCAACTTTGTCTCTAGTCTTCTTCCCTCCAATGAGCAGTCGGGCTTTATTTCCTGGAGGATGGACTGGTTGGATCTTCTCGCAGTCCACGGCACTCTCAGCACTTTCCTCCAACACCACAGCTCAAAAGCATCGATCTTCCTTCGCTCAGCCTTCCCTAAGGTCCAGCTCTCACATCCGTAGGTTACTACAGGGAATACCATGGCTTTGACTAGGCGGATCTTTGTTGCCAATGTGATGTCTCTACTCTTTACTATTTTATCGAGACTGGACATTGCTCTCCTCCCAAGAAGGAAGCGTCTCCTGATTTCCTGGCCACAGTCTGCATCTGCAGTAATCTTTGCACCTAGAAATACAAAGTCTGTCACGGCCTCCACATTTTCTCCCTCTATTTTCCAGTTGTCAATCATTCTTGTTGCCATAATCTAGGTTTTTTTTGACGTTTAGCTGCAACCCAGCTTTTGCGCTTTCTTCTTTCACCTTGATTAGAAGGCTCCTCAGCTCCTCCTCCCTTTCGGCCATCAGAGTGGTGTCATCTGCATATCTGAGGTTGTTAATGTTTCTTCCAGCAATGTTCACTCCAGCTTTGCATTCATCCAGCCCCGCACATCGCATGATGTGTTCTGCATACAAGTTAAAAAGGTTGGGTGAGAGTATGCAGCCTTGCCGAGTTTCGCCTTACTCTGTTGAGATTTGTTCTGCTGCATCACTAAATCCCTCAAGGAGTAGTGATGGCCCCTCCCAAACTTGTGTCTCCTAAATGGAAAGATTATTTACTTTATTTCTACCCCACTCTGACTCACCCTGAGTGGGACTCAGAGCACCTTCCCATTTTTGCAACTATTCAATGCCACAATTATACAAAAAACAAACAATGCATAACACAATTAACCATTAAAATTAAATAGATATACATTGCAATTTAAATCAATTTAAACAATACGATTTAAAACAATTAAAACATGATGAAAAGAGCACCAAGAGGCTGATCTGATATTGCTGGGAAGGGAGTTCCACAGTGAGGGGCCATCACCAAAAAGGCCCTCTCTCTTGTCCCCACCATTCACACCTCCAAAGGGGGTGGGACCAATAGCAGGGCCTCCCCAGAAGATCTTAACACTCGAGATGGTTCATAAAGGGAGATACGTTCGTTCGACCAGGTAAGCTGGGCCGGAGCTAGGGCTTTATATTAAATAAATTATATATATATATATATATATATATATATATATATGCTCTGTGCATAATGAGTTCCTTAAAAACAAAAGAACCAATTAACGATATCACACCAAATTTGGCAACAAAATGTCTCATAACACAAGGAGTGACCATCACTCAAAAAATTATGATTTTGTTATTCGGGAGTTGTAATTGCTGGGATTTATAGTTCACCTACAATCAAAGAGCATTCTGAACTTCATCAACGATGGAATTGAACCACACTTGGCACACAGAACTCCCTTGACCAACAGACAACACTAGAAGGGTTTGGTGGGCATTGACCTTGAGTTTGGGAGTTGTAGTTCACCTACATCCAGAGAGCACTGTGGACTCAAACAATGATGGTTCTGGACCAAACTCTACACAAATACTCAATATGCCCAAATGTGAACACTGGTGGAGTTTGGGGCAAAATGGAATCTTGACATTTGGGAGTTGTAGTTGCTGGGATTTATAGTTCACCTACAATCACAAAGCATTCTGAATCCCACCAACGATAGAATTGGGCCAAACCTCTCATACAGAACCCCCATGTGGGCCACAGCAACTCGTGGCAGGGGATGGCTAGTAAATAATATATATATTTAATATATTAAATTAATATATCTCTGTAAATTCATTCCACTCCTTGCCTATTTTCCAACTGCCCCAATTTAGCAATATTTCTCTGATAAAGGATACATTTTCAGCTGCTTTGAGGATGTTCTAGTTTCACCCTCCTCCTCCTCGCTCTTTCCCCCTTTGTGCTTAACTTCCTTCTATTGCTACAAACTGCTTGTATCTGAGGAACTGGACTGAAGTCTATGAAAGCGTATGCCAAGTGCTGCAACATCCCTCCTTCCCCCTCCTTTCCTTTTTATAATGTCATTGAAATTGACCTTTGCATTCTGTAGGTCCATAGTCCTTTTGTGGGATTTTTAAAAACCACAACAAAGAGAGACTGACAGCCTGCGTTGGATAACATAAGCCACTTTCAGGTATTCAACAGGCATAAAGAACGAATGCAAACAAATAGAAGCCAGTCTTCACTCCTGAGCTGTGTGCATTCACATGTTTGAAAGCTCTACGTTCATTCAGTTATTGATCCTACCTGTAGTCAGATTACTTTGTTCAGAGATGGCTAAAAAAACCTTTCTACTACATTTTCATTCTTTTCTCGAAGCACAAATCTGGTTCATCTCATTTCTGATCTGCCTGAAAATTTGTATGCTGTTTGGCGCATGGTTTTGCCTAATATATGTGTTTGTGGCAAGCACTTTTCTCTAATGGATGACTTTTTCTATGCAAATGTGTCTGATTTACATATTTCTGCCCACATTTTTTGACTGTAGGGGCCTCCATTACAAATGTATTTATTCAGGAAATACACATTCTGTTGGCTCATGTGAAAATATGAGCTGAATAAATTTAGTTTCCATTCTTTCACTGAGAGAAGGAGAGACCTAAATGAAGGGGTGCTCTTTGTGAGACATGTTCAAAAATAAGTGTAGGTACTAGGCCTGGGTAACAACGGAAAAATTTGTTTCTAAAATCGATTTGTATTTGGGGTTTTTTTGTTTCGATATTTAAAATAATTACAAAATTTTCCTTTTAAAAAGTTCGATATTTACGAAATTTCGTAAATGGTAAAAAATTAACGAATCGATTTCCGAGACAATAACGAATCGATTCGTTAATGGCGACCGCGAAATACGCTAAAAAACCTCCAAAACCTTCTGAAGCTTCCCTCTCCCTCTGTTGTTGACTGTTGGTGTGATATTATAATTTTTTTTCACTAATTAAACCATAAAACTGGCCCAGACATGCGGAAATAATAACGAAACGACCTCAAAACAATAACGAAATGAATACAATATTGAAATACGAAGCATTTACAAAAAGTTTTTGAAAATTCGTTTTTTTAATAATTGCTCCAGAATGGTTCGTTATCGTTTGGTAATTGAAAAAATTAACAAATTATTAACGAATTACGAATTAACGAAACGAAACTGCCCAGCCCTAGTAGGTACGTCTGACTTAACAGTTTGGTTTTGCTTTGCAAATAATCCCATGTAGGTGAGCCATTGCATTTACTAAAGCATGTTGAGGATCAGCTTGGGGTGTTGGCAAATACGGAATCAGCTTTTGTGAAATACAGGACGAAAGCAATGTCAGAGTACTCATGACTTTCTGCGCAGAAATCGGATTCTCTCACATTTAACCTTCAGAAATCAGTGTCGTGTCACGTGCATCAAAGAGCAAAGATCATGAATGCGCCACTCCTCTGGACACTCTGCCTTGTGCCTCTTGTCGAGCTTTGCTGCCGAAGGCATGCCATTGAGCCAGGGCTGAATAACAGAATGCAACAAAGACAGGGCCTCGCATCCAGCCACTGAGAGCCTTAATTTGCAAGCCTAATTCACAGAAACAGTGGACATTCCCATGCATGAGAGATTGTCGGATTAGCTGTTGCTCATCTTGGCTTAAGGAAGTTGGGAAATAATGTCTACTGCAGTGCCAGCTGGAGACTCTGAAATCAGTAATCAACCTGCTCCAAATTCCAGACTGGATTTTGGAAGGAAGCAGTCAAAGTGCTAAGCATTTTCCCCAAAACCGGTTCTGTATCTTGCACATCTCCTTTAAAGTATGGACTAAAATCTGGACCAAATCACTGATCAACTGAATGCACAGCCAGCCTAAATTTGTAATTGTTATTTCCACTGAATTACACATAAGTATGAATTTGCTACAGGCAACTATTATTTATTTTATTACTTACTATCCATCACCTGTAATAAGAAATTCAATGTGCAGATTTGAGAAATGTGAATTTAATAATGTTGTGTGGGAATGAATGGAAGAATGGAAGTTGTATGGATGGAGTTAATAATTTTGGGAACACCAGTATAATATTAAGGCCTGCAATGTCCAACTACCTGCTTGCTGGACTTGCTCATGAAAAACTCTGATAAGAATGGGACAGTGATAAAGGAAATGTTTGCAACCTTCCTTATGTTAAGAAGGAAGTCAACATAAGCCTTGTGTTTGTTAACACCAATCAAGAAGATCAACACCAATCAAGAAGAGTAAACATCTGGCCAGGAAACTGGGATTGATCCAGGATGGAAGATGTCTATCATTAATTTACAACTTTGGGACTACATCAACAGAATTTTCCTATAAAAGACTCAGGCTAATAATGCTCAAATCGTGGCAGACCGAGGAGTCTGATCCACCCGCCATGCTCTGCTTCATGGGAAGGACAGAGGTGGTGTATTTGGAGAGTGTCAGATATGCTATGGGAAAGCATGATTCTGGACACTTTGGGGCTTCTTTCTCAAGGGAAGAGGCAGAAGTGCGCTTTTGGAGTCTTAGATTTTGTGCAAGGAGTCAGGTTCTGCTGTATGGAAAACAGAGATCTGGTCCTTGGCATTGTTCTTAGGGAAAGAAGTTTTGGCATCTCAGCATTTTGAAGTTTTGGCATTATGGAAGTTATGGAACTATGCATTGGCAGGTTGCAGGAAATCAGGGTCTGGCCTAACAGGTGTTTCTCCAAGGAGGGAGAAAATGATATGGTAATATTTGGATGCATGTGGATGAATGCGTATGTGTGTGAATGTTGAGTGAAAATGAAATTCCCCTATGTTTGTTTGTTAACCAATGTAATTGTAAATCCAATGTAGTTGCATAGAATCTGTATGTCTGTATGTCCAATGTCATTTTTTGTCTAAATGTTTTCTGTAATCTTATATACTTTCTCACACTGGAAATTGCAATAAAAAGAACCTATGCTTTAAAAATCATTGAAAAGTCATTCATGACACACCTGCTACACAGTGCTTATTGATTTATCGTGTCATCCGCAACCAGAACATTGTATTACATTTCTAACAGAACAAAACCAAGCAAACAGATAAAAAACCCCACAAATTTTGCAAACTTGGTAGTTGATTAAATGTCCTTTGACCAGTATCTGGCCACTTGGAGTGCCTCTGGTGTCGCCGCAAGAAGGTCCTCCATTGTGCATGTAGCAGGGCTCAGGTTGCATTGCAGCAGGTGGTCTGTGGTTTGCTCTTCTCCACACTCGCATGTCGTGGATTCCACTTTGTGGCCCCGTTTCTTGAGGTTGGCTCTGCATCTCGTGGTGCAAGAGCGCAGTCTGTTCAGCGCCTTCCAAGTCGGCCAGTTTTCTGTGTGCCCAGGGGGGAGTTTCTCATTTGCTATCACCCACGGATTGAGGTGCTGGGTTTGAGCCTGCTATTTTTGGACTCTCGCTTGCTGAGGTGTTTCAGCGAGTGTCACTCGCCACACATTGCTGTGGCTCAGTCTGTGTATATTTGTTTTGTGTGTGTATATAGGTGCTTATGTGTTTGTATATATTCATGTATATATTCGTGTGTATGTGTGTTTGTGTATATATATATGTATGCATGTATGTGTATATATTTGTGTATTTGTGTGTTTATGTGTATGTATATTGTGTATATGTGTGTGCTTGTTTATATGCATATTTGTGTGTATATATGTGTATATGCATTTGTGTGTGCATGTGTATATGTGTATGTATGTGGGCATGTATGTGTGCATGTGTATACGTGTATATGTGTGTGCATGTATATGTGTGTGTGTGTGCATGAATGGGTGCAAGTGTATATGTATATATGGTGTATTTTCAGGGTTTTAAAGTCTGTTCCACTGGGTGGGTTTTTTTTATAGGGGTGATGGACACTCGTTGGACTGTTAGGTGTATTGTGTGAAAATTTCATGTCAATTAGTCCTGTGGTTTCTGAGTTACATTTCTCCCACAAACGAACATTACATTTATACACACACACACACACACACACAGCATTTATATTCCGCCCTTCTCACCCCACAGGGAACTCAAGGCAGATTACAATGCACATATACATGGCAAATATTCAATGCCAGTTAGACATACAACATATATAGACAGACACAGAGGCAATTTAACATTTCCAAGCCTACTCTATGTAGAAAGAGACCATATGGTTATACAATGGCTGGGCTTTAGCACAGTGGGTTAAACTGCCAGCTGTTGAAAATCTTGCTGATTGAAAGGTTGGCAGATCAAACCTGAGCTCCCATCATTACCCAGCTTCTGCCCACCTAGCAGATCAAAAACAGTAATTTGAGTAGATAAATAGGTACCACTTTTCGTGGAGAGGTAATAAAAGAACATGCTGGTGATTTGATCGGTAGGATGTCTACGGACAACAAAGTTTCTCCGCATGGAAGATGGAGTGACAGCACCACCCTGTGGCTAGAGTTGAGTACAGCCTCCAGATGCCAGAGATGGAAAAGATGGGAAAGCCTATACCTCTGTTTATATATTGTCTGTGCTTGCTAATTGTATAACGGCATTGGATGTTTGCCATATACGTGTCCTGTAATCCACCCTGAGTCCCCTTGGGGAAATAGAGCAGAATATAAATAAAGTATATTATTATTATTATTATTACTTGCCACCAGTTTGAAAATAATATGATTGTTTATTTTTAAAAAATTATGAACATGTGGCTAGGTTTCTTTATGAGTGCAGTTGAGTGAAGGATAAGTACAATGTCCTGATGGTGTAATTGTAACTTTTTAGTTATTTATCAAATTATAGGGGACGGTCTTGCTCAGTAATGGAGAAAAATCACATGGTTTAATCCCTGGCTTGTGCTGTGCCATATGTTGCTGTCCCTACTATAGTGTGTGTTTTCGTTTAAAAGTAGCTAAAAGTAATGAAAAAAGAGTGTTTTAAAAATTATACAACTGCAACAAGTAACTACTTGTGTTCCCCTATTTTGGAATAATAACTGTACTTTTAAAAATCTATGTCCAAATGTCCAAATGCCAGCCATTCTCACAGCAAAGGATACAAATTGTTCTATTGTTTATATGATTAAGTATATGGGCTCCATAGCTCTTGTCTCAAAGTTATATTCAGGCCAAACTGATGCACAGAGACTTTGAGCAAGGCATTGCAGTTGTGCAGTTGTTTGATTGTACAGTCCCACATCAAATGTTCACTATCTGGCACTGACAAGTCTGGATATGGATGACGATATCAAGAGAATATGGGAATAGGGTGACAGAATGGTACATTTCTATACTTACAGTGCACCTTTCCACCATTAAAAGACATAAAGGAAGAGATTAAATGGGAAGAAAACATTTCTGGTATACGTTTAATTGCAGCTAGATGCATCAGGATTTCTCAACAAATTTGATTTTGCCACAATGAAAAAAATCACGTGATAAGTTAATTTTACCTTCTTGAACTGGCCTATATTCTAAATCTTTGCAGCCTTTGCAAAAAACTCTTGGATCCATAGAGCCAGGTGATTGACAAGGAGGAAAAAAATCATCTTGTGGATTTGAGATGCTATGGTTTCTGCGCCAACTCCAAAATGCCATCTGGTGGCTTCCTAGGCAAACTGCAGTGTAGAACATTCTATCTCTTGGGACTTTTTTTGCATGGAGTTGGCCAACCAACACAATAGTAGGACTGTCCCATCTGGTGATAATCCTTATCACACGACATCATGTTATGCTCATTGCATCATAATCACATGATGTCAATGGCCACGCAAAGCTATCCATCACTCTCACAATAAGTTACCATTATCCTGCATTGCTGGAACAGGGCAAAATACAGGGTGAGGCAGCATAACTTCCTTTTTTCAAAACTTAATAAAACCCATTGTATGAATCAGAAAAAAATATTTAGGCGCATACCTAAAGTTTTGTTTTATGTCATTTTGAAGATCAAATTAGGTAGGTGACGTCCCCCATTCTCCATTCTCCATACACTGAGTAAACCGATTTCTGGCGTTTGTCATGACTCTTGCCAGCATAGCAGGCATTATGTTGGCAATTTATTTCTGGATGTTGGTCTTCAAATCTTGTAGGGTCCTTGGATGGTTCACATAAACACGAGACTTCAAAAAACCCCATAGAAAAAAATCACAAGGGGCCAAATCTGGAGAGCGAGCCGGACACGCCAAATCTGCTCGAAAAGTTGGCCTCAACAGCAAAAGCACACTCCTCACTGTTCCAAAGCATGATGGCAACAACTGTGTCAGGACAAAACTTTATACTCCCACCTCTCGAACAAGACCACTAGCTCTCCACTACGTCTTCAACTGACTGAATGGCGCGCATTTTAAAAAGAAAGTTATGCTGCCTCACCCTGTAGTTAGAAAGTGTGTGATAATGTCCTTTATCATTATTTGGTCCCCCAAAGTAAAAGCTGATACTTTTGATAATATTCCATTAACATTGTTTCCATCCTAAATATCTCGGTGTCACCTTAGATTGAACACTAGAATATAGGAAACACTGCTTGAACACTAAGCACAAAGTAGCTGCACGCAATAACATCCTGCGGAAACTTACTGGCAGCACATGGGATGCAGACCCAAAATTAATAAGAACATCAGCCCTGGCCTTGTCTTACTCAACAGCCGAATATGCCTGCCCTGTTTGGCATAAGTCTGTCCATGCATAGCAGGTGAACATAGAATTGAATGAAACATGCAGAATAATCACAGAATGTCTTAAACCTACACCTTTTGATAAACCCTACAAGCTAGCTGGCATTGCTCCCCGATGTGCGATGGGAAGTTGCTGCTAAATGTGAGACAAATTAGGTTGAACGCTGTGAAAGCCACCCACTACATGGCTACCAGCCTCCTCCCAGTAGACTCAAATCAAGGAAAAGTTTTATGAGAACTACCACTCCCCTTGGCGTCCTCTCAGCAACAGCAAGGGTATCCCTCTGGGCAGCTAGACCAGGAAATCCCAACTGGATGCCCCCCCCCCCCTCCAGGGTCTTCCTTCAAGGGCAAACCAAGAATGGGCAACTTGGAAGTCCCTGAACAGACTCAGAAGTGGAGTGGGCAGATCAAAAGACAACCTGGCAAAATGGTACTACCTAAAAGAATCCCACAGCTTATGTGACTGTGGAGCAGAACAGACAACTCTGCATCTGTATGCTTGTCCACTAGGCCCTGCTTCAGGTACAGATGAAGAATTGTTGGAGGCTACAGACAATGCCATTGCTGTTGCCCGTTTCTGGTCAAAAGATATTTAGCCACTTGTGCTCCATCTATTTTTATCAGTCTTATACTAATTTATGCAATGCTTTGATACAAAATAAATGTCTTCTTCTACACTTACAGTACATAACAGTGACTGTCAAGGCTCCTGTCCTCCATGAATGAATTCATTAAAGTCTTTTTTCTACCAGAGGACAAGTCCTCTTGCCAAAAAAAAAAAAAAAAAAAAAGGATCAGAGTGACTATCAACAGTAGATGGTGGCTCCCAACTTAATGTGACTGCGAATCCTCTCCAAGTTTCAGCCTGAATTTTCAAGCAACTATCCAAATAATTCACCTGTTTTGGAAAAGATTTCAAAACCTTGAATAGCTTCTGTAAAGTTCAGGCCAAAAACCAGAGTAGAGTGTCACTAACATGAGAGCTTCCCACTGCCATTTGGGGCCATGCCTTGTTTTATCCAGGACACAAGCTTTATTTCTTCCCATATTATTGTGTCAATTGTGACCAATTCAAAGTGCTGGTTTAGACCTATAAAGCTCTATACGGTTCTGGCCCAGCTTACTTGTCTGAATGCATCCACCCCTACGTCCCACCTCGTAATCTAAGATCATCCGGGGAGGCTCTGCTCTCACTCCCGTCAACAGCACAGATGCGTCTGGCGGGGACGAGAGACAGGGCTTTCTCGGCTGTGGCCCCCCGCCTATGGAACACACTCCCAAATGAGGTAAGATCCGCTCCCTCCCTCCTGGCTTTTAGAAAAAAATTAAAATAATGGTTCAGGCAGTAGAAGTAAATGTATGCAGCATTTCGGAAAGACAGTGACTCGAACGGCGATTCGACAGATGAGACTGTTTTATTGTTTTAATTATTGTTTTATTGCTTATGGGTGTATTGTTTTAATTTGATTTATGTCTAATTGTAGTGTATAATTGTAATTCTTTGTACTGGCATTGAATTTTGCCATTACTTATGTGTAAACGCTTTGAGTCCTCCTTGGGGTGAGAAAAGCAGTATACAAATACTGTAAATAATAATAATAATAATAATAATAATAATAATAATAATAATATTCCTCTGCATTTTCCAGAGACTGTTCTGTTTGGAACATAAAGTCAGAAGGTTAAGTTTAAATTGGGACCCTCCCAACAAGTGGTATCTGGGTGACGAATTCTGATTTAACGTTTTCCACTCCTGCCGAGACAAACAATACGTGGGAAATTATTCATCTTATGTTTACGAAGGGTGCTCAATAGCAGAACATCTGCTCCACATTGCAAAAGCCCCAAATTCCACTGTTACCAGTTTAGTGGAACACTGTTAAGTAGACTTTTGCCTAAGATGTGGAGTATTTGCCAATTGTAGGCAACACTGGGCAGGGTTCAAGACCAAAATTCATTTTCTTATGTGTTTGAAATTGCAGAGGTCTGCCCACTGCCCTTCACTTGGTATGAAAGGGACCACCTTTTGGCTGCGGTCATCCTCACTTCCAGTCTTTGTCCTCCCTCTCAGCATGCCTGGGCAATGCTGGCCTTTCATGGTTTTCTCATTTAGTGTGTTGCTTTTGTTGTTTAGGTTTATTCTTCACAGCACTTCCTGCTTGCTTTCGCAATATCCTGTTATTTTCCAATTGTATGTTTTTGGCAAACTCAAGTAGACTGCAAGATTGTATAATACAACATGATGCATGATGGTTTCGCTCAAAGTGCTTCAATTAGTGAAAATAATTTCATCTGACAAATTCCAGATACCAAAAAGTGGCCTTGCTGGGGAAAATGGGACATGTGATTCTCAGTCATTAACTGTATTAAGTACATGATAAATTACTTTTGGAACTGAAGAGAATTGTAGAAGCAATGCTGTGGTCTGCATCTATCAGCACATTACATGGGCATTTTTAGTTTATAGGAATCCCAAATCCTGTGACCTTCATCTCAGATTCTATGGGTAGGGCAGAAGAATCTCAAGGTAAGAGCACTGCCTTGAAAAATGTATATTTACACACTAAAATAGCTTGTTTATTTTAATGTCCCACTCTATGCTTAATGGCATCACTTGGGCTGCCTTTCTAATGGCATTCTTGCAACATCATCTAGAACAGGCATGGGCAAACTTGGGTCCTCCAGGTGTTTTGGACTTCAACTTCCACAATTCCTAACAGCCTCATCCCCCTTAAGCGGCTGAAGGGCCTGAGGCTGTTAGGAAATGTGGGAGTTGAAGTCCAAAACACGTGGAGGACCAGAGTTTGCCCATACCTGTTCTAGAACCAACATCTGTTACATCCACCAGTCTCTGGTTTGGGTACTGAAATCTCAAGGCTTGGCATTGTTTTAACCTAAAGTTGGTCATCAGTAAAATCAAAAGTAGATTGTGTCCAATTAAGATACCACGAACATATTGCTATTCTTCAAAACAACCGTCTTCCAGTGTTGTGTTATGAGGAACCATCAACACTGGAAATTCGGCCTACAAAACCTCCTACTCAACTACTCCTGGAATATTGTGTCCAATTCTGGGCACCACAATTGAAGAGAGACATTGACAAGCTGGAATGTGTCCAGAGGAGGGCAACTAAAATGATAATGGGTCTGGAGAACAAGCCCTATGAGGAACGGCTTAAAGAGTGTGGGCATGTTTAGCCTGAAGAGGAGGAGACATGATAGCCATGTATAAATATGAGAGAGGAAATCATAGGGAGGAGGGAGCGAACTTGTTTTCTGCTGCCCTGGAGACTAGGACGTGAAACAATGGCTTAAACTACAAGAAAGGAGATTCCATCTGAACATGAGGAAGAACTTCCTGACTGTGAGCGCTGTTCAGCTATGGAACTCTCTGCCCCAGGATGTGGTAGAGGCTTCTTCTTTGGAAGTTTTTAAACAGAGGCTGGATGGCCATCTGTCGGGGGTGCTTTGAATGCAATTTTTCTGCTTCTTGGCAGAGAGTTGGACTGGATGGCCCATGAGGTCTCTTCCATCTCTATGATTCTATGATTCTACAATCTTCTTGAATTGAATTCTGCCCTGGACATGAATAAGGAGCAACTGAGAGACTAGCTATTTTGGACTGATTCAAAGAGGACCCTGCAATCAACCAGGAACTCAGTTTCCCCCCCATGGTTCCCCTTTTAAAAAACCAAAGACTCCAGAGCCAGATATCTGATGAAGCTTAAGCCACTTTCCTTAAGAATTGCTTTCACTGAGCTGCAATTTCAAGTAATGCAAACCGCAGTGTTAGATGGTCGCTACCATAATGTTCAATGGGAAATCAGACTATGTATTTGTAGTCAATGTCAGGTAGAAAACTTTGTGCATTATCTGTTAGTCTGCCCATTGTATAGTGACCCAAGAGAAAGACACCTGAAACCTTTGACGACACAGGGTAAAGGGAAGTCTTGCAGAAACAGTGCAGTTTCTGCTAAGCGACACAAATGACTATGTAACTTACAAAATAGCCCTTTTTGATCTATCTGCAAGGGGACGAGTGAGTGGCTCTGTGGGTGCCCCTCGCCTGCATTGCTCTCCCGCCGGCAGGCAGGGGTGCAGAGCAGGCGAGGGCTCTTCGTTGCAGGTGAACTATAAATCCCAGCAACTGCATCTCCCAAATGTCAAGGTCTGTTTTCCCCAAACTCCACCACCAAACCCACCAAACTCCAAATGGCGCATATTGAATATCCGTGCCAAGTTTGGTCCAGATCCATCATTGTTTGGGTCTGCAATGCTCTCTGGATGCAGGTGAACTACAACTCCAAAACTCAAGGCTCACCAAACCCTTCCAGTATTTTTCGTTGGTTGTGAGAGTTCTTTGTGCCAAGTTTGGTCCAATTCCACCATTGGTGGAGTTCAAAATGCTCTTTAATTGCAGGTGAACTATAAATCCCAGCAACTACAACTCCCAAATGACATAATCAATTTTCCCGACAACCCCACCAGTATTCAAATTTGGGCATATTGGGTAACGTAAGGTAAAAGTTTTCCCCTGACATTAAGTCCAGTCGTGTCCAACTCTGGGACTTGGTACTCAATTTCTAGGCCAAAGAGCCGGTGTTGTCCATAGACACCTCCAAGGTCATGTGGCTGACAGCATGGAGCGCTGTTGTTGGGTATTTGTGCCAAATTTGGTCCAGTGAATGAAAATACATCCTGCATTTCAGACTTTTTACTTTATGATTCATTACAGTAACATAATTACAATTAGGAAGTAGCAATAATAATAATTTTATGGTTGGGGGCACCACAACGTGAGGCACTGTATTAAGGGGTCGCAGCATTAGGAAGGTTGAGAACCACTGCCCTAGAGGTTGAGAATAAATAAATAAATAGTATAAATAATTGGGGTAAATTGTAAATATGTTTTCTGGACATATCAGAGTTTGGGAAACTTAATTTTGGATCACCATTCCCCTACTCCAGGCTTCTGGGAGTTATTGTGTGTCTCTTTTTCAAAGCTTTGTAAGTTATTCTTCTCAGGAAGGGAAAACTCTCCTTTGACGCCAGAATAAATTAGAGAATGCTGTCCAGAGCCCCCTATTTTGACTATGTCTGTGTATGAAGGAGGTGAGCCTTTAGACTACCCTGTTTTCATTTTGGAAGCAGCGGAAACAGCTGAAATTCACACCCACCTCTTCCCGTATCCTGTGCACAGTCCAGGAAAATACGCACAGACACAAAAGGGGTTGGAGCTGCCTTGAGGAAACTCTTTGGAGTTTGTGTAAGCATTGGAGTAGAGAGATGAAAAGCCCTTGTGATACTGAATGACAGAGAAGGGTTAGCAAACAGTGAGAAATGCAAATGGAGATTGGTCAGTCTCTTTAGGTTCAAAATCTTGGAAAGAAGAGCTTTCAGCAACAAGATAAGCATGCGAGGAGGAGCATTAATCCAGCTAGTGCACCAGAGGATCTTGATTTGGGCAGCCTTTCTGTTAATGGAAGGTGAGTGAATGGTTGGAACTGGAAGAATAGTTTATTTACATTAGAGCACCACATAACTTGGCTGTTTGTTGTTGTTGTTCATTCGTTCAGTCGTCTCCGACTCTTCGTGACCTCATGGACCAGTCCACGCCAGAGCTCCCTGTCAGCCGTCACCACCCCCAGCTCCTTCAAGGTCAGTCCAGTCACTTCAAGGATGCCTTCCATCCATCTTGCCCTTGGTCGGCCCCTCTTCCTTTTGCCTTCCACTTTCCCCAGCATAATTGTCTTCTCTAGGCTTTGCTGTCTCCTCATGATGTGGCCAAAGTACTTCAACTTTGTCTCTAGTATCCTTCCCTCCAGTGAGCAATAATAACTTGGCTGTTAGAAATAATAATAATAATAATAATAATAATAATAATAATAATAATGTTATTTATACCCCGCCACCATCTCCCCAAGGGGACTCGGGACGGCTTACATGAGGCCAAGAAACTGAAAGGGGTCAGTTGGTAAGATATCCTGTCACCACCACCACCACCATCATCATCATCATTTAGCCTTGAGAATTTCCCTTAATATGTAGTGCAAGTAGTTCCAAACCACCTGAGACCTCACGCTTCAAAGATTATTCAGATTAAAACTTGTGCACCGGCTGTGCCCGTACCTTGGGAAGTCTGACTTGGCCACGGTAGTCCACGCTCTGGTTACATCCCGTATAGACTACTGCAACGCTCTCTATGTGGGGTTGCCTTTGAAGACTGCTCGGAAGCTTCAAATGGTCCAGCGTTCAGTATTCAGGTTGCTAACAGGAGCAGCACTCAGGGAGCATACCACTCCTCTGTTGCGCCAGCTCCACTGGCTGCCAGTTTGCTACCGGGCACAATTCAAAGTGCTGGCATTAGCCTATAAAGCCCTAATCGGTTCTGGCCCTACTTACCTCTCCGAACGCATCTCCTCCTATGAACCGGCTAGGACACTAAGATCATCTGGGGAGGCCCTGCTCTCTGTTCCACCTGGCGCACTTGGCGGGGACGAGAGATAGGGCCTTCTCAGTGGTGGCCCCTCGGCCTGCAGATATCAGATCGGCCCCCTCCCTGCTGGCGTTTCGGAGGAAAGTGAAGACCTGACTGTTTGAACAAGCATTTGATTAAACAGTGTAATTGAACATAGGAATGTGGAATAATGGATGATGAGACTGGATTCTGATTTTACTGTTGAGGCGCTAATGATTGTTATACGGATGTTTAATGATTTATGTTACAATTGTTTTTAATTGCTTTATACTTGTCTCGTGATGTTTTGTATCGATGTTGTTCACCGCTTTGAGTCGCCTGAGGGCTGAGAAAAGCGGTATATAAATGAAGTAAATAAATAAATTCCACACAGCCCTATATCCCAGAATATCAGCATGGAAAATCCCACAATATCTGCTTTGAACTGGGTTGTCTGAGTCCACATTCAGATAATGTGGGATTTTCTGCCTTGATATTCTGGGATAGAGGACTGTGTGGAAGGGCCCTAGGTCTGATGCAAAGTGGGAATGCTTCAGTCAATTTCTAGCTAACCTGTTTCGTTTTGTTCTGAGGTCCCTTTCTATGGCTGTCTGATATTTTTTATATATACTTCTTTAATTGTTTTGTTATATCTTGTCTTTCTTCCTCTGAGTTCATTGCGGCATAGAAGCTTCTCTTCCTGCTCACTACTTCATGTGGTTATTAATTCTCGTGGTTATTAATTCTGCCCATTAGGTTATTAATTCTCGGTGTTCTAATATTGTGATTTTATATGATCAGATGTGTTTATTTATATTTTTTTTGTATCTTATGTTATTTGATTTTATTTCTTATATTTTACTGTTGTACTCTTTGTTGTACATTTGCATTGTTGTACTACTGGGCTTGGCCTCATGTAAGCCACCCTGAGTCCCCTTGGGGAGATTGTGGTGGGGTATAAATAAAGCTATTATTATTATTATTATTATTATTATTACGTAACAATAACCCTGTGAGGTCAGCCAGGCTATAGGGTTGAGGAGCCTTTGGTTCTCCTGAATCTTATTGTCGAAGGCTTTCATGGCTGGAATCACTGGGTTGTTGTAGGTTTTTTCGGGCTATATGGCCATGTTCTAGAGGCATTCTCTCCTGACATTTTGCCTGCATCTATTGAAAGTATCCTCAGAGGTAGTGAGGTCTGTTGGAACTAGGTAAAAGGGTTTATATATCTGTGGAATGACCAGGGTGGGACAAAGGACTCTGGTCTGCTGGAGCCAGGTGTGAATGTTTCAACTGACCACCTTGATTAGCATTTGATGGCCTGGCAGTGCTTGGGGCAATCTTTTGTTGAGAGTTGATTAGATGTCCCAGATTGTTTCCTCTGTTGTTTTGCTGTTGTGATTTTAGAGTTTTTTTTAATACAGACCTCACTACCTCTGAGGATGCTTGCCATAGATGCAGGCGAAATATCAGGAGAGAATGCCTCTAGAACATGGCCATATAGCCTGAAAAAACCTACAACAACTCCTGAATCTTGTTCGTAACTTGGGGACTGTCTGTACTTGTGTTTTTATGGGAATGAGATACAAAGCTGAATATTTTGTTCAAGAAGAATTCCCAAAATGAAGGGGCAGAAGTAGGCACAGAGAGGGGGAAAACCAAGAAAACCAAGGCTGCCACTGGGAAATAGGGGTATGATATATGAAAGAGTTGTTTGGAGACTTGGTGGTCTGCAAATTCCATTCCTTGAAGCTCAAGCTTTACGGCATTCTGTCTCCTATGAGCAGACAATGTCAGGAAGTTTTGCACAGGAAATTCTGGAAGAATGACTTTGCATTACAACAATAACAATGAGTTGGATTCTCGGAGGTGTAGATCAGGAGAAACCCATTATATTGAATTTCAATAAGAGGATGTGGTGGCCTTTTGCCATATTAAATACTAAAATATGCTTGTAGTCTGGGGAATCTGATTCTCATTCTTAGCAGGAAGACAGGGAAATGAATACCTGATCTTAACATATATTGGCATATGGAAGCAAATAGATTCTGAAGTATTACCATCATTGTATAGCACTTTAGAATGGGAACTGGTCACCACACAGAGACATGGTCATAAATATGGGGCTATGTGCAAGATTCTCCAATGTATTCTTCCTGAGACAAATCACTTGCAAAGCTTTGAAAGACAAAAATAGTTGATGAATAATAACTCCCAGAAACCTCTTTGGCCATGCAGAAAACATGAAGTTTCCAGAAAACATGTTTACAACTAACCCAAATGATTTAGACTATTTATTTATTTATTTGCAGTATTTATACCCTGCCTTTCTCACTCCAAAGGGGACTCAAAATAGCTTACAGAGTACACACATATGGCAAACATTCAAAGCCAATTATACATGTAGCAAGGACAGACAAACACAAACAGAGGTAAAGGCAGTTGCTCTCATCTTATTTCATCTTGGAGGCTTTGGTCAGCTCTGGCCATGGGGGAGGGTGCTGTTCCTCCATCTTCCATGCTGGGGAGCTTTCCTCTGATCGATCGATGTCCTTAAGGGTACCTTTATTACCTTCCCACTAAAAGCAGTACCTATTTATCTACTCACATTTCTGCTTTCGACTTGCTAGGTGGGCAGGTGAGCTGGGACTAACAGTGGGTGCTCACTCCGACCCGGGATCGAACTGCTGACCTTTTGATTGGCAGGATTTTACTGCAGCATAGCAGTTTAGCCAGCTGTGCTAAGCCCAGTCCCTACATCCCGACTACAGAGATGACTTGCATATTGTTGTACTCAGGGGCGGCTCAACCCATTACACAAAGTAAGCATTTGCAGTATAGTTGATTTTGCCCAGAGGCGCTCTTGAGGCGCTCTTGGGGGAAAATAGACCTTGACATATGCGAGTTGTAGTTACTGGGATGTATAGTTCACCTACAATCAAAGAGCATTCTGAACTCCACCAATGATGGAATTGAACCAAATATGGCACACAGAACTTCCATGACGAATAGAAAATATATATCAGTGATTGGTTGGGGGGGGGGGGGGGTGCCAAAATACTGTTTGCTTACCGTTGAAAATTACCTAAGGCGCCTCTGGTTGTACTCCAGGACAGGAATAATCCTCTGACTTTAAACACCACATGTTGAATAGGAAAAAACAATCCTATTATTGAAGATAAGTAAAAAACAGTAAAGCAAAAAGCACTTTAAAGAAATTGGTAAATCCAATTAGGTAAGAAGATAAGCAGGAACAAATTAGTCCAAGGTGGAGTTCAGCAAAGTCCATAAAAGCAAAGTCCACACAACTCTAATACAATCAAGAAAATCAGGAATACATTGATCCAAGGCTTGGGTAAGCAATCATGAAATCCAGGAATCAAAACCATGAAACAAGAAATATCTTAGCATGAATCTTTAAAGCAAGGCTTCCATGAACAAGGACAAGAACTTGGCGTGATTCTAAACGATGCTTCATTTGACTACACATCCCAAACTTGAGACTTTTATCCCTTTGTTAGTTAGGTCACTAGCGATCTGAAATTGGTTTCTTTTTACTTGAGGCTTTGTTATTGTTTTCTGCCGAAGCCTGGCAGAGCGCCGAAGCCATTGCTCAGCTCTCCTGTTTTCACTGATCTCTTTTTGTCTATCTCTTGGCTTGTTATCTACTTGCTCATTAATTTTTGCAGCTGGGCCAGGTGTCGAGCTATTTTCATGTTCTCTCTCATGAGAACTCTCTGGTAACACTTCAGAAAGCACACTATCATCCCCATACCCCTCAGGGACATTCTCATGGGAAACTACAGGGATCTTCTGGTCATTCTCTGCATCAATATCACTGACCAAACCATTGCCATCTTGTCGAAGGCTTTCATGGCTGGAATCACTAGGTTCTTGTGGGTTTTTCGGGCTATAGAGCCATGTTCTAGAGGCATTTTTCCTGACATTTCGCCTGCATCTATGGCAAGCATCCTCAGAGGTAGTGAGGTCTGTTGGAATTAGGACAATGGGTTTATATATCTGTGGAATGGCTGGGGTGGGGCAAAGAGCTCTTCTCTGCTGGAGCTAGGTGTGAATGTTTCAACTGACCACCTTCATTAGCATTTGAAGGCCTGGCTGAGCCTGGGAAAATCTCTTGTTGAGAGGTATTAAGATGTGCCTGGTTGTTTCCTCTCTGCTGTTTTGCTGTTGTAATTTTAGAGTTTTTTTAATACTGGTAGCCAGATTTTGTTCATTTTCATGGTCTCTTCCTTTCTGTTGAAATTGTCCACATGCTTGTGGATTTCAATGGCTTCTCTGTGTAGTCTGACATGGTGGTTGTTGGTGTGGTCCAGCATTTCTGTGTTCTCAAATAATATGCTGTGTCCAGGCTGGTTCATCAGGTGCTCTGCTATGGCTGACTTCTCTGGTTGAAGTAGTCTGCAGTGCCTTTCATGTTCCTTGATTAGATGCAGGCGAAACGTCAGGAAAAATGCCTCTAGAACATGGCTCTATAGCCCGAAAAAACCCACAAGAACCCATTGCCATCTTGAAACTTAGTAACATAATTCCCCACATCCAAAGCACCCTGATCCTGAAACACAATCACAGGCTGAACTCCAACAGATATTTGTGCTTTATATGGCCTAATAAGTCATTTCTCCAATTGGACAGAAAAACAAAGCAACAACATAGTTTATTTCCAGAGTCTGGAAACACTTTTCTTCCACTACATTTTTTGCACTACAATTCCCATATGTTCCCAGTAAGTATGGCCAGTGGGATTCTGGGAATTGTATTCCAAAAGCTGTCTTTTCCAAGCTTTGATGCCTTTTCCCACTGTACAATGTCAAGGTAGAAAATAGGAACACACTCACTAGGAGATGTAACGACAGTTTGCTTCTACCTGAGCCTGAGCAAGACGGAAAGTAAGATGTTTTGTTTTGCTTTGTTTTGTCCTACTCCCATCCCTTATTGCTCTCCCAGGTTCAAGGTCTCGCTCCGAGGAATTCTTGCCGCAGATCCTCGATCACCCATCTGACCTCGTGGTCCGCTGGGACCAGCCGGCCACCCTGCGTTGCCGTGCTGCTGGGAACCCAGTGCCCACGATTGAGTGGTATCGCAATGGGGAATATGTGAAAACCAACAAAGATGATGCCACCTCTCAGCGCACTCTCCTGCTAGATGGGTCCCTCTTCTTCCTTCGCCTCAGCCAGAAGAAAGGGAAATCGGATGAAGGGATATACAGCTGTCTGGCCAGAAACCATCTTGGTACAGCTGTGAGTAAGAATGCTTCACTTTATGTAGAAGGTAAGGCTTTGGAGTCCTCTTGGCTAATCAAATGTTTGGAAAGTAGCTTTTAAAGGAATAATGAAGATGTCCTGTTTGAGCTTTCTCCCTCATTTGAGTTTTTTAAAGTTCTCTTTCCATCAATTCCATGAAAAATGCATGCTAAGGACGCAGCCTGTGTTGGACGAGCTTACACTCTCCCTGAAGACACAGGTTCGCAGCTTGGGTGTGATCCTGGACTCATCGCTGAACCTGGAACCCCAGGTTCGGCGATGACCAGGAGAGCATTTGCATAGATAAAACTTGTGTGCCAGCTGCGCCATACCTTGGGAAGTCTGGCTTGGCTACGGTAGTCCATGCTCTGGTTACATCCCATATAGACTACTGCAATGTGCTCTACATGGGATTGCCCCTGAAGACTGTCCGGAAGCTTCAAATGGTCCAACGGATGGCAGCGAGGTTACTAACAGGGGCGACACTCAGGGAGCATACAACGCCTCTGTTGTGCCAGCTCCACAGGTTGCTGGTGTGCTACCGGGCACAATTCAAAGTGCTGGCTTTAGCCTATAAAGCCCTAAACCAGGGGTCCTCAAACTATGGCCCGGGGGCTGGATACGGCCCTCCAAGGTCATTTACCCGGCCCTTGCTCAGGGTCAACCTAAGTCTGAAACTACTTGAAAGCACACAATAATAACAACAACAACCCTATCTCATCAGCCAAAAGCAGACACACACTTTCCACTGAAATACTAATAAGTTCATATTTGTTTAATTTTTCTTCATTTTAATTGTTGTATTGTTTTTAAGTGTTTTTTGCACTACAATAAGATATGTGCAGTGTGCATAGGAATTTGTGTTTTTTTTCAAACACGGCCCTCCAAGAGTTTGGGGGATTGTGACCTGGCCCTCTGTTTAAAAGGTTTGAGGACCCCTGCCCTAAACAGTTCTGGCCCAACTTACCTGTCTGAACGCATCTCCCCTTATGAACCAGCTAGGACTTTAAGATCGTCTGGGGAGGCCTGGTTCTCACTCCCACCAGTATCACAAAAACATCTGGCGGGGACGAGAGACAGAGCCTTCTCAGTGGTGGTCCCTTGGCTATGGCACACCCTTCCTAGGGACATTACATCGCCCCCCTTCCTTTTAGCATTCCGGAGGAAAGTGAAGACTTGGCTGTTTGAGCAAGCGTTTGACAATGCAGTGTGACAGACATAGGACTATGGAATGATAGGATGATTATTTTGGACAACTTTTTTAATTAAGAGATACTTGCAATTTATGTTTTTAATTGATTTTGCTAAGATCTTATATTATATGTTAATGTTTTTAAATGTTTTATGCTGTTGTTGGCATTAAATTGTTGCTTTTGTTAACCGCCCTGAGTTGCCTGCAAGTTGAGAGAGGCAGCATATAAATATAGTAAATAAATAAGTAAATAAATAAGACACAGAGATAAGACATAGGAGAGGAAATGGACAAATTTGCAGCTCGAGAGTGCTCATTAAGATCGTGCCTGTGAGACTAGTCTGTATCTTTTGTATTGTTGTTCTGCATCACAAAGACCTTTGCTCTCTTCTGACTTGCCTGGCTCAAATCCCATGCACTCTGTGTCCAGGGGGATGCTGGAATGCAAAATGCCATGTCCCAGGAGGTGCCCCAAAACAGCTTTGAGTCTAGAGTGTTCCTCTTGTAAAGCTGAACAGCACTAATTATTGATACAATTAAAAATCCTTTTTAATATGCAGGCCCAGAGATTCTCCAATTAACACTTCATTAATGATCAGGCTCTGCTCAGTTCTCTTGGCCCTGCATAAATGTCCGTGATGTTGTTTGGCAGCTATAAATATTCATAAAAGAAAAAAAAAAAGGGCTTGGGAAATTTTCTATTGGCAGTGCTAAATTAAGTACACCATCTACTGCATTTCAAGCATTTGCTTGTAAATAGTTTCTGTCCTACCTTGGAAATCGGTTTGCCTTGCCCTTGACCAAATGTGCTGTGAAGCATGCACTTCAGATGGACGAGTCCTAACGGAGGTTTCCTCATTTCTAGACCATTTCTATCCCTCTGTTGTTAATTCATGTCAGGTTGACTTTGATTTGCAGCAATCTTACCAGTGAGAAACCTCCAAAGTCACTCTATGATCAACACCTCTGATCAGGTCTTTCAAACGTCAAATAATCTATATAAATAAAAATGTAATGTTCGTTTGTGGGATTAAAAACGACTCAAAAACCACTGGGGGAATTGCTGCCAAATTTGGCCACAAGACATCTACTAACCCAAGGAGTGACCATCACTAAAAAAAATGATTTTGTCATTTGGGAGTTGTAGTTGCTGGGATTTATAGTTAACCTAGAATCAAAGAGCATTCTGAACTCTACCAGTGATGGAATTGAACCAAACGTGGTACAGTACACAAGACTACCATGACCAACATGGACATTGTTGGGCATTGACCTTGAGTTTGGGAGTTGTAGTTCACCTACAGCCAGAGAGCACTATGGACTCAAACAATACTAGATCTGGACCAAACTTGGCATGAATATTCCATATGCCCAAATATGAACATAGATGAAGTAAGGGGGGGAAACAGACGTTGACATTTGGGAGTTGTAGTTACTGGGATTTATAGTTCACCTACAATTAAAGAGCATTCTGAACCCCACCAGCGACAGAATTGGGGCAAACTTCCCACACAAAACCCCCATACTTAAAGCCATCCAGTCCAACTCCCTTCACAAGGGCAAGAAAACGTAATCAAAGCCCTCCTGACAAAGAGCCATCCAGCCATTCCTCCATTTTCAAGCCAAGGAGCCTGTGTTGTCATCTCCTAATTGTGTGGCTAGCAAGATTGCTTGGAGTGTCTCTTTGCCTTTTTCCACTGAAGTGGTACTTATGTATCTATTCACACAGTACATGTTTTCGAACTGTTAGGTTGGCAGGAACTGGAGCTGACAAATGGGAGCTCACCCCATCTCACAGATCGAACTGCCGACCTTCAGGTCAGCAATTTAGCAGCACAAGGGTTGAACCCATTGTGCCACTACAGCTCCAGGCTTTGGTTTGCTTGACTGAGTCTGTTCCTACTACCTTCTGTCTTACCAAGCATTATTATTTTTTTTCTAATGAATCATATCCTCTCATGATATATGCAAAGTAAGCCATATGCAAGATAGGCCAGGCTCAATTTAGTTATCTTCAATTACTTCTGATAGTCCTAGGTTGATTTGATCTTGAATCAATTTATTGGCCATATTGGCAGTCCATGGTATTCGTGGGGATGTCCTCTAGCACCACATTGGACATGGGTCACAACTGTTTCTCTATAAGCTTTCTTCAATGCCAAGTTTTCACAACTATAAATACAAATCAGAAATATTGAGTCCCTTTGCAGAGAGAGGGCAGTCTAGAAATAAAGTTATTATTATTATTGTTATTATTATTTGAAACACAATGAGATTAGTCCATTAGCAAGCAAGATCACAATGCTGGTTGTTGTATTGGATCACACATCGGACACTTGCCAAGTATCTAGGACTGTGTGATGTATTGGTGAATAATGCATGCAGATCCCTTTTGTAGCTGACAGATGGTAATTTTGTCAGTGTTGATTGTGTTTAAGTGCAGACCAAGGTCTTTAGGCACTGCACCTAGTGTGCCAATCCCCAGTGGGACCACCTTGACTGGCTTGTGCCAGAGTCCTTGCAGTTTGATCTTTAAATCCTCATATCGTGTCAGCTTTTCCAGTTGTTTCTCTTCAATCCTGCTGTCACCTGGGATTGCAACAACTTGTATTGTTGAAGGCTTCCATGAATCACTGGGTTGTTGTACATTTTTAGGGATATATGTTCTAGAACAGTGGTTCTCAACCTGTGGATCCCCAGATGTTTTGGCCTTCAACTCCCAGAAATCCTAACAGCTGGTAAACTGGCTGGGGTTTCTGGGAGTTGTAGACCAAAACACTTGGGGATCCACAGGTTGGGAACTACTCTTCTAGAAGCATTCTCTCCTGACGTTTTGCCTGCATCTATGGCAGGCATCCTCAGAGGTTGTGACCTCACAACCTCTGGGGATGCCTACCATAGATGCAGGCAAAACGTGACCTCACAACCTCTGGGGATGCCTACCATAGATGCTGGCAAAATGTCAGGAGAGAATGCTTCTAGAAAATGGCCATACAGCCCGAAAAACCTACAACAACACAATCCATACTTGGTTTTTGAAAACATTATTATCATTATCATTAATATTAAATATGACAGCCTGGATCACTCTTGAGTTTAGTCTTCCATGATGCTTTGCATTCCAACAGAACACAAAAACAAAGTCAGCAGGGGACTTATGATCAGGCCTTTTGCTTCAAGCATAAATGTGTCTAAGAGCCGATCAGCCAATTAGGCAAAATGAGGTGATAGACATCCGTATTGAAGAACAGGTGCTTGGCAACTCCCAGCGTTACTTGGGGGCAATTTTCTGCCCCTGGGAACATCCGTGGACTGTCAAAAATGTCCAAAACAACCCATCTTGGAGAGCCAGTCAGCAGTCCCCTTTCTGTTGGGAAATGAGCTTTCAACAATAGAAGGGAGGGGGCTTCAATATATTTAAAAGATGAGCTGTTCCAGAAAATGCAACTCACTCCTTTGTGGGGGTCAGGTGCATGGCTATCTGCGGAGTTTAGAGGGATCAGGGCTTGAAATTCAACTTCAGGGGCACGTATGATGTGTATTTTTATATCCTGCTTTATCTCTTCTGAAAGAGACTCAAAGTGGCTTACACTTGACCCAAGCAGTCTCTACAGCGGAAGATTTCAGGGTCAGAACCTAAACCCAACCCCATTCTGCCAGGCAGCAAAAGCACAATCAAAGCACTCCCAGCAGATAGCCATCCAACCTCTGCTTCAAAACCTGTAGAGAAGGAGACTCCACCATCATTATATTCAAGGATTATTATTTATCATCATCATCATCAATTATTATTATTATCATCAATTATTATTATTATCAATTATCTATTATTATTATCAATTATTATTGTGTTGTTGTTATTATTATAGAATCCTAGAGTTAGAAGAGACCACAAGGGCCATCCAGTCCAAACCCTTTTCTGCCATAAATGAACACCACCATCAAAGCCCTCCCGGCAGATGGCCATCTAACCTTTGCTTCAAGACATCTAGAACAAGAGACTCTTATTATCATAATCAGTATGATCAAATTGTTGTTGTTGTTATTTGTTATTATTTAACATTATTATTATTATTATTATTATTATTATTATTATTATTATTATTGAATCCTGGCGATGTCTATTATCAGATAGCAATCTCTTTTTAATAGCTTGTTTTCAAGGAAAAAAACATATTTTATATGCTAAAAAGATTAGTTCTATATACAGAGGAATCACAGGTCTTGTTTTGTGTTAATGTGAGAAGCTCTCTCGCTTCTCATTTGAATAATAATAATAATAATAATAATAGGTAAAGGTAAAGGTTTTCCCCTGACATTAAGTCCAGTCATGAACAACTCTGGGGTGTGGTGCTCATCTCCATTTCTAAGCTGAAGAGCCGGCGTTGTCCATAGACACCTCCAAGGTCATGTGGCCGGCATGACTGCATGGAACATCCATTGATCTACTCACATTTGCATGTTTTCAAACTGCTAGGTTGGCAGAAGCTGGGGCTGACAGCTGGGGCTGACAGCGGAAGCTCATGCCGCTCCCCGGATTCAAACCTGTGAGCTTTTGGTCAACAAGCTCAGCAGCTCAGCACTTTAACCACTGTGCCAAATAATAATAATAATAATAATAATAATAATAATACACTTTATTTATACTCCGCTTTATCTCCCCGGAGGGACTCAAGGTGGATTACAATACACATATGAGGCAAACATTAATTGCCTTTTACACACAGACATACAACACAGACAAAGTCAAAGGCCTTCCCTTTTTTTCATCTCTAGTGTCTGGAGGCGATGCTCAACTCCTCCATGGGGAGGAGCTCTTCTTTCATTTTTCCATACCAAGGAGCCTGTTGCCCATAGCTATCTCCGATTGTGTTGCCAGCATATCTACTAGGCCTGGGCGGTTTCGTTTCGTTAATTCGTAATTCGTTAATAATTCGTTAATTTTTCCAATTACAAAACGATAACGAACCATTCTGGAGCAATCATTAAAAAAACGAATTTTTAAACACGCTTTGTAAATGCTTCGTATTTCGTTATTGTATTCATTTTGTTATTGTTCTGAGGTCGTTTCATTATTATTTCCGCATGTCTGGGCCAGTTTTATGGTTTAATTAGTGAAAAAAAATTATAATATTACACCAACAGTCAAGAACAGAGGGAGAGGGAAGCTTCAGAAGTTTTTGGAGGTTTTTTAGCGTATTTCACGGTCGCGTCCGCCATTAACGAATGGATTCGTTATTGTTTCAGAAATCGATTCGTTAATTTTTTTATCATTTACGAAATTTCGTAAATATCGAACTTTTTAAAAGGAAAATTTTGTAATTATTTTAAATATCAAAATAAAAAAAACCCCCAAATACAAATCGATTTTAGAAACAAATTTTTGCGTTGTTACCCAGGCCTAATATCTACATATCTGCATTGGGCATCCTCTTACTGTCCTGTTGAGGCGGTACCTATCGATCTACTCACATTGCATGCTTTCGAACTGCTAGGTTGGACGAAGCTAGAGCTGACAGTCGGAGCTCACCCTGACTCACAGCTTTGAACTGCCAATTAAGTCACATCTATACACTTAAAGAGAAAGGGGAATGTCAGTTGCTTTTTGATTCTTTTACTCTCATTTCAAGTATGCCAGCTTAAAAGATAGTAATGGGTAAGATTTGGGCCCAGTCACCAAACCCCAGAAAGTCAAAGTTTTAACCAAGTTTAGAAATTGTCTGCAACAATTAAATGTATTGTTGCAAAAGGCTATCTGTAGCAAAGTTCTATAGCAGCTTTCTTTCTTGGGGGCAAAGCATATTGCATTGTTTTGTAAGAGAATTACAAAATCATTTCTCCTGGGCTGTAATGTGGTCGATACTGGGAGAACGGCTTCGTGGAAACAACCAAAACTGGGGGAGGAGCAAGAGTCTAAAAATATCTAGCAATAACATCCTACATTATGATCTTGTAGTTGCTGCATGTAAGCACTTGACTCATCTCCTGGAGTGTTGATTGTATCAGAAATAGACCCACATCCTCCTGGCAGAATAGGTGCAGGAAACAGACAGTGGATTGTATAGGAAGGGAAAGGGCAGCCCTCTCTGCTCTCTGTGGGGTTTCCTACCGGATTGTGTTTCCATTTTAAGGCTGTCAAGGCAATTGTTATGTTCAAAGGAGAAGAAATAATTAAGGCAGCTTCCCATATATAGCCACAAGTTATTGCTTCACTGGCCCAGTATGTGGCAGGTCATTTTGCAAGAACGCATGGGGCATACCCTGTGGATATTGCTGGCCTCCCTTCATCCTTTGCCACTGGCTGTGTTCACTACAGCTAATGTGAGTTGCAGCCCAACAACACTGGGAAAACCACAATTGGCCAGTTAATAGAGGATGGGAACATGCACATTAGAGAGCCATCAAAATAATGACGATGATAATAAATATAATAATAATAATAATAATAATAATAATAATAATAAGGCATTGATGGCCTGCATCAATAGGAGCATAGTGTCTAGATCTAAGGAAGTAATGCTACCCCTCTATTCTGCTTTGGTTAGACCACACCTGGAATATTGTGTCCAATTCTGGGCACCACAATTCAAGAGAGATATTGACAAGATGGAATGTGTCCAGAGGAGGGCGACTAAAATGATCAAGGGTCTGGAGAACAAGCCCTAGGAGAAGCAGCTTAGGGAACTGGGCATGTTTAGCCTGAAGAAGAGAAGGCTTAGAGGAGATATGATAGCCATGTATAAATATGTGAGAGGAAGCCACAGGGAGGAGGGAGCAAGCTTGTTTTCTGCTTCCTTGGAGACTAGGACGCGGAACAATGGCTTCAAACTACAAGAGAGGAGATTCCATCTGAACATTAGGAAGAACTTCCTGAATGTGAGAGCTGTTCAGCAGTGGAACTCTCTGCCCCGGAGTGTGGTGGAGGCTCCTTCTTTGGAAGCTTTTAAACAGAGGCTGGATGGCCATCTGTCAGGGGTGATTTGAATGCATTATTCCTGCTTCTTGGCAGGGGGTTGGACTGGATGGCCCATGAGGTCTCTTCCAACTCTTTGATTCTATGATTCTAATAATAATAATAATAATAATAATAATAATAATAATAAGGGTGCCAATTTACTACCGGGCACAATTTAAAGTGCTGGCGTTGGCCTATAAAGCCTTAAACGGTTCTGGCCCAAGTTACCTATCCGAACGCATCTCCGCCTATGAACCTACTAGGACTTTAAGATCATCTGGGGAGGCCCTGCTCTCGATCCCACCTGCAACTCAGGCACGGTTGGCGGGGACGAGGGACAGGGCCTTCTCGGTGGTGGCCCCTCGGCTGTGGAACGCCCTACCCACAGACATCAGATCAGCTCCCTCATTAATGGCATTTCGGAAGAAAGTGAAAACCTGGTTATTTGAACAGGCGTTTGAATAGGCAGTGCAATGAATTACAATGAATTATAGGAAATCGGAACAACGGATGACGAGCTTGGATTATGATTTTAGTTATGAGACGCTAGTGAGTTGTTTATTGATGTTTACTGATGGTTATTGATGTTAATTGCTTACTGTATTATTGTGTTAATTGTTTTTTAAATGGCTGTACGATGTTTGCATTGAATTTTTGCCGCTACTTGTTGTTAACCGCTCTGAGTCGGCTGAGAAGAGTGGTATACAAATAAAGTAAATAAATAAATAATAAATAATAGTAATAATAGTGTGATCCATTACAACAACCAGCAGAGTGGTCTTGACTGCTGTGGACTCACCTCGTTGTGTTTCAAATAATAATAATAATAATAATAATAATAATAATAATAATAATGTTCGACTTGTGATTTTGTAATACGAAATCCAGCATAGAGATCCCGTTTGCTGTGACATACTGTGCTTTTGTGTCAGTAAAATAATAATAATAATAATAATAATCCAGAGCAGAAGAGAAAACTGGCAAAAGAATGCAATCCATGGACAGTTTCTGGAAAAAATTGAGAGCCAAATTGACAAAGAAAAAACATGGCTGTGGCTCACAAATGGAACTCTGAAAAAGGAGACGGAGGGCCTGATTCCGGCAGCCTAAGAACAAGCCATTTGAACCAAGGCTATCAAAGCCAGAATTGAAAAGTCGACGATAGATCCCAAGTGTAGACTCTGCAAGGAAGCAGATGAAACAATAGATCAGATGCTCAGCTACTGCGAGAAGATCGTGCAGACAGACTACAAGCAGAGGCATAACACCATTGCTCAGATGATTCTCAGGGCAAATTATTTTGCTGAAATATGAAATATTATGGCAAATACAGAAACATGATGGCAAAGAGAGATATTGAGAAGCTGGAATGTGTCCAGAGGAGACCGACTAAAATGATCAAGGGTCTGGAGAACAAGCCCTATGAGGAGCGGCTTAAGGAACTGGGCATGTTTAGCCTGAAGAAGGCTGAGAGGGGATATGATAGCCATGTATAAATATGTGAGAGGAAGCCACAGGGAGGAAGGAGCAAGCTTGTTTTCTGCTTCCCTGGAGACTAGGATGCAGAACAATGGCTTCAAACTACAAGAGAGGAGATTCCATCTGAACATGAGGAAGAACTTCCTGACTGTGAGAGCCGTTCAGCAGTGGAACTCTCTGCCCCGGAGTGTGGTGGAGGCTCCTTCTTTGGAAGCTTTTAAACAGAGGCTGGATGGCCATCTGTCAGAGGTGATTTGAATGCAATATTCCTGCTTCTTGGCAGAATGGGGTTGGACTGGATGGCCCATGAGGTCTCTTCCAACTCTTTGATTCTATGATTCTATGATTCTAAGTGAAAATCCTCCCATCAAATATTTTGTTTTATTGGAGTATTTGTATTGCCTTATAGCTCTTCAGGAAGAGTTTCGGCTTCATCCCAGTGACTTGATGGTAACAAGTGGAGAACGTTTCACACTAGAATGTATTCCCCCAAAAGGACATCCTGAGCCAGTCATCTCATGGAAGAAGAATGGAGTGCCAATAAATGTGGAAAGTGGCCACTATGAGGTAATCTATATAAATAAAAATGTAATATTTGTTTGTGGGATGAACAGAACTCAAAAACCACTGGATGAATTGACACCAAATTTGGACACAATATGCCTAACAACCCAATGAGTGACCATCACTCAAAAATTGATTTTGTCATTTGGGAGTTGTAGTTGCTGGGATTTATAGTTAACATACAATCAAAGAGCATTCTGAACCCCACCAATGATGGAATTGAACCAATATTGGGACACAGAATTCCCATGACCAACAGAAAACACTAGAAGGGTTTGGTGGGCATTGACCTTAAATTTGGGAGTTGTAGTTCACCTACATCCAGACAGCACTGTGGACTCAAACAATGATGGATCTGAACCAAACTCTACATGAATACTCAATATGCCGAAATGTGAACACTGGTGGAGTTTGGGGAACGTAGAATCTTGACATTTGGGAGTTGTAGTTCCTGGGATGTATACTTCACTTACAATCACAGAGCATTCTGAACCCCACCAACGATAGAATTGGGCCAAACCTTCCACACAGAACCCCCATGTGGGCCACAGCAACACGTGACAGGGGACAGCTAGTCTATATAAATAAACATGTAATGTTCGTTTGTGGGATTAACATAACTCAAAAACCAGTGGGCCAACTGACACAAAATTTGGACACCATACACCTGACAACCCAATGTATGTCCTTCACTCAAATATTTTTGATTTTGTTATTTGGGAGTTGTAGTTGCTGGGATTTATAGTTCACTTACAATCAAAGAGCATTCAGAACTCCACCAATTATGGCATTGAACCAAACATGGCATACAGGACTCCCATGACCAACAGAAAACACTAGAAGGGTTTGGTGGGCAGTGTCCTTTGGTTTTGGAGTTGTAGTTCACCTACATTCAGAGAGCACTGTGGACTCAGACAATGATGGATCTGGACCAAACTTGGCACGAATATTCCATATGCCCAATTATGAACACAAATGGAGTTTGGAGAAAATAGACCTTGACATTTGGGAGTTGTAGTTACTGGGATTTATAGCTCACCTACAATCAAAGAGCATTCTGAACTCCACCAAGGACAGAATTGGGGCAGTCTTTCCACACAGAACCCCCGTGACCAACAGAAAATACTTAAGTTCCTCCAGTACAACTCCCTTCATCAAGACAAGAAAATGTAATCAAAGCCCTTTTGACAAAGAGCCATGAAGTCATAGATATATATGATTCACACACAGAGAGATATAGATTTGAAAGGGACCCGTAAAGAAGGATAATGATAATGTTGCATGTTCCAGAGTAGGCAAACCAGACAATCTCCACAACAACACTGACAAAAAACCAGCAAGAAATACAGTTTACCCACAAGCATAAAGAAATTACATATATTATTTTCCAGATCATCTGACTGGGCCACAGCAACGCGTGGCAGGGGACGGCTAGTTGTTAATAAGTTTATCCTCTTTATCCTCTTTTTCAATTATTATATGATGATAATAAAGCTATACTAGGACTTCTTTCTATTTTAGTGTTCATTATATCCTCTATTTCTCTAAATACTTTCCCTAAAAAATTATTTACATAATATATACATATGCCACCACATATGTATATAGGTTCCTGATTCTTGGCATCCTCTCCTGCACTTGTCCAGAGAAACCAAAGTAGTTTCTCTAGAGAGCCATAATTTTCTTTTCTCCCCATATATATAGGTCACCAAAGGAAGGCTTCTGGTATCCCATGCTCTGAGGAGTGATTCGGGAACATACATTTGTATGGCCAGTAACCAAGCAGGGGAGAGAGCGAGCAGAGAAGCTGTGGTGTCTGTCTGGGGTGAGTAGCTCAATAGTGATTGTTCCCATGCATTTTGCTTCTACGCTTTCCAAGGGATTGGGGTCTTTGAACTATAAATGAACACAAGAGTCCAATGTCGGCTAGGCAAAACTACGGTGAGGTGAATCTGTAATTGGTTAAATGGACAAACACAGAGGGTGCTCACCAATGCTTCCTCTTCATCTTGGAAAGAAGTGACAAGTGGAGTGCCGCAGGGTTCCGTCCTGGGCCCGGTCCTGTTCAACATCTTTATTAATGACTTAGATGAAGGGCTAGAAGACATGATCATCAAGTTTGCAGACGACACCAAATTGGGAGGGAGAGTCAATAGTCCAGAGGACAGGAGCAGGATTCAAAACGATCTTGACAGATTAGAGAGATGGGCCAAAACTAACAAAATGAAGTTCAACAGTGACAAATGCAAGATACTCCACTTTGGCAGGAAACATGAAATGCAAAGATACAAAATGGGGGACACCTGGCTCGAGAGCAGTATGTGTGAAAAAGATCTTGGAGTCCTCGTGGACAACAAGTAAAACATGAGCCAACAATGTGATGTGGCGGCAAAAAAAGCCAATGGGATTTTGGCCTGCATCAATGGGAGCATAGTGTCTAGATCTAGGGAAGTAATGCTACCCCTCTATTCCGCTTTGGTTAGACCACATCTGGAATATTGTGTCCAATTCTGGGCACCACAATTCAAGAGAGATATTGACAAGCTGGAATGTGTCCAGAGGAGGGCGACTAAAATGATCAAGGGCCTGGAGAACAAGCCCTATGAGGAGCGGCTTAAGGAGCTGGGCATGTTTAGCCTGAAGAAGAGAAGGCTGAGAGGAGATATGATAGCCATGTATAAATATGTGAGAGGAAGCCACAGGGAGGAGGGAGCAAGCTTGTTTTCTGCCTCCTTGGAGATTAGGACGCGGAACAATGGCTTCAAACTACAAGAGAGGAGATTCCATCTGAACATGAGGAAGAATTTCCTGACTGTGAGAGCCGTTCAGCAGTGGAACTCTCTGCCCCGGAGTGTGGTGGAGGCTCCTTCTTTGGAAGCTTTTAAACAGAGGCTGGATGTCCATCTGTCAGGGGTGATTTGAATGCAACATTCCTGCTTCTTGGCAGGGGGTTGGACTGGATGGCCCATGAGGTCTCTTCCAACTCTTTGAGTCTATGATTCTATGATTCTAGGTTGCAATGAACTCCAACACCTAGAGTTCCCGGAGTCCAACAAGTCCATAATGGGATATGTAATCAAAAACAGTAGCTTTCTCAAACTGTAGTACAGATCTAGGACTGACTGGTAAAAATTGGTGCCCCAATTAATTCTCTGTCAACTAGGGTTGTGCATTCAGGGTAAACCTTGATTGGTTTCGTGTCCTGACTTTAGGTGGGGGTCCCAATCTGTTTTTGTGAGTCTCCTGAAATCGAGAAGGCAGATCTCTGTTTTTGCTCTGGAACCCTGGAAGATCAATTTTCTATTGGACCATTTCTATTGCTGCCTTTGTTAGCCATTCTGAGTCCCATCCCCCCCCCCCCCCCGGGGGTTGAGAAGGGCGGGGTAAAAATGCTGTAAATAAATAAATAAATAAATAATGTGGGGGAATCTTCCCACCCAGGCTCCCCTTCCAGACAAGCGCTTTATTTATTTACTTATTATTTACGACATTTAGATCCCGCCCTTCTCACGCCGAAGGAGACTCAGAGCGGCTTACGAGATATGTACTTGCATGCTGGTCGCTTCTGTCATTAGCTGGTCGCTGATGATCGTGCGATTACTGCTCATGCAGGGAGCTTTGAGACGGTAGAACAGAAGCTCTCCGAAGCTCTAGGTGCCCTTACTGCCTATTACAGGGAAAACCAGCTGATCCCCAACCCATCTAAAACACAGACATGTGCCTTTCATCTCAAGAACAGAGAAGCATCCCGAGCTCTGAAGATCACCTGGGAAGGAATCCCACTGGAGCATTGCAGCGCACTCAAATACCTGGGAGTCACTCTGGACCGTGCTCTTACCTACAAGAAGCACTGCCTGAACATCAAGCAAAAAGTGGGTGCCAGAAACAATATCATACGAAAGCTGACTGGCACAACCTGGGGATCACAACCAGATACAGTGAAGACATCTGCCCTTGCGCTGTGCTACTCTGCTGCTGAGTATGCATGCCCAGTGTGGAACACATCTCACCACACTAAAACAGTGAATGTGGCTCTTAATGAGACATGCCACATTATCACGGGGTGTCTGCGCCCTACACCACTGGAGAAATTACACTGCTTAGCCAGTATTGCACCACCTGACATCCGTCGGGAAGTAGCAGCCAATAGTGAAAGGACCAAGGCAGAGACATCTCCAGCTCATCCCCTGTTTGGGTATCAGCCAGCACGTCAACGACTTAAATCTAGACATAGTTTTCTAAGATCTACAGAGACACTAGCTGGAACACCTCAGCAAGCGAGAGTCCAAAAGTGGCAGACTCAAACCCAGCACCTCAACCAATGGCTGATACCAAATGAGAGACTCCCCCCTGGGCACACAGAAGACTGGGCGACTTGGAAGGCACTGAACAGACTGCGCTCTGGCACCACAAGATGTAGAGCCAACCTTCAGAAATGGGGCTATAAAGTGGAATCCTCGACATGCGAGTGCGGAGAAGAGCAAACCACTGACCACCTGCTGCAATGCAACCTGAGCCCAGCCACATGCACAATGGAGGACCTTCTTGCAGCAACACCGGAAGCACTCCAAGTGGCCAGATACTGGACAAAGGACATTTAACCAACTACCAAACTCACAAGTTTTGTATTTGTCTGTTTGCTTGCTTTGTTCTGTTAGAAATGTAATATAATGGACTGGTTGCTCTGACACGACAAACAAACACGATATTTGTTGTTCATTCGTTCAGTCGTCTCATCATTGAGGTGCTCAAGCTCCAGCGCCCCGACAAGGCGGTGACCCTTTGCTGGAGAAACACGATATATATATATATATATATATATATATATATATGTACATACAATATATTATATTATTAGCATAGTACAATATCAGTATTATATATTACTATATTGTACTATACCATTATTATTAGTAATATTACATGTAATATAAAATATAAAATTATAATATCATATTATTGTTAGTATTATATTGCATTACATTATAATATTTATTCATTTATGTATTTAAGGGGGCTTCTTCTTACCTTCTGTTTCTACTCTAGAGGAGGTACTTTTTGGGTCTGCATGCCACACGCGCACTGTCTTTTCAAGGAGAGTGCACATGTGGCATGGCATGCAGGCCCAGAAAGCGTGCATGCCTGCCAGTGCCTGCAGCCAAGTGTGTCTTGCTCTAGAGTAGGCTGTAGACACTGGTGTAGGTGCATGCGCTTTCTGGGTTTGCACACCACACACACACACACATACACTCTCTTTCCAAGGCAAGGAGGCGAGTTGACTTATTTAGAACTGATGGACTGCCCTTGGATAATGATTTAAATCAATGACTGCTGACTGTTGGTATCTATTTTTATATTTTTATACAGTTTTATACTGTTTATACTGTTTTATATTGTTATTATTACATTGCTGTTAATTGTATATTTATGTTTTGATGTGGGCGCCATGGGGTGCCACTTTGTTAGCCGTCCTGAGTCCCTCTGTGGAGGTTGAGAAAGCACGGGATATAAAAGCCCTAAATAAATAAATAAATTCTGGGAGGCGCTCATATGAATGCGAAAGCAGGCTTGAAGCCGGGCTCAGCTCCAGCTTGCTTTCATGTTGAGCTAATTTTCATGTGGGGAGGGAACTTCCCATTTTGTGCTCCCATAGAACCAAAAGAAACAAAAAGAAGGGAGAAACTAATTCTGTGCACAACTCTTTTGTCAATCCATTTTTTCAGATGTTTTCAAAATGTCCTTGTTTTTATCTCCTTCAACACCCCCCTTTCTCCTTAGCTTACTTCTGTTTCTGCAGACTTTGGACCTATGGTGACATGAAATAATGCATGGAAAATATTGTAATATTTGGTAGAATGGGAGGCAATAGGAAAAGAGGGACACCACATTAAAGGGAGATTGCTAGACCCAAACAGAGCAGTTGATGATCGCTAATAACAACAGCAACAATGAGGTGTTGTGTGGTTTCCGGACTGTATGGTCGTGTTCAAGCAGCATTTTTTCCTGGTGTTTCACCTGCATGTGTGGCTGGCATCTTCAGAGGATCCATTGTTTTAGTGGACCCAGAAACAAAAAGTAGAGGATACTATTCAGGTAGCACCATGGATGAAAATGATTTCTGCTGGTTAAGATCCACGAAAATCCACGAAAATCCACGAAAAGATCCATCAATAGGAGCCTAGTGTCTAGATCTAGGGAAGTAATGCTACCCCTCTATTCCGCTTTGGTTAGACCACACCTAGAATATTGTGTCCAGTTCTGGGCACCACAATTGAAGAGAGATATTGACAAGCTGGAATGTGTCCAGAGGAGGGCGACTAAAATGATCAAGGGTCTTGAGAACAAGCCCTATGAGGAGCGGCTTAAGGAGCTGGGCATGTTTAGCCTGAAGAAGAGAAGGCTGAGAGGAGATATGACAGCCATGTGAGAGGAAGCCACAGGGAGGAGGGAGCAAGCTTGTTTTCTGCTTCCTTGGAGACTAGGACGCGGAACAATGGCTTCAAACTACAAGAGAGGAGATTCCATCTGAACATGAGGAAGAGCTTCCTGACTGTGAGAGCTGTTCAGCAGTGGAACTCTCTGCCCCCGAGTGTGGTGGAAGCTCATTCTTTGGAAGCTTTTAAACAGAGGCTGGATGTCCATCTGTCAGGGGTGATTTGAATGCAATATTCCTGCTTCTTGGCAGGGGGTTGGACTGGATGGCCCATGAGGTCTCTTCCAACTCTTTGATTCTATGATTCTATGAAAAGGGACTCCATTTAATTCCTACATGGTTGAGAACTGCCGTCAAGATGAGACACAATTTGTTTTGATTGAATTGTCCCAATCTCCCATTCTAGAGAAGCCAACAATCAGCCGACGACCTAATGATGTTCAAGCTAAACCTGGCAGCACTGTGCAGTTCATGTGTGGAATCCATGGAGACCCAACCCCAGTGGTGCAGTGGCACAAGGAGGACGGAGAGATGCCTGCAGGAAGGTGAGCATAATTTGTTATATTTGGAATTCCTTTCTCTTTCGGTGCCGCCACAACTTTCGCATGACTTGTGAAAGTAGAAAGTGGATATCAATAAATTAAACCACTCAGTTGGTTTAAATTGGATTAGGAATATTGACGAGGAGATGGAGAGAGCACTCACCATAATCTCTACACATACCAAGGGTGGGAAACCTAAGCCTCTAGATCAGGCATGGACACACTTAGGCCTTTGAGGTGTTTTGGACTTCAACTCCCAGAACTTCTAACAGCCTCAGGTCTCTTCCTTTTCCCCCTCAGCCACTTAAGTTAGAAATTAGGAATCAGACACTGTTAGGAATTGTCCTACCTGTCCGAACGCACCTTCCCCTATGAACCTTTGCGGAAATTAAGATCTTCTGGGGAGGCCCTGCTCTCAGTCCTGCCACCATCACAGGTGCATTTGGTAGGGACGAGAGACAGGGCCTTCTCAGTGATTGCCCCTCAGCTATGGAACTCCCTTCCTAATGAGATCAGGTCAGCCTCCTCCCTCTTGTCCTTTAAGAAGGATGATAAAAACATGGCTGTGGGACTGAGCCTTTGGGACTGTGTAATGAGGCAGCGATAGGAACTCTTAGTATGCCAACCAAATTCGATATGATTGTTGAAACAGTTCTAACTAGAAGGTTTTAACGTCAAGATAAGTGACTTTTAAGCTTTTGTATGTAGTATGTTTCGGCACTTAATGTTTGCCGTTTATATGTTGTGCTCCGCCCTGAGTCCCCTTTCGGGGTGAGAAGGGCAGAATATAAATGCTTAAATGAATGTTATATAAATAAAAATGTAATGTTCGTTTGTGGGATTAACAGAACTCAAAAACCACTAGACAAATTGGCACCAAATTTGGACACAATACACCTAACAACCCAATGTATGTCCTTCACTCAAAAAATGATTTTGTCATTTGGAAGTGGTAGTTGCTGGGATTTATTGTTCACTTACAATCAAAGAGCATTCTGAACCCCACCAATGATGGAATTGAACCAAACTTGACACACAGTTCTCCCATGACCAAGAGAAAATACTGGAAGCGTTTGGTGTGCAGTGTCCTTTGGTTTTTGAGTTGTAGTTCACCTACATCCAGAGATCACTGTGGACTCAAACAATGATGGATCTGGACCAAACTCTACATGAATACTCAATATGTCCAAATGTGATCACTGGTAGAGTTTGGGGAAAATAGAATCTTGACATTTGGGAGTTGTAGTTGTTGGGATTTATAGTTCACCTACAATTAAAGAGCATTCTGAACCCCACCAATGATGGAATTGAATCAAACTTGGCACACAGTTCTCCCGTGACCAAGAGAAAATACTGGAAGCGTTTGGTGTGCAGTGTCCTTTGGTTTTTGAGTTGTAGTTCACCTACATCCAGAGATCACTGTGGACTCAAACAATGATGGATCTGGTCTGGACCAAACTCTACACAAATACTCAATATGTCCAAATGTGATCACTGGTAGAGTTTGGGGGAAATAGAATCTTGATATTCGGGAGTTGTAGTTGCTGAGATTTATAGTTCACCAACAATCACAGAGCATTCTGAATCCCACCAACGATAGAATTGGGCCAAACCTCCCACACAGAACCCCCATGTGTGGGGCAACGCATGGCAGGGGATGGCTAGTAAATAATAAATAAGTCCAAAACACCTCAAAGGCCCAAGTTTGTCCATGCCTGATCTAGATGGTTTGGACCAACCACCATCATCAGTGGTTGGAGATTGTGGGAACATTCGACTCTAGAAAATGATGTATTTGCTTATTGAACCCAGAGTTTAGTATTTGATGTGGCATATGATCTGTGCTTGCCCCTTTACCCCCAAAAGTGTAAAGATATACATTTTTGTTGGGTAATCACTGCGGAGTTGAGTAATGGGCGGACATGTGACAACCAAGCATCTTGTATCTTCACCTGCAGGTATGAAGTCAGCCAAGAAAACATCCTTCAGATTCATGATGTGACCATAAATGATGCAGGCAAATACATCTGCACCGCTCATAATGATGCAGGAACTATCTCTGCCAAAGCAACTTTAACTATTGAGGGTAAGAAACTTTATCTACAGGATTAACCAGGGCAATACTTACTCTCGAAAAGATTGGCACCAGGACTTGGCACTTGTCAAGATCTGTGTCCCAGCAGAGGGCTGTAAATAATTGCTACTGCTTCTTCTAATATAGTATAGTATAGAAAAGTATGGTATTATGATGCCACTTTAACAGCCATAGTAACAACACTGTTACTGTGTTATGGATGATTTTATTTTAATTTTATATTGCTTGTTGTATTTTATGTTTTATGTAATTTATCATGCTATTGTTTGTGTTTTTGACTTCATTTATTGTATTGTTCTGTAGGGCTTGGCCTCATGTAAGCCACCCTGAGTCCCCATCGGGGAGATGGTGGCAGGATATAAATAAAGATTATTATTATTATTATTATTATTATTGAGCCCCCGGTGGCGCAGTGGGTTAAAACCCTGTGCTGGCAGGACTGAAGACCGACAGGTTGCAGGTTGGAATCCGGGGAGAGGCTGATGAGCTCCCTCTATCAGCTCCAGCTCCTCATGCAGGGACATGAGAGAAGCCTCCCACAAGGATGATTAAACAACAAAATCATCCGGGCGTCCCCTGGGCAACGTCCTTGCAGACGGCCAATTCTCTCACAACAGGATGCTCCTGACACGACAAAAAAATTATTATTATTATTATTATTATTATTATTATTATTATAGTTGCAATCTCATCCAGCTTGTAGGATCTTCCTCTTCAATAAGGACTGGGCTTTAGCACACCTGGTAAATCACTAGCAATGATAAGATCTACCAACCAAAGCTGGTCAGCGTGAGTGCCTGACTATCAGCCCAGCTCATTGTTTATCTAAGCAGTTCAAAAACAACTTGAGCTGTACGTAGAGAAATTAGTTACAACTAAACAAACGAGGGAGGTATTTTACGACACTATAAAGAAAAATATCAGAAAATGTCCTGCAACCAAAAGGAAGGAGGAAGTCCTGATGGCTCTTTGTCATAGAGGATGGAGTGACAGCTCCCCCTTGTGGCTGGAGTCGAGCACAACCTCCAAGGCTCCAAAAAGCTGGACGTTGACACAGCATACCTCCTTTCTGTTCTGGCTATTTCTGTCTTGTCTGTCCAAAACAGCATTGAATGTTTGCTGTGTATGTGTACTGAGATCTGCCCTGAGTTTTCTTGGGGAGAAAAGCAAAATATAAATAAAGTGTTGTTGTTATTATTATTATTATTGCCATCTTGATCACAATTTGAAATCGTTTCGCCATATGAGCCCTGGTTGTTGTTGTTGTTATATTTATTTATTTATACCCTGTTTGGGTATCAGCCAACACGTCAACGACTTAAATCTAGAAATAGTTTTTTAAGATCTATAGAGACACTCGCTGGAACACCTCAGCAAGCGAGAGTCCAAAAGTGGCAGGCTCAAACCCAGAACCTCAACCAATGGCTGATACCAAATGAGAGACTCCCCCCTGGGCACACAGAAGACTGGACAACTTGGAAGGCGCTGAACAGACTGCGCTCTGGCACCACAAGATGCAGAGCCAACCTCAAGAAATGGGGCCACAAAGTGGAATCCTCGACATGCGAGTGTGGAGAAGAGCAAACCACTGACCACCTGCTGCAATGCAACCTGAACACATGCACAATGGAGGACCTCCTTGCGGCAACACCAGAAGCACTCCAAGTGGCCAGATACTGGTCAAAGGACATTTAATCAACTACCAAACTTGCAAATTTTGTGTTTTGTCTGTTTGTTTGTTTGTTTGTTTTGTTCTGTTAGAAATGTAATACAATTGACTGGTTGTCCTGACACGACAAATAAATAAATTTATACTCTGCTTTTTTCTCCACAAAAGAGACAATAATAATAATAATAATAATAATAATAATAATAATCTTTATTTATACCCCACCACCATCTCCCCAAAGGGGACTCGGGGCTACTTACATGAGGCCAAGCCTGGTGTGCTTGAAGCCTGGCCCTTATTAAGCAGCTTCATGGTTCCCATCTATGAAATATTAGAGTGTATGAAATTAGAAGAAAGATTGGGTTCTCCAAGGATACATTTTAGGTTTGTTTCTTGGTCTCTAGATCCACTGGACACTGGTCAGAGGGAGCAGGATGCATCAGAAGTTGCCCCGAAGGAACTAATGAGTGCCAGAGTTTACCTCCTTAATGTCACTGCTGTCCCTTCTGCTCCAGCAGCTCATCTACACTGGAAGGTATGTAGATGGAACTACTAATTGCTTTAAAAAAAATCAGGATTTTACTGAGTCAAAATGGATCTTGAAGGCAAACAATTACCTTGCTATCAGTCCTAACCACTGCACATAAAAGTGATTGCTTGTAGAAAACCTTTCAGAATCTCCTAGCTAGCATGCTTAGTAACCATATAGGATAGCGGGTTCTAAGGCTGGATCTACACAGCCCTATATACCAGGATCTCATCCCAGATTATCTGATTTAAACTGGATTATATGAGTCTACACTGCCAGATAATATGGGATAATCAAATAATCTGGGATTGGATCCTGGGATATAGGCATTGTAGATCCCACCTAAGAGTTGTAAACCAAAAATGATTTCGTAAGACTTTTATAGTTTGGTCCCAACACCAATTTGTCTACATTTATTCAAATACATTTTTTAAAAATCCAACATTTTTAAACCTGCAAAGTAAATTGTGAAGTTGAACAGATCTTCACATTTGTTGCTACTAAATTGTTTAGACTGGTTTTGATATATCAGCTACAAAATGTTTGACAGAATTATGGATTTGAAATATCAGTTTGCTATTTATTTATGTATTTGTTGTTTATTTATTTCCTCAATCTGTTTGATTGTAATTTGTTTTACCAAACTGCACTTATCTGCATACTTCTGAAAATGTGTGTAGTATATATGTATGTATGTATGTATGTGTATGTGTGTGTGTGTGTGTGTGTGTGTGTGTGTGTATATATATATATATATATATATCCATACAAAAATGTTTTCTAGAATGGAGAAAACTGCCTTGTAAAAGTATGTACATTTGAAGAAGTGTGCACACACTATATGGAAATAATTATTCCAAATGTATTAGAAAAAAGTGTAGAAAGAACTTCATAGTGGCAAAATGAGAATGAAATAAAGAGACTACGGCCCCATTGCACTGCCATATAAAGGATCCCCTCAGGCAGCAACCAGCCAGATTTTGAAGCTGCAAGGCCATTAAATGCTAATCAAGGTGGCTAGTTGCAACATTCACACCTGCCTCAAGCAAACAAGAGTTCTTTCTCCCACTCTGGATATTCCACAGATATATAAACCTCACTTGCTTAGTTTTCAAGAGACCTCACTACCTCTGAGGATGCCTGCCATGGATGTGGGCAAAACGTCAGGAGAAAATGCTTCTGGAACATGGTCATACAGCCTGAAAAATTCAAAGCAACCCTGGCATATAATAGCTTGAAGCTGCATTATATGGTCAGTGTAGGCTCATATAATATAGTTAAACTGCATTACACTGCATGATATGAATCTATACTGACCACGTAATGTAGTTTCGGATTGCATTATATGGCAGTTTAGATGGTGCTGAGTAACAAATCTTTCAGTGGCTAGTAATCTATATTCTCTCTGAATCAAACTTTGGACATAAAACCACATTTCCTGTCTATTTCTCTGAAGCTCATCCCTACTAGCCAGACCAAGAATGTAGAAAGTTTTGTGGTCTTCTACCGCTCTCTGCTGCCTGTGGTCACAGACTGGGATGAATGGAATGTGCCAAGAGACCACCGTACTATTATTGCAGGACTTGAGAGAGGCTATACCTATGAATTCAAGGTGCGACCATATTCAGAGAAAGGCCGTGGCTTGGACAGCAATATGAGACACCTCTGGATCCCAGAAGAAGGTATGCAAACGCAAACTGTAATTTTGCTACTGTTATGAATTGTAATGTAAATATCTTATGTATCCACTGGACTAAATTTAGCACAAATACCCAATACGCCCAAATTTGAATACTGGTGAGGTTGGGAGAGGATTGATCTTGTCATTTGGGAGTTGTAGTTGCTGGGATTTATAGTTTAGTGTTGAGATTCACTTCACAATTCAGCAGCAGATCAGTTGCACAACTTCAGCACTTTCCAGTAGCTTCTTCCTGCATAGTATTTTCAGTCAAATGCTCCCACAGCCTGCAGTCACTCTGGAATCTTTTACAGACACTTGAGCACATGCCCGGCCATTGTCAGTTTTACAATTGTCTTTCCCCCAGTATAGAGGACATTACAAACTTACCACAGCATACAGTTATATCTTGTCTTAGCAGACAGGTTCTTTTAATTACATAGAGCCTTCGACGAACAACATCACAGCACAAGGAGAGGGGAAATATACACTGTACATGACTTCCTTATATACAATTCTATACAATTACACATAGCAATCTCTGATTGGTTCCCAACTCATTAACTTAACTCAGACCCAGGATTACATCATTCACAATCACCTGGACTAGGCCAGAACACATTCCCCAAATGAAGTTCTATATACAGTTAATACATGACTCAGCATTTCCAATAGAAGCCTATTAGCAGTGCATGACTCAGCTATATTACATTACAATACATTGTAAAACCTGACATTTAGCTACAATTAAAGAGCATTCTGAACCCCACCAATGATTGTATTGAACCAAACTTGGCACACAGGAGTCCCATAACCAACAGAAAGTACTAGAAGGATTTGGTGTGCATTGACCTTGAGTTTTGGAGTTGTAGTTCACCTACATCCCAAGAACACTGTGGACTCAAACAATGATGGATCTGGACCAAACTTGGCACTGATATTCTATATGTCCAAATGTGAACACTGGTGGAGTTTGGGGAAAATAGACCTTGACATTTGGGAGTTGTAGTTGCAGGGATTTATAGTTCACCTACAAAGAGCATTTTGAACCCCACCAATGAGAGAATTGGCCCTCCAAGGTCATTTACCCGGCCCTCGCTCAGGGTCAACTTAAGTCTGAAACGACTTGAAAGCACACAACAACAACAATCCTATCTCATCGGCCAAAAGCAGGCCCACACTCCCCATTGAAATATTAATAAGTTTATATTTGTCAAAATTGTTCTTAATTTTAATTATTGTATTGTTTTAAAGTGTTTTTTGAACTACAAATAAGATATGTGCAGTGTGCATAGGAATTCATTCATGTTTTTTTTTTTCAAATTATAATCTGGCCCTCCAACAGTTTGAGGGACTGTGACTGGCCCTATGTTAAAAAAGTTTGAGGACCCTTGAGTTAAACCCTTGTGCTGCTGAACTACTGACCTGAAGGTTGGCAGTTCGAATCTATGAGATGGGGTGAGCTCCCATCTGTCAGCCCTGGTTCCTGCCAACCTAGCAGTTCAAAAACATGGAAACGTGAATAGATAAATAGGTACCGCTTTGGCAGGAAAAAGGAAAGAGACGCTCCAAACAATCTTGCCAGCTACATGACAACGCAGGCTCCTTGGCTTGAAAATGGAAAAAAGCACCTTCCAGACTTAGAGATGAACATCACCTCCAAAAACCGGAAATGAAAAGAGAAGCCTTGCTTTTGTTTGTGTTCGTGTGTCACATGTGATTGTAAATTCATTGAATGTTTGCCTGTCTATGTAAATGCTATAATTTGCTCTGAGTTGCCTAGGGTAGAAGTGAGGAATATAAATAAAGTGTATTATTATTATTATTATTATTATTATTATTATTATTATTATTTAGCATAATGAATCTAAAAGCCATGTATGCGCTTAGCAACGAAGATCACTTCTGCTTATTTGAACCATTTTAAATCTATTTTCTTTTAAAATCTATTTTTTTTTAAATCTTCTGAAGTTGGCTGTAGCTTCAGGCCTTTCCAAGGGTTTTGGATAGCAATCAAATAATAATAAACAACCAGGCACAGATTAACACCTCCCAGCAAGAGATTTTCCCAGGCTCAGGCAGGCCTTCAAATGCTAATGAAGGTGATCAGCTGAAACATTCACACCTAACTGCAGCAGAGAAGAGCTCTTTGCCCCACCCCAGCCATTCCACAGATACATAAACCCACTGTCCTAATTCCAACAGACCTCACTACCTCTGAGGATGCTTGCCATAGATGCAGGCGAAACGTCAGGAGAAATGCCTCTAGAACATGGCCCTATAGCCCGAAAAAACCCACAAGAACCAAATAATAATAATAATAATAATAATAATAATAATAATCTTTATTTGTACCCCGCTACCATCTCCTCAAGGGACTCGGTGCGGCTTACATGAGGCCAAGCCTGCAGTACATCAATAAAACAAAGGCAATAACAAAAAAATCAGTACAAAACAGTAAAATAAATATCAACAAAAATAAACAATAAACAATAACAATAACATACAAGCATTTAAAAATCTGGTCCTGTTATTTGATATATGGGCAGCCTTAGGGTTCAGATGCAGTGCAGGAATAAATTTACTATTTTGTATATTTTTAGTAATATGTGCCTTTGCATGCATTGTTGTCATCCTATAAGCTGCATTGGACCAAATTCTTGGAGAAAAGCTAGAATATAAGATAAGTGATTGATTGATTGGGGTCTGCTGTAACTCCAGCAATTACGCAGCAATTGGCGCTTTTCCCCCCCCCCCCCCATATGGAAAGTTTTAAATGAATGCTTCCTTTCTTTTTAGTGCCAAGTGGTGCTCCTCAAAGCATCAGCATAACTACATTTCAAGATGGCAATGGGACGGTGATAATCCACTGGGCACCTCCTCCGCATGAAACACACAATGGCATCATTAAAGCCTACCAGGTAAAGAGAAATGAGCACAAAACATAAGTTGGGAACCGCTCTCTCTCTCTGTATATGTACATTCAAGTCACTTGTTAACTTATGATGACCCCCATGGATTTCATAGGTGTGTTTTTAAAGGTAAGAAACACTTTTGTCATTTCCTTCCTTTGAAATATAGCCTACAGCACACAGTATTTGTTATCAGTCTCCCATCTAAGTACTTACTTAGATGTTACTTAGGAGTTACTCTTGACCATGCTCTGACTTATAAGAAGCACTGCTTGAATATCAAGCAAAAAGTGGGTGCTAGAAATAACATCATATGAATGCTGACTGGCACAACCTGGGGATCACAACCAGATACAGTGAAGACATCTGCCCTTGCACTTTACTACTCTGCTGCTGAATACACATGCCCAGTGTGGAATACATCTCACCACGTTAAAACAGTAGATGTGGCTCTTAATGAGATATGCTGCATTATCACAGGATGTCTATCCCTACACTATTGGAGAAATTATACTGTTTAGCCTATATTGCACCACCTGACTTCTGTCGAGAAGTAGCAGCCTGTAGAGAAAGGACCAAGGCAGTGACATCTCCAGCCCATCTCTGTTTGGATATCAGCCAGCATACTAACGTTTTAAATCAAGAAATGGCTTCCTAAGATCTACAGTGATACTCGCAGGAATACGTTAGCAAGCAAGAGTCCAAAAGTGGCAGGCAAAAACCTGGAACCTCAGTGATTGATACCAGATGAGAGACTGCCTCCTGGGCACACAGAAGACTGGGCAACCTGGAACGTGCTGAACAGGCTGCACTCTGGCACCATGGCATGCAGAGCTAGCCTTAAGAAATGGGGCCACAAAGCGGAGTCCACAACATGCAAGTACATAGAAGAACAAACCACAGACTACGAGGGTTGAATGAAAAGTAATGCCTCCACCTTCGTTACTTGGGTTTGGATGGTAATATTTTAATAAATCAAACGCAGAAATAATCCTTAAAATGTGCTCTTTAACTACTACTATTCACTTTTCCACATAATCACCAGACAATTGGATACATTTTTGCTAATGATGAAAAAGTTTTCTGAAGCCGTCATAGAAGAAGTTGACACCCTGTTTCTGCAACCATCATCTCACAGTTCTCTCAACACCTTCATCAGAAGCATAATGATGTCCCCACAGATCTTCTTTAATTATCAGGAACAGATGGAAGTCAGATGGCGCTAAATCTTGACTATATGGAGGATGTCGTATGGTGGTGAGATCCAGTCTCTGAAGTTTCAAATCTGTGTGCTTTCATTTCGGGCGTCAGCATCTTGGGTACCCATCATGCACAGATCTTCTGATAGCCAAGCAAAGCAATAATGTGACCCACACATTCTTGTGAAATGCCGATTATGCTTGAAATTTCTCTCTGACTTTAGATCGTCCTGAATCAATCTGTCAAACTTTTGCTTGTGAAGCACAGTGGTTGCTGTCACAGGACGTCCAACTGTTGGCCAAGCAAGTCAGATATTCCCACCTCAACATCTTTAAACTTTCTCACCCAATGACACACAGTACTCACATCAACACAATCATCATAAACATCTTGCATTCTCTGATCTCCTTTGAGGTGACACCTTCTGCTGTCAAGAATTCAATGACTTAAGTCACATTGACCAACCGTCTGTGCAGGGTTCCGTACTTTACACTTTAACAACATAACCGTTCAATGCTAAGGCTTCCTGTGAAATGGAACTGTAGAGGAGAGTCTACTGAACAAGCCAGTACCTGCCGCATAACGGTACTGCCATCTGTTGAGGAGTTGCAAATGTGGAGGCATTATTTTTCATTCAACCCTCATACAATGCAACCTGAGCCCTGCCACACATACAATGGAGGACTTTCTCACAGTGATACCAAAGGCACTCCAAGTGGCCAGCTTCTGGTCAAAGCACATTTAATATAATGCCAAGTTTATAACTTTGTGTTTTTAAATACATTACAACTGTACTCTCAATTTGCTTCTGACACGATAAATAAATAAATCCAAGTACTATCTAGGGCTGGCACTGCTTCACTTCCAACATTTGGGGAATTCTGGCACTCACCTTTGTTGTTCATTCGTTCAGTCGTCTCCGACTCTTCGTGACCTCATGGACCAGCCCACGCCAGAGCTCCCTGTTGGCCGTCACCACCCCCAGCTCCTTCAAGATCAGTCCAGTCACTTCAAGGATGCCATCCATCCATCTTGCCCTTGGTCGGCCCCTCTTCCTTTTACCTTCCACTTTCCCCAGCATAATTGTCTTCTCTAGGCTTTGCTGTCTCCTCATGATGTGGCCCAAGGACTTCAACTTTGTCTCTAGTCTCCTTCCCTCCAATGAGCAGTCGGGCTTTATTTCCTGGAGGATGGACTGGTTGGATCTTCTTGCAGTCCAAGGCACTCTCAGGACTTTCCTCCAACACCACAGTTCAAAAGCATCGATCTTCCTTCGCTCAGCCTTCCCTAAGGTCCAGCTCTCACATCCGTAGGTGACTACAGGGAATACCATGGCTTTGACTAGGCAATGGATCTTGGTTGCCAGTCTGATGTCTCTACTCTTTACTATTTTATCGAGACTGGACATTGCTCTCCTCCCAAGAAGGAAGCGTCTTCTGATTTCCTGGCCACAGTCTGCATCTGCACTCATCTTTGCACCTAGAAATGCAAAGTCTGTCACGGCCTCCACATTTTCTCCCTCTATTTTCCAGTTGTCAATCATTCTTGTTGCCATAATCTTGGTTTTTTTTATGTTTAGCTGCAACCCAGCTTTTGCGCTTTCTTCTTTCACCTTGATTAGAAGGCTCCTAAGCTCCTCCTCGCTTTCGACCATCAAAGTGGTGTCATCTGCATATCTGAGGTTGTTAATGTTTCTTCCAGCAATTTTCACCCCAGCTTTGCATTCATCAAGCCCCGCACATCGCATGATGTATTCTGCATACAAGTTAAAAAGATTGGGTGAGAGGATGCAGCCTTGCCGTACGCCTTTCCCAATCTTGAACCAGTCTGTTGTTCCGTGGTCAGTTCTGACTGTTGCTACTTGGTCCTTGTACAGATTCCTCAGGAGAGAGACAAGGTGGCTTGGGATTCCCATCCCACCAAGAGCTTGCCACAATTTGTTATGATCCACACCGTCAAAGGCTTTAGAATAGTCAATGAAGCAGAAATAGATGTTTTTCTGAAACAACCTAGGAGGTGATAAAGAACTGAAAGCATCTCAAGGAAAATATTAACAGTACAAAATCAAGGGAAGATGAGAAATGAGGTTTGATGGGGAAATGTAGCAAACTGAAGTTGCAGCACTTCAACTGATAGCCAGTGAATGTCCTTCAGGGTACTGCTGTGCTAGCATTTCTGTTCTGTTTTGTTTTCTCTATATTATACATATGAAACTGGTGGATTGACTGAATTTATTAAAGTTCTAGTGCTGCTTTGTACAGTGCTGGCTGTTGTCAGCGAAACAGTGAATTGATTCTGAGTTTTAGACAGACTTTTAGGGGAGCAAGTTGAGCTCACATCCCCCAGATAAGTTCAGCACCTTGGAGAGTTCCTTGAGTTAAACTGATACTGGACTGACCATCCCATTATTATGGGAGCTTCCAGCCATTACTGGCTTTGTTACTATGTGCTACAACATTTTTAGCTGCATGCCCTCAAAAATAATATTGGTTTTCTTTCTTGTGTACTATCGTTTTGTTGAAATGTTGTTTTGCACTGCTCTGAGTGCTTAAAATCTAGTGATTTTGTATTGCTCCTTGTTTACAGGTCTGGGTCTTGGGCAATGAAACTCATCATGGATTCAATAAGACAGTCGATGCAGGAACGCATAGCCTGGAAGCAACAGGACTGATTAACAGACTGAAATACTGTGTCCAGGTAGCAGCAGTCAACGGAGCAGGAATTGGCATGGCTAGTAATCCAGTATGCAGTGCGGCAGGTCAGAGGTGGTATTTTGTAATTGATCTCTTAGGTTTCAGATACACTAAATTCCTTCACAGCTTTTTTATTTGACAATACGGATCACAAGCAAGAAACAGTGGCCTCTTATCCATTGCACTTTTCCCTACATTTTTAAAAAATAATTTTTATTAAAATTTTATAGAATTACCTAGAAAGAGGGGAAATATTTGAAAGAAGATAGAAAAGTAGGAAAAATAGATTAACACCCACTCCCAACCAACAGTTCAAAAATCTATATATCCGGGGGGGAAAATGAAAAAACAAGAGAGAAAAAAAGAAAAAAAGAAAAAAAAACCACACACAAAAAAGTGATAGCTATATATATTTAAAAAAATGACTTTCATCTCATCTTCAGGTTCTTAGTCTCATTAGTTATCCAATTTTTTTTTTTAAAAAAAACCCAAAACCATTTCCTCTTATTCTCTTCTTTCTTTATCATAGTCACTAAAGAGGGCCCAATCCATCCTCTTTGTCGGGTTCCCGGTATTTTTTTTCAAAAAAAAGTTCATCCATTTCCCTTATTTCTCTGATTTTTTCCAACCATTCGTTTTCCCTATATTTTTTCAATGTAATGTTCTTTCTATTAATTCATTCATTAAAGGTATAGTAAGCCTTCCATAACTATGAGTTCAACCCATCACAGATTCAAAATGGAGGTGGTGGAAAGGCACTAGGTCATCATTCTCCACCTCTGAAGAGCTCACCAACAGAAGAGAGAACAATTGGAAGGATTATTATTATTATTATTATTATTATTATTATTATTTTAAATAATAGGGATTCCAGAATTTTCTGTAAGGAGTCCTAGAACGAGACTCCCATGGACACCAAATGCCTGCTGTATATCCTACTTTACTTCCAGCATGGGATGCAAAATGGCTCATGGATCAAACCAAGGTCCTCATGTGTGCACACAATACAAGCCGTCCTCTTTGTGATTTACACAGCTGTAAGATGTGCTACAGGAGCCCCCGGTGGCACAGTGGGTTAAACCACTGAGCTGCTAAACTTGTTGACTGAAAGGTCACAGGTTCTCATCCAGGAAGCGGCGTAAACTTCCGCTGCCAGCCCCAGCTTCTGCCAACCTAGCAGTTCGAAAACATGCAAATGTTAGTAGATCAATAGGTACCGCTCTGGTGGGAAGGTAACGGCGTTCCATGCAGTCATGCCAGCCTCCATGACCTTGGAGGTGTCTACGGACAACGTTGGCTCTTTGGCTTAGAAATGGAGATGAGCACCACACCCCAGAGTCGGACATGACTGGACTTAATGTCAGTGGAAAACCTTTACCTTTACCTTAAGATGTGCTACACATGCAGAATGGACTTTTTATCCAATGTGTAATAGTCATATCTATCTGATGGTGCTGTAAGAAGAGCATGCACAAGACATTAAAGAAGACAGAGTAGCAGGAGAATATGCATGACTTCTGTGCATTGTCTCGGCACCTTGGATTGTCAGCCAGGTTCATTGACCACTGATCCACATATTCCGTATTCCATTTGTGTTCAGTGTAGGACTGTGGTTCTCAACCTGTGGGTCCCCAGATGTTTTGGCCTTCAACTCCCAGAAATCCTTACAGCTGTTAAACTGGCTGGGATTTCTGGGAGTTGTAGGCCACCTGGGGAAACACAGGTTGAGAACCACTGGTATAGGGGTTGCAAATCCACTAGTGGATTTTAAAGCTATGCTGAAATGATGTTGGGTTTTGCATAGTGTTTTACCTCTGAGCCAAGCTCCTTCCTCCTGCTGAATGGGAAATGTTCCTGAGTATATTCAGAGTGCTTTGTTGTGATGAGGCTTTCATGGCCATGCCGTCTTGTTCCTATCCAGAGTCTTCAGTGGGGAAGATGGCAAAGACCTCAGACTCCTTGGCCAGCAATTACATCTTGGAAGTGGTGCGCCAGCCTGTCTTCATTGCCAGCATGGGCTCGGCCCTCTGGATCATGCTGATGGTGCTGGCTGTTTACGTTTGCCAACAGGAAGCCAGGCAATACAGCGCAGGGCGGCAGTATGCCCTTGGCGAAGGTGAGAAAAGGGGTATAAAAAGGGTGACATTCAATGGTGTGACCTTACACTTGGTTGCACAAATGATCAATGGGCAGAGCAACACATGGTCTCTGAAAAATGGGGTGGTCCCTCTTGGGAGCATTTTAAGCAGAGTGGTGAAATGGGTTAAACTGTTGTACTGTTGAAACGGCTGACCTAAAGGTTGGCAGTTCAAAGCCGTGGGTTGGGGTGAGCTCCCACTGTTAGCCCTAGCTCCTGCCAACCTAGTAGTTTGTAAATATGCAAAGGTGAGTAGATCAATGGGTACCACTTTTGGCAGGAAGGTAATAAAGGCACCCATGCAGCCATGCTGGCAACATGACTAGGAGGTGTCTGTGGGCAACAGTCTCCTTGACTTGGAAATGGAACAATAGCACCTCCCCATGGCCAAAGTTGAGCATTGCCTTCAGAAACCAGAGATGAAAGAGGAAGTCTTTACCTTTGTTTTGTGTATTTGTGTGTCATTGTTATTCCACTGTATTAAAGGCATTGAATGTTTGCCTATCTGTGTATGTTGTAATCTGTTCTGACTCCTCTCGGGAAGATACAGCAGAATACAAATAAAGTGTTGTTGTTGTTGTTGTTGTTGTTATTATTATTATTATTATTATTATTATTATTATTTGAAACACAACAAGATGAGTCCACAGTAGAAAAGATCACTCTGCTGGTTGTTGTGTTGGATCACATGTCGGACACTTCCCAAGACTGTGTGATGTATTGGCGAATAATGCGTGCAGATTCCCAAGTGTCTAGGACTGTGTGATGTATTAATGAATAATACGTGCTTCTTTATTTGACAATATAGATCACCAGCAAGAACTGTGGCCTCTTATCCATTGCACTTTTTCCTACATTTTATCATACATGGTAATCTTGTCAGTGCCGATTGTGTTTAAGTGCAGGCCAAGGTCTTTAGGCACTGCACCCAGTGTGCTGATCACTACTGGGACCACCTTGACTGGCTTGTGCCAGTGTCTTTGTAGTTCGATCTTTAAATCCTCAAATTGTGTCAGCTTATTATTATTATTAGGTGCCCCGGTGGCGCAGTGGGTTAAAGCACTGAGCTGCTCAGCTTGCTGATTGAAAGGTCGCAGGTTCGATTCCGGGGAGCAGCGTGAGCTTCCGCTGTCAGCCCTAGCTTCTGCCAACCTAGCAGTTCAAAAATATGCAAATGTGAGTAGATCAATAGGTACTGCTCCGGCGGGAAGGTAACGGCGCTCCATGCAGTCATGCCAGCCACATGACCTTGGAGGTGTCTACGGACAACGCTGGCTCTTCGGCTTAGAAATGGAGATGAGCAGCACACCCCAGAGTCAGACATGACTGGACTTCATGTCAAGGGACTACCTTTACCTTATTATTATTATTATTATTATTATTATTATTATTATTATTAGCTATCTGTTAGGGATGCTTTGAGTGTGTGTTCCTGAATGGCCAAATGGGGTTGGACCGGATGGCCCTTGTAGGCTCTTCCAGTTCTGTTGACAGTAGAGAAACATACCCTATCCTGGTTGGGTTTCCCATGATAGTCACTCCATACAAGCAGCTTGTTCCCTTTAAAATTTAATAGGATCCATATATAATGATTATTTTCTCTTATGAAGATACCTTATTGGCTGCTATGAGACACAAGGGAATAATATCTTGCAACAACATGTAACTACTATGTTCTTTTAAGTCCAGGCTACCTAATAGTGTACATCCTTTCCAGTCCTATGTAGATTGTCAGGTCTTCCCCTGTGGTCTTTTCCAGTTTCCCCACCAAATGAAGTGAAGTGTGTGACAGAAGTGTAGCTATGGGAGAAGCAAAATAAAGACATTGCTGCATATTTTTCAGTTTTGCTGCTGGTTTCGTCATAGTACTAGTATGTGCTAAATAAATGTTAACGAGCAATTAAAAAGTAAATATTCATTTCACTCTTTCCAGGATTGTATAGGAATGCAAGTGATGACACCATCATCAAACACAGGTATGTTGTTGCTTCCTAGGCCCTTAGGGCAGGTGCCTATTTCACTTACCTCTGGATAGGTGTTTGGAGGGCAATCCATCACCATTTCGAGGAAAAAGTAGTGCTTTGATTTCTTTCCCTTCTGTCATACTTTTGGAATGTGATACTAGTATAAAATCATCAAAATACTCCATATGTTTCCACCGATTTCAAAATAGGTGCTATTTTTATTGCTTTCCAATGCAAAATAGGAGGGGATACGCACTGCAGCACCAGGCTGTAAAATTCTGCAGCTCAGTAATCCTGTGTGTGTAAATGAAGACATATTCTGGACATGAATGTTCAAGCTTGTAACAGAGCTGTTAGAGGCCATTCCCTGATCTCACAGTCCATTTCTCACTCTAAAAGAAGTTTAAATGCTGGATTTAATAGCGTTACGTCCTGGGGCCTAGATGCACTGCAGTTTATGGACCTAATGCAGCTCCTAGATTCCGATTTGAAGTCCTTGACACCAAAAACTTCCCACACTCTGTCTACAAAATTTTGACATGAATTTGGGGGTATGATTTGGTCAGATTACATGTACTGTACTTACTTACTTAGGCAAGTAAGTACAGATTACTTACTGTACTTACTTGTTGTTCGAGTAGGATTGTCTTCCAAGATCAATGGGTCCGTAGGTATAGAATCATAGAATCATAGAATCAAAGAGTTGGAAGAGACCTCATGGGCCATCCAGTCCAACCCCCTGCCAAGAAGCAGGAATATTGCATTCAAATCACCCCTGACAGATGGCCATCCAGCCTCTGTTTAAAAGCTTCCAAAGAAGGAGCCTCCACCACACTCCGGGGCAGAGAGTTCCACTGCTGAACGGCTCTCACAGTCAGGAAGTTCTTCCTAATGTTCAGATGGAATCTCCTCTCTTGTAGTTTGAAGCCATTGTTCCGCGTCCTAGTCTCCAAGGAAGCAGAAAACAAGCTTGCTCCCTCCTCCCTGTGGCTTCCTCTCACATATTTATACATGGCTATCATATCTCCTCTCAGCCTTCTCTTCTTCAGGCTAAACATGCCCAGTTCCCCAAGCCGCTCCTCATAGGGCTTGTTCTCCAGACCCTTGATCATTTTAGTCGCCCTCCTCTGGACACATTCCAGCTTGTCAATATCTCTCTTGAACTGTGGTGCCCAGAATTGGACACAATATTCCAGATGTGGTCTAACTAAAGCAGAATAGAGGGGTAGCATTACTTCCTTAGATCTAGACACTATGCTCCTATTGATGCAGGCCAAAATCCCATTGGCTTTTTTTTCCGCCACATCACATTGTTGGCTCATGTTTAACTTGTTGTCCACGAGGACTCCAAGATCTTTTTCACACGTACTGCTCTCGAGCCAGGCGTCCCCCATTCTGTATCTTTGCATTTCATTTTTTCTGCCAAAGTGGAGTATCTTGCATTTGTCACTGTTGAACTTCATTTTGTTAGTTTTGGCCCATCTCTCTAGTCTGTCAAGATCGTTTTGAATTCTGCTCCTGTCCTCTGGACTATTGGCTATCCCTCCCTGACTGTGGAACCCTATTCTTGATCTGCATGTTCTCCCGCAGTGAGGGCATTGGTTTCCAGGTGGAAGACAGTCTCGGTCGGGGTTGGCTTGATACACCTTCCTCTTGGCATGTTTCTCTCTTTCGCCCTTCATTCGTGCCTCTTCAAATTCTAAAGCACTGCTGGTCACAGCTCACCTCCATCTAGAGCACTCAAGGGCGAGGGCTTCCCAGTTCTCTGTGTTTATGCCAGAGTTTTTAAAGTTGCCTTTGAGCCCATCTTTCAATCTCTTTTCCTTCCCGGATTACTGATCCCATAGCACTTTGTCCCTCTAAAGCACTTTACATTTTTTAGGTCTGCTCATATGTCTCTCCACAAATGCCACTATCACCTGTTCGTCCATGTTCAGCACTATTTCCAGTTTTAATTTTACATTTGGCCTTCCCATAGTTTTAATTGTATGTTGTCTTATTGATAATGTTATATGTTTATGTTTTTATTTTAATTGCTTGTATTGTGTGTTCGGGCTCGGCCTCATGTATGCTGCACCGAGTCCCTTGGGGAGATGGTAGCGGGGTACAAATGAAGTATTATTATTATTATTATTATTATTATTATTATTATTATTTTCCTGCCTACCAACATTTGTTTTTCCATTCTTGAGTTCGGAGTAGAGCAACTGCTTTGGGAGATGGTGGTCAGGCATCTGGGCAATGTGGCCGGTCCAGCAGATTTGATGGCGGAGGACCATCACTTCAATGCTGGTGGTCTTTGCTTCTTCCAGCATGCTAACATTTGTCCACTGGTCTTTCCAAGTAATTTGCAGGATTTTTTGGAGGCAACGCTGATGGAATCATTCTAGGAGTTGCATGCGACATCTGTAGATGGTCCACGTTTCGCAGGCATATAGCAGGGTTGGGAGGACAATAAAGTTATAAACAAGCACATTGGTATTCCTGTGGATGACCCAGTCCTCAAACACTCTCTGCTTCATTTGGAAAAATGCTGCACTCGCAGAGCTCAGGCAGTGTTGTATTTCAGTGTCAATGTTGACTTTTGTGGAGAGGTGGTTGCCAAAGTAGCGGAAATGATAAACATTTTCTAATGTTACACCATTAAGCTGTATTTTTGGCATTGGAGAGGGATTGGCTGGTGACTGCTAGAAGAGCACTTTGGTTTTCTTGATGTTCAGTGACCAACACAGCACGAATGCACGTAAAGTCCAAGTGTCTGGGATTCAGCTCTGAATATCGGGCTGTTTCTAAGGGCCTAGGATATCAATGGGTTTGATCTGTAGTTGCAAGCCATATTTTCTCTTTTCTGTGCATATGTGTTTTTGTTGTCGTCGTCATTCTGCCTTACTCCTAGGACTGAAACTCAAAGTGGCATTTATGCCCCCAAGCTATGCAGAAAGTTTCCCCAAAATATGAAAATATGCCAAAATACCTTTGCCCACAACAAGCTGTCTAGATACCTCTGTTTTTCTCAACCAATGAAGAGATGTCACCTCCTGTAATTATTTTGGAAGAGACTGCAAATGAAAAACAGGGGCATTTAGGCTTGCTGTGGGGAAGGCCACCTCTAGCTTACATCACCTCTACCTTAGATCATGATCTGTTTTACAAACTTCTGCATGCGGGTTCTTCTTGCCCATTCTGCTCAGTAGGGATCTGGACACATTTCTACTTACTTACTTACTTACTTACTCAGGCAATCTCTCATAATCTGAGGATGATGGTCCTCCGAGTGCAGTGAAGTGGCGGTGCAGGTGGGTCCATAGGTAGCTGCGGAGACCTACATGTTTTCCCGTAGTAAGGACATCGGTCTCCAGGTGGAAGGCAGTCCTGGTCAGGGTTGGGTTGATGCGCTTTCCCCTTGGCATGTTTCTCCCTTTCTCCCTCCATTTGTGCCTCTTCAAAATCTGCAGCACTGCTGGTCACAGCTGACCTCCAATTAGAGTGCTCAAAGGCTAGGGCTTCCCAGTTCTCGGTGTCTATGCCACAGTTTTTAAGGTTGGCTTTAAACCCATCTTTAAATCTCTTCTCCTGTCCACCAACATTACATTTCCCATTCTTCTGCTTTGGGAAATGTTGATCTGGCATTCGAACAACATGGCCAGTCTACATTTCCTCCCTATTGCCATCACTACATTTTTACCTATAGAATCATATTTATTCTTCTTTGCCTATAGGGTGGATTCCAGTGATTCTCCCTGGCTTTCAAACACCTGGAAATCAACAACAGGTTCTAAGAATTACAGCAGCAGCAGCAGCATGAGTAGCCAGCTTCTGTGGACAGAGCCCAAAGACAGCCAGGAATTGCACAAATCTAGTAAGTATCAAGAGGCAGTGTGGTGTCATGGTCTGATTGTTGGACTTGAGCTTTGGAATACTAGAGTAGTAGTGATGCTGGCTATTATTGTCATCATCATCATATTTATTTATTTACACCCCATATTTCTCTCTTGATTAAGACACAAAACATCTCAAAACATTTTTAAAAAGCAAATTAAATTTTTACATACAAAAATTAAACTTAAAATCACTTAAAATACATTAAAACAGCTAAAATAATTAAAACATTATACAGATAGTATTAGGTTCACCTTGGGATCTCCATAAGTCGGAAGTTGACTTGAAGGCATAACAATAAAAACAAATCCCAGAATTCCACAAGAGGGAGTGATTGCAGCGAAAATGCCATAAAACTGCTATAATGCTATTATTTATTATTTATTTACATCACTTCTATCCTGCCCATTTTAGCCTGAAGGCGACTCAGGGTGGTGTACAAATCGGCAACAATTAGATGTCATATATAAATATATACATTGGTTAAAAGCAAATAAATCACATCATAATACATGTAAAAACCATAAAAGCAATAACAACAATAAAATTTATAAAACTATAAAACTATAGTGTGAATACATCCAAGTGTATAAGGTAAATGGCCTCTCCAAAATCATGGTAGCTGTGTGGAACACTGTCCAGCCATTTTGTTGTCTGATGCAATGGACAAAGTGGGTTGCTCCTGCATCAGATCCCATTCTACGTACAGAAACAAACCAGACGATCTTCCTGTGTCTCTTCTGAGGACAGCAGATTAGTGTGGAGCCCTACAAAGCCAATTTGGCAGCTAATCCACGCTCAGTTTTAGTCTGAACTTCAAACAGGCTTTTCAAGTGCCAACCCTATCATCAAAATAGTTCAGAACTTTGGACAGCTCCTTTAGGGTTTGGCCTATATTAGTGGTTCTCAACCCATGGACCTCCAGATGTTATGGCGTTCAAGTCCCAGAAATCCTAACAGATGGTAAATTGGCTGGAATTTCTGGTAATTGTATGCCAAAACACCTTGGGACTCACAAGTTGAGAACCACTAACCTAAATACTTGAATTTATTCTTCATCCGAGAGACATGGACACCATGACCTGACTCTGGTTTAAGGTGTGCAGAACAAAATTATCCTTCAATAGAAGGAAATGGCTGGAGGACTTGGAAGGTATGTTTGCCCAGCTGATACTGTTTCCCTCTTAGAATTTGTCACTTGAGGCAGTTATCTCACACTTTCTAATGCAGTGTTTCTCAACCTGGGAGTCGGGACCCCTGGGAGTGTCATGAAAGGGTGTCAGAGGGGTTGCCAAAGACCATCAGAAAACACAATATTTTCTGTTGGTCATGGGGGTTCTTTGTGGGAAGTTTCGCCCAATTCGGTCATTGGTGGGTTCAGGATGCTTTTTGATTGTAGGTGAACTATAAATCCCAGCCACTACAACTCCCAAATGCCAATGTCTATTTTCCCCAAACTCCACCAATGTTCATATTTGGGCATATTGGGTATCTGTGTCAAGTTTGGTCCAGATCCATCATTGTTTGAGTACACAGTGATCTCTAGATGTAGGTGAACTACAACTCCAAAACTCAAGGTCAATGCCTACCAAACCCTTATGTTGATCAGGAGAGTCCTGTGTCCCAAGTTTGGTTCAACTCCATCCTTGGTGGAGTTCAGAATCCTCTTTGATTGTAGGTGAAATTTAAATCCCAGCATCTAGAACTCCCAAATGACAAAATGCACCCCCCCCCCCCCCGAATCCACCACTATTCAAATTTGGATGTAGCGGGTATTTGTGCCAAATTTGGTCCAGTGAATGAAGATACATCCTGCATATCAAATGTTTACATTACGATTCATAACAGTAGCAAAATTACAGTTATGGAGTAGCAACAAAAATAATGTTATGGTTGGGGGTCAGCATAACATGAGGAACTGTATTGAGGGGTCGTGGCATTAGGAAGGTTGAGAAACACTGTTCTAATGGTATGACAATCCTGGCAACAATTCAGGGCTTCTCAGCAATACTTCATTTATAGAGCCTCACATATAAATTAAACCTTGAGAGGTGAATCTCAAGGTAGGGTTGGAGGGGAAAGACAGAGGGGGTTTGGCAGAGTGGGTGAAGGTGGTGGTTAATGCCTCCTTACAGGAGGGCAAGGTTCCAGCGAGCTTAAAACAAGCTATTATAAAACCACTGTTGAAAAAACCATCACTGGACCCCACTCAATTAGACAACTATCGGCCAGTTTCCAATCCCCCTTACTTGGGTAAAGTCATGGAACGTGTGGTGGCAACACAACTCCAGGGATTTCTGGTAGACACTGATTATCTAGATCCGGCACAATCTGGCTTTAGACCGGGACATGGAACGGAAACAGCCTTGGTTGCCTTGGTAGATGATCTTCGCCGGGAACTGGACAGGGGGAGTGTGTCCCTATTAGTTCTGCTGGACCTCTCAGCGACCTTCGATACCGTCGATCATGGTATCCTTCTGGGACGCCTCATAGATATGGGACTTGGGGGTACTGCTTTGCAGTGGCTCCAGTCCTTTCTTGAGGGACTGTCCCAGAAGGTGTTACTGGGTGACACCTGTTCGGCCCCACAGACGTTGTCGTGTGGAGTCCCACAGGGTTCAATTCTGTCCCCAATGTTGTTTAACATTTACATGAAGCCACTGGGGGAGATCATTCGGAATGAGTTTCGGAATGAGGTGTTATCTCTACGCAGATGATGTCCAAATCTGTCACTCCTTCTCACCTGTCACCAAGGAGGATGTCCAAACCTTGAACCGGTGCCTGGCTGCTGTGTCGGACTGGATGAGAGCTAATAAATTGAAATTGAATCTAGACAAGACAGAGGTCCTACTGGTCAGTCATAAGGCCGAGCAGGGCATAGGGTTACAGCCTGTGTTAGATGGGGTTCCACTCCCCCTGAAGACGCAGGTTCGCAGCTTGGGAGTGATCCTGGACTCATCGCTGAGACTGGAACCCCAGGTCTCGGTGGTGGCCGGGAGAGCTTTTGCACAATTAAAACTTGTGCACCAGTTGTGCCCATACCTTGGGAAGCCTGATCTGGCCACAGTGGTCCATGCTCTTGTTACATCCTGAATAGATTACTGCAACACACTCTACGTGGGGTTGCCCTTGAAGACTGTTCGGAAACTTCAACTGGTCCAGCGAGCGGCAGCCAGATTGCTCACCGGAGCGTCATACAGGGAGCACACCACCCCCCGTTGTGTCAGCTCCATTGGCTGCCGGTTCAGTTCCGAGCACAATTCAAGGTGCTGGTTTTGACCTACAAAACCCTATACGGTTCCGGTCCAGCGTATCTGTCCGAACGCATCTCCCTCTACACCCCAACCTCGGAGTTTGAGATCATCTGGGGAGGCCCTGCTCTCGACCCCACCGCTATCACAAGTGAGGTTGGTGGGGACGAGGAGCAGGGTCTTCTCAGTGGTGGCCCCTTACCTATGGAACTCACTCCCGGGGGAAATTAGGTCATCAACATACATCCTCTCCTTCAGGAGGAAATTAAAAACGTGGTTGTGGGACCAGGCCTTCGGGCAATCTGACAACTAGATAAAGACAATTGGATGACTAGGATTGACAGACTGACAAAGTGGAATTGGAATTTGGACTATGAGATGGCGAATGCTGAGCGTTAATTAGGTGAAATCGGTTTTATTAGTTTTATTGGTTTTATTGTTGCAGTGCAGAAACTGATTGTTAATTGTTTAATTGCTGCTATGTTGTTTTTATTCTACTGTTAAGTTGATGCCGGCATCGAATTGTGCCTTTGTAAGCCGCCCTGAGTCCCCCTCTGGGGTGAGAAGGGCGGGGTAGAAGTAACCGAAATAAATGTTGTCTTTCTCCTCAACATCCTTTTCACACTCAACCTTTCCTTTCCCCTGCCAGCATTATCCTTTGACAGGCAGAGCCAAGCTTCTCACAGCCAGACAGTCCCTTTGGTGCCTGACAGCAGGAACAGCAGCTTGTATGGAGCCCTGTATGTAGATCTTCCAGCAAAGGACCCAAAGACCTTCTACGGCACTTCGCTGCCACCTCCCCTTTCCAGCTCCAGCCTGCATACTATGGAAGTAACACAAGCTGCTGACCACAGCCTCACAGCACTTTGTGCCCCAAACCTGGGGGTGAATAACACCAATGCCAGAGGAAGAGCTCAAAAAGAACCCTGGAAGATGACAGCTCGCCTGTCCCCAAATCTCATAATCCAGGGATCCTGGGATAAATACAGTAAGAAAGGTAAGATGCCTCTACAGCACTGTTTCTCAACCTGGGAGTCAAGACCCTTGGAGGGGAGTCACAAGGGGGTGTCAGAGGGGTCTCCGAAGACCATCAGGAAAGGCTGGCAACCTTTCCCCCCCCCCCAGGAGAGCTCCTCTAACTGTAATAGCTGCATAGCAATAAGAAATTTGGTAGCTGGATCTAATCCAAGTGTGTAGGCAGCAAGAAGAGGAACAGTCTTGCCTGATAAAGTTTGTCATGCAGCTGTCAGAACTTTGCCAGAAAGAATAACATTGATGAGGCCTACCTTGATTGGGAACAAATGGATTATGTGGTTCAACTATGTATTCAGAAACAGGAAGCTGAGCAGAGTTGGGAAGAGAGGGAACAACCATAGCTCAGTTTCCATATGCCTCCCCTCCTCCCCTCCAATTTGTGACCATGCCTCCCCCTTTCCATCGCATCAGGGAGGCAGGGATTCACAGGAGGACGTAATTGAATTACTTCCAAAGTTCAGGTACAAATTGAATACCATGACTTTTGTGGAATCTAATAGAAAACCTAATTTGCTTGCCAAAGCTGCTAATTGCCGGGAGTGATGCAGAGTGAGGCGCCTGCCTCGTCGAAACACGGCAGGGGCTGGGTTGCTGGGAAACAAGGCTGGCAGCTCAGAAGGGCACCCCGCCATCACCCGCTGTCCGCAGGGTCTTCCTTCGCAACTACGGTCCCCACGCTCCTCTCTTTGCATTCCAGTCAGGCCTCCTGCCTCTGCAGCCAATTAGGGGAGATGCTCTCTAGTTCCTAGAAAGGTTGAAAATACACACAAAAGGTCCATTAGAATGAATCACTTCTATGGGTCTCTGTGTTTACATTCCAGCTTCTCATACAAAAATAATGCATTCTCTCTGTTATGTTGTGAGTTACCATGCCATAAACTACTAATGCTATGGACTGCTAAAAAGACAAATGAATGGGTATGATAACTCAGTATACAGTAGAGTCTCGCTTATCCAATCTTCACTCATCCAATGTTTTGTATTATCCAACACAGTCTGCCTTCCACTCAGAATAATATACAGGGTGGGAGAAAGAAAGAACCCTTGTCTATTTTGGTGCTAAATTCATAAATAAAGTAGTTACTGCATAATGTTACTGTATATTGAACTGCCTTTGCAGATACGATTGGTGGGAACGAGAGACAGGGCCTTCTTAATGGTGGCCCCTCTGCTATGGAACGCCCTCCCAAGGCAGGCATGTAGCCGGGGGGAGGGGGGCCTCGGGGGGCTTCAGCCCCCCCCCCCGAAATTCTCATGGTGGTTCGCGAAAAGGCCTTACTGGTGCATTATTTAAACTGTTATGTTTATTCATATCATGATCTGATCACCATACTCAATATATCCCATATGCATGGGAGTATTGGGGTAATGATACAAAAGGTTTCTTGTAGTTTGAAGCCATTGTTCCGTGTCCTAGTCTCCAGGGCAGCAGAAAACAAGCTTACTCCCTCCTCCCTGTGACTTCCTCTCACGTATTTATACATGGCTATCATGTCTCCTCTTAGCCTTCTCTTCTTCAGGCTAAACATGCCCAGCTCTTGTTTAGCCTGAAGCGTAATCCGCTCCTCATAGGGCTTGTTCTCCAGACCCTTGATCATTTTAGTCGCCCTCCTCTAGACACATTCCAGCTTGTCCACATCTCCCTTCAATTGTGGTGCCCAGAATTGGACACAATATTCCAGGTGTGGTCTAACCAAGGCAGAATAGAGTGGTAGCATAACTTCCCTGGATCTATATACTAGACTCCTATTGATGCAGGCCAAAATCCCATTGGCATTTTTGCCACTGCATCACATTGTTGGCTCATGTTTAACTTGTTGTCCATCCTGGGATATAGTGCCTGTCTGGAAGGGCCCTGAGAGACCCTTTGCCTCACCAACTTGTGCATCGCCTAGTTTGGGATATGTCCTTTTGTGCCTCTCCCCAATATGTTCAATTCAGTTTAAATGCAAAGCAAAGAGATGACTCTAACTTTCATGAGTCTTTGAGAATGTCCTTTTCCCTTTTCTCCAGAGCTGCAGCAAGCGCATAGCACTCCCATGCCACTGCCCAGCTTCTCAAGAGACTGGAACCAACATGGCACCCAGGGCAGCAGTCCCAGCTCAAGGAAGCAACCAAGACTCCAAGGTAGGAGAAAGACTTCCATCTTCACAAGCTTAGGGCCCAATGATAATGTCAGAATGCTGTTCAGCAGGAGTGATTTTCTTAAAAATCTTGAGATTGATAGATTCCATATTTCTTTGCTGTCTCTACTTCGAATGGCATTTCATTTCTTAATTTAACACTAGAGGGCATCAAAACATCATGTTAAGATTTGAGCGCAGTCTTGAGTACCACATATTTTGCTGCCAGAATAGTTAATTTCTAAAGCTTTGTGGGTCCTACCACCATTTAAACATTTTTGATGCTCAGCAATCCTGAAAGGACTTGGTTTTCCCCAGGCATTTGGATGTAGTGTAATAACCACACATCCCTTTACTGTCCTCCTGGGAGCAGGAGGCATTTCGCAGCATTGATGCTCCTTTTGGTGTGCCCCGGTGTCACTCCTTTGTGATCCTCATTGGTGATGCCATTGCGTGCATTTGTTCACTTGAGGATGATCTTTGTTGTGAGTGTGATTAGGGAGGGAAGGGTTGAACTTGCAATCTTTAGCCAGGATTTCCTTTGCTTGTAATTTGAATCTTATTGGCTCTTATGCCCTATCCTCCAGTGCAACAGAAAATAAACTTATTATAACTTCAAATTTTAAACTATTTAGGTCAGGCCTGGGCAAATTTCAGCCCTCCAGGTGTTTATTTATTTATTTATTTATTTATTTATTTATTTCGGATATTTCTACCCGGAATTGACCCCAAGGTCCAAGCCTCTCTTCCCAGGCGGATAGACACCATCCAATCCCTCCCAACAGATGGCCATACAGATGGTCAAAAATACATATCATAGAAGCATAGAGATGGAATTGACCCCAAGGTCCAAGCTTTCCAACCCTCTCCTCCCAGACGGAATGACACCGTCCGATCCCTCCCAACATATGGCCATATAGATTGTCTAAAATACATATAATAGAAGCATAGAGATGGAATTGACCCCAAGGTCCATCTGTTCCAACCCTCTCCTCCCAGGCAGAAGGACACCGTCCGATCCCTCCCAACAAATGGCCATACAGATTGTCAAAAATACATATCATAGAAGCATAGAGATGGACTTGACCTTGCTAAGGTCCATCCTTTCCAACCCTCTCCTCCCAGGCAGAAGGGCACCGTCCGATCCCTCCCTACATATGGCCATATAGATTGTCAAAAATACGTATCATAGAAGCATAGAGATGGAATGGACCCGAGGTCAATCCGGTCCTACTCCCTTCTTAGGAGTATAGTGTCTATATCCAGGGAAGTCATGCTACCCCTCTATTTCACCTTGGTTAGACCACACCTGAAATACTGTGTCCAATTCTGGGCACCACAATTGAAGAGAGATATTGACAAGCTGGAATGTGTCCAGAGGAGGGCGACTCAAATGATCAAGGGTCTGGAGAACAAGCCCTATGAGGAGCAGCTTAAGGAGATGGGCATGTTTAGCCTGAAGAAGAGAAGGCTGAGAGGAGACATGATAGCCATGTATAAATACATGAGAGGAACTCACAGGGAGGAGGGAGCAAGCTTGTTTTCTGCTGCCCTGGAGACTTGGATGCCGAACAAGGCTTCAAAATACAAGAAAGGAGATTCCATCTGAACATGAGGAAGAACTTCATGACTGTGAGAGCTGTTCAGCAGTGGAACTCTCTGTGGAACTCAGTGTGGTGGAGGCTCCTTCTTTGGAAGCTTTTAAGAGGCTGGATGGCCATCTGTCCGGGGTGCTTTGAATGCAATTTTCCTGCTTCTTGGCAGGGGGTTGGACTGGATGGCCCATGAGGTCTCTTCCAACTCTACGATTCTATGATTCTATGATTCTACCCCGCCCTTCTCAACACCCTAGGAGGGACTCAGGGTGGCTTCCAGCCGGCACATATTCAATGCTTGCAATTAAACACAATAAAATACACAACAAACAGTAATTATAAATAATTAAAACATTAAGTTAATACAATAATATCTACTAGAAAAGAAGCCAGCCTGGTGGCCATCGTTTCACCGAGTTCTGTAATTAGTAAGTCCATTCAACTTATCATAATTCGTTTCCAATGCTCTTGTCGCCATGGTCCTTGTCAGTCTGCCAGATTATTCAAAGGCCTGGTCCCATATCCATGTTTTTAATTTCCTTCTAAAAGAGAGGAGGGATGACGATGATCTAATTTCCACAGGCAGGGGGCCACCACCGAGAAGGCCCTGTCCCTTGTCCCCGCCAGTCTCGTTTGTGACAAGGGCATGGCCAAGAGCAGGGCCTCTCCAGAAGATCTTAAATTCCTACGCGGGACGTAGAAGGAGATACGTTCGGACTCCAGCTCCCGCAATTCCTTACAGCTTCAGACCCTTTCCTTTTTGCGCTCAGCCACTTAAGCAAAGGGGCCTGAGGCTGTTAGGAATTGTGGGAGTTGGAATCCAATCACATGGAGGGCTGAAGTTTGCCCATGCCTGTGTTAGGTACTTGATGGAAAAATATATTTGCATGGCATTGACAGTCATTACAATATCAGATCAATGCTGGCTTATCAATAACCTTAAATACACAGCAAGGAAGCTTGAGGACCAGAGGTAGGTAGAGATGCCCAGGGCTTATGGAAAGTTGAGACCAACAAATACACAGCCACCCACTTTCTCCCTTTTAAGAAATACGCATGCAAATAACTAGTTTAGACACAGAGTTTAAGATCAAAGAATTTACTTACTAGGAAAAGAGCATGCATGCATACAGGTAACAAATCCTTGGTTACATTCAGAGCAATGAGTCAGGTCTTAAGGTGATAAGCAAACCTCTCTCCTCCAAAAGATTACATCTCAAAAGGTAGCAAAACAGAGCAAAAACAACAAACTGGCAAACAGGCAAAATGGGGGGGACGACGACAAAAGGAATACATCCCCTTTATATACTCTTCCAAACATGTGCTCAGATAGCCTATGTGACTTAGGATACATATCAGATGGTGGTCAACTCATTAGCTTACATGCATATGATAGCCATTTATAAATATGTGAGAGGAAGCCACAGGGAGGAGGGAGCAAGCTTATTTTCTGCTTCCTTGGAGACTAGGACGTGGAACAATGGCTTCAAACTACAAGAGAGGAGATTCCATCTGAACATCTGACTGTGAGAGCCGTTCAGCAGTGGAACTCTCTGCCCCGGAGTGTGGTGGAGGCTCCTTCTTTGGAAACTTTTAAACAGAGGCCGGATGGCCATCTGTCAGGGGTGATTTGAATGCAATATTCCTGCGTCTTGGCAGGGGGTTGGACTGGATGGCCCATGAGGTCTCTTCCAACTCTTTGATTCTATGATTCTAGTCTATGATTCTATATTTAAATCAGGTGCAATAAACTTTGGAATGTGAGGAGATTGCACATACTCCCAACAGTACTTAAAGATCATTCTAATATCCACATATATACAAACCCCACTTGCCTAGTTTCCAACAGACCCCTCAACCTCTGAGGATGCTTGCCATAGATGTGGGTGAAATGCCAGGAGAGAATGCTTCTGGACCATGGCCATACAGCCCAGAAAACTCACAGCAACCCATTCTAATATCACCTCTCGGACTTCTCCTCTGCATAATAAACATGTCCAGTTCCCTCAATAAGGTTTAGTTTCCAGTCCTTTTAAAAACAATTATACTGATGTACATGATATTGAAGTGTCATTATAAGCTTCAGTAGCTTCTTTGTGTAGTCTGACATGGTAGTTGTTACAGTGGTCCATTGAAATCCACAAGCATGTGGACAATTTCAACAGAAATGAAAAGGAACTAAATCTAGCTACCCGTATTAAAAAGCTCTAAAATCATAACAGTAAATAAAGACAGGGGAGCTCCAGACAAAAAACAATCAGGGACAACTAATCAAGAAAGAATTCCCTCAGGCAGCAAGAAGCCACACCTTGAGAACTGCTAGGCCATCAAATGCTAATCAAGATGGCCAATTGAAACATTCATGCCTACCTCCAACAGACAAGAGTTCTTTCTCCCGCCCAGGACTTTCCACAGATATATAAACTCTACTTGCCTAGTTTCCAACAGACCTCACAACCTCTGAGGATGTTTGCTATAGATGCAGGTGAAATGTCAGGAGAGAATGCTTCTGGAACATGGCCATAAAGCCTGAAAAACTTACAGCAATCCATATCTGGAGGCTTTTTTTTCAAATGAGAGAACTGTAGCTCTAGAAGATCCAAAGAGATGTAGTAAAAAATAACTATCTACTGGCATAAAAAAAACTGGCATGACCTATTGATTTCACTTCTAATTTCACACCAAATCCTTATAGTGTTTTCTGTTGGTAGTGGGAGTTCTGTGAGCCAAGTTTGGTTCAATTCCATTATTGGTGGGGTTCAGAATGCTCTTTGTTTGTAGGTGAACTATAAATCCCAGCAACTACAGCTCCCAAATGACAAAACAAGTTATGAAGTAGCATTGCAGTGTGATACACATGTGCAAGCGAGGGAGAGTGTGTGAGGCTGGAGGGAGGCTTGTGCCAGTGAGTCCCTCCAAGGTATGGAGTTTCTGTGTGGGAAGTTTGGCTCGATTCTATCATTGGTGGAGTTCAGAATGCTCATTGATTGTAGGTGAACTATAAATCCCAGCAACTACAACTCCCAAATGACAAAATCATTTTTAAGTGATGGTCACTTCTTGGGTTAGTAGGTGTCTTGTGGCCAAATGTGATGGCAATTTGTTCAGCGGATTTTGAGTTATGATGTCATTCAAAATGAACAGAGCATATATATATATATATATATACACACACACACACACACTAGCCGTCTCTTGCCACGCATTGCTGTGGCCCACTCTGGTGATCTGGAAAATAAAGTAATGAGAAAGTTTCTAATATATGTAATTTCCTTCTGCTGTGGCCAATAGCAAGTCTGAGATGTATGAAAAATGGGCTTTTGGCCCTCCAAATTTGTCTCCATACTCCAATCCCAGCATTATGTTGCTCAGACTTCTTAGAGGAGACTTTTCCAAACCCAAGTAGTCTGGCTTGAAAGGACTCCCAGACTATTATTAGACTGGATCTGAACTGGGTGTTTACATAGTGGGCTCTGCAGGCAAATATACTCTCTTCCAGATGTAGAGGCCCATTCTTTGCAACCATTATTTTTATTAAGGTCGCCCCTTTGCCAGATGAGCCCCAAACGGACAAACTGGCTCTCGAATGGCAGTGATTCTTTGAAGCTCTTTCAAAGGCCTAATGAGGCAGTGTTGCTGCTGCCGAGAACGTTTCTCCTTGTTTCTCCTTGTAAACTATGCACGCCTCAGCCTCCACCACACCTCTCCCTGGTGCCCTATGTCCATAAATCCTTCTCAGTTATTCATGAGGTAGTGTCTGCAAAGAAGGAGCTGTGTGGCTAAATTGGACATTCTGGGAGAAAGAGAATTGGATGGTTTCTGCCTCGATATGGATTACGAAGCGGGGAGGTTGTTAGTGGCTGTTGCTACATGAGTTGTTCTTCTGCTTGGAAGTTAAGATGGGAGCAAACAGTGAAGCTTTTCTGGATTATAGTACGCTGCAGGCAGGGACATGCTTGGTTTGAATGCTCTCCTATATAGAAGTTTTAGCTTTAAGCTCCCCCACCCCCCATTTGTAGTTCAAAGTGAGCATATTCAACCTGCAAAATTTGGAGAAGTGCATATTTCCAAGAGAACTTACATTCTGAACTGCACACAGGAGGTAAAGCTTTGCAGCACAGGTTCCTACCGAAAAAAAAGAGTATGTAACACATATTCAGTAATAAATATTCACATATTACATGCATATGTGGATTTTTAAAAAGTATGACATTTTTTTTAAATGGCAGGATAATAGTATGAAAGCTGGGTCCGGAAGCTCTGAGCGTTTCGCTGTTTCCGCTTTGCTCCTTCGGGAGTGCTGTTTGCACAACGCAGAATGGAGCACAGATATTATAGAAGGAATGTATAACCCTAATTCTAACCCTAACCCAAACCCTAAAGCTTACCCTAACCCAAAGCCTAACTCCCAACCCTAATCCGAACCCTAAACCTTATCCTAACCCTCCGCTCCTTTCTATCCTTCCACCAAATGCAACTACAAAGTATATTCCCGCCCTCAGTGTGCTACTCTTTCCTTCCCTTATCCACAAACGCTGTTGCGGAATGTGCGTAATGCTCAGAGCTTCTGGACCCAGCTATCATACTATCACCAATGGCAGATTGAAGAAGAATGTGTGGCGTAATGTAAAATAAACAATGTGTACATTACGTTTGATCAGCCCACACACTGCCTTGCCAGAGAAAGAAAATATGCCATGCAGGTGAACAGTAAATCATAGAATCATAGAATCATAGAATCAAAGAGTTGGAAGAGACCTCATGGGCCATCCAGTCCAACCCCCTGCCAAGAAGCAGGAATATTGCATTCAAATCACCCCTGACAGATGGCCATCCAGCCTCTGCTTAAAAGCTTCCAAAGAAGGAGCCTCCACCACACTCCGGGGCAGAGAGTTCCACTGCTGAACGGCTCTCACAGTCAGAAAGTTCTTCCTAATGTTCAGATGGAATCTCCTCTCTTGTAGTTTGAAGCCATTGTTCCGCGTCCTAGTCTCCAAGGAAGCAGAAAACAAGCTTGCTCCCTCCTCCCTGTGGCTTCCTCTCACATATTTATACATGGCTATCATATCTCCTCTCAGCCTTCTCTTCTTCAGGCTAAACATGCCCAGCTCCTTAAGCTGCTCCTCATAGGGCTTGTTCTCCAGACCCTTGATCCTTTTACTCGCCCTCCTCTGGACACATTCCAGCTTGTCAATATCTCTCTTGAATTGTGGTGCCCAGAATTGGACACAATATTCCAGATGTGGTCTAACCAAAGCAGAATAGAGGGGTAGCATTACTTCCTTAGATCTAGACACTATGCTCCTATTGATGCAGGCCAAAATCCCATTGGCTTTTTTTGCCGCCACATCACATTGTTGGCTCATGTTTAACTTGTTGTCCACGAGGACTCCAAGATCTTTTTCACACGTACTGCTCTCGAGCCAGGCGTCACCCATTCTGTATCTTTGCATTTCATTTTTTCTGCCTAAGTGAGTCTATTCAACCTGCAAAATTTGGAGAAGTGCGTATTTCCAAGAAAACTTACATTCTGAACTGCACACAGGAGGTAAAGCTTTTGCAGTACAGGTTTCTACTAAAAAAAAGGAGTAAAGATCAGAACATTGTAACACATATTCAGTAATAAATATTCACATATTACATGCATATGTGGATTTTAAAAAAGTATGACTTTTTTTTTTAATGGCAGGATAATAGTATGAAAGCTGGGTCCGGAAGCTCTGAGCGTTTCGCTGTTTCCGCTTTGCTCCTTCGGGAGCGCTGTTTGCACAACGCAGAATGGAGCACAGATATTATAGAAGGAATGTATAACCCTAATTCTAACCCTAACCCAAACCCTAAAGCTTACCCTAACCCAAAGCCTAACTCCTAACCCTAATCCTAACCCTAAACCTTATCCTAACCCTCCGCTCCTTTCTATCCTTCCACCAAATGCAACTACAAAGTATATTCCCGCCCTCAGTGTGCTGCTCTTTCCTTCCTTATTCACAAACGCTGTTGCGGAATGTGCGTAACAGAGCTTCTGGACCCAGCTATCATACTATCACCAATGGCAGATTGAAGAAGAATGTGTGGCGTAATGTAAAATAAACAATGTGTACATTACGTTTGATCAGCCCACACACTGCCTTGCCAGAGAAAGAAAATATGCCATGCAGGTGAACAGTAAAGAACAACTAGTTCACTCTTCTTAAATCCAGAAAAACATATGTACAATGTGATCAGTTGCATCAACTCACATAATGTCCTTTTATGAGAAGTAATAATAATAATAATAATAATAATAATAACTTTATTTTTCTACCCCGCCTCCATCTCCCCGAAGGGACTCAGGGCAACTTACATGGGGCCATGCCCAGACAACATACAGTTAAAAACAGAACAACAAAATATAAAACAGCATAAAAACAACATCATCATACACATTTAAAGTAAGCATCATTTTTGCGGGGAGGGGATCAATATGCAAAAATGAGTTAAATGATATGTTGGTCAAAAAAAGGTGGATAGAACAAACAGTAGAATTGGAATAGAGCAATTATAATGGGATCATTACAGCTTAGCTTAAAAATATAGTAATCAAATATAGGAACTGGGTTCAGGTCATGGTTTGGAGCCATCTATCAGGAATTGTCAATCAAAACCATAACAAAAAATCCACATCTTCAGTTCCTTATGGAATGTGGATAAAGAGGGTGCCAGCCTGATTTCCCTGGGGAGGAAGTTCCAGAGACGAGGGGCCACCACCGAGAATGCTCTTTCCCTCGTCCCCACCAACTGAGCCTGAGATGGGGGCTGGAGCAAGAGTAGAACATCCCCGGAAGATCTTAAGGACCGCGTGGGCTTGTAGGGGAGGATGTGGTCACAAAGATAGGCAGGACCTGAATAGTTTAGAGCTTTATAGGCAATAGCCTTCACCCAGAGGCGGCCTTAGGTAATTTTAAACGGTAAGCAAACAGTATTTTGGCGCCCCCCAACCAACCAATCACTGATAAATATTTTATATTTTCTGTTCGTCATGGGAGTTCTGTGTGCCATATTTGGTTCAATTCCATCATTGATGGAGTTCAGAATGCTCTTTGATTGTAGGTGAACTATAAATCCCAGTAACTACAACTCGCATATGTCAAGGTCTATTTTCCCCCAAGAGCGCCTCAAGAGCGCCCCTGGGCAAAATCAACTATACTGCAAATGCTTACTTTGCATAATGGGTTGAGCCCTGCCTGCACCTTCAATTGAGATCGAAAACTTCCTAGGTAAACTCCTTCAGGAGTTCAACATGTGTATAATGTGATCAGTTACATCAATTCACATAATGCCCTTTTATGGGAGATTTAAAATAGTCTTTCTTTGTCCATGTGGATAAACTCCTTCAGCAGCTCATGAAGCAAGAGTCCACTCCAAACTCTCTCTGTCTCTCTCTGTCTCTCTTTTCTTTTCTCTCTGAGCACTTGCATAGCTCAAGCCTGAACAAAAATGTAACAGAAACCAAAAGTCCCAGGCTCAACCTGCTCCCTGGGCATTGCCCGACCAATCGGCTTCATGTATCTTATTTTACACTTCACACACACACACATACACACACACACTGATTCCTTACATGCTCCAACAGAATGGAGTAAGATGATAGAACAGGCTTGTTGGTGACTACATATACATCTGGCATGGAGTGGCAAAGCAATAGACTGATCTACCCATCTCAATTCTCCTGCTGTGAAAGCTAAGGGCACTCCCTGCTCATTAAAATAACTCTCTTAACAAAGGATTTATTTATTCATTCATTTATTTCATAGAATCATAGAATCAAAGAGTTGGAAGAGACCTCATGGGCCATCCAGTCCAACCCACGGCCAAGAAGCAGGAATATTGCATTCAAATCACCCCTGACAGATGGCCATCCAGCCTCTGTTTAAAAGCTTCCAAAGAAGGAGCCTACACCACACACTCCGGGGCAGGGAGTTCCACTGCTGAATGGCTCTCACAGTCAAGAAGTTCTTCCTCATGTTCAGATGGAATCTCCTCTCTTGTAGTTTGAAGCCATTGTTCCGCGTCCTAGTCTCCAAGGAAGCAGAAAACAAGCTAGCTCCCTCCTCCCTGTGGCTTCCTTTGACATATTTATACATGGCTATCACATCTCCTCTCAGCCTTCTCTTCTTCAGGCTAAACATGCCCAACTCCTTAAGCCGCTCCTCATAGGGCTTGTTTTCCAGACCCTTGATCATTTTAGTCCCCCTCCTCTGGACACATTCCAGCTTGTCAATATCTCTCTTGAATTGTGGTGCCCAGAATTGGACACAATATTCCAGGTGTGGTCTAACCAAAGCAGAATAGAGGGGTAGCATTACTTCCTTAGATCTAGACACTATGCTCCTATTGATGCAGGCCAAAATCCCATTGGCTTTTTTTGCCACCACATCACATTGTTGGCTCATGTTTAACTTGTTGTCCACGAGGACTCCAAGATCTTTTTCACACATACTGCTCTCGAGCCAGGCATTGTCCCCCATTCTGTATCTTTGCATTTCATTTTTCCTGCCAAAGTGGAGTATCTTGCATTTGTCACTGTTGAACTTCATTTTGTTAGTTTTGGTCCATCTCTCTAATCTGTCAAGATCGTTTTGAATTCTGCTCCTGTCCTCTGGAGTATTGGCTATCCCTCCCAATTTGGTGTCATCCGCAAACTTGATGATCCTGCCTTCTAAGTATAAGTATTTCCTATACTTATACCCCGCCCTTCTCACCCCTGACTCTGGGCAGCCTCACAACAAGCATCATAAGATGCATTACCATCATAAAAAATATCAAAAACATATTCAGCAACACATTAAAAAACATTAAAACAATATATTAAAAACAATTGATTTCACATTCCTGTTAAAACCAAATCCGAGTCTGGGCCAAATTGTTGTCATGGGTTGCCTATGTCGTTTTCCATTTGCTGCTAATCACTTGTTAAATGCCTTTCTGAAAGACAGGAAGTTTCTTTCTGAAAGACAGGAGGGAGGTGGCCAGTCTGATGTCCCTGGGGAGAGAGTTCCAAAGATTTGGGGGGGGGGGGGGGGCATTGCTGAGAAGGCCCTGTCCCTCGTCCCCATCAATCATGTTTGTGATGGCAGTGGGACCGAGAGCAGGGTATCTCCAGATGATCTTAAACTTTGTGAAAGTGTGTAAGGGTCCTCTTCTTTTTCTTCTGCTTAACACACCTTTAAGGTTGGCTCTGTGCAGCGTATGGTGCAGAAAACAAAAATATCTCTTGGTGCAAGAGGTCTTAGAAGTCAAAGGCTGACAATTTAATAAGGAAGGGAAACACTGTTCAACAGAGAAAAAGTTGCGGGCCTGAAAATAGTTGTTCTTTTATGATTTTGGGGTGCTGAAAATGAAAATGACATTTAAAAATGTATATTGGCTCTAGTTTTTATGATATAAGCAATCACGTGATCATGTATGGTTGAAAAAATGCATGTTGCGACTTACACTATGGAAGATTCTAGAATATTCTAGAAAGTTGGATGACGCAGTATTAGTGCCGTGTGCAAAAGCCAGAAAGCCCTATATAAGGCCAGACTTTTGAACAGTGAGGGTCAGTCAGTTGAAGACTGAGACAGTATCGTTAAACATCGTTTTAGATTGTTCTTTTTACTGTAGTTATGCCTCGCACGTGTGTAAATAAAGCACTATGGAAAAAAGATAGCAAGGTAAATGGACTCCGTCAATGCTGTCAGACTCCTGCTGGAGCATTGTAAGAGGGAATCCTTTCCTTGAATACAAAAGAAAAGTCAAGAGAAGCAAAAAGGATATAAACTAAAGTCACGATTAAAGCGACATTTAAACTTTCAGACTTTTCAACTGCATTAGGCCTACTAAAATAGTTTCTTGCTGCACAAACATAAACAATAGACTAATTAAATAAATATTTCTCATGTATAAACTATTACCAATATAATTTGACTAAAATTTAGTAAATATTCACGGTTTATATACATGCAGTAAGGTTAGGCGCATTATCATAATATTAACGAATTACCTATTGTGGAGAAAATTGAAATAGCGGTTGCATAAAAACCAGAGCCAATTAACACATTTAATTATTATATTTGAATTCAGCATGTTAAATTTATTAAGAAACGGCACATTTCGTTTCCGCAACTGAAAAAAACTGAAAATTTGTAGAACAGTGAAATCTGATGGCTGTGGAGCAAGCAGGAAGAAAGCACTGACTGGCACTCAGCTCTGCAGCATGGAGGACACATTGCTCTCACTCTTGCAGGTGCAGGAGGCCCTACATACATCAAGTGTCTATGAATAACATTATCAGGACTCACAAACAAATGCTGACCTGAATACCCTCTTCAGTGCTTTGACCTGCAGAATGCCACTAAATCTGAAGGAACAACTCTATCTGTTGTGACTTGTGATAGATGCTGGGGAGCATTATTGCTCTAATCTCCATTCCACATCCCTGCCGCTGAAGAAATTTAAGTGCCTGATCAATTTGTCCATTGAGATTCTGTCAGGCTGTTAATGTTTATCTAGGTTCTTCTTCTCTCCCCCCCCCCCCCCCCGCACCCCGCCTTTTCTGATGCATGCATTAAGTTTTATTCTAATCTGAATTGGATCTAGCTGTCATATGCCGGGGTCATGAGATGCCACTTAATGAGACTTTCAAGGAGAACATTACTCTTGGCTTCCTACAAGAAGGCCGATACCACTAACAGCCTCTCACACACATTACACACAAACACACACACACAGTTGTCTAATTCATATGGCATGTGAGCACCATTAAGTCAAGCACTTCAGTGCCCTAAGTGTGCTGCTACGGCTGTACCAGAAGCTCCAACTTTATTTGCTTTGTATTAAATGTTTGCTTGCAGTCCTAGGTTTCAGGGTTCTGCAGGAAGGTAGCTTCCTTTGGTTGCAGTCATAGGGCAAGTCACCTGTCCATCATCGTTAAGTTTTGGTTCTGCCCCTTGCTCAGGGCAATTGGGAAGGGAAGGGAGCCATTTTTTAGTTAGTCTCAGCAAGGAAAGCTAATGTACAGGACGTGTGCAAGCTTCCCCTGTACAAAAGCTTCAACCCTTAAGACTTTCCATAATAAGTCTTTCCGGGGGGAATGTTCCATAATTAGACTTTCCGGGGGGAAACAGTCTTAAGAGTCTCCAAAGATTTCCAGGAAAACAGCCCTAAAGACCAAAGAACTCCAGCTGGGGAATATCTAAGCCTTTACTGGTAGGTCCACTCGGTGCTTTGAGACGCAGTTCGACCCGGTAGCGGAGCCCACATCAGTAAGGGTTAGATTACAATCAGCCTGGGAGAAGTTAAAAAGGGGATTTTCCTTTAAAGTAAAGAAGAAGTTTTTTTAAAAATTGGAGAAGTGGGTTTTCTGACACATCTGGGCCATTGTGATAACTGAAAATTGTGGATGTATTGGAAGCAGCTAACCATGCCTTTGTTTCTTTCTAGGGGAAACAAAAAAGGCGGTGAAAAAAAACCACAGCTCCCCAAGGTTTTTGCAGCACAGTACTTCAAAGAACATTGCTGGTTTGCTGTTGCCACCACCGCCACCCATCCCTCCAGGCTTTCAAGCTCCCCAAGATCACAACACCCTGCAAGAGTAAGAGGGGGAACCTGAAGAATCTTTATCACAGTTCAAATTCTTTCTTTCACTCACCTTCTTTCTCCTTTGCAAATTATGCATGTGGGGAGAGGGAAAAATACAACTTTTGGCTTAGCGACCATGGAAGTAGTGGGAATTGGTGGGAGTTGTAGTCCAACCATATCTGAAGGACTACAAACCACCTACCCTCACTTTGCATATATTTATTTATTTATTTATTTATCAAAATGTTTATCTCAGTCCTACATGGTATCATGGGGACTAGGACGCGGAACAATGGCTTCAAACTACAATAGAGGAGATTCCATCTGAACACGAGGAAGAACTTCCTGACTGTGAGAGCCGTTCAGCAGTGGAACTCTCTGCCCCGGAGTGTGGCGGAGGCTCCTTCTTTGGAAGCTTTTAAACAAAGGCTGGATGGCCATCTGTCAGGGGTGATTTGAATGCAATTTTCCTGCTTCTTGGCAGGGGGTTGGACTGGATGGCCCATGAGGTCTCTTCCAACTCTTTGATTCTATGATTCTGTGGTAGGATCTCAGGGTGACAAAAAGATGAAAATTTTATTTATTTATTTATTTATTTACAGATTTTATATTCCGCCCTTCTCACCCCGCAGGGGACTCAGGGTGGATTACAGTGTACACATATATGGCAAACATTCAATGCCAATTTTTGACATACAAACATATACAGACATACACAGAGGCTATTTAACTTTTTCTGGCCACCAGGGGAGCTGTTGCTTTCATCGTCCATCTGCGACGCTGATGAAGTGCTTCCGCATTCCCCGCATGCTTCCCTGCTGGAATGCTCTGCTGGAGTCTTCTTTATGGCCTCATAAATTAGTTAATTTAGCCTCCCCACACTTTAAGGTGGTACCTGTTGCATCCCAGACCAAGAAACGAGACCATAAGATTAAATCCACCACACTGGACTGTAGTAAAAACAATCCTTTTTTATTGATGAGAAATTGGTTACAAAAGAAAGTTAAATGCAAAGTCAAAAAGCCACCATGAAAACCCAGCAGTCAGGAAAATCTCTGAACTTGAGCAAAAGTCCAAAAAAACACAAGACAAGAACCAGGAACCTGTTAGCCTCTCACTAACCATGTACTTGAAAAACTAGAAGCCTCTGGGATTCCTGACCATGGAACACAGGAATTCTGCCAAGGCACAGCCACAGTCCCAAACGTTGCTTGATCTAAGGAGGCACCTGGCAGACGGCCCCTTATACCAAAGAAACTATTCCTTGATTTTGAAGCCTGAGCCTGTCTCTCCTGTAATCTATTTGACCTTCATAGGAACTGTGAATCACTCCTGTCTCTCGTTATCTGTTCCCTTTGGTCCTCATTAAAAAACACAGGTGGAGAGCTATCACGGCTGGATTCCAAAACATTTTCATCCGGCTGTTCAGTTTCCTTTTCCCCGCCACTGAACTCAACATCAACACAGTTTCCACATTGTCAGGGAAAACTACATGTTCAGTGGCTTGTTCAGTTGGAAATACTATCAGAGAATCAGGTCTACACAGACCAGGTTCACACAGAGCAGGCTGAACCCCAACAGTACCTAATTTTCCTACTTGACAGATGCAACTGTCTTTCGGGTTGCAAAGGTTGACAACAGGCTACACGCAATTGGTTGGAAACCCACTCCAACCCAGGCTGGCTTCGAACTCATGACCTTTTGGTCAGAGTGATCTTAATGCAGCTGACACTCAGCCAGCTGCGCCACAATCCCGGTTTTACATTGTGAAACAATGCAAAACAATAAGAAATAATGTAAGAATCTAAAAGCAAATTAAATTATGAAACCCCTTTTTAAAAAGTTTAAAACAACCTTCTATAAAATAATTGGGCAAAACTATTACAAGCCAGGTGGGTCTTCAAAGTGAGGCATCTCTTAATTCTGGCACTGTGGCAGAGAAGAACCTGCAGGATTTTAGCTACTGAAGAAATAGAATATTAGAATCAGAGTTGGGCCATCTAGTCCAACCTCCCTGCCAAGAAGCAGGAAATTCACAAAATAGACCTATATGTACTTGACTTGCATATGCTATCCATGGAATTAGGTTTTTCTTGGAAGTCATTATGCTCCTCTATTCTGCTTTGGTTAGACCTGACCTGGAATACTGTGTCCAATTCCGGGCAGCACAGTTTATAAGAGATATTGACAATCTGGAAGAAGTCCAGAAGAGGGCAATTAAATGATCAAAGGTCTGGAAACTATTAATCCCTATGAGCAGCATCTTAAAGTGCTGGGTATGTTTAGCCTGCAGAAGAGAAGTTTGGGCGGAGACATAAAAGACATCTATACCAGGAAATATGTGAAAGTATTCTATAAGGAAGAGGGAGCAGGCTTGTTTTCTGCTGCCCTGGAGACTAGAGCCCCTTTCACACAGCTGAATAAAATCCCACATGTTCTGCTTTGAACTAGAATATATAGAATCATAGAATCATAGAGTTGGAAGAGACCTCATGGGCCATCCAGTCCAACCCCCTGCCAAGAAGCAGGAATATTGCATTCAAAGCACCCCTGACAGATGGCCATGCAGCCTCTGTTGAAAAGCTTCCAAAGAAGGAGCCTCCACCACACTCCAGGGCAGAGAGTTCCACTGCTGAACAGCTCTCACAGTCAGGAAGTTCTTCCTCGTGTTCAGATGGAATCTCCTCTCTTGTAGTTTGAAGCCATTGTTCCGCATCCTAGTCTCCAAGGAAGCAGAAAACAAGCTTGCTCCCTCCTCCCTGTGGCTTCCTCTCACATATTTATACATGGCTATCATGTCTCCTTTCAGCCTTCTCTTCTTCAGGCTAAACATGCCCAGCTCTTTAAGCCGCTCCTCATAGGGCTTGTTCTCCAGACCCTTGATCATTTTAGTCACCCTCCTATGACAGTGTGGACTCAGATAACTCAGTTAAAAGCAGATTTGGAATAACATATAAACATTTAAAACCAATGTCCGAGGCAGATGTGATAGATTAAAATTAAAAAAAATAGTGCTGATGTGAACCAGGTAGGATATAATTGAGATAGGATTTTCAGAGGGAATGAGGGAATGCAGTCAATCCTAACTATAAATCCCAGCAACTACAACTCCCAAATGTCAAGGTCTATTTTCCCCAAACTCCATCAGCATACACATATGGAGTGGACATATTGAGTATCTGTGCCAAGTTTGGTCCAGATCCATCATTGTTTGAGTCCACAGTGCTCTCTGGATAAACTACAACTCCAAAACTGAAGGTCCTTGCCCACCAAACCCTTCCAGTATTTTCTGTTGGTTGTGGGAGTTGTGTTTGCCCAGTTTGGTCCAGATCCATCATTGTTTGAGTCCACAGTGCTCTCTGGATGTAGGTGAACTACATCTCCCAAACTCAAGGTTAATGCCCAGCAAACCCTTCTAGCATTTTCTGTTGGTCATGGGAGTCCTGTTATGCCACGTTTGGTTCAATTCCATCATTGGTGGAGTTCAGAATGCGTAGGTGAACTATAAATCCCAGCAACTACAACTCCCAAATGACAAAATCAACTTATTTTGAGTGATGGTCACTCCTTGGGTGAGTAGGTGTCTTGGGGCCAAATTTGGCGGCAATTAGTCCAGTGGTTTTTAAGTTCTGTTAATCCCACATTACATCCAGTGGTTTTTAAATTCTGTTAATCCCACATTACATCCAGTGGTTTTTAAGTTCTGTTAATCCCACATTACATCCAGTGGTTTTTAAGTTCTGTTAATCCTACATTACATCCAGTGGTTTTTAAGTTCTGTTAATCCCACATTACATTTTTATTTATATAGATGATTCTATAATTCTAAGTTGAAATGCTCTTGGGTTTAGCTTAATAGTGCCTGCACTGACTGGCAGCAACTCTCCAAGGTTGTATTGTTGGTCAAATGCTGCAGTCGTAACCCACTCTAAACACCTTCGCAGAAGCATACACGAAGCTTGGCCTGTCACTGAACATCGAGAAAACCAAAGTGCTGTTCCAGCAGTCACCAGCCATCCCCTCCCCAATGCCAGAGATACAGCTTAATGGTATAACATTAGAAAATGTTGACCATTTCCGCTACCTTGGCAGCCACCTCTCCACCAAAGTCAACATCGACACCAAAATACAACACCGCCTGAGCTCTGCGAGTGCAGCATTTTCCCGAATGAAGCAGAGAGTGTTTGAGGACTGGGACATCCGTAGGGAGACCAAGGTGCTTGTATATAAGGCTATTGTCCTCCCAACCCTGCTCTTTGCCTGCGAAACGTGGACTGTCTACAGACGTCACATGCAACTCCTGGAACGATTCCATTAGCGCTGCCTCTGGAAAATCCTGCAAATATCTTGGGAAGACAAGCGGACAAACGTCAGCGTGCTGGAAGAAGCAAAGACCACCAGCATTGAAGCGATGGTCCTCTGCCATCAACTCCGCTGGACCGGCCACATTGTCCGGATGCCTGACCACCGTCTCCCAAAGCAGTTGCTCTACTCTGAACTTAAGAACGGAAAACAGAATGTTGGTGGACAGGAAAAGAGATTTAAAGATGGCCTCAAAGCCAACCTTCAAAACTCTGGCATAGAGACTGAGAACTGGGAAGCCCTGGCCCTTGACCGCTCCAGCTGGAGGTCAGCTGTGACCAGCACTGCTACAGAATTCGAGGAGGCCCGAGTGGAGGGTGAAAGAGAGAAACGTGCCAGGAGGAAGGCGCGTCAAGCCAACCCCGACCGGGACCGCCTTCTACCTGGAAACCAATGCCTTCACTATGGGAGAAGATGGGGGTCAAGAATAGGGCTCCACAGCCACCTACAAACCCACAAAAATAGTCATCAAGGAAGACCATCTTACTTGTCCAACGAGGGATCGCCTAAGTAAGTAATTTACTTATTCTTAGTGGAGAAGGCTCTCAACCCTGTCTAGGGGGAGTAATACATACTTTGCCAGAGTTTTGATCTTTTTTCCTTGAGCTCCTGAGATTGAGGTTCACATCAACCTACAGCAATGGAGTTCTGCCATCCTTTGCAATCCTTTCCTGTGCTTGCAAAGCTTCCAATGAGAAACAGTTAGCAACTGCATTAAGATCCTCTCTATGCTGACTCATATTCCAGCTGTGCCAGCTGCTCAGGATAAATTGCCCGCTGCCCCCTCTGGCACTGAAAAGAAGGACCTACTACTTTGCATATTATCCGCTGGCAGTGGTATGATGGATCATCTCTAAGGGGGTGGGGTTGGATGGGAAATGAATTCCAACTGTACCTTCTACCTACTTTGCACTTAAAAAGCTACAAATCATGCTGCCACTCTGGTGCCTTGCAGGGAGGGAGCATTTTTCACTTAATAGGGCAGGCCTCTGTACAAGTGCCCAGCTATTTAAGTAAATGGACAATTATCATTCCAGGAAAGTAAATCAATCCATTAGTGAAATATCAGCTGACTCCATCCTCTTTTTGCTGTCCCTTGAATTCTACATTCATAGAGAGGGAAACGTCCTTGGATCTGGGCATGAAATAATTTCAGTGTCATTCTGAATTTATGGGCAATTACACAATAATTGGTCACTCAATTGAAAATGCATTTTGTTGCAGGGGAGACCGGGGTTGGACTTGCACAAGAGAACTTGTCACACTGTATTTCCTTTGATAGCTCATATTTTAAATGCCAGTTTGCCCAGATAAAGATATCCTTCTTTTGGTGGGTGTTCTATCACGCGCTGGGCTTGAAACGAATTGCTTTTAAAACAGGACGTATAACTTTAGCCCAGCAGGAAGCCAGGGGGCCCGAAGAGAAATTCGTAAGGATTTTCACCAAAAACAGTCTATAGAGGGCTTGTGAAATATAACAAAGTCTTTATTGGTGAACAATCAACATAAACTTCTTTTGTCTTCAAAAGGTTAAACAAATGCTTCCAGGCTTTTGTGCAACTCGTGGCTTCTAACTGTTACTTTACTCTAAAGTAAAATCCATTTCCAAACTTCTCCCAGGCTAACTGTGAACCTAAACCTAACTGATGTGGATCCACTACTGGGCTGAACTGTGTCTCAAAACTGAGTGGACCTACCAGTAGGCCTGTAGTCACTTAGCTGGAGTTCTTGATGTTTAAAGCTGTTATTCCCTCCAAAATTCCTCAGGGCTGTAAGGCTGTTTCCCTGGGAAACTTTGGGAATCCTTTTGCTCTTAAGACTGTTCTCCCCCGGGAAGTCTTAATGGTTGAAGCCTTTGTACAGGAGAAGTCTGTATACGTCCTGTACATTGACTTTCCTTGCTGAGACTGACTGAAAATGACTCCCTTCACTTGACAATTGTCCTGAACAGAAACCAAACTTAACTATGATGGACAGGGGCCTGCCCTATAATTGCAAACTTTAACAGGAAGCCACCCTTCTGCAGAATCGCAAGCCTTGGGCTGCAAGCAAACACTTAATACAAAGCAAATAAAGTGGGAGCTTCTGGTACAGCTGTACCAGCACAGTGGGACATCCACAACATCGGAATGGAACCCCGGGTGGTGCAATGGGTTAAACCAGTGCATCTCAACCTTCCTAATGTCACGACCCCTTAATAGTTCCTCATGTTGTGATGACCCCCAACCATAACATTATTTTCATTGTTACTTCCTAACTGTAATTGTGCTACTGTTATGAATCGTAATATAAATATTTGATATGCAGGATGTATTTTCATTCACTGGACCAAATTTGGCACAAATACTCAATATGCCCAAATTTGAATACTGGTGGGGTTGGAGGGAGGGATTGTTTTTGTCATTTGAGTGTTGTAGTTGCTGGGATTTATAGTTCATCTACAATCAAAGAGCATTCTGAACCCCATCAACAATAGAATTGGACCTAACTTTCCACACAGAAACCAGATGACCAGGAGTGACTTGAGAAACTGACAGAAGGAAGCTCACCTCGTGTTTTCTGATGGTCTTTCGCGACCCCTCTGACATCCTCTTGTGACCCTCCCAGGGTCCCAACCCCCAGGTTGAGAAACGCTGGATTAAACCCTTGTGCCAGCAGGACTGCTGACTGAAAGCTAGGCGGTTTGAATCTGGGGAGCAGGGTGAGCTCCCTTCTGTCAGCTCCAACTTCTCATGTGGGGACATGAGAGAAGTCTCCCACAGGATGGTAAAATATCCGGTAAAATATCCGGGGTAAAATATCCGGGCGTCCCCTGGATATTTGAGATGACCAATTCTCTCACACCAGAAGTGACTTGCAGGTTCTCAACTCACTCCTGACATGGAAAAAAAATACATCAAAATGTTTATAAAAAGACCCCAGAACCCAGAAATCTGCAAATTAAAATTATCATCATCTAATAATAGTTTTAATTTGCAGTAATTGGTGGGGTTGGGATCCGGAAACTATCTGAATGTAGAAAAAGGAAAGGAATACCCTTTTTCTACATGTTGATACTATAATTTTGGTCACTCTGGCCAGAATGGGCAATTGTATTGGTTTTAGGAGCTGTAGTCTAAAACTAAGGACCCAGATTGGGAGTAGTGATGTGGTCTCATGTCATCCTTCCAAAGAACAAATTTGGTGTACCAAATTTATTTATTTATTTACAACGTTTATATGCCGCCCTTCTCAACCCAAAGGGGACTCAGAGTGGCTTAAGAGAAATATATACATACAATATATTATATTATTAGCATAGTACAATATCAGTATTATAAATTACTATATTGTACTATACCATTATATTGTAATATTATTAGTAATATTACATGTAATATAATATATGTAAGTATAATATCCTATTATTATTATTAGTATTATATTGTATTACATTATAATATTATAAATATTATATGTTTATACAATATATTATATATCATATTATTAGCATAGCACAGGAGACAACGTGGACTGTCCCCTGGCCCCTTCTCTCTTCACTCTGCCCAGAGCAGAAGTTGGTGCTGGGGGGAGGAGTCCTCAACTGATGATATATGCAGGAGACAAGATGCGACTGTCCCCTGCCCCCCTCTCTCTTCACTCTGGCCCAGAGCAGCAGTTGGTGCAGGAGGGAGGGGTCTCCAGCTGATGACATATGCAGGAGACAAGATGGGACTGCCCCCTGACCCCCTTTCTCTTCACTCTGGCCCAGAGCAGCAGTTGGTACTGGGGGGAGGGGTCTCCAGCTGATGACATATGCAGGAGACAAGATGCGACTGTCCCCTGGCTCCCTCTCTCTTCACTCTAGCCCAGAGTGGCAGTTGGTGCAGAAGGGAGGGGTCTCCATCTGATGACATATGCAGGAGACAAGATGGGACTGCCCCCTGGCCCCCTCTCTCTTCACTATAGCCCAGAGCAGCAGTTGTTCCTGGGGGGAAGGGTCTCCAACTGATGACATCTACAGGAGACAAGATGGAACTGTCCCGTGGCCCCCTCTCTCTTCACTCTGGCCCCGAGCAGCAGTTGGTGCTGGGGGGAGAGGGGTCCCCAACTGATGACATATGCAGGAGACAATATGGACCTGTCCCCTGGCCCCCTCTCTCTTCACTCTGGCCCAGAGCAGCAGTTGGTCCTGGGGCAAGGGTCCCCAACTGATGACATATACAGGAGACAAGATAGAACGGTTAATTAGATGTTTAGGAAGCTCCCATAGGCTATTCAGGGCTATTTCTCCACCTCTGAGCAAGAATATTGTCTTCTGATTGTTCTGTTCCAGAAATATTTGCTCCCAGGTACATTGTTGTCATCATAAATGCCAAGGATTGAACTTGACACTTTTGGCATGCGAAGCATGTGCTCTGCTACTGAGCTACAGCCTTGCAAAAGTCACCTTTGGCCATCAGTAGGTGTGGAAGCACTTTGTTTCTTTCTCCTTTAGTGTTTCACACTTTGTCACCGGAGGAGAAAGAGGAGTCTAATGTGTAGGTGGCAGGCAACATCCATTTACATGCAAGAGTCAAGTGTTATCAGAAACCCTCCGGAGTTGGCAGCAGAAGGGGAAGCAGGGAGTGGAGAGAAGGCACTGAAGAAATGATGAAAGAGCTCCCTGCTTTGGCTCATTTATTGACATTGTGGCAGAGGTGCAAGAGATGGAAACACAGCTAGGAAAGAGTCACTTGGGAAACTGGATTCCTGCCAGTCCAGGATGCACTCCATTATTGCATTTGAAGTGGAAACACAGCAGGGTAGAGGCACTTTCCTGGAAATGTCGTAAGCTACTATAGCCATTCTGTAGACCTCTGTGGTGTCAGGGCTAATTTGTTGACCTGAGATTTGTGGGACCCCAGGTTTCATTCCAATTGAAATATGAAAATCACTGTGTCACCTTGAGGCATTGATGCACAAGTTTAGCCTGGCCATCCTTCCTATGTTGATGTGATGATGAAATGGGGGAGAAGTGGAATTCGATATTGAAGAAAATACGAGATATAGAAATCTAATGCATAATTAAATACTTTTATGGCAAGAGGGAGGAGCCGTGGTGGGGCAATGGGTTAAACCTTTGTGCTGGCTGAACTGCTGAACTAAAGGTCGGCAGTTTGTATCCGTAGACAGGGTGAGCTCCCATCTGTCAGCTCCAGCTTATTTATTATTTATTTATTTAGGTCATTTGTACCCCCTCTTTCAAGGTGAAAGAAGAAAGCGCAAAAGCTGGGTTGCAGCTAAACATCAAAAAAACCAAGATTATGGCAACAAGAATGATTGACAACTGGGAAATAGAGGGAGAAAATGTGGAGGCCGTGACAGACTTTGTATTTCTAGGTGCAAAGATGACTGCAGATGCAGACTGTGGCCAGGAAATCAGAAGACGCTTACTTCTTGGGAGGAGAGCAATGTCCAATCTCAATAAAATAGTAAAGAGCAGAGACATCACACTGGCAACAAAGATCCGCATAGTCAAGGCCATGGTATTCCCTGTAGTAACCTACGGATGTGAGAGCTGGACCTTAGGGAATGCTGAGCGAAGGAAGATAGATGCTTTTGAGCTGTGGTGTTGGAGGAAAGTGCTGAGAGTGCCTTGGACTGCGAGAAGATCCAACCAGTCCATCCTCCAGGAAATAAAGCCCAGCTGCTCATTGGAGGGAAGGATACTAGAGACAAAGTTGAAGTCCTTTGGCCACATCATAAGGAGACAGCAAAGCCTAGAGAAGACAATTATGCTGGGGAAAGTGCAAGGTAAAAGGAAGAGGGGCCAACCAAGGGCAAGATGGATGGATGGCATCCTTGAAGTGACTGGACTGACCTTGAAGGAGCTGGGGGTGGTGACGGCTGACAGGGAGCTCTGGCGTGGGCTGGTCCATGAGGTCACGAAGAGTCGGAGACGACTGAACGAATGAACAACAACAACCCCCTCTTATCTCGACCTCCGCAGAGGGACTCAGGGCGGCTAACAAACAGGCACCCCATGGTGCCCACAGCCAAAAAATAAATATACAATTTAAATAACAATATAGCAATAAAACAGTATAAACAGTATAAAACAGTATAAAAACAATCAAACAGTCAACAGTCGCCAGTTTAAGTCATTGTCCAAGGAGTAGTCAGTCAGTTCCATAAAAGCCGTCACGTCAGCAGGTCAACCTAATCTACAAAGGCCTGATCCCATTGCCAGGATTTCACTTGTTTCCGAAAAGTCGAGGGATGTAGCAGATCTAATTTCTACAGCCGAGGGGCCACCACAGAAAAAGCTCTGTCCTTTGTCCCCACCAAACGTGATTGCGATAATGGGGGGACAATGAGCAGGGTCTCCCTGGATGATCTCAGGGTCCTAGGTGGATCGTAGCGGGAGATACGTTCAAACATGTAAACTGGGCCAGAACCGTTCAGGGCTTTATAGACCAAAGCTAGCACTTTGAATTGTGCTCGAAAGCTAATAGGCAGCCAGTGAAGCTGGCGTAACAAGGGCATTGTACGCTCCCTGTATCCAGCTCCAGTGAGCAACCTTGCTGCTGAGCATTGGACTAGTTGAAGCTTCTGGACAGTCTTCAGAAGCAACCCCACGTAGAGTGCATTGCAGTAGTCTATTTTGATGTAACCAGAGCGTGGACCAACTGTGGCCAAGTCAGACTTCCCAAGGACACGAGACAAGGCTCACACAGGATGGTGAAACATCTGGGTGTTTCGACCTGCAATTTCTCAAGTTGCTTCTGACACAATAACAAAAGAAAAGCAAAAGGGAGAGGATAGGAGTCTTCTCTTTTGTTTTTAAGTAAGTGCATGCACAGGAAATACACGTTGGGTTGGCCCTAGATAGTCTGCCACCAAAACTTGGAAAGTTAGTTTCAAAATAATTTGTTGCAGTTAGTTCTAAAGCCCATAAAGTAACTGGTTTCTGTTATTTGTTTGTTTGCTTGTTATCCCATATTTCTCCTAAATGGAATTCAAAGCAGCTTACAATATCAGCACAAAACAGAACATCTGAAACAATATGAACAACAAAAGTTTTTAAAAAGCATTACACATCAAGGGAGTTAAGACACGGCTTTGAAAACATTAGCAATTCAAAGCACACAAAATAAATAATACATACAGCCCTTTTCATTGTAGGCCCCTGTATTGTAGTTCATTAATGCTGAACTAAAAAGGAAGGAAGGTCTTTGGTGAAAAGACAGAGCTGAAGGGATTCAAATCAAATTGGTAAAGATATCTTTTTCATGAGGCAGGTAGTCTTTCTGGCAATTGAATATTTGCCTTACATGTTGGAAACCACCATGAGTCCCTTTGGGAAGACAAGGTGGCATACAAATAAAGTATTATTATTATTATTATTATTAGATACACAACAAGATTATTACACAACAAACAAGATCACTATGCTGGCTTTTGTATTGGATTCCATGTCAGACACTTTCCAAGTGTCTAGAACTATGTGATGTATCAGCTAATAATGCGTGCAGATCCGAGTAGGGTGGCCTTTTGCAGCAAACAGATGGTAATTTTGTCAGCACCGATTGTTTTCAAGTGCTGGCCAAGGTCCTTAGGCACTGCACCCAGTGTGCTGATCACCACTGGGACCACCTTTACTTGTTATTATTATTAGAAACACAACAAGATTAGTACACAGCATTATTATTATTATTATTATTATTAATAATAATATTATGGGTCTGGAGAACAAGCCCTATGAGGAGCGGCTTAGGGAGCTGGGCATGTTTAGCCAGAAGAAGAGAAGGCTGAGAGGAGATATGATAGCTATGTATAAATATGTGAGAGGAAGCCACAGACGGAGGGAGCAAGCTTGTTTTCTGCTTCCTTGGAGACTAGGACGGCTTCAAACTACAAGAGAGGAGATTCTATCTGAACATGAGGAAGAACTTCCTGACTGTGAGAGCCGTTCAGCGGTGGAACTCTCTGCCCCGGAGTGTGGTGCAGGCTCCTTCTTTGGAAGCTTTTAAACAGGCTGGATGGCCATCTGTCAGGGGTGATTTGAATGCAATATTCCTGCTTCTTGGCAGGGGGTTGGACTGGATGGCCCATGAGGTCTCTTCCAACTCTTTGATTCTATGATTCTATGATTCTACTGACACAAAAACACAGTATTTCACAGCAAATGAGATCTATATGCTGGATTTTGTATCACAAAATCACAAGTCGAACACTTCCCAAGCGTCTAGGACTGTGTGATGTATTTTCGAAAGATGTGCACAGATCCAAGTCAGGTGGCCTTTTGCAGTTGACAGATCATGATTTTGTAAATGTTTATTGTTTCCAAATGCCGACTGAGATCTTTTGGCACGGCACCCAGTGTGCCGATGACCATTGGGACCACCTGTACTGGCTTAATGCCAGAGCCTTTGCAATTCGATTTTGAGGTCCTGATAACGGCTGAGTTTTTCCTGTTGTTTTTCCTCAATGTGACTGTCACCCGGTATGGCGACATCATTAATCCAAACCTTTTCTTTTCCACAATCATGATGTCTGGTGTATTGTGTTCCAAAACTTTGTCAGCCTGAATTCAAAAGTCCCACAATATTTTTGCGTGTTCATTTTCCACTACGTTTGCAGGTTTATGATTTACTGCTGGTAGGTGGGTACTTGTGACATTTTTTTTGTTGTATCTGGAGCAACTTGAGAAACTGCAAGTTGCTTCTGGTGTGAGAAAACTGGTCATCTGCAAGGACATTGCACAGGGGACGCCCAGATGTTTTGATGTGTTACCATCCTTATGGGAGGCTTCTCTCATGTCCCAGCATGAGGTGCTTGAGCTGATTGAGGGAGCTCATCCGCGCTCTCCCCAGATTCGAACCTGCGACCTGTCCCTCTTCAGTGCTGCCGGCACAGGGGTTTAACCCACTGTGCCACTAGGGGCTCCACTTGTGACATAAGTTCCAGTTAATCATTTGATCCATAGTGTTGTGCCTTTGTTCTGTAGTCCGTCTGTGCGATTTTCTGGCAACAGCTGAGGACAGGCCTGTAGCCAGGATTTCGTTTCGGGGGGGGGGTGGGGTGTGTGTGCATTTTTTTCAGTGGGGTTTCGGGGGGGGAGGCTGAGTTCCGGGGGGGGGGGGGGGAGCTGAGTCTGAGTGAAAGAGGGTCTACCCTAGCCAACCTTTTGTATCATTACCCCAATACCCCCATGCATATGGGATATATTGAGTATGGTGATCAGATCATGATATGAATAAACATAACAGTTTAAGTAATGCACCAGTAAGGCCTTTTCGCGAACCACCATGAGAATTTCGGGGGGGGGGGGGCTGAACCCCCCCGAGCCCCCCCCCCCCCCGCTACATGCCTGGCTGATCCAGGGTTTCATCAGCTTCCTCCTCCTCCTCCTCCTCCTCCTCCTCCTCCTCTTCTTCTTCTTTCCAGCCCAGAAAGGGCTATTTACCTCTTCAAGCTGTATCTTTTCCAGCTTTCTTCTCCTCCAAGATCAAACACAGCCCGTTCTGCATCAGGGGCTTTTAACACAGGCTGCTCCTGAATGATTTTTAGCTTCAGATACAACATACCATCCTGTGATTCAGTTATAGGACAAACATTGTTGCTTGGATCATTCACAATATGTGTGATGGGATGTTTCTGTGCTTGACAGATGTACCTGCACTTGCTACTTGGATCCTGACCTGGATCGGGCATCCCAGCACCAGGACAAAGACTCCCAGCAAGCGCCAAGTAAGTCTCTGGAAGGAAGCCAGACCATTCCACGTTGCCATACAGCCACCTTTCTGCAGCCTCCATCTCTCTATCACTTGATGAAGACAGGGAAACAGTCCTCACCCCAGAAGATGTGGCAGAGTACCTGGAGCTCAGCGAGGAAGGAGAACATCATAGGTAAATTTATTTTGCTTTTAGTCAAGCCTGTTGGAAAAAGCTGTCCCTCCGCTCTGCTGAGTTGACTGCAAATTGGTTACTGTGAGTTTTCTGACCTGTATGGCCATGTTCCAGAAGCATTCTCTCCTGACATTTCACCCATATCTATGGCAGGCATCCTCAGAGGTTGTAAGGTCTGTTGGAAACTAGGCAAGTGGGATTTATATATCTGTAGAATGCTCAGGGAGCCACCAGTAGTGCAGCCGCTTATACCGCTGAACTGCTGAACTTGCTGATGGAAAGGTCAGTGGTTTGAAACCGGGGAGTAGGGTGAGCTCCTGCTGTTAGCTCCAGCTTCTGCCAACCTAACAGTTAGAAAACATTCAAATGTGAGATCAATAGGTACTGCTCCGGCAGGTAGGTAACGGTGCTCCATGCAGTCATGCTGGCCACATGACCTTGGAGGCGTCTATGGACAATGCCAGCTTTTTGGCTTAGAAATTGAGGTCCCCCCCCCCCCCCCCCCCCGGAGTCAGACATGGCTAGACTTAATGTCAAGGGGAACCTTTACCTTTACCTAGAATGCCCAGGGTGGGAGAAAAAACTCCCACTTTGGACAATAGTGCAAACTATTTTTGGACATTTAACTCGGGGAGTGAAGTAGGGGAAAATGGGGAGAGAAATAGAGACATTTTAAAAGCAGTGGACTGATGGAAAAAGGGAAACAGACTCAGAACTGTCCCTGTCAAATTGGGATGTGACGTTTCCTCCAAGATGTTCATTCCCTACATTAAATTCTCCTTTGGCTCCCTTTTTTTTTTTTTTTTTTTTTTGCATTGCATTTGCTGAAAACCTTCAGTTGACTATTTAAAAAACAGAATTTAAGCATCCAAGGAAAGGGGGCTAAATACTCCGGAAATATGAATGCAGTAAATATGCATTCTAGGTGTGAACGATTTTCATTACTCCCGTCTCCACTGCTGGAAATCTGGAGACCAAAGGAAAACAATCTTTTAGGGGAAACTGCAAGCCAAATTCAAGGTCAAAAGTAGTCTGTACTCAATTAAATCAGTAAGAAGGTTAAGAAGGGGGCAGAAGTTATGCTAAGGCCAAAGAAAACTGCTGCAGGTTGTGTTCTCCTTCATTAAAACTTTTGCCATCTTGACTACACTCTAATTTTACTTTGCTACATGAGTCCCAGTTTTCAGCTGTGAAAAGTTGGATGGGCCAAAGCTAACAAAATGAAGTTCAACAGTGACAAATGCAAGATACTCCACTTTGGCAGGAAAAACGAAATGCAAAGATACAGAACGGGGGGTGCCTGGCTTGAGAGCAGTACGTGTGAAAAAGATCTTGGAGTCCTCGTGGACAACAAGTTAAACATGAGCCAACAATGTGATGTGGCGGCAAAAAAAGCCAATGGGATTTTGGCCTGCATCAACAGGAGCATAGTGTCTAGATCTAGGGAAGTCATGCTACCCCTCTATTCTGCTTTGGTTAGACCACACCTGTAATATTGTGTCCAATTCTAGGCACCACAATTCAAGAGAGATACTGAGAAGCTGGAATGTGTCCAGAGGAGAGCGACTAAAATGATAAAGGGTCTGGAAAACAAGCCCTATGAGGAGCGGCTTAAGGAACTGGGCATGTTTAGCCTGAAGAAGAGAAGGCTGAGAGGGGATTATTATTATTATTATTATTAACTTTATTTGTACCCCCGCTAGCATCTCCCGCAGGACTCGATGCGGCTTACACAGGCCGAAGCCACAAAACACAATACAATAAAACATAACACAATAATAAGCAAAGCAAATCAAACAATTAAGCAAAATAACAACAATAACTACATCAAGACACTATTAAAACTGGTTCAGCCGGCGCAATGGGGTACAGGGGTTAAAGTGCTGAAATGGCAGGAGGAACGTAGGATCAGAGGTATGGTGTGCAGTAACATCGGTTGTACTAAAGTGCTTCTAGGACTTGGGATGGGGGATTCCTAATCTGAGAAGGCACATCGGAACAGCCAGGTTTTTAGGTTCCTTCTGAAAACTGCTAAAGTAGGGGCCTGTCGGAGATCTTTTGGAAGGGCATTCCAAAGTCGGGGGGCCGCCACAGAGAAGGCCCTGTCCCGTGTCCCCACCAAGCGCGCTTGCGACGTGGGTGGGATCACGAGCAGGGCCTCCCCAGATGATCGGAGTGAGCATGTGGGTACGTAGATGGAGATGCGGTCACGCAGGTAGGGTGGTCCCAAACCGTTCAGGGCTTTGTAGGTGAGCACCTGCACCTTGAATTGGGCTCGGAAAATAAATGGCAGCCAGTGGAGCTCCTTAAACAGAGGGGTAGACCTCTCTTGATAATGAGCCCCGGTTAGCATCCTGGCTGCTGCCCGCTGGACCAATTGAAGTTTCCGAGCCATCTTCAAGGGCAGCCCCACGTAGAGCGCATTGCAGTAATCCATTCTAGAGGTGACCAAGGCGTGGACTACCCCGGCCAGATCTGCCTTCACGAGGTACGGTCGCAGCTGGCGCACAAGTCTCAATTGTGCAAAGGCCCTCCCGGATACCGCCGACACCTGAGCCTCAAGTGTGAGCGAAGAATCCAAGAGGACACCCAAACTGCGGACCTGTGGCTTCAGGGGGAGTGTAACCCCGTCCAACACAGGTTGCCACCCTATACCCCGATCCAGTTTACGATCGACCAGGAGGACCTCTGTCTTGTCGGGATTGATCTTCAGCTTGTTCTTCCTCATCCAGATCGACACAGCGGCCAGGTACTCGTCCAGCACCCGAGAAGCCTCCTTGGAATTAGGTGGAAAAGAGTAGTAGAGTTATGTGTCATCCGCATAAAGATGGCACCCAACTCCAAAACTCCGGATGACCTCTCCCAGCGGTTTCATGTAGATGTTGAAAAGCATGGGAGACAGAATGGAGCCTTGCGGGACCCCACAGGTCAAAGGCCAGGGGTCAGAGCAGGCGTCTCCCAGCTTCACCATCTGAGTTCGTCCCTCCAGGAAGGACTGGAGCCACGACAAAACCGTGCCCCCAAGGCCCATCCTGGAGAGACGACCCAGAAGGATACCATGATCGATGGTATCGAAAGCCGCTGAGATGTCCAAGAGAACCAGCAGAGTCACACTCCCCCTGTCCAGCTCTCTGCGGAGGTCATCCACCAAGGCGACCAAGGCTGTCTCAGTGCCATGACCAGGCCTGAAACCAGACTGTGACTGATCTAGGTAGTTGATATCGTCTAAAAAGCTCTGGAGCTGGGAGGCGACCACCCGCTCCAGCACCTTACCCAGAAAAGGGAGGTTGGAGATTGGCCTGTGATTACTCAGCACCGTGGAGTCAAGGGAAGCTTTTTTGAGGAGTGGACGAACCACAGCCAGTTTCAGATTAGATGGAAAAATCCCTTGCTCCAACGATGCATTGACAATCAACACAAACCAATCAACCAACCCCTCCCTGGCTGATTTAATGAGCCAAGATGGGCATGGGTCTAGAGGTGAGGTGGTCGCCCTCATAGCCCCAAGAACCTCCTCTACGGTTTCAGGAAGAACAAGCCTAAAAGAATCCCACAAAGATGCACAAGCAGGTGCCTCCGTCACCTCTTCTGGCACTGCGATGGAATTGGAGTCGAGCTCGAGGCGTATCTGAGCGACTTTACCTGCAAAATGGTGTGCGAAATTGCAACACCGAGCTGCTGGGTCATCAGTGACCTCCTCCACCACAGGTGGGTGGAGGAGTTCCCCAACGACCCGAAACAGCTCCGATGATCTGTTAGCTGCAGACGCTATACGGGTGGTCGTGAATGATTTCCTGGCCACCCGTATAGCCACGGAGTATGCCTTAAGAGAGGCTTTAGCCCGTGCTCGATCAGAGACGACCCGAGATTTCCTCCATTTGCGCTCTAGCCCCCTTCTCGTATGCTTCATCACAGCCAGCTCCCCGGTGAACCAGGGAGATGGCCTGTCACGACGCAACGAGATGGGGCGTTCGGGAGCGATCGTATGTATCGCCCTGGACATCTCCCCATTATAGAGAGTTACCAAGGCGTCGATAGAATCGCCAGGCTCCAAGGCAGGAAGAACCCCAAGATTCCTCAGGAAACCGTCCGGATCCATCAGTCTCCTAGGGCGGACCATTTTAATCTGTCCTCCACCCCTGCGGAGGTTAAGAGTCGCAGCGAGTCTAAAAGTGATCAGATAATGTAGGGATATGATAGCCATGTATAAATATGTGAGAGGAAGCCACAGGGAGGAGGGAGAAAGCTTGTTTTCTGCTTCCCTGGAGACTAGAATACGGAACAATGGCTTCAAACTACAAGAGAGGAGATTCCATCTGAACATGAGGAAGAACTTCCTGACTGTGCGAGCTGTTCAGCAATGGAACTCTCTGCCCCGGAGTGTGGTGGAGGCTCCTTCTTTGGAAGCTTTTAAACAGAGGCTGGATGGTCATCTGTCAGGGGTGATTTGAATGCAATATTCCTGCTTCTTGACAGGGGGGTTGGACTGGATGGCCCACGAGGTCTCTTCCAACTCTTTGATTCTATGATTCTATGATTCTATGGTATAAGACAGGCTGAAAGAGAGTAGGTTTCATAGTTCTGTAGGTCCTGAACCACGACTTCTGGAATATAAGTCCAATGCTCAAACTGACACCCCAGCTGTCTCTTCTTACCATCTCCCTCACAAATAGATGAGTGATCGCGATGGACTGGAGTCTTCTTGTGTGTTCCACCTTATGCTTGCTTCAGCTATATTTAACACAGGGCTCCACGTCTGTCCCATTGCCAGCAAAAGCATAGCTGGCCACAATTAGCTAATGTGCCTGGAACTGCTGCCTCTGCAGTTTGAAGATGGCATGCCCCTCAAGGCTGACTCTTTACACTTTTGTAATTGGGGCTGGGACACTGAGTAGTTGATTTTACGGGAAGCACATTGATCCCACTAAGATAATTACAGATCCAGTTGGATCCTAGGCAAGCCGACGGCTTGCCAGCTTAATATGTTCCCCATGGTGTTTAACAAGGCTCAGCCAGCTCAGCGATGCCAGCTGCTCTAAACCACATTCGAACAAAAATATATACAATAATTACTTTTTCCTTTGGGACTCGGCATCTGGGATTAATTTTAATCTCAACTAGAAACAGAAGAAACTGATTTGTCCCAAGATAGCTTGCCAGCCTGTTGATTGTCTACGCAGCCCCAAGTAGGGGTGAGTTTGAAACATGTGACCATCAGCAAGGGATACTGGGATTTGTAGTTCAGCAACATCTGGAGTACTGGCCTATTCTATCACAAGCCTGCTTCCTCTTCTTTATGACATGCTTTCAAATATTAAACACTAGCCAACCTTCCCTCCCTCTTTCTCTTCTTTCTTTCTCTCTTTCCTTACTTCCTTCCCTTTTTTTCTTTCTTTCTCTCCTTCCTTCCTTCCTTCCTTCCTTCCTTCCTTCCTTCCTTCCTTCCTTCCTTTTCTTCTTCCCTCCTCCTCCCACTTTTTCTTTCCCTTCCTCTTTCTCCCCTTTCTTCCTTCTTGGACTGCAACTCCCAGCAGTCCTCCTGATCCATCGTATCTACCTACCTACCTATCTCTATTTAATCAATCTATCTGGAGGATTGCTGGGAGTTGCAGTCCAGGAATAGAAAATTGGAAATATGCAGGGATTGGGATGTTCTCAAAGAAATCCAAGGAGAAGAAAGTTTGCATCTTGGAAGCAGTGCATTTGGATCATCCTCCTCTCCTAAAGGGCCTGGTCTAGGGGATGCTGGGAGCTGTAGTCTGGAAGAGAGTGTGGATATGCTATTGTGTGTTTTGTTTGCTGGGGTAGTTGTTTTTTGCGCATACTCTGTAGTGTCTTTTTTGCTTTTTTGGCTTTTTAAGTCCCTTCTGCTTTTTTTTTTTTTAGAGTTTTAATGAGTGATGGTCATTCATTTGCCTGAGAGGTGTATTGTGTCCAAATATGGTGTCAATTTGTCCAGTGGTTTTTAAATTATGTTAATCCCACTGCCACAAACAAACATTATATTTTTATTTATATAGATACTAGCCATTCCGGGCCACACGTTGCTGTGGCCCCGTCTGTGTATATGTGTTTTGTGTGTATATATATGTGTATATGTGGTTTTGTGCATGCACTGTAGCGTCATTTTGTATTTTTGCTTTTAAGTCCCTTCAGTGTTTTCATCAGTGAGGGTCACTCATTAGCTTGATAGGTGTATTGGGTCCCAATTTGCTTCTTGTAGTGCAAATCAATGCATAGAATACATAATGGATGGCTGTGATGATTGGAGTTGTAGTTCAAAGAGCTTCTTGTTGCTGTGTGCCTTCAAATTGTTCTGACTATGGCAACTCTAAGCTATACACACACAAAATTGACTTGCACTGTTGCTTTGCTCTGTGTTGTGGGTGTTGAAGCAGCAGTGAAGTGGATGAGAGGATAGTATTTTTTGTTGGCCAATTTGAGCTGTTAGGCTCAAAAATAACCCTCAGTTGGGGTGATTCCACCATAAATATAGCAGAGTACCAGAAGTAAACTTCATAACCAGCAGAAACCTACATGTGAAGAAACTGGGATAAGCTTGCAGAGTCAGAACTTTAGGTTCTTTAGGTTCAAAAATATTTCTTGAAAAGAAATATTATCTTGATAGAAAAGGTCTTGGAAATAACTAGCTTACTAAGTCTTATCTTCTAAAGAAGGTAAAAGGTAAAAAGTCCATGCAGCTACATTTTGCCTAATTAGAGGTAAAATGTGTATCCTCACAGACAGAAAATAAAGCAGAAGTCTGAAAATGATGGAGACCATTCATGGTCAACCAAGGGCAATTTAAATGGAAAAGGAAGTCCCTTCACATAGTTCCATTACTATGTTATCAAAGGAGAGGAGACAGTGGCTAGAAGTAAAGACAAAGACAAAGCCCTATAGTGAAAACCTGCATAGGAATGTGGGAGAAGGAATCCCTTAGCTTAGCCCTGTCTCTAGCCTAGCTACTCACTGAGGTCTGAAACTTGATGACACAAGAGACTTGTGCAGTCCAGGGATGAGACCCAACAGTTTTGTACTTCATGTTGTGGCGTAATGTAAAATAAACCATGTGTAGTTCACGTTTGATCAGCCCACATACTGCCATGCTGGAGAAAGAAAATATGCCATGCAGATGAACAGTAAAGAACAAGTAGTTTACTCTTTGTAGTTCAGAACAACATATGTACAAGGTGATCAGTTGCATCAACTCGCATAATGTCCTTTTATGAGAGATTTAAAATGGTCTTTCTTTGCTCATGTGGATAAACTCCTTCAGCAGCTCATGAAGCAAGAGTTCAGTCCAAACTGTCTCTCTCTGCTTCTGTCTCTTTCTTTCTCTTTACCTGCATAGCTCAAGGCTGAACCAAAATGTAACAGTAACCAAAAGTCCCAGGCTCAGTCTGCTCACCGGGCATTGCCTGATGAATCAGCTTTATGCATCTTATTTTACAGTTGACACACACACACACACACACACACTCACTGATTCCTTGCATGCTCCAAAACATGTTAGCAGCTTATAGCATCAACAGGAGTAAAAAAAATGGAGTTACTTTTAGAAAGTAGGAAGGTAAAGAGTCATATTTAAAATGTATAATTAAATTTTAGCTAATTACTTCTGGAGATAGCATTGGAAAGGAATGTATTATCGAAGGCTTTCATGGCCAGAATCACTGGGTTGTTGTAGGTTTTTTCGGGCTATATGGCCATGTTCTAAAGGCATTTTCTCCTGACGTTTCGCCTGCATCTGTGGCAAGCATCCTCAGAGGTAGTGAGATGGAAAGGAACTTTCTGAATTCTGCTTTTCTGGCCCACTGCACTGTGGAGGAGGAGCCCCAATCGACTAAGGTTTTATAAATGCATTTCATGTCTGAGGTGGCTTTCATAGGGCGTTTTGCCTCTCCCTCTTTTAATTCTAGACTGCTTTTTTTCCTGAAACCTTGAGGCCTTAGGGCAGGATGTGGTTGACCACAGTTTTTGATCCTGAGCCAATTTCATTCAGGCTGCCAGCAGAATGTTTCTAATTCCTTGGGGGAAGATTTGGAATGAGCTGCGGTTAAAGAGGGGCAAAGAACCAGCACTTATGCATGTATACATTATACCCTATAGATATATAAGGAATAGAATTTCTAAACCACATGAATATCCTTCTGGAGCGTCACCAAGATTCATTCACCAGCTTCAGCTCTTCTGTCAATAAATCTCTCCACCAGAAACTGCTGCGTTCAGCTTGGATTTTGTGGGATTTGATAGAGCTTAAAATGGAACAGAATTGTGTGTGAGGTGTGTGTGCCCAGAATTGGAGGATATAGCAAGGCTGAGAAGGATTGTGGGGCACGCGTCCAGGGTCCCAATCAACAAAATTAGCAAGGGAGACCTCAAGCACAGTAAGGCTGGCTTACCACATTTTGGAGTTTGAAACAAAATGCATGTTTACCTTTGAGAGAGTTTTAATCCATTGAGTTCGGAATCTAAAATTACCAAGTGCATTGGGAGTGGGGTTATGCGGGCAGGGTGCATTGCCAATATGGTGAGCGACTCTTAGTGAAGTAGCATAGAACTGGAACTCATTTTAGCTCCAACTGGAGTTGACACCAACGAACCTTGTTAATCAAGACCGGTGTGAGTGCCGCTGATTTCAATACAACCTCTAATGCAGATGTAAACTAGGATATGTGTGGGTTGTTGTAGGTTTTTCCGGGCTATATGGCCATGTTCTGGAGGCAATTTTTCTCCTGACGTTTCGCCTGCATCTATGGCAAGCATCCTCAGAGGTAGTGAGGTCTGTTGGAAGTAGGAAAAATGGGTTTATATATCTGTGGAATGACCAGGATATGTGTGTCCAAGTTACATCAGAGTGTAGTCAAGATAGCAAAATGAGAAAAAATACAGAAGTCAGGAAAGGCTGCAGCAGTTTGCTTTTCTTTTTTTCTTTCTTCTTTTTTTTGAGCCTATGAGAATGGGCAGAACTCTCTCTTTTTCTGTATTGTCGAAGGCTTTCATGGCCGGAATCATTGGGTTATTGTAGGTTTTTTTGGGCTATATGGCCATGTTCTAGCAGCATTCTCTCCTGATGTTTCGCCTGCATCTATGGCAAGCATCCTCAGAGGTAGTGAGGTACCTCTCCTTTTCTCTCCCCCTCCATAGAATCGAATGCAGACTACTTTGCATTTTGAACTCAGTTTGAACCAAATGATGAAAGTTGAGTACAAAGGAAGAATGTGATATAGAAAGAGAAACTGGATATTTCATAGAATCATAGAATCATAGAGTTGGAAGAGATCTCACTAGGACTTTGAGATCTTCCGGGGAGGCCCTGCTCTCGATCCCGCCTGCAACACAGGCGTGGCTGGCGGGGCCGAGAGACAGGGCCTTCTTGGTGGTGGCCCCTCGGCTGTGAAACGCCCTTCCCATGGACATCAGATTGGCCCCCTCATGGATGGTATTCCGGAGGAAAGTGAAAACCTGGTTATTTGAATAGGCGTTTGAATAAGCAGTGCAATGAATTTCAGGAAATGGAACTACGATTGACAGGTTTGTATCATGATTCTAGTTATGAGACGTCACTGAATGTTTATTACTGTTAAATTATTTAATTTGTTTCTGTGTTAACTGTTTTTAAGTACCTTGTTGATGTCGCATTGAATTTTTGCCTTGATTGTTCGCCTTGTTTTTGCTTGTTGTAAACCGCTATGAGTCACCTTAGGGCTGAGAATGGCGGTATACAAATGAAGTAAATAAATAAATCTCATGGGCCATCCAGTCCAACCTCCTGTCAAGAAGCAGGAAAATTGCATTCAAACCACCCCCGACAGATGGCCATCCAGCCTCTGTTTAAAAGCTTCCAAAGAAGGAGTCTCTACCACACTCCGGGGCAGAGAGTTCCACTGCTGAACAATTCTCACAGTCAGGAAGTTCTTCCTAATGTTCAGATGGAATATTCCTAGTGTTCGCAATATCCTGTTATTGTCCAGTTGCATGTATTTAGCAAACTCAAGTAGATTGCAAAATTGTATAATACAAGGTGATGCACGATGTTTTCGCTCAAAGTGCTTCAATTAGCGAAAATAAGTTGATCCGACAAACTTCAGATACCAAAAAGTATCCTTGCTGGGAAAAATGGGACATGTGATTCTCAGTAATTAACTGTATTAAGTACATGATAAATTACTTTTGGAACTGAAGAGATTTGTAAAAGCAATGCTGTGGTCTGCATCTACCAGCACATTACATGGGCATTTTTAGTTTATGGGAATCCCAAATCCTGGGATCTTCATCTCAGATTCTATGAGTAGGGTGGAAGAATCTCAAGGTAAGAGCACAGCCTTGAAAAAATGTATATTTCCACACTAAAATAGCTTGTTTATTTCAGTGTCACACTCTATGCTTAATGGCATCACTTGGGCTGCCTTTCTAACAGCATCCTTGTAACATCATCTAGAACAGGCATGGGCAAACTCTGATCCTCCAGGTGCTTTGAATTTTAACTCTCACAATTCCTAACAGCATCAGACCCCCTCCTGTTCCCCTCAGCCACTTAAGTGCCTGAGGCTGTTATGAATCATAGAATCATAGAGCTGGGAGAGACCTCATGGGCCATCCAATCCGACCCCCTGCCAAGAAGCAGGAAAATTGTATTCAAACCACCCCCGACAGATGACCATCCAGCCTCTGTTTAAAAGCTTCCAAAAAAGGAGCCTCCACCACACCCCGGAGAAGAGAGTTCCACTGCTGAACAGCTCTCACAGTCAGGAAGTTCTTCCTCATGTTCAGATGGAATCTCCTTTCTTGTAGTTTGAAAAGCACCTGAAAGAATGGAACAAGATATGATTGTCCCTATTAAATTGAGATATTTGAAAGGCATGCTTCAATCTACTCTAGATCAGTGTTTCTCAGCCTTCCTAATGCCGCGACCCCGAAATACAGTTTCTCATGCTGTGGTGACCCCCAAAGATAAAATTATTTTCATTGCTACTTTACAACTGTAGTTTTGCTACTGTTATGAATCGTAATGTAAATATCTGATATGCAGGATGTATTTTCATTCATTGGACCAAATTTGGCATAAATACCGAATACACGCAAATTTGAATACTGGTGGGGTTGGCGGGGGGGGGGGGGATTGATTTTGTCATTGCTGAAATTTGTAGTTCACCTACAATCAAAGGGCATTCTGAACTCCACCAATGATGGAATTGAACCATACTTGGCACACAGAACTGCCATGACCAGTAGAAAATACTGGGTTTGGTGGGCATTGAGCTTGATTTTGAGAGTTGTAGTTCACCTACATCCAGAGAGCACTGTGGACTCAAACAATGATGGATCTGGAGCAAACTTGGCCCGTAGCCAGGATTTTGTTTTTTTTTTGGGGGGGGGGGCTGAGTTTGTTTCGGGGGGGGGGGTTCAGTCTGAGTGAAAGAAGGTCTACCCTAGGAAACCTTTTGTATCGTTACCCCAATACCCCCATGCATATGGGATATATTGAATATGGTGATCAGATCATGATATGAATGAACATAACAGTTTAAATAATGCACCATTAAGGCCTTTTCACAAACCACCATGAGAATTTGTGGGGGGGGGGGGCAAGCCCCTCAAGCCCCCCCCCCCCCCCCCCCCCCCCGGCTACATGCCTGGATCTGGACCAAACTTGGCATGGATACTCAATATGCCCAAATGTGAATGCTGGTGGAGTTTGGGGAAAACAGACCTTGACATTTGGGAGTTGTAGTTGCTGGGATTTATAGTTCACTTACAATCAAAGAGCATTCTGAACCCCACCAATGATAGAATTGGGCCAAACTTCCTCACACCGAACCTCCACGAGTAGCAGGAAATACCCTGACACCCCCTCGCGACCCCCCCCCCCAGGTGTCCTGATCCCCAGGTTGAGAAACATTGCTCTAGATCAGTGGTTCTCAACCTGTGGGTCCCCAGATGTTTTGGCCATCAACTCCCAGAAATCCTAACAGCTGGCAAACTGGCTGGGATTTTTGAGAGTTGTAGGCCAAAACACCTGGGGACCCACAGGTTGAGAACCATTGCTCAAGATAGAACTAAGCTGGATATAGTTTATCCAGAGACTGGAAAACAGGAGGAGGATGAAGCAGGAAGAAACATAGCAGGTCTTACTAACTGGAGGTTTGTGTGTGCATGAGTGCTGAGGTTGATCTAGCAATTTAACTGGGACAATGTATCTCTGAAATGCAGTTACAAACAAATTGCTAATTAAATGAAAACCTCTGTATTGCTGGTTTCCCCTTCTGGCTGTCTCCAACAGAGCCAGTGGTTTCAGCAGCCCTTCCCTCTTGAACTGCTCATTTGGAAATGGCAGCATTCCACTTTGCCCTAAAATACCAAAAAGATCCATGGCAGAGCTCCACCACAGGAAAATTTGCATCTGTCAGGGATTTCATGTGTGTTTTGCAGAAGGGCTTAATGGCCAGGCAGACAGATGGGCATAGAGAAATGCTTTGAGGATGCCTGCTGCTACTGCGGCTTTGCTAAGTCCTAAGAAGACCTCTGTTCGATCCTTGCTTGGATGGGAGCCATATAAGTTGGAAGTCCTGCAGAAACTAGAGAAGATGCAGACATTTATTTATTTTATTTTATTTAAGACATCTATATTACACCCTTCTCACCCCGCACGGGACTCGGGGCAGAGCACAACACATATACGGCAAGCATTCAATGCCGGGACACAAACCACAAATATACACAAACATTAAAATCACTTATATCGACTTTATAAACCATCTCAGGACACCATTCTAGTATTGCTCATTGCACTGCCCCAAAGCCTTGGTCCCACAGCCAGGTCTTCACTGTCCTTCTGAAGGACAGGAGGGAGGGGGCTAATCTAATATTGCCAGGAAGGGAGTTCCATAGCCGGGGCCAATCACTGAGAAGGCCCTGTCTCTCACCCCTCCCAAGCGCACCTGTGATAGTGGCGGGACCGAGAGCAGGGCCTCCACAGAAGTTCTTAATCTTTGCTGAAGTTCATAAAGGGTGATGTGTTCAAACAGATAAACTGGGCTGGGGCCATTTAGGGCTTTATAGGCCACAGCCAGTACTTTGAATTGTGCCCAGCAGCAAACAGGCAGACAATGGAGCTGACATAGAATCATAGAGTTGGAAGAGACCTCATGGGCCATTCAGTCCAACCCCCTACCAAGAAGCAGGAATATTGCATTCAAATCACCCCTGACAGATGGCCATCCAGCCTCTGTTTAAAAGCTCCCAAAGAAGGAGCCTCCACCACACTCCGGGGCAGAGAGTTCCACTGCTGAATGGCTCTCACAGTCAGGAAGTTCTTCCGAATGTTCAGATAGAATCTCCTTTCTTGTAGTTTGAAGCCACTGTTCCACGTCCTAGTCTCCAGGGCAGTAGAAAACAAGCTTGCTCCTTCCTTCCTTTGACTTTGTCTCACGTATTTATACATGGCTATCATATCTCCTCTCAGCCTTCTCTTCTTCAGGCTGAACATGCCCAGCTCTTTAAGCTGCTCCTCATAGGGCTTGTTCTCCAGACCCTTGATCATTTTAGTCGCCCTCCTCTGGACACATTCCAGCTTGTCAATATCTCTCTTCAACTGTGGTGCCCAGAATTGGACACAGTATTCCAGGTGTGGTCTAACCAAGGCGGAATAGAGAGGTAGCATGACTTCCCTGGATCTAGACACTAGACTCCTATTGATACAGGAGTTGTATGCTCCTTGTATGCCGCCCCAGTTGTTAACCTGGCTGCCTCTCGTTGGACTATTTCAAGTTTCCGAACAGTCTTCAAAGGCAACCCCTTGTATAGTGTGTTGCAGTAGTCTGTCCCAGATGTAATGAGAGCATGGAGCACCATGGCCAAGTCTGACTTCCCAAGGTACAGGTGCAACTGGCACACAAGTTTTAATTGTGCGAAAGCTCCCTTGGCCATGACCGCAACTTGAGGTTGTAGGCTCAGCGATGAGTCCAGGAGGACTCCTAAGCTGTGAACCGGCACCTTCAAGGGGAGTGTAATGCCATCCAACACAGGCTGTAACCCTATACCCTGTTTGGACTTGCAGCTGACCAGAGGACCTATGTCTTGTCTGGATTCACCTTCAATTTGTTTGCCCTCATCCAGACCGTCACCGTGGTCAGGCACCGGTTCACGACCTGGACAGCCTCCTTAGCATCTGGTGGAAAGGAGTAATAGAGTTGGACATCATATGTGTGCAGATGGTATTGAACTCCAAAACTCCAGATTTACAACCATAATAGTGATGTATTTGGGATTGGAGCATCTTTCCAACAGAAGGAACTTTAAGCATTTGGAGTGTTTTAGGTGGGGAATTAATCAGATAGTCTTAGAATCATAGAGTTGGAGGAAGCCTTATAAGTTGGGTATCCCCAAATTTGATTGGGTATCCCCAAATTTGGCTCTCCAGACATTTTGGATTTCAATTTACATCATCTTAACCACTATAGCCAGTGATCAGGGACTTTTGGAGTTCAGGGCTAAATTATTTGGAATGCCCACAATAATAATGGAATGATGTTGGTTCACTTTTAATGCCAGCGTTGTCCTCTTTCCCTCAAGGCAGCACAATGATGGCGTGTCTACTACTGCCCCTACCTTCACTTCACCTGATACCTATGGCTATATTTGCAGCCCACTGGCCTCAGAGCTGCTTGAAAATGATGATGACGACCCCAACATGGAGAGCGGTGGAGGTCGCACCACCAAGTTCTTCCGCAGTTTCTGCCGAACGCCTTCTTCCAGCCTGAGTGAAGACGAAGCCTCGCTGGGTGGCTCCCTCGTGAATGGATGGGGCTCTGTCTCAGAGGACAACGGCACCAGCACCCGCTGCAGCCTGATCAGCTCTTCCGATGGCTCCTTTCTCATGGATGCCAGTTTTGCCCAGGCTCTGGCTGTGGCAGTCGATAGTTTCTGTTTTGGGCTGACTCAGAGAGAGGTTGACAAGGCATTGACAGGTAATAGCATCCTTTTGCTTTTCTCAGCTAATCTGTAAATCAGGACTGTGTCCAGATGTTTGTTTACAAAGCAAAAAAAGTATTCTTGAAGTTGACCCAAACATACCATAATCCAACAGTGTGCCTATGGACAGTTCTTAGAAACAATACTTTTTGGTTGGGTTAGAAGACCCATGATGTCGTTGTCAAAAAAAGCAACTTTGGCAATATCTGGAAAAGTCACCCACTGCTCTCCCCTGAATTTACCCGCCACGCATTGCTGTGGCCAACCTTCCCTCCTTTCTCTTCTTTCTTCCGTCCTTTCTTTCTCTCCTTCCATCCTTCTCTTCTTCTTCCCTTCCTTACCCCCCTTTTCTTTTCCTTCCCCTTTCTTCCCTTCCTTCTTTACCTATTCTTAGACTACAACTCCCAGCAGTCCTCCTGATGGATTTATCTACCTACCTATCTATCTCTATCTAATCCATCTAGCTGGAGGATTGCTGGGAGTTGCTGTCCAGGAATAGGACATTGGAAATATGCAGGGAATGGGATGCTCTCAAAGAAATCCAAGGAGAAGAAAGTTTGCATCTTGGAAGCAATGCATTTGGATCATCCTCCTCTCCTAAAGGGCCTAGTCTAGGGGATGCTGGGAACTGTGGTCCAGAAGAGAGTATGGATATGCTATTATGTGTTTTGTTTGCCAGGGGGAGTCTTTTGCACATGCGCTGTAGTGTCTTTTCCCTTTTTCGGTTTTTTAAGTCCCTTCTGCTGTGTTTTTCAGTGTTTTTGTGAGTGATGGTCACTCGTTGGCCTGAGAGGTGTATTGTGTCCAAATTTGGTGTCAATTTATCCAGTGGTTTTTAAGTTATGCTAATCCCACAAACAAACATTACATTTTTATTTATATAGACTAGGTAAGTAGGGCGTGCTGGTGGTGCAGCAGGTTAAACCACTGAGCTGCTGAACTTGCTGACCAAAAGGTTGACAGTGTTGCACTCCAGGTCCCGAAGAAGCCCTCTGACTTAAAACACACCACACGAAGAGTGAAGAATCAAATCTTCTTTTATTAAAGCTTAGTAAATAGCCAGTAGAAATAAATGCTTGTAAGAAAATCAGAAGGTTCCAAAAAGAATTAGTCCATAAACAGTAGAAACCCAAAGCAATGTCCACACAAGAAATACAGGCAATCCAAAGCAGCATTAATCCAGACAGGATTCAAGCAAAACACAAAGACAATCCAAAAGGCTAACAAACTCCACAGAAACAAGATCCCTTGAACAAGACTTCCATGGCACAAGAACGTGGTTTCCAAACGATGCCTGATCTGACAAGATTTTCTATAGGCAAACCTTAAATCCCCAAAACTGGTTTCATTTTCCCCCAGTCTTTGACTTTAATTGGTACGAATTCTTTCGGATATATACATTATATACATTGGGCCTCTTGTCGATTCTGGCTAATCTCCAGCCGCCGACTCTGCTTATCTGACTCCTCATTAACTTTAGCAGGTGTCAGACTGTTTTCCAAACTAGAATCTGGAGAGCTCTCAGACAGAGAGAGTAAACCTTTCTCCCAAGGCCTGACAGCAACATTCCCATGAGAATATGCCCTCTCTGTCAGTGTCTGCATGAAACTCATTGACCAAAGTGTCTCCATCTTGCACCTCAGAGTCAGTCCCAGCATCCCCCACATCAGAAGTAACAGGGGACTGATTTCCCTCCTCATTACCCACATCAGACACAGAAACATCAGGAAACTGAAACACATTCACAGATTCAAGCACAAGCTCAGGTCCAATCACAGGCTGAGTCCCAACAGGTGGTTTGAATCTGGGGAGCAGGGTGAGCTCCCACTGTTATCTCCTGCTTCTGCCAACCTAGCAGTTCAAAAACATGCAAATATGAGTATGAAATGGTAGGGGGAAGGTTTCAGGAAAGGAGAGACAAAGAGAGTTCTGGAGGTCTAAAAAGCACGGCTTTTATTTCCAGCTGGGGCCCTGGTGAGGAGTTCTCTCCTAAAGCACCAGAGCAATGAAATAGGGGCGGACTGTGGCTTTTATAGATTTCAGGTTCAAGCAAACAAAGAACATGCTTCTACATACATTTACATCACTCACTGCGTCATCTTAGCATCAAATTCTACCTTCTAACATGCAAAAAGCATGTGTCTGTGTTTCTAAAGAGCAAGCATAGCTTCATCAATCAAGGGGCCCACTTGGACCTGTCAAAAAGCTCCTTCTTTAGAGCCTAGATGTACCAGCCTGTTGCTTCTCGGACTTATCTCTCTCTCCTGGAATGTCCCCTTCCCTCTTGGCTGTGCCTGGGACGTAGCTTTCTTGTCTATTCTTTCTATACAGAGAGAGCCTGATTTTTCTATACATTTAAAGTACATACAATTTTATGCATAAATCAATAAATATCTATTTTTCCAATATCTCCTCATCAATTAGATCAGTAGGTACTGCTTCTGCAGGAAGGCAATGGTGCTCCATGCAATCATGCTGGCCACATGAGCTAGGAGGTGTCTATGGACAATTCCAGCTCTTCGGCTTAGAAATGGAAATTCTAAGCCAAGAGTCAGACACAACTAGGCTTAATGTCAGGGGAAACCTTTACCTTTACCTTATGTATTATTTTTTGTAAAGGAGTCAGTATTGTTCAACAATAGGATAATCATGTGTTCTGTGTTACAGAAACATGGGAGGCCACATTAGCTCACCAAGTCAAGAGAAAAGCTGTATGCCACTTGCAAAAAATGGTGGTGGGAGATCATTTTATGTTACCAATTGACTGCTCTCTCCAGGACAGCGGAATCCAATAGTAGCCAAAGTGGGATCCGCACCCCGTCCTTCAGAGCCGACAGACAAATTGATTTATTTTGTATCCGCTGCTCAGGTTCTGGGCACTTCCATTCAATCTCTGTTCCTCATAATCAGGCAGACGGCCAGGAAAGTGCAACATGATTTATCACTGCAGTAATTCTCTGTTGCCGTGAGAATGAAGCTTTTGTTTCCAGCTTTCTCCCTGTATAGCAAACTTTGAGAGTCGTAAATGACAAAATTGATGGAGCAAGCTAAAAGATGCAGAAAGGAGGGAAAAGCTTCTAGGCACAAACATGCCCAGAATCCCTAAGCAAACATCCAGGCCGCAATATTTTTTTGCTCCCCCCTCTGCCCCAACCGATGCCTTTGGAGTTCTTCCTGATTTTGTCAGTAAGAGGCACACTCTCCTTTCCTCCAAACACGCCACTGTAGTAAGGTCAAACAAGGCTTAGCGTGTTTGACCCAGATGGGTCTTTTGGGCCCTCAGCCAAATCTCTGCTTTATCTCAGGGGTCCATTTCTTGCATTCAAGGCAATCATCATTAGGACATTGGGGGTGGGTTTTTTGGGGGGGGGGGCAAGGATACATACCTTTGGCCCCTCTACCATCTCCAATTTTTTCACAACTACCTTGGAAAGAGCAATGAGGCAGAAGTATTGAGATTTTCATATTTCCAAAGCAATGTGAAATCTTAGAAAATATTCATTGACACCCTACATTGACTTCATAGTTATAAATGTGTAACTAAGTAACATCCTAATTAACGGCGCTCCATGCAGTCAGGCCACATGACTTTGGAGGTATCTACGGACAACACCGGCTCTTCGGTTTAGAAATGGAGATGAGTACCAACCTCCAGAGTTGGACACAACTGGACTTAAAGTCAGGGGAAAATCTTTACCTTTACCTAACATCCTTTGAGGGGCTCCTGGTGGCACAGCAGGTTAAACTGCTGAGCTGCTGAACTTGCTGACCAAAAGGTTGGTGGTTCGAATCTGGGGAGCAGGGTGAGTTCCTACTGTTAGCCCAAGCTTCTGTCAATCTAGCATTTCAAAAACATGCAAATGTGAGTAGATCAATATGTACCACTTCTGCAAAAAGGTAAGGGTACTCCATGCTGGCCATATGACCTTGGAGACGTCTACGGACAACGTTAGCTCTTCAGTTTAGAAATGGAGATGAGCACCACCCCCCAGAGTCAGACATGACTAGACTTAACACCATTTGGGACAGCCCCTTCCTCACCCACCTTAATGGCCAGTGGCCATATTGAGCAAAAGAGGATTTGCAGCAAGGTCTATCTTCCAATTGTGGGAGGGAAATGGGATCCTTCTCCTCTTTGCATTCCCATTGCAAGTGGAACAGATCGCCTTTGTTCAATGGTGGTGCTTAATGGAACTTTTGCATTTGAGTTACTATTATGGGTGCATTCCCAACATAGTGTTATTTAATACAGTTAAAGCGCTGTAGTTCTAGGATACACATTCATACACTTCAGTGCAGGGTGCCAGCTACAGACTATGAATTTTTCTTTTAAAAAATACTCTTTTGAAAAATTCAAAAATGTATAAATTTAAACTGAAAATACTCTCCACTCAAATATACAGTACACTTTTTATGTATGTTTCTGTGCCAAAGATTGCACCATGACATTCCTGATAGATCTCTGTAATCTAAAAGAATAAGAATAATAAAAATAATACTTAATTTTATCCCACCACTGTCTCCCCAATGGGAGAGATAATAATAATAATAATAATGTATTTAATATGGACACAGCATATTATTCAAGAACACAGAAATACTGGATCACTCCAACAACCACCATGTCAGACTACACAGAGGTCATTGAAATCCACAAGCATGTGGACAATTTCAACAGAAAGGAGAAAACCATGAAAATGAACAAAATCTGGCTACCAGTATTAAAAAAAACCTCTAAAATTAGAACAGCACAACAACAGAGAGGAAACAAACAAGGACATCTAATCACCTCTCAACAAAAGATTGCTCCAGGCACTGCCAGGCAATCAAATGCTAATCAAGGTGGTCAGTTGAAACATTCACACCTAGCTCCAGCAGTCAAGAGTCCTTTTTCCTACCCTGGTCATTCCACAGATGTATAAACCTTTTTTCCTAGTTCCAATAGACCTCACTACCTCTGAGGATGCTTGCCATAGATGCAGGCGAAATGTCAGGAGAAATGCCTCTAGAACATGGCCATATAGCCCAAAGAAACCTACAATAACCCAGTGATTCCGGCCATGAAAGCATTCGACAATTACTTACTTACTTACTTACTTAGGCGATCCCTCGCTTTCCGAGGATGATTGTCTTCCAATATTCTTGTGGGTCCGTATGTGGCTGTGGAGCCCTATTCTTGCTCTGCATCTTCTTCCGCAGTGAGGGCATTGGTTTCCAGGTGCAAGGCGGTCCCGGTCGGGGTTGGCTTGACGCGCCTTCCTCTTGGCACGTTTCTCTTTTTCACCCTCCACTCGTGCCTCCTCAAATTCTGCAGCACTGCTGGTCACAGCTGCCCTCCAGCAGGAGCGGTCAAGGGCCAGGGCTTCCCAGTTCTCTGTGTCTATGCCAGAGTTTTTAAGGTTGGCTTTGAGCCCATCTTTAAATCTCTTTTCTTGCCCTCCAACATTCCGTTTTCCGTTCTTGAGTTCGGAGTAGAGCAGCTGTTTTGGGAGACGGTGGTCGGGCATCCGGACAACATGGCCGGTCCAGCGGAGTTGATGGCGGAGGACCATCGCTTCAATGCTGGTGGTCTTTGCTTCTTCCAGCACGCTGACGTTTGTCCGCTTGTCTTCCCAAGAGATTTGCAGGATTTTCCAGAGGCAGCGCTGATGGAATCGTTCCAGGAGTTGCATGTGACGTCTGTAGACAGTCCACGTCTCACAGGCATAGAGCAGGGTTGGGAGGACAATAGCTTTATAAACAAGCACCTTGGTATCCCTACGGATGTCCCGGTCCTCAAACACTCTCTGCTTCATTTGGAAAAATGCTGCGCTTGCAGAGCTCAGGTGGTGTTGTATTTCGGTGTCGATGTTGACTTTGGTGGAGAGGTGGCTGCCAAGGTAGTGGAAATGATCAACATTTTCTAATGTTACACCATTAAGCTGTATCACTGGCATTGGAGAGGGATTGGCTGGTGCCTGTTGGAAAAGCACCTTGGTTTTTTCAATTCGACAATACAGTGATGACAAACCTTGCTCTTCTTTTTTTCTTGCAGACTTTTTGCCTTCTGCCTCTCCTCTCAATGGACTCCGGCATCCATACACTTCCACAGGAAGCTCAGAGGAAGTGCAACAGAAGCCAGGCTCACAAGCGCTTTCTGTGTGGGAGTGGAGCACAGATTGGGTGGATGAGATGGAAAGCAAGTATTCACAGGAAGCGGAGAACTGGAACAGCCTTCCCAAATTGGTAAAGGAAAGGATGGCAACCTTGGGAGAAACCCAACCCATCACTACTTCTGCCTTACAAGGAGGAAATGGCAAGTGCTGTTACTCTGGTCTGATATTTCCAGAAAGATAATGCACTGCAGATTGGGATGGGTGAAGGCATCCCATTGCCTGGTAATGAGAAAACTTGGAAATTGTATTTTCTGAAGGACCATTCCCAGGAACTTCCAACCAGTATATTCTTGGGGCTTTCTAGTACATAGTCCAAAATGGTAACTTATCCAAGCTCTGAATCCGAGCTGAACAGATCTATCTTTTAATATTAATAATTTTATTACTATTTAATAATTAATTATTAAAATTATTTTTATTAAAATCTATCTTTTAATATTAATAATTTTATTGGAGCCCCCAGTGGTGCAGTGGGTTAAACCCCTGTGCCGTCAGGACTGAAGACTGACAGGTCGCAGGTTCGAATCCAGGGAGAGGCGGATGAGCTCCCTCTATCAGCTCCAGCTCCTCATGCAGGGACATGAGAGAAGCCTCCCACAAGGATGATAAAACTTCAAAATCATCCGGCCGTCCCCTGGGCAACGTCCTTGCAGACGGCCAATTCTCTCACACCAGAAGCGACTTGCAGTTTCTCAAGTTGCTCCTGACACGACAAATAATAATAATAATTTTATTACTTATTTTAATTAATTATTAAAATTAATTATTTATTAAAATTAATAATTTTAATAAAAATATCCACATTTTTAAAATTCCCCACAACAATGTATGCACATTCACATGTGTTCCTGGGCACATGGTCCCGCAATTTACACATTTGTAGGAGCACTTCCTCCTCGTCAATACACAATTTGCTTCATTCCTTCTCCAGTATAAAAAAGGAGTTTCAGCACGTGTCTGATTCTAACCTTAGTTGGGTTAAAAATCAATACATGGAGCAACTAAACAGACAGGAGTAACAGAGTAATGTGTTGTCGAAGGCTTTCATGGCCGGAATCACTGGGTTGCTGTGACTTTTTCAGGCTGTATGGCCATGATCCAGAAGCATTCTCTCCTGACATTTTGCCCACATCAATGACAGGCATCCTCAGAGGTTGTGAGGTCTGTTGGAAACTAGGCAAGTGAGGTTTATATATCTGTGGAACGACTGAGGTGTAATAAATAACTCTTTGTCTGTTTGAGGCAAGTATGAATGTTGCGGATGAGCTCCCTCTATTAGCTCCAGCTCCCCATACAGGGACATGAGAGAAGCCTCCCACAAGGATGGTAAAACATCAAAGAATCTGGGCATCCCCCTAGAATCATAGAATCATAGATTCATATAGTTGGAAAAGACCTCATGGGCCATCCAGTCCAAAACCCTGCCAAGAAGGAGGAAAATTGCATTCAAAGCACCCCCGACAGATGGCCATCCAGCCTCTGTTTAAAAGCTTCCACCACACACCAGGCAGAGAGTTCTACTGCTGAACAGCTCTCACAGTCAGGAAGTTCTTCCTAATGTTCAGATGGAATCTCCTTTCTTGTAGTTTGAAGCCATTGTTTCACGTCCTAGTCTCCAGGGCAGCAGAAAACAAACTTGCTCCCTCCTCTCTATGACTTCCTCTCACGTATTTCTACATGGCTAATATGTCCCCTCTCAGCCTTCTCTTCTTCAGGCTAAACATGCCCAGCTCTTTAAACCGCTCCTCATAGGGCTTGTTCTCCAGACCCTTTATCATTTTAGTTGCCGTCCTCTGGACACATTGCAAGTTGCTTCTGATGCGAAGAAATAAAACCTGGATAATATTGAGGTAGATGAGCTCATTGGGTCCAAAGCATTTTTCAATCTTCCTCACCTGAGACCGATCTATGACCTGTGGTTGGCAGGTCACAGAGCTTAGGGACAAATCCCTTTTTCCCCCCAACTATAGCTGCCAGCATTCACCAAGCAGCATGGTGAATCTGCATGCAAGCAACACACAACCCAGTGGGAGAATTTGCTGTGGCTTCTTTTGTACCTGGCACATCATCGATACACTCAGTTGCCTGGGGATAATCAGTCTCTCCGGATTAGATATTTTTATTAATTTGGGAAGTGTATTAACAAAAGAACTGGGGCAGGTGGCACTTTCCAAATCCCTATGGCATTGGGGCTTGGCAAGCTGCCACAACTATAGCTTTTTTCCCTTGGTAATTAAAGATCCATGAACTTTATGTATTTATTTATTTATTTCGGGCGCTTCTACCCCGCTCTTCTCAACCCCCGAAGGGGGACTCAGGGCGGCTTACAAAAAGGCACAATTCGATGCCAGCAATACACGTAATAAAATAAAATACATAGCAGGAACAATTATAAATTTATTTATTTATTTATTTATTTATTTGGTAGTTTTGTATACCGGTCTTCTCACCTCCATTCGAGGGACTCGGGCCGGTTACCAACATCAATATTACAGACAGTCATTAAAACATCATATTTCTAAATCACACTAAAACATTAAAACATTGAAACAATTAAAATGGCAAAAATACAATCATATGATTACAGTGGTCAGTCGTCATCAAAGTCATTATTCGTCGTCATCCATCCATATCACAGGATCATGGCTCATTCGTTGAATGCCAATCCCCAAAGCCAGGTGTTCACCTGTTTCCTGAACGTTAAGATCGAAGGGGCAGTTCTGATCTCCAGTGGAAGGGAGTTCCAGAGTCGAGGGGCCACCACCGAGAAGGCCCTGTCTCTTGTCCTCACCAGCCGCGCCTGTGAGGCCGGTGGGATCGAGAGCAGGGCCCCTCCAGACGATCTTAGTAATCTTGATGGCTTATAGGGGAGGATACGTTCGGACAGGTAAATTGGGTCAGAGTCGTTTAGGGCTTTATAGGTTAAGACCATCACTTTGAATTGTGCTGGGAAGCTGACAGGCAGCCAGTGGAGCTGGCGCAACAGAGGAGTCGTATGCTCCCTGTACCCTGCTCCCGTTAGTAACCTGGCTGCCGCACGCTGGACTAATTGAAGCTTCCGTGCAGTCTTCACAGGCAACCCCACGTAGAGAGCGTTGCAGTAATCTAAACAGTTAAAACAATCCAATTATGCAATAACAGTTAATAAAAACCAATCTAATGACCAAGTTCAAAATCCGTAAATTCATTCCGCATTGTCATAATCCTATCCAACTCTAGTCATCATTGTCCTGTATCTGTCTGCCAGATTACCCAAAGGCCTGGTCTCATATCCATGCTTTTAGTTTCCTTCTGAACGAGAGGAGGGATGTTGATGACCTAATTTCCCCGGGGAGTGAATTCCACAGGTGAGGGACCACCACCGAGAAGGCCCTGCTCCTCATTCCCGCCAGTCTCACTTTTGATAAAGGCGGGGCCAAGAGCAGGGCCTCCCCAGAGGATCTTAAACTACGAGGCGGGACGTAGAAGGAGATGTGTTCGGACAGGTACGCCAGGCCGGAGCCATATAGGGTTTTGTAGGTCAAAACCAGCACTTTGAATTGTGCTCGGAACTGGATCGGCAGCCAGTGGAGGTGACGTAACAGAGGGGTGGTATGTTCTCTGTATGACGCTCCGGTGAGTAGTCTAGCTGCCACCCGTTGGACTAACTGAAGTTTCTGAACAGTCTTCAAAGGCAACCCCATGTAGAGTGTGTTGTAATCTATTCGGGATGTAACAAGAGCGTGGACCACTGTGACCAGATAAGACTTCCCAAGGTACGGGCGCAACTGGCGCACAAGTTTTAATTGTGCAAAAGCTCTCCCAGTCACCACCGAGACCTGGGGTTCCAGTCTCAGCGATGAGTCCAGGATCACTCCCAAGCTGCGAACCTGCGTCTTCAGGGGGAGTGTAACTTTGTTGCCTCTTGTAGCAGCTTTTACTTTGGCTAACCCAGAACTGAAATCTGGCTCTCTGAATTATCTGGACTCATAGAGATCTGGGTCATTTTTTACTCCTATATTTGCTGCATTGGGATTTTGCTTCAAATATCTTTCTTTTGAAGGCAAGAGTTATTTCTTTCCTGTGGCCTCTCCTATTCTTATCCTCCCTGACCCAGATTTTATGGAGACCCCCTGAGTGAGATGCTTTCAAGGATTTGGATCAGCATCACTTCATACAACACCTGGCTTTCCTGGATATTGCTCAAAAGGGATGCCTTTAAAACAAGTGGCTTATGTAGATCTGTGAACACTCAAACGCTCAATAGGTTTAAGTCAGCATATGCAAGCTACTTCCAAATCGTATTGATTTCCAATGCTCTGACTCACTGATGAGGGCCTTGATGGCCTCCCACACCTTTGTGCCTCAGCAAACAGGAAAGAGAGGTGCAGATAGTGATAGCCTTGCTTGCTGGAAGTAACCTTTCTGACCCAAACCCTCTGCCATATTCACTTTAGCTGTTCCCCAGTTCCCTTCTACCTTTCTCTGATTTGACTCCAGGAGGTAGAGATGAGAGATTCCTTTCATGAACCAAGGCAAGTGTCCATCAGTGGGCTTTCTGAATAAGCTTCTCTGTAGAGCAGTGGTTTTCAACTCGTGGGCCGTGACCCAGGGGTGGGCTGTGAGACCCAAAATAAGGTTCTGCAAGATATGCGGGGGAAATTGGTGCTGTAGGTGCATGCTGCCGTTGCAGAAGAGTAAAAGAAAGAAGGAGAGGAAAAGAAGAAAGGAAGGAGACACTAGCAGTTGCCCTCACCGGCGCTTTCTCGGCCTTGGGATGTTTCCCAGACCAGGGCAGAGAAGACTCCCCGACGGCATGCACAAGGGAGCGAGAGAGAGAAGGAAAGTCCCCCAAAGTTGCTGTTGTTGTTAGCTCCCATTGCCACACATCAGTTGTAATGGGAAAGTAGTCCTTTGTAAGATCCTGTATAGTCCCCCAAAGTTGTTGTTATTGTTGTTGTTATTATTATTATTATTATTTGAAACACAACCAGATGAGTCCACTGCAAATGTCTAGGACTGTGTGATGTATTGGTGAATAATGCGTGCAGATCCCAGTAAGATGGCCTTTTGCAGCTGGCAGATGGGAATCTTGTCAACGCCGACTGTGTTTAAGTGCAGGCCAGGCCAGGGTCTTTAGGCACTGCATCCAGTGTGCCGATCACCACTGGGACCACCTTGACTGGCTTGTGCCAGAGTCTTTGCAGCTCGATCTTTAAATCCTCACATTGTCTCAGCTTTTCCAGTTGTTTCTCTTCAATCCTGCTGTCACTTGGGATTGCAACATCAATGATCCACACTCTGTTTTTTAACACGATCATGAGGTCAGGTGTCTTGTGCTCCAAAACTCTGTTGTCTGAATTTGGAAGTTCCAGAGTAGTTTGACATGTTCATTTTCTTATTATTATTCAATTATTATTATTATTATTCAATTATTATTATTATTATTATTATTATTATTATTATGTTATCTTCTTCTTCTTCTTCTTCTTCTTATTATTATTATTATTATTATTATTTGTGTTAGCATTATTAGCATTATTAGCTTCCATTGCCACACAAGAATTGTAATGGGAAAGCAACCCTTTGTAAGACCCCTGAAGTAATTATTATTATTAAAGCCATTAGAGATAGTTTCTTAGGTCTCGTGCTCTGCGTTTTATATTTTTTTCAACCTCAGCCTCCTCCCCTTCTTTTTTTTTTTTTACATGAGCGTTAACAAAATCCATGGATAATAATACGCCTTAGTTACCTCTAGACTGGATTACTGCAATGCACTCTACGTGGGGCTGCCCTTGAAAACAGCCCGCAAATTTCAGATGATCCAACGGGCGGCAGCCAGGTTGTTAACTGGGGCTCCTTACAGGGAGCGGTCAACCCTCCTGTTTAAGGAGCTCCACTGGCTGCCATTCATCTACCGGACCCAATTCAAGGTGCAGGTTCTTACCTACAAAGCCCTGAACGGTTTGGGACCTGCCTACCTGCGTGACTGCATCTCTGTATACGAACCCGCACAATCCCTTCGATCATCCGGAGAGGCCCTGCTCTCGATCCCACCAGCATCGCAGGCGCAATTGGTGGGGACGAGAGAGAGGGCCTTTTCAGTGCTGGCCCCTTGACTCTGGAACTCACTCCCTAAAGACATCAGACAGGCCCCAACTCTGGCAGTCTTCAGGAGGAGCTTGAAGATGTGGCTGTTCCAGCGTGCCTTCCCGGAATAATGATCCCATAGCACTTTGTCCTCCAAAGCACTTTACATTTCTTTAGGTCTGCTCGTATGCCCTCCACAAACGCCACTATCATCTTTCGTCCATGCTCCAGCATTATTTTCAACTTTTAACTTTACGTTTGGCCTTCTCACAGTTTTGTGTTTTGTCTTTGATAATGTGTTTTATTGTCTATGTTTTTATTTTAACTGTTGTATTGTCGTTATTATTGCTTGTATTGTTGTGTTGGGCTCGGCCTCATGTAAGCCGCACCGAGTCCCTTGGGAAGATGGTAGCGGGGTACAAATAAAGTGTTATTATTATTATTATTATTATTATTAACACAGCCCAACCAAAAAAACCCCTTTTTTTTCTTGGTGTCTTCGTTTTTAGGCCCATTCCTGGGGTTATTTTGGGTGCTGATTCAGAAAATTGTATTGTATTGACCACATCAGCTCTAGATTATTAAATATGGGTTTCTGTGGGTGTGCAGATGGTGACTACTGGGTGGCATAAGTTCTGTAACAGAGACTAGAGCTGATGTGGTCTATCCAATGCAAGTTTCTGAATCAGCACCCCAAATAACCAAACCGAATCTAAAGTTGACCAAACACTTATTCATAATCCTTTTGGTACTAATGTTGGAGAGTGATCCCTGGTCAAAGTGGTCCCTGGTCAAAAAAAAGGCTGGGAACCACTGCTGTAGAGAAATCATGATAGCCATTTTTAATAGATGGCTTTTTAAAAAGAAAATAAAATATTTGCTTGTTATATACCTTTAATGTTTAGCATGGATCTTATTGACTTATCGATGAATCAAAGCAAAAGCTATTACTTGGGCCCCGACACCTGATTTATAAATGATATCAACATGCACATAAATATATATGCAAAAAGAAAAACGTTTCAGTCTGCAAATAGGGAACACCTGTCTATAAGGTCAGGTTTCTGGCTATTAAATAAGGGATATTTCTTAAAATAAGGGGCACTTGGTAACCCTAGTCCCCTAATAATAAAAGCTGTGCTAACCTTTGATCCAAACCAGGTGTGATTGTTTGGGAATTTGAGGTTTTATTCTGGTAAGAGTGAGGGAATCCATGCTTCTAGGAGGGCTAATCCATTGCCCAATAAAAAGCAAAATCCTCAACTAGATGAAAGCTGCATTCCCTGCCCTTGAAGCAGACCTGAAGGGCACCTGGCTTTGAAGGATTTTTGTATGTAAGCAAAGGATTTTTCCTCTCTTAAAATGACAAGAGGTAGTTTTTGGCTTTGCCTGGAGCTTCTCTCCCTGGTCCTGGTGTACTTATTTACTTACTTACTTAGGTGATCCCTCATTGTCCGAGTAGGATAGTCCTCCAAGATCAGTGTACTGGTGGGTCCGTAGGTGACTGTGGAGCCCTATTCTTGATCTGCATCTTCTCCCACAGTGAGGCAATTGGTTTCCAAGTGGAAGGCAGTCTTGGTCGGGATTGGCTTGACACGCCTTCCTCTTGGCACGTTTATCTCTTTCGCCCTCCATTTGTGCCTCTTCAAATTCTACAGCACTGCTGGTCACAGCTGACCTCCAGCTGGAGCGCTCAAGGGCCAGGGCTTCCCAATTCTCAGTGTCTATACCAGAGTTTTTAAGGTTGGCTTTGAGCCCATCTTTAAATCTTTTTTCCTACCCACCAACATTCTATTTTCCATTCTTTAGTTTGGAATAGAGCAACTGGAGATGGTGGTTGGGCATCCAGACAACGTGACCGGACCAGCAGAGTTGATGGCGGAGGACCATCGCTTCAGTGCTGGTGGTCTTTGGTTCTTCCAGCATGCTGACATTTGTCCGCTTGTCTTCCCAAGAGATTTACAGGATTTTCTGGAGGCAGCACTGATGGAATGGTTCCGGGCAGGCATGTAGCCGGGGGGAGGGGGGGGGTGGTTCTTGAGGGGTTTCAGCCCCCCCCCCCTAAATTCTCATGGTGGTTTGCGAAAAGGCCTTACTGGTGCATTATTTAAACTGTTATGTTTATTCATATCATGATCTGATCACCATACTCAATATATCCCATATGCATGGGGGTATTGGGGTAATGATACAAAAGGTTTGCTAGGGTAGACCCTCTTTCACTCAGACTCAGCCCCTCCCTCCGAAACGCAGCGCCCCCTGAACCCCCCCTGAAAAAAACTCTCTCCCTCCCCCCCCCCCCCCCCGAATCAAAATCCTGGCTATGGGCCTGGTTCCAGGAGTTGCATGTGACGACTGTAGACAGTCCACGTCTCGCAGGCATATAGCAGGGTTGGGAGGACAATAGCTTTATAGACAAGCACCTTGGTATCCTTAGGGATGTCCCGGTTCTCAAACACTCTCCACTTCATTTGGAAAAAAGCTGCACTCGCAGAGCTCAGGTGGTGCTGTATTTCAGTGTCAATGTTGACTTTTGTGGAGAGGTGGCTGCCAAGGTAGCGGGAATTGTCAACATTTTCTAATGTTACACCATTAAGCTGTATTTCTGGCGTTGGAGAGGGATTGGCTCGAGACTGCTGGAAGAGCACTTTGGTTTTCTCGATGGTTCAGTGACAGGCCGAGCTTCTCATATGCTTCCTGGTATATCAGTGGGCAGGAACAAGGGTTCTTAGTATGTGTGGGGTGAGTACTGCCTGTCTCTTTCCCAAAGTAATTGCAACCATTTGGTTCTTTGCAGGGACCTGTGTGTCGGACTTGATCAACTATCCAGCCACAGTATCTGGTGCCACTCAGCCGTCTCCAGCAAATATCCAGGACCGTGGGTCAGAAACCTTTCCCATTGTGAACGGAAGCAAGGACCAAGCAATGGAATGATTCAGTGTGCAAAATAAAGGGCTAGGAAGCAAACATTGAAAAGTATGGCAGTGATTAAAAAGTAGTGATGGTGTGCAAAAAACAAAGCCAATTGTGCCCTAGGCACGCTTCTTCCAGGGATTTGCTTGGTTGAGCCAACCAGGATCTAGACTGTGAACATTTCCTGTTATCCTGCCATCAATCAAGGAGCCTCATTAGATTGCATTCCTTTTTTCCAATTACAAAGGACTTCTGTGGATGGCTCTGGGCCAGGAAGGGGAAGGACCTGTTTTCCAACTGATTCTCTGCCCATCAGCAAAGTGAACTCCTTAGAACTGCAAATGGACTCTTCTGTTGTGATTGCCTTATTGCAGGGAAAAGAAAAACAGCTTTTCTCTCTTATTCTGTCCTAACCTTGTTTATAGTCCCTGCAAGAGAAGGAACATACCTATATCACTTTCTACTAGATAGCTTCATGACTAATTCAGACTATATTACACAGCCAGTCTGCCCAAACCTAAGCTGCTCTGAACATGAGGGACGTCGGGTGTTTCCAAATTATGTTTTGCTGGGCAGTCACCATTTAATAATCTTCTTATGTTTTTCCATCACTGCTTCCATGAAGAAAAAAAATCAATTAATGGGGAAAGAACAGCTAGCTGCTGATGCCTTCTGACCTGGAGTACTATACATTCTTCAGTTTCAGCAACGTTTCTCAACCTCGGGGGATCACGAGAGGGTTTTAGAGGGGTCGCCAAAGACCATCAGAAAACATATATTTCCGATGGTCTTAGGAACCCCTTTGGCAGAGAAGGCTGAAGAGATCTCCGCCTGTCCTCATTAATTACAGTTTGGCTCACTTGCTTGAGCAACCCAACCTACCAAAAGCCCTCCTCTGTTGTGATTGGATGGCCTGAAAGCCAAGGGGAGGGGTGAGCAGGTGTGCTTGGCACATGGCAGTGTGGTGTGCATGTGTAGGCAAGGGAGAGCGTGTGAGGTTTGAGGGAGGCTCACGCCAGCAAGTCCCTTCAAGTCATGGGGTTCAGAATGCTCTTTGATTATAGGTGAACTAAAAATCCCAGCAACTACAACTCCCAAATGTCAAGGTCTATTTCCCCCAAACTCCACCAGTGTTCACATTTGGGCATATTGGGTATTCGTGCCAAGTTTGGTCCAGATCCATCATTGTTTGAGTCCACAGTGCTCTCTGGATGTAGGTGAACTACAACTCCAAAACTCAAGGTCAATGCACACCAAACCCTCCCAGTATTTTCTCTTGCTCATGGAAGTTCTGTGTGCCAAGTTTGGTTCAATTCCATTGTTGGTGGAGTTCAGAATTCTCTTTAATTGTAGGTTAACTATAAATCCCAGCAACTACAACTCCCAAATCAACCCCCCCCCCCCCATCCCATGAGTATTCAAATTTGGCATATCGAGTAATTGTGCCAAAATTTGTCCAGTGAATGAAAATACATCCTGCATATCAGATATTTACATTATGATTCAGAACAGTAGCAAAATTGCAGTTATGAAGTAGCAATGAAAATAATGTTTTGGTTGGGGGTCACCACAACATAAGGAACTGTATTAAGGGGTTGCGGCATTAGGAAGGTTGAGAACCCCAAGTTAAAGTTTTTCAGTTCTCATGGCTGAATTAACTGGCATAGAAATGGACAGTCACTACCAGATCTGCAGCCATTTTCTCTAACATTTCCATCTCTTTCGGCTGATGCCTTTTGAAGTTGCTGCAGTTGCCTTTCCCACAACAATTTGATCTGCAACACCAAATGGATGATCTCCGTTGCTGTGTACCAGAAGAGTATCATCTCTTGGTTTTTGCATGTTAAACACACTATAAATGCAAGCCAGGCAGACCAGTTTTATTTTTTCTTCCTCCAGTCAGCTGGCAGCTCTACAGAGGCCTGATCATCAGAATCGCCTCTGAGGTGGAGATCAGTGTCAGGATAATGAAGAACAATCCTTTGGGTTTTTCATTGTTGGCTTTCCTCCCAGGATCCATCAGTCTGTGCCACCATCTGGGTTGCCAATTTCCAAGGGCATTTCTGTGATGCAGAGGAGAAACTCACTGTTTCTGATTGAATATTTAACCATTATGCAAGGCTGTGGATTTGTAGGGGTTGGATTGTCTCCTGAAGGACAAAAGATCAATTGCACTATGTTGGAAAGAGCACTACCAAAACCTCCTGAATCAGAGCTCCAACAAGGATGAAGAGGTTCTCTCACAAATCCCACAACAACAAACAAGGGATGAGCTTGCAGCACTGCCTAGTTTGGAAGAAGTCAGCAATCCCATCAGCCAACAAAAAAAAAATAACAAAGCCAGCGGACCTGATGGGATCCCTGCTGAAATCTTTAAAGAGGGTGGACCTGAGCTGATACAACAACTATACCAGTTCACTGAAAAAGTATGAGAAAATCCCAGCAGACTTCAAGGATACCACCATTACCATCCTTTAAAAAAAAAAAAAAAAGGGGGGGGGGAGAACAAACTATGGAAACTATTGCGGTGTCTCCCTTCTAACCTTCACTGGGAAAATCCTTGCAAGAATCCTTGCAAACCGCCTTCTACCTGTCTCAGAAGACACCCTCCCAGAATCCCAGAACAGCTTCCACCCCTCCAGAGGAACAATGGACATAATCTTCACTCCATGACATCTCCAAGGAAAATGCAGGGAACAAAATCAACCTCTCTACATGGCATTCATTGACCTTACAAAGGCATTTGACACTGAATCGTAATGCCCTCTGGACCATCCTCCAAAAAACTGGGTTCCCTGACAAATTTGTGAACATCCTGCAGCTCTTCCATAATGACAACAGTCTTGGAAAGCAATGGAGAGAAGAAACCATCCCCAAAATGTGTGCTGAGAATTGGACTGGCTAATTATTCCTTTAAGTGGGTTAGGTGAGCTTCCCTTCCCCTTTTTCCAGTTTTGCATTCTTGCAAGAGAACTTTCCATGTTGTGAGAAAGGCCTTCTTCCTTTCAGACTTCTGCTGTACTAATTTTGCCAGATTGTGGCACTGCTACTAACTCTTGTGTGTATGACCTTACTGTGTAAATAAATGGAAAGTTTTCCAGAATGGCACTCATTGTCCTGTTCCTTGGTTTGAGGATTAGAGCTCAACCTTAGTGTCACAATGGTGCCATTGCACTGCCCAAGGGAAAGCCTTGTGCAAGTAGATAACTCAGGCATGGGCAAACTTTGGGCCTCCAAGCAGGGCCGTAGCCAGAAAAAAATTCAGGAGGGGTTGAAATTTTCAGGGGGGGGGGGGTTGAAAATTTCGCAGGGGGGGTTTGAAACCTGCCTCCTAGCTCACGCTGAAGCAAATAGCACAGCAGGGGGCAGAGCAGCCTTCAATAGCCTGTAGCTCCGCCCTTGTCAACCACCTCCACCAAGTCTGGCCTCTTTAATGAGAGCATTCAACATCCCCCCCCCCCCCCGATTTGGTTGCTTCACTACTGTTCTGTCACGTGCTGGGCCTGAAAATAATTGTCTTTAGAACAGGATGTGCAACCTTTGCCCAGTGGGAAGCCAGGGGTCTAAAGAGAAGTTCTCAGAGGTTTCCACCACAAACAGTCTTTAGATGGCTTGAGAAGTACAACAAAGTCTTTTGTTAATGAACAATCAAACAGAAACTTCTCTTGTCTTCAGTACAGTTAAGCAAATGATTCCAAGCTTTTAGGCAACTGGTGAATTCCTAATCTTGCCCACGAAGGACAGGCAACTGTCTTCAGTAACTTCTTCTTTAAAGGAAAATCCCCCTTTTAACTTCTCCCAGGCTGACTGTAATCTAACCCTTACTGATGTGGGCTCCACTACCGGGTCGAACTGTGTCTCGAATGCCGAGTGGACCTACCGGCAAGGCGGTAGATGTTCTTTGGTCTTTAGGGCTGTTTTCCTGGAAATTCTTTGGAGACTCTTAAGACTATTCTCCTCCAGAAGGTCTTAAGGGTTGAAACTTTTGTACAGGAGAAGCTTGCACACATCCTATGCATAAGCTTACCTTGCTGAGACTAACTAAAAATGGCTCCCTTCTCTTCCCAATTGCCCTGAGCAAGGGGCGGGACCAAAACTTAACAATGATGGACAGGTGACTTGCTCTATGACTGCAACCAAAGAAGCCACCTATCTGCAGAGTCCCTGAAACCTAGGACTGCAAGCAAACATTTAATACAAAGCAAATAAAGTTGGAGCTCCTGGTACAGCTGTACCAGAACAACTACATCGGCTATTGCTGCAAGAAATGACAGTGTGAATAAATTGCCAATATTTGCTTGAGATAGTGCTTGTGTTCAGAGGAGGGCGACTAAAATTATCAAGGGTCTGGAGAACAAGCCCTATGAGGAGCAGGTTAAAGAGCTGGGCATGTTTAGCCAGAAGAAGAGAAGGCTGAGAGGAGACAAGATGGCCATGTATAAATATGTGAGGGGAAGTCATAGGGAGGAGGGAGCAAGCTTGTTTTCTGCTGCCCTGGAGACTAGGATGCGGAGCAATGGCTTCAAACTAGGGCTGGGCGGTTTCGTTTCGTTAATTCGTAATTCGTTAATAATTCGTTAATTTTTTCAATTACAAAACGATAATGAACCATTCTGGAGCAATTATTAAAAAAAACGAATTTTCAAAAACGTTTTGTAAATGCTTCGTATTTCGATATTGTATTCGTTTCGTTATTGTTTTGAGGTCGTTTCGTTATTATTTCCGCATGTCTGGGCCAGTTTTATGGTTTAATTAGTGAAAAAAAATTATAATATCACACCAACAGTCAACAACAGAGGGAGAGGGAAGCTTCAGAAGGTTTTGGAGGTTTTTTAGCGTATTTCGCGGTCGCGTCCGCCATTAACGAATCGATTCGTTATTGTTTCGGAAATCGATTCGTTAATTTTTTTACCATTTACGAAATTTCGTAAATATCGAACTTTTTAAAAGGAAAATTTTGTAATTATTTTAAATATCGAAACAAAAAAAACCCCCAAATACAAATCGATTTTAGAAACAAATTTTTCCGTTGTTACCCAGGCCTACTTCAAACTACAAGAAAGGAGATTCCATTTGAACATTAGGAAGAACTTCCTGCCTGCAAGAGCTGTTCAGCAGATGCCTCGGAGTGTGGTGGAGGCTCCTTCTTTGGAAGGCTGGATGGCCATCTGTTGGGGGTGCTTTGAATGCAATTTTCCTGCATCTCGTCAGGGGGTTGGACTGAATGGCCCACAAGGTCTCTTCCACCTTGATGATTCTATGATTCAAAGGCTGTCCACTGTGGGAAATAAGATGATGAACCAGTTCGACCTGTGGTTTGATCTAACATGGTTCATATTACAGAATGCTGACCTAGTGGTTTGTGGGTTTGACTTCACTGTCATTCATTCTTAGCACCTAGGAGCCCCCAGTTGTGCAATGCGTTAAACCCTTGTGTTGACTGAACTGCCAGCAAAAAGGTCGGAAGTTCGAATTCAGGGAGCGTGGTGAGCTCCTGTCTGTCAGCTCTAGCTTCCCATGCGGGAACATGAGAGAAGCTTCCCACAGGATGGTAAAACATCAGGGCATCCCCTGGCAACATCCTTGTAGGCGGCCAATTCTCTCACACCAGAAGTTTCTCAAGTTGAAATCTAGCTCACCAACAAGTTTCAGAATCCCTGGCCCAAAGGTTAAGTCTGAGCAATGACCGGGCTTTGGCATTTTGTATTCCAGTCAGCCTTAGATTACTCAGTGAGCCAAGCAAGGGCAGAGAGTTAAGTGCTTTGGCTCAGTTTGAAAACAAGGATGGATAATTTTATGACTGCAATGATAATTTTATGACCATAGCTTTGCTTTCCGAAGATGAGCTAATTGGATTTGGTGTTTCAGGACATTGGCTGAGCCAAGTATAGGCTTCCACCTCTGTATGTGAGCAGCCTGACCTAATTAGCTAAATACACCTCTTACCACTAGGTACCAGATGCTTGGCTGTCAGGTCTCCCCTGCTTTGCAACAACTCATTGGCTTATTGAAGGCTACTTCCTCTCCCTATGGCAGAAAACAGTAATTTAATGCCTGTATGGAACCACCCTGAATTATCACTTTCTGCCACAAGTGGAAACTAGGCTTGTTCACGGATTCAAATTGGTTGGTTCCTTTCAGCCAATCTGGCTTGTTTGGATGACCGTAACGGTAAGGGCTCAGCTGTCATGTTTTTTCTCCTGAAATGGTCCATGTGGTTGCCGAGCACGGCTTCTTTCCTTCTATTCAGGAGCATGCAGTGTGCCATGCATCACGTCCTGCAGTTGATGGTGGTTTGTGGTGGCAGACCTAGCAGTTGGTGATGGAAGGGTTAATGTAAATCTTAGTTCTAAAGGGCTGAGTAATTTGTAAGTAACAGTTTATACATAAAAGCAATTAAGGGTGGATAGGTTGCAGCTAGGTGTTACTGGATTTAAGGAGCTAACCTTGGGGCTCGTCTTTGAGAGAAAAGTATCTGTCTTATCTTGGTGGTAGATGCTGCTGGTTTTCCCCCAGGTTTCTGGATTTTCGGTGTTCTGACCTGTCTCCTGAACCCTCAGAACCCTGGAACCTTGAATCTTTGGACTGGCTTTTGACTATGGTGTAGACTCTTGATCTCTGGACTTTGCCCATTGAACTCTTGTCATTTGACCACTGAACTGGACTCCTTGACTACGGTGCAGCGTTTGCTATTAGTTTTTGTTTTATATTCTGTGGCTGCGTGCTATCTTTATGTTTTTATATTTTGGACTATTAAAACAGCAAGGAAGTGAATGCTGCTTTAATTATACTGTTTGTAGAGGCCGCCCTAGGTAATTTTCAATGGTAAGCAAACAGTATTTTGACCCCCCCCCCCAACCAATCACTGTTATATATTTTCTGTTCGCCATGGGAGTTCTGTGTGCCATATTTGGTTCAATTCCATCATTGGTGGAGTTCAGAATGCACTTTGATTGTAGGTGAACTATACATCCCAGTAACTACAACTTGCATATGTCAAGGGCTATTTTCCCCCAAGAGCGCCTCAAGAGCGCCCCTGGGCAAAATCAACTATACTGCAAATGCTTACTTTGTGTAATGGGTTGAGCCGCCCCTGACTGTTTGATACAAATTGAATGTTTGTTTGATTCACCTCTGCCTGAATACTGGCAGAGCCCAGGCATTGAGACACAGTGCATGTTTGTTCAACCCCGTTCCTCAAACCCAGTCTCCCTCAAAAGGAAGAAATAAAAGGAGCCCAGGAAGGGTGCTTCCTTAACCCAGACTCCCTTGAAAGGAAGAAAGGAAAGAATCCCAAGAATGGAAAGGGGAATCTCATGAGTTCCCCATTCTCGCCAATGGGCCGGATTTTCCTGGATCTTTCGGCTGCCTAGTCAAAAACAGACTTTCCCATTAGTTGATTATTTTTGTTCCCCAAAACCGAATCTGGGTACCCAACTAAATTTGGATACCAAAACCACTAAACTAAATTCAGATACCAAATATCTTGTTACACCCCGAACAGATTACTGCAACACACTCTATGTGGGGCTGCCTTTGAAGACTGTTTGGAAATTAGAAATAGTCCAACGTTTGGCATCCAGATTGCTAACTGGAGCAACATACAGGGAGCATACCACCCCCTTGTTGTGTCAGTTCCACTGGCTGCCAATCTACTTCCAAGCCCAATTCAAAGTGCTGGTTTTGACCTATAAAGGCCTATACAGTTCTGGTCCAGCTTACTTGTCTGAACGCATCTCCTTCTACGTCCTGCCTTGCAGAGAGGCCCTGCTCTCGCTTCCACCAGTGTCACAAATACGTGTGGCAGGGATGAGAGACAGAGCCTTCTCAGCTGTGGTCCCCCGCCTGTGGAAATCGCTTCCCACTGAGGTAAGATTGGCTCCATCCCTCGTCATTTAGGAAGAAATTGAAGTTGTGGTTCTGGGACCAGGCTTTTGGACAACAGACATAGATAGCACTTTGAACATGGAATTGGATATGGAATTGATTGGAATGATGTTACGGCTATTAATATTGTTTTTACTGTTTTAATGAATGTTTTACTTATAGTTTTAATTGTTATTATATTGCTGTGTTATGTAGTGGCATCAAATTGCTGCCAAATGTAAGCCGTCCTGAGTCCCCCTTCGGGGTTGAGAAGGGACGGGATAGAAATACCGGAAATAAATAAGTAAAAACAGATTGCCCTCCAGCTGAATTGCACAAACCTAGTGGAAACTATTAATATGTAAAACAGTGTTCCTTCTTTCCTGCTGCTTTCTGCCTTATTAAATATTACTATCTTTTAATGCATTCTTATGATATGGTCAATATATGATAGTCTCAACTGCATCATCCTGGCTCCTCAGAAGAGCTCATGCTTAATTTGCGCAGCTAGTGTGAGCTGTAGTCCTCACAATGTCAACTCCCGCAAGCTGGGTTCAACATGCAAGTCGTTTGCACTCGGCAAGAAGAGGAGACGGCAAAAAAAAAAATCACTCTTTACTGTACACTGCTGCAACTTTTCTTAGCTATTCTGCAATCTTGACCAAGTTTGATGTTGCTTGGCTGCATGTGTCCATTTTTCACCTGTGAAATGTTGGAATGGGCAACTTTATTTTATTTTATTCATTTATTTACATCCTGCCCATATCAGCCCGAAGGCGACTCAGGGCAGCGTACAAGTCGTCAACAATTAGATGCCATATAAAAAAAATACATACATTGGTAAAAAGCAAAAACATCACAAGACATTTAAAATCATAAAAACAATGAATAATAAAAATTATAAAAAACTATGTCTTCTTGTTCAAATCCTCAACCGTTCCATTGTCTTAGCCGTTCCTAGTTCAATGTATTGTTGAAGGCTTTCATGGCCGGAATCACTGGGTCGTTGTAGGTTTTTCCGGGCTATATGGCCATGTTCTAGAGGCATTTTCTCCTGACGTTTTGCCTGCATCTATGGCAAGCATCCTCAGAGGTAGTGAGGTCTGTTGGAAGTAGGAAAATGGGTTTATATATCTGTGGAATGACCAGGGTGGGACAAAGGACTTTTGTCTGCTGGAGCTAGGTGTGAATGTTTCAACTGACCACCTTGATTAGCATTTAATGGCTTGGAAGTGCCTGGGGGGAATCTAGTTCATTTTCGGATTTGAGTTTTTCTGGTCAGGCTGTGGTTCCAAACGCCTGCTCAAAGAGGGTCAGGAGGGAGGGTCAGGAGGGAGGGGGCTGATCTAATATCCCTAGGCAGGGAATTCCACAGCCGAGGGGCCACCATGGAGAAGGCTCTGTCTCTCGTCTCCGCCAAACATGCTTGTGAAGCAGGCAGGATCGAGAGCAGGGCCTCCTCAGACGATCTCAAGCTCCTGGAAGGTTCATAGGGAGAGATGCATTCGGATAGATAAGCTGGGCTGGAACCAAAAGATGCAACCTGTTTGAAAGGATACCAAGTTCTCTGAGGATGGGAGCAGAAGAAATATGTAATGAGAGTTTGGCAATGAAAAGAAAACAGTGGCCTGGTGTCAGGACCCAGAAGCCTTAAACAATGCCAGACACAAAATAAAGGTTCAAACGCAGCTTTATTGCATACAAATGGACCTACAAAGCACTTAACTTCAGTGCTAAGGGTCTCAGGAGTGATTCGGCATCAAAAAGAAGTCGTTACAAGAAACAAAAATGTAATCCGGATTATAGCGCTGCCTTATAATCCGGGTTAAACAAAAAATGAAGCAAACTGCTTGAAAATCGAAATGGTACCAAAACACAGTCACAGAAGCAGGAAAAACGTGGTTTCAAAACTAAGAAATGTTTCAGTCACAAAGATATTAAAGTTCAAAGTCCAGAAAAGCTAAAAACGTAGTCAAACCGGTCCATGGTCAATCTGTTGGTAAACAAGGCTGAATACTGGAATCACCGAGGAAGCAGGAGTACAGGAACACACAAAGCCTTCGAGTCAGGCCTTTGAGGAATGAGACTCTGGATGGAAATGGATATAGATCCATCTTAATAGGACGACTGACCACTGTAGTTTTATATTTAGTGTATTTTAAAGTTGATGTGTAATTGTGATATATGATATTTTAATGAATGTATATGTTTTTATGGCTGTAAACCGGGCTGAGTCCCTCAACGAGGTTGAGAAGCTCGGTATACAAAACTGTGAAATAAATAAATAAATAAATAAATAAATAAAGCTGTAGCCCAGGACCCAAGGTTGAAAGTTGGCAGCACAAAGAATAATGTCCAATTAAGACACTGTGCCTTCTGCGAAGTATAACCCCCTTTTATCTCAAAGTTCTTCCTCAGAGTTTGATGAGCTCCCCACCTTCTCGTCATCACTCTCAGCTGCCCCCAAACCTGCAGCTGAGTGCCCATCCCTCCACCTCTGCCAACGATTATCAGGGTTCAGATCCTGCCAAGAGTCCCCTGGCTGCCAATCCCCAGTGAACCCCTCAAATTCCTCACTAGAGGTGGGTTGGTTACAGATGTCCCTTATGTTTTGCACACGGGTCCAATCTAATTCCTCCTCCTCTTCCATATCACTCCCAGACCCAGAACTTCTTTCAAACCCAAGGAAATCTTCATCCTCTGTTGGTGCACAAAGTATTTCCCGAATACGCTTCCTTTGTAATTCCCCTTCAGACTCTGGCTCATGAGCAGCCCTTTTTACACCTCTGCTCACTTCCCCATCCCCCATCTCACAATTGGAGAAGCCTGGAAACGTGTCAGTATCACTTGGAGCCATAATGACTTCCCTAATGTGCTGACGCTGCTGTTCTCCCTCTGACTCCAGAGTAGACCCGTTTTCCCTGCTACCAGGAGTAGCAACTCGATCAACACGCTGAACTACAACACCGGGACTGCCTTTGGTCTCAGGGCTACTCTTCCTAGCCTTATACACAGGGCTACTTGCCCAAAGCCCTCTGGCTTTCAGCTACCATCTCAGGAGGGAGTGGGACAGTTGGCTTCACAGGAGGATATTACCCAAAGTGTGCATCCTGGTACAGTGGATACTTAGAACCGAACAAGGCAAATGACCTTGTGGCCTCCTGCCCGTCCTTGCCAGGTGTTCAGAGCCACTTGGCAGTCTTTGTGGACCCTTCTGGTTTAATCAGGGAACTCCAGAGGGGTTTCCTCTTGGAGAGAAGCTAAATAAACACAGGCAGCTGTTTAGCAGGGAGTTTGGGAAAACCAAACCTTTTGTGTTCCTGAAATGTGTTCCTGAGGCCCTGTTTCCGTCTATATATATTACATAAGCTTCCTTTCCATCCCTGAATAGAAGCCTAACGCAGTCTGCGGGGGTGATGAGTTTAGCATCTGTGATCTTAGACAATTTGACTGAAACTTTGGGGGCATCTGTCATCAATGAATGAAGTCACCCAATTACTTTGTTGGATCTGGAGTCAGCAGGGTTAGATTTGAAACTGGAGCTGGGCTACAGCCAGCCATTCGGCCAACGGCATCTCGTAACCCAGTCAGGCAATCTGAAACTTCAGACCTGAGCAGAATTTGCAAAACCTGTGTTGACACAAAAAAAAACCCTCCCAGAATCTCCTAGGTATTTATTGGCTGGAGAATGCTATGAAGTTTTAGATTTTTTAAAACAACCATTATTTTTTCTTTTGGAATTCTGGATGCAATATATACCCAGCACCTGCCATTTTTGGGGCTGCGGTGGCGCAGTGAGTTAAAACACTAGCTACAAGAAATCTGCTGACCGGAAAGTTGGCAGTTAGAAGCCACGAGTCAGGTGAGCTCCTGACTGTCAGCCCTAGCTTCTGCCAATCTAGCAGTTTGAAAACTTGAAATGCAAGTAGATCAATAAGTACCACCATGGTGGGAAGGTAAAAGAGTGCCCCATGCAGATATGCAGTCATGCTGGCAACACAATTGGAGGTATCTATGGAAAACAGACTGTGGTGCTGCTGGCTGGGAGTCTGCTGCATTATGATCACTACTGACCGAAAGGTCATGAGTTCCAAGCCAGCCTGGGTCAGAGTGAGCTTCCAACCAATTTTGTGTAGCTTGCTGTTGACCTTTGCAGCCCGAAAGACAGTTACATTTTGATTAGCTGCCTAAGAAATCCTCAATATAGTTGTAACCGGGACTGTGGCACAGCTGGCTGGGAGTCAGCTGCATTAAGAGCACTACTGACTGAAGGTTCGAAGCCAGCCCGGGTCGGAGTGAGCCTCCAACCAATTCTGAGTAGCTTGCTGTCGACCTTTGCAGCCCGAAAGACAGTTGCATCTGTCAAGTAGGAAATTTAGGTACCGCATATGCGGGGAGGCTAATTTAACTAATTTATGAGGCCATGAACATCTCCAGCAAGCATGCAAAGAATGAGGAAGTACTTCAACTGTGTCACAAATGGACAGTGAAGTGACAACTTCCCTGATGGCCAGAATACCTCAAGAAAAGCTGGAATATTAAATTGCATCCGTGTCTGTCTATATATGTTGTGTGTCTAAGGCATTGAATGTTTGCCATGTATATGTACATTGTAATCCGCCCTGAGTCCCCGGCGGGGTGAGAAGTGTGGAATATAAATACTGTAAATAAATAATAAATAATAGGCTCCTTCGCATGGAAAAATGGAATAACAGCATTTCCCATGGCTGAAGTTGAGCATTACCTCATAGAATCATAGAATCATAGAATCAAAGAGTTGGGCCATCCAGTCCAACCCCATTCTGCCAAGAAGCAGGAATATTGCATTCAAATCACCCCTGACAGATGGCCATCCAGCCCCTATTTAAAAGCCTCCAAAGAAGGAGCCTCCACCACACTCCGGGCAGAGAGTTCCACTGCTGAACGGCTCTCACAGTCAGGAAGTTCTTCCTCATGTTCAGATGGAATCTCCTCTCTTGTAGTTTGAAACCATTGTTCCGCGTCCTAGTCTCCAAGGAAGCAGAAAACTCTGGCCTCCAGACGCCGGAGATGGAAAAAAGGGGAAGGTCTTTACCTTTGTCTGTGTTGCATGTTGTTGTTCACTGTGTGTGAAAAGCACTTCATATTTGCCTCATATGTGTATATTATAATCTGATCTGAGTCCCTCCAGAGAGATGAAGTGGAATATAAATAAAGTGTATTATTATTATTTGTATAAAATTGCAACAAACATCTTAGAAAATGGTGGTAATACTCCTGCATGGATCTTTTTACAAACAAATAACATATAGACTGCATCTGTGTGTCTGGGCAAGATAATGGGAAAGCAGTGAGAACGGGAGACACGCGTGGCTCAGACAGCAGATGGTTCAAGGCACCCAGAGAGCTTGGAGGCAGATTAAATGGCTTTGGGCATCAAATGTTTTAGACCATCCCGGAGCCCTGAACTCAGAACTAGGCAGTTGTACCACTCATTAAAGCAAACTTTGGAGCAAGGGAAATAATTAAACTCATATGTCCTGCAGCTTTCCAAACACCTCTGCCCTTGTTATGTTACGTTGAAGGATGCAAAGGTGAGATTACAGAGCTTGGGGCTGCAGAGCTCCATGTACGGCTATTATAAGGTTGTACTCAGTACATAAAGCAGGAGAGTTGGCAAGATATGTTATTAAAGAATTACATTACAATAATGACAATAGGTCTGCATCCATTATGACCTCCTTGGATCTTTGATAGTTCTTTCACGTTGGCAAAACATGTCTCTTGGGAGGGCTAGGGACTAAGAGATGGATCTGCAGAGCCAGAAAGGACTGGAAATTAGGGCTGGGCAACCAGAGAAAAATTTGTTTCTAAACTCGATTTGTTTTTAGGGGGTTTTTGCGTTTCGTTTTTTAAAAAAATTCCGAAATTTTCTTTTAAAAAAGTTCGAAATTTACGAAATTTCGGAAATTACGAAACAATTTTGAAACAATAACGAATATTGTGTCCAATTCTGGGCACCACAATTCAAGAGAGATATTGACAAGCTGGAATGTGTCCAGAGGAGGGCGACTAAAATGATCAAGGGTCTGGAGAACAAGCCCTATGAGGAGCGGCTTAGGGAACTGGGCATGTTTAGCCTGAAGAAGAGAAGGCTGAGAGGAGATATGATAGCCATGTATAAATATGTGAGAGGAAGCCACAGGAAGGAGGGAGCAAGCTTGTTTTCTGCTTCCTTGGAGACTAGGACGCGGAACAATGGCTTCAAACTACAAGAGAGGTGATTCCATCTGAACATTAGGAAGAACTTCCTGACTGTGAGAGCCGTTCAGCAGTGGAACTCTCTGCCCCGGAGTGTGGTGGAGGCTCCTTCTTTGGAAGCTTTTAAGCAGAGGCTGGATGGCCATTTGTCAGGGGTGATTTAAATGCAATATTCCTGCTTCTTGGCAGGGGGTTGGACTGGATGGCCCATGACGTCTCTTCCAACTCTTTGATTCTATGATTCTATGATTCGTTAATGGCGGACGCGATTGCGCAATACGCTAAAAAAACCTCCAAATGGGACAGGGGGAACTTCTGAAGCTTCCCTCTCCCTCTGTTGTTGACTGTTGGTGTGATAATTTATTTTTTTATCACTGATAAAACAAACAACAACCATAAAACTTGCACCAGATAATACGGATATAATAACGAAACAATTTCGAAACGATTTCGAAACAATTTCGAAACGATTTCGAAACAATTACGAAACGATTTCGAAACGATTTCGAAACAATTATGAAATGAATTGAAAAATTCGTTTCGATTTTTAGTTGCTCCTGAATGGTTCAATATCGGATCGTAAGCTACTTTAAATACGAATTATTAACGAATAACGAAATTAATGAACGAAACCGCCCAGCCCTACTGGAAATGCCCGCATCTACAATATAAGGAAAATCAACTGCTCTAGTAGCTCCATTGCACACAATTAGAACAATGGCTTAAAAACTGGGTAAAAAAATAATAAAAACGGAAGTAACCTTAACCAATTTGAACAAATAATACAAAATGGAAGGGCTGTAGAGGAGCATGCAATTTTGAAAGGAATAACTAGTAAAGTATATAAGATAATAATTAAAATCAAGAAAGGAAAAACAAAAAACATCCTCAAGGAGCTCTGGAAAGAAGATTTAGGGATAAAAATAAATGAAACAGAGTAGCAACAATTATGGAGACAAAGACATCTAAAAAAATTATCAATACGGGTTAAAGAAAATTACTATAAGTTAATATGGAAATGGTACTTATTTAACGCCAGTAAGAATAGCAAATATAAATAGAAACTACTCAAAAAATTGCTGGAGAGGATGCCAAGAATCAGAAACATATATACATATGTGATGGCCAGAGGCGGTCCTAGGTAATTTTCAACGGTAAGCAAACAGTATTTTGGCGCCCCCCCCCCCCCAACCAATCATTGATATATATTTTCTGTTTGTCGTGGGAGTTGTGTGTGCCATATTTGGTTCAATTCCATCATTGGTGGAGTTCAGAATGCTCTTTGATTGTAGGTGAACTATACATCCCAGTAACTACACTTGCTGCATTTGTTCCCTTGCCTGGCCCGCTTTGGGTCCAGAGGCGTGCCTGAAGACCACGGCGTGTGCACCAAAAGTCACCTCTTCTCCTGACTGTCTCCTCAGCCATTGGGACCGAGAGAGAGAGACAGAGGTGGAGATGCCCACCTTTCCTGAAGGTAGGCGCAAAAACAAAGGAGGGAGCGGAGGTGGGAGATACCTCCAGCTGGAGAGGCTCTCTCTCTCTCTCTCTCTGGTCCCAATGGCTGAAGAGAAAGTCAGGAGAAGAGGCGACTTTTGGTGCGCATGCTGGGACACGCCTCCAGACCCGAAGCGGGCCAGGCGTGGCGGCTCCGCCCCTTGGCCCACCCGCGGATTGGGGAGAGGAGAGGAGATGGGTGGAGTACCGGGGGATCGGGAAAGGGAGCCCGCCATGTGGAGGGGATCGAACGCGGAGAACGATTGAGCGCTAGCTCTGCTCGCGCACCCGGTGGCCGGGTGGAGCAGGAACAAGAGGGGCTAGGCGAGGCTCAAGGGCCCGGCCCCTTTGGGAAGAGGATCGCCTGGCAGCGAGGCAAGAAAGCCGAGGCTCCCCCTGGACTGCTAGGGCTGTTGTGAGCTGAGGGGGCGCTCCTCGAGTGGCAGTTGAGGGGCATTTACAGAGGCGCCTCTGCGCCCCTGGCACAAAAAAGTTTTCTGCGACCGCTTACTTCGCGTAATGGACGAGCCGCCCCTGGTGATGGCAATGTAAATATGTAAATAATTTTGGGGGGAAATTATTTAGAGAAATAGAGGATATAATTAAAATAAAAAGAAGTCCTAATATAGCTTTATTGTCATTATATAATAATAAACAATTGAAAAAAGAGGATAAAGCTGTGATAACAAACTTATTAACAATAGCAAGACTGCTTATAGCAAGGAATTGGAAAAGAGAAATAAATATACAAATATTTATAACAAATGTATTTAACTATGATAAAATAATAAAAATATTTTTTAAAAACCTGGTCTCGCAGCTAACTTGGCATTACGGAGGTTGGATAAACTGGAGCAGTGGCAGCATAACAATTAAATATTAGGCTTGGGCAATCCAGTTCGTTAATTTCGTAATTCGTTATTAATTCGTATTTAAATTAGCTTACGATCCAATATCGAGCCATGCAGGAATAGTGTGAGGAATAATTAAGAATCGAAACAATTTTTCCAATTTTCGTAATTATTTTCGTAATTTTGTAATTATATTTTATAATATACAATTATAATATAATATATAATAATATAATATTATAATATAATAATATTATAATAATATAATATACATTATATATTATATTACATTATATTATTATAATACTATTATATTATAGTATTGTATATTATATTATTATATTATACATTATATTACTGTATTATTATTATATTATACATTATATTTCTGTATATTATAATATAATATCTGTAATATATATAATATAATATAATATAATATAATATAATATAATATATATATTATATATATAATAGAATAGAATATATTATATATATTATATATATAATAATATAATATAATCATATTATTATAATATAATATAATAAATATAATAAATATAATATAATATAATATAATATAATATAATATAATATAATATAATATAATATAATATAATAGTTGTTTGTTTTATCACACCAACAGTCAACAACAGAGGGAGAGGGAAGCTTCAGAAGTTCCCCCTGTCCCATTTGGAGTTTTTTTTTAGCATATTGCGCAATCGCGTCCGCCATTAACGAATCGATTCGTAATTTTACGAAATTTTGTATATTTCGAATTTTTTTAAAGTAATATTTCGGAATTCTTTAAAAAAACGAAACGCAAGGGCCCCCTAAAAACGAAACGAGTTTAGAACCAAATTTTTCCGTAGTCACCCAAGCCTATTAAATATATACTTAGGGAGACATGAATAGGTAAAAACATACAAACAAAGAAAAAAACACAAAGGGAAGGGAGCCACTCTCCTGCTTTGCAACACCTCACCACTCCCATTTTTCTCTTCATTGCAGTCTTAAACTCATTTTTCCAAGAATTGAGCCACATTCGGCACTGTGAGACTTTGCATAAAAAAGCATGTAGGGCTTAACTGTAAAACTCATCAGTTTGCAGCTCTGATGGCAGCAAATAAAGAGAGCTGCAAGGGTTGCCAGTATGTCTCCTGGACCTGCTCCCATCTGTTCAATGAACAGCAGCCTAACCTGTCAAAATAAAGCTAGTGATGTTTTTGCACCTTTGCTGTATCCTCACACCAGGAAATGTGCCTCAAACTATACATGCTAAGCGGCCGACAAACTGTTAAGAATGGAGAACTAGAATCAAAGGATGACCATCCCCTCCAACTCAGTCGCAGGACCAAATAATGGAACAGTTTCAGCAGCAGCTATTATAATTAAGGGTCTGGGGACAGTTGTACCTCGGTGGCCGCTCAGCGGTATAGGAATTGCAGGTTAAGCTGTGTCACCTGATCCGTGTCCTCTGTCAAGTGTTTCTAAAGCCCCGCAGAGCTAACATACACACACTGACATTTGGCTTGCTGTGCTCATGGCAAACTAACCTCCATTTATGGGCAAATAACCTGACTGGCTGGGCAGCCGGTCATCGTTTGTGCTGGGCTGAAACCCAAGGTTGCATGGCGAGCTTGCCAACTTTTGTCACCACCTGCTATTAGACAGGAACTGGCTTTCCTTTCAGGTTTCTACTGCTGTGATTTTGGACCACTCCATTTGTTTGCAGAGCTGTGGCTCCTAATATATTATCAACTAGCCGTCCCCTGCCACGCGTTGCTGTGGCCCAGTCTTGTGAGCTGGAAAAGAAAGTAATGGTTTCTAATCTATGTAATTTCTTTATGCTTGTAGGTAAACGATATTTCTTCTTGTTTCTTTGTGAGTGTTGATGTGGAGAGTGTCTGGTTTGCCTACCCTGGAACATGCAACATATCACCGTCCTTCTTTAGGGTTCCCTTTCAAATCTATGATACTATATCTCTCTGTACATTGAAGTACTTTGGCCACATCATGAGGAGACGGCAAAGCCTAGAGAAGACAATTATGCTGGGGAAAGTGGAAGGCAAAAGGAAGGGGGGGGCCGACCAAGGGCAAGATGGATGGATGGCATCCTTGAAGTGACTGGACTGACCTTGAAGGAGCTGGGGGTGGTGACGGCTGACAGGGAGCTCTGGCGTGGGCTGGTCCATGAGGTCACGAAGAGTCGGAGACGACTGAACGAATGAACAACAACATCTCTCTGTGTGTCAATCATATATATCTTTCTTTACCTATGGCTGGATGGCTCTTTGTCAGGAGGCCTTTGATTAGATTTTTTTGCTCTGGTGAAGGGAGTTGGACTGGATGGCCTTAAGTATTTTCTGTTACTCATGGGGGTTCTGTGTGGGAAGTTTGCCCCAATTCTGTCGTTTGTGGGGTTCAGAGCGCTCTTTGATTGTAGGTGAACTATAAATCCCAGTAACTACAACTTCCAAATGTCAAGGTGTATTTTCCTCAAACTCCATCTGTGTTCATATTTGGGCATATGGAATATTTGTGGCAAGTTTGGTCCAGATCCATCATTGTTTGAGCCCAAAGTGCACTCTGGATGTAGGTGAACTACAACTTCCAAACTCAAGGTCAATGCTCACCAAACCCTTCTAGTGTTTTCTGTTGGTCATGGGAGTCCTGTTATACCACGTTTGGTTCATTTCCATTGTTGGTGAGGTTCAGAATGCTCTTTGATTGTAGGAGAACTATAAATCCCAGCAACTACAACTCCCAAATGGCAAAATCAAAAATGTTTGAGTGAAGGACATACATTGGGTTATTAGAATCATAGAATCAAAGAGTTGGAGGAGACCTCATGGGCCATCCAGTCCAACCCCCTGCCAAAAAGCAGGAATGTTGCATTCCAATCACCCCTGACAGCCTCTGTTTAAAAGCTTCCAAAGAAGGAGCCTCCACCACACTCCGGGGCAGAGAGTTCCACTGCTGAACGTCTCTCACAGTCAGGAAGTTCTTCCTCATGTTCAGATGGAATCTCCTCTCTTGTAGTTTGAAGCCATTGTTCCGTGTCCTAGTCTCCAAGGAAGCAGAAAACATGCTTGCTCCCTCCTCCCTGTGGCTTCCTCTCACATATTTATACATGGCTATCATATCTCCTCTCAGCCTTCTCTTCTTCAGGCTAAACATGCCCAGCTCCTTAAGTCGCTCCTCATAGGGCTTGTTCTCCAGACCCTTGATCATTTTAGTCGCCCTCCTCTGGACGTATTCCAGCTTGTCAATATCTCTCTTGAATTGTGGTGCCCAGAATTGGACACAATATTCCAGGTGTTGTCTAATCAAAGCGGAATAGAGGGGTAGCATTACTTCCCTAGATCTATGGAACTATAAATCCCAGCAACTACAACTCCCAAATGATAAAATCAAAAAATTTTGAGTGAAGGACATACATTGGGTTATTAGGTGCATGCTGTCCAAATTTGGTGTCAATTGGCCCTCTGGTTTTTGAGTTCTGTGAATCCCACAAATGAAGATTACATTTTTATTTATATAGATTTTTTTCAAATTAATGTGCAATACGAAAATAGAGTTTATAAAGGGAAAGATCCTGGGTGACTGGTTGTCCCCGAACCTTGCACATCTCTCTGGACGTGAAATAATATGATCTATTCATTAGGCTTACTTAACTGGTTGCCATGTTTAAACATTTTGGATCTGACCAGGCAACTCCTATCTATCTAAAGCAGGCTTCCATGACATCCGGATGCATCCCAAAAATGGCTTCTATGTGCCCTGGGAAGGTCTAGGCTTAAGGTCTTTAGAGGGAGGTCACTGGGAATTTGGTCACTGCAGGAGAGTTTGTCATTCTCAAGTTTACCTGTGCAGTATCATCTCTTTCTCCCTTGCCTAGCCCTCTACTCCATTCCCACCTGGATTTGCCAACTGCACATGCTTCCCTTGAAATAAGTGAGTTATAAAGGTGGATTTCTCTGGAAAGAAGTAATTTTTTTAAAGGGTGATGCTTCCTTTGAAAGCTTATGTGGTGAAATGGGGTACTTAGGGGCTGGGCTTAGCACAGCATGCTAAACTACTGCACTGCAGAAAGAAATCCTGCCAATCAAAAGGTCAGCAGTTTGAGCCCGGGTCAGAGTGAGCACCAGCTGTTAGCCCCAGCTCACTTACTCACCTAGCAGGTCGAAAGCAGAAATGCAAGTAGATTTAGCGGAGAGGTAATAAAGGTGTCCTTAAGGACATCAACCAGAGGAAAGCTCCTTGGCATGGAAGATGGAGCAAGAGCACCTCCTTGTGGCTGGAGTCAAGCACAGCCTCCAAGATGCCAGAAGTAAGATGGGAAAAACTGTCTTTACCTCTGTATTGTTGAAGGCTTTCATGACTGGAATCACTGGGTTGTTGTAGGTTTTTTTGGGCTATATGGCCATGTTATAGAAGCATTTTCTCCTAATGTTTCACCTGCATCTATGGCAAGCATCCTCAGAGGTTGTGAGGACCTCACAACCTCTGAGGATGCTTGCCATAGATGTAGGCAAAACATCAGGAGAGAATGCTTCTAGAACAAAGTCATATAGCCTGAAAAAATCTACAACCTGCCTTCACCTGTTTGTGTTGTCTGTCCTTGTTAATTGTATAATTGGCATTGAATGTTTGCCGTATTATGTAAGCCACTCTGAGTCCTCTTTGGGGTGAGAAGGGCAGGGTATATATACTGTAAATAAATAAATAAAACATACTGCTGAATGTTGGGCTGTCAAATGAAATAAGGAACAGGGCTTCTGTACCTTTATTAATTGTGTAAAGGTAAAGGTTTCCCCTTGACTTTAAATCTAGTCATGTCCAACTCTGGGCAGTGGTGCTCATCTCCATTTCTAAGCTGAAGAGCCGGCGTTGTCAGTAAACTCCTCCAAGGTCATGTGGCCAGCATGACTGCATGGAGTGCTGCCACCTTCTGTTGAAGCCGCTCCGAGTCCCCATTGGGGAGATGGTGGCGGGGTATAAATAATAATAATAATAATAATAATAATTATTATTATTATTATTATTATTATTATTCATTTCCTGTGCTGGTCAATGACCGAAATAAATGATTTGATTATTATTATTATTATTATTATTATTATTATTATTATTTATCTACTCACATTTGTAGGTTGGCAGAAGCTGGGGCTAAAAGTGGGCGCTCACTCAGCTCCCCGGATTCAAACTGCTGACCTTTCCATCAGCAAGTTCAGCAGCTCAGCAGTTTAACCCGCTGCACCACTGGGGGCTCCTATTAGTTATGTTGTTGTTGTTGTTCATTCATTCAGTCGTCTCCGACTCTTCGTGACCTCATGGACCAGCCCAGGCCAGAGCTCCCTGTCGGCCGTCACCACCCCCAGCTCCTTCAAGGTCAGTCCAGTCACTTCAAGGATGCCATCCATCCATCTTGCCCTTGGTCGGACCCTCTTCCTTTTGCCTTCCACTTTCCCCAGCATATTTGTCTTCTCTAGGCTTTGCTGTCTCCTCATGATGTGGCCAAAGTACTTCAGCTTTGTCTCTAGTATCCTTCCCTCCAATGAGCAGTCGGGCTTTATTTCCTGGAGGATGGACTGGTTGGATCTTCTGGCACTCCAAGGCACTCTCAGAACTTTCCTCCAACAACACAGTTCAAAAGCATCTATCTTCCTTCGCTCAGCCTTCCCTAAGGTCCAGCTCTCACATCCGTAGGTTACTACTACTACAAAGCCATGGTATTAGTTATGTAGAAGAAAGGATTTCAAAGTTGTTATGCCCAACATTTAAAATCTCAGGAGTCCTGTCCCTTATTTCACTTGGGAACTCTAGTTGGAAGGTATCTAAATGGGCATCTAGTCCAATTCCTATTGACGCAGGAAATCCACACATCCTTGACAGATGTCTAGTCAACCTGAGTTGAAATAACTCCTACCTATTGCAGCCTGCCACCCGCTGAGGCAGTCTGCTCTGCTGTGATGCAGCTCTTTATGTCAATAGCAGCTGCTGCTGGAAAGGTGCCTTTTCCAAATAGATTTTGGAAATGTTAATATATTTTGTACTGCATCTCCAAAAATCCTCCAACCAGCATGTCCAGGACTTCCTGAGAAAGTATCTTTTCCAAGTTTTGAGCAGACTCTTCTATATTTTCTTCAAGAGTATTGAAGGAACTAGTGGAAGTCATTTCGGAACCATCTTTGAGAGTTCTTGGAGAACAAGAGAAGTTCCAGCAGATTGGAGGAGGGCCAATGTGGTCCCAATCTTCAAGAAGGGAAAAAAGGATGACCCAAACAACTACCGTCCGGTCAGCCTCACGTCGATATCAGGCAAGATTCTGGAAAAGATAGTTAAGGAAGTGGTCTACAAACAAATGCGGTCATTGCTAATAGTCAACATGGATTTATCAAAAACAAGTCATGCCAGACTAATCTGATCTCTTTTTTCGATAGAGTTACAAGCTGGATAGATGCGGGGAATGCCGTGGATGTGGCGTATCTGGATTTCAGGAAGGCCTTCGACAAGGTCCCCCATGACCTTCTGGCAAACAAACTAGTCCAATGTGGGCTAGGCAAAATTACAGTGAGGTGGATCTGTAATTGGTTAAATGGACGAACCTAGAGGGTGCTTCTCCCCAATGCTTCCTCTTCATCCTGGAAAGAAGTGACGAGCGGAGTGCCGCAGGGTTCCGTCCTGGGCCCGGTCCTGTTCAACAACTTTATTAATGACTTAGATGAAGGGCTAGAAGGCAGGATCATCAAGTTTGCAGATGACACCAAATGGGGAGGGATAGCCAATACTCCAGAGGACAGGAGCAGGATTCGAAACGATCTTAACCGATTAGAGAGATGGGCCAAAACTAACAAAACGAAGTTCAACAGTGACAAATGCAAGATACTCCACTTTGGCAGGAAAAACGAAATGCAAAGACACAGAATGGGGGACAATGCCTGGCTCAAGAGCAGCACGTGTGAAAAAGATCTTGGAGTCCTCGCGGACAAGTTAAACATGAGCCAACAATGTGATGTGGCGGGAAAAAAAAGCCAATGGGATTTTGGCCTGCATCAATAGGAGCATAGTGTCTAGGTCCAGGGAAGTAATGCTACCCCTCTATTCAGCTTTGGTTAGACCACACCTGGAATATTGTGTCCAATTCTGGGCCCCACAATTGAAGAGAGATATTGACAAGCTGGAATGTTTCCAGAGGAGGGAGACTAAAATGATCAAGGGTCTGGAGAACAAACCCTATGAGGATCGGCTTAAGGAGCTGGGCATGTTTAGCCTGAAGAAGAGAAGGCTGAGAGGAGATATGATAGCCATGTATAAATATGTGAGAGGAAGCCACAGGGAGGAGGGAGCAAGCTTGTTTTCGGCTTCCTTGGAGACTAGGACGCGGAACAATGGCTTCAAACTACAAGAGAGAAGATTCCATTTGAACATGAGGAAGAACTTCCTGACTGTGAGAGCCGTTCAGCATTGGAACTCTCTGCCCCGGAATGTGGTGGAGGCTCCTTCTTTGGAAGCTTTTAAACAGAGGCTGGGTGGCCATCTGTCAGGGGTGATTTGAATGCAATATTCTTGCTTCTTGGCAGGGGGTTGGACTGGATGGCCCATGAGGTCTCTTCCAACTCTTTGATTCTATGATTCCGTGCTCTCTAAGATTCCCTCTGTGTCCAATTCCAAGGTGAAAGTGAAAGGAAACCAGACAGATCCAGGTTAACAAACAGCTTTATTGGTCATTTTACAAAATGATTCATGAGCAACCAAAGAACACCGCAGTGTCCCCTGCCTTGAAGCTGAGCACCTGGGCAATATCTGAGCATGTGCTTAGTATGTTGGAGGCTGCTCCTAATGCCCATCCTGAGCTAGGTGACCAAAGGCAAACTCCCTTCCCAACCACTTTCTCCAATCCCACCCTCCTCCCACTGGGCACGGGCTCTTCAGTTGCAGTAATGCCAAAGAAACAAAACAAAACAAAACAAACAATTTTCCGTAGGCCTTGAGTGGCCCTTGACCGGAGCATCCCTTTGTCCTGATTTATAAATACAGCTATCCATGGCTTTCAAAGACTGCTGACAGCCAGGGAACAAACTTATATACAAGGGCCCGGGCTGCATGGCTCCTTATGGAAGGTCATAAATTAGAAGCATGGGACTTCGATCCCACCCCAGCCCAAAGTCCACAGATGGCCATTTCGTAAGCTCTCATGCCAACTCCATTTCGTTTCATCTTTTTTCCTGAAAGGACAAAGGGGACAACACATCAGAAAGTCTGGCTCTACTTTTAATCCACCTGCCAGTTTTTAGAAACCAGTAAACAAGTATGGACGCTGGTTCATTGTCCAATTCAATTCCTCTGCTTAACTCTGTATATATATTTTTCCTAGTTTTAGTCACCTGAATTTATTGTCGAAGGCTTTCATGGCTGGAATCACTGGGCTGTTGAGAGTTTTTCACTATGGGCTCGGTCTCATGTAAGCCGCACCGAATCCCTTGGGGAGATGGTAGCGGGGTGTAAATAAAGTTTTATTATTATCATTTATTTTTCCAGAAGCATTTTCTCCTGACGTTTTGCCTGCATCTATGCCAGGCATCCTCAGAGGTTATGAGTAGGGCTGGCCGGTTTCGTTCGTTAATTTCGTAATTCGTTATTAATTCGTATTTAAATTAGCTTACGATCCGATATCGAGCCATGCAGGAGCAATTAAAAATCGAAACAAATTTTTCAATTTATTTCGTAATTGTTTCGTAATTGTTTCGAAATTGTTTCGAAATTGTTTCGTAATTGTTTCCGTATGTCTGGTGCAAGTTTTAGGGTTGTTGTTTGTCTTATCAGTGATAAAAATAAATTATCACACCAACAGTCAACAACAGAGGGAGAGGGAAGCTTCAGAAGTTCCCCCTGTCCAATTTGGAGGTATTTTTTTGCATATTGCGCAATCGCGTCCGCCATTAACGAATCGATTCGTAACTGTTTCGTAATTTACGAAATTTCGTATATTTTGAACTTTTTAAAGAAAAATTTCGGAATTCTTTTAAAAAACAAAATGCAAAAACCCCCTAAAAACGAATCGAGTTTAGAAACAAATTTTTCCGTGATTACCCAGCCCTAGTTGTGAGGTCTGTTGGAAACTAGGAAAATGGGGTTTATATATCTGTGGAATGTCCAGGAAAGAACTCTTGCCTCTTTGAGGTAAGTATGAATGTTGCTCCCAACAAAGGATTCCCCCGGGCAGTAAGAAGCCAGATCTTGAAACTGCTAGGCCATCAAAAGCCCGTTCTGTTTGGCTTTCTATTATGTTACTTTGCATTGCTTATTTTATCTTGTTACATTATGTATTTTATGTTCCAGTGTGCCTTCCCAGAATAGGAAACTCCTGGCTTCAAGTCCCAAACGCACTTTGTTAGAGATTCAGGATTATCTGCACATTGCACCTACCGCCAAATGCCTCTATATATTACCTGTCAGGTTCAGCACTTTTAATTTTTGTCCATTACATTTGGCCCGGCCTCTAGGTTTTTAATTGCGTCACGGTGTTATTGTTTTACTGTTTTATTGTTTTGATTGATGTTTTATTATTTGCTTATGAGTTTTACTGTGTATTGTATGTTGTTGTCGGCGGCCTCGGCCTTTGTAAGCCGCATCGAGTCCTTCGGGAGATTTTGCGGGGTATAAATAAAGATGATCATCATCATCATCATCATCATCATCACCATCATCATCATTATCTTTTGTTAGGTTCTTGTGGGTTTTTTCGGGCTATAGAGCCATGTTCTAGAGGCATTTCTCCTGACGTTTCGCCTGCATCTATGGCAAGCATCCTCAGAGGTAGTGAGGTCTGTTGGAATTAGGACAATGGGTTTATATATCTGTGGAATGGCTGGGGAATGTCAGACTACACAGAGAAGCCATTGAAATCCACAAGCATGTGGACAATTTCAACAGAAAGGAAGAGACCATGAAAATGAACAAAATCTGGCTACCAGTATTAAAAAACTCTAAAATTACAACAGCAAAATAACAGAGAGGAAACAACCAGGCACATCTTAACACCTCTCAGCAAGAGATTTTCCCAGGCTCAGGCAGGCCTTCAAATGCTAATGAAGGTGGTCAGTTGAAACATTCACACCTAGCTCCAGCAGAGAAAAGCTCCTTGCCCCACCCCAGCCATTCCACAGATATATAAACCCATTGTCCTAATTCCAACAGACCTCACTACCTCTGAGGATGCTTGCCATAGATGCAGGCGAAACGTCAGGAGAGAATGCCTCTAGAACATGGCTCTATAGCCCGAAAAAACCCACAAGAACCTAGTGATTCCAGCCATGAAAGCCTTCGACAATCTTTTGTTGCTTTGTATTTTATTTTGCTGTGTTGTATTTTTTGGCTTGGCCTCATGTGAGCCGCCCCGAGTCCCCTTTGGGGAAACAGTGGCGGCGTATAAAGATTATTATTATTATTATTATTATTATTATTATTATTATTATACTGACACAAAAGCACAGTATGTCACAGCAAACGAGATCTATATGCTGGATTTCGTATCACAAAATCACAAGTCGAACACTTCCCAAGTGTCTAGGACTGTGTGATGTATTGTTGTTGTTGTTGTTATTATTATTATTATTATTATTAATCAAGGCGGCCAATTGCAACATTCACACCTACCTCAAACAGTGTTCTTTCTCCCACCCAGGACATTCCATAGATATAGAAACCCCATTTTCATAGTTTCCAACAGACCTCACAAGCTCTTAGGATGCCTGCCATAGATGCAGGCGAAACGTCAGGAGAGAATGCTTCTGGAATATGGCCATACAAACCAGAAAACTCACAACAACCTAGTTGCTTGAATTGATTACTGCCTCTCAGAGGCACACTGTTGTGATATGACAATGTTTGACACAATGGCCCCCAATTAAAAATTACCCCCTTCCCTGATCTTCTCTTCATAGCAATAGATTTTATGAGTAATGCAATTCATGTGGTTTTTGCCTGCATGCAGTTCTGAAAATATTTGCTTCATAGTGAACAGGCACTATAGGACAGCAATTGGATTAGGCAACTAGCACAACCAAAAATATTAATTCCCCACCCCCTGAACCTTGGTCCTGGGCCAAATCAAGGCCTCCAGTGATGGCCCTTAGAGCCTGGAAAAAGAGGGCTGAGGGATATTTTGGCCCACAGCTTCCAGGATTCCAGCACAGTGAAAGTCTACAGTCCACAATATCTGAATGGCCAAGCTTTCCCTGTTGTTGCACTGGAGCATTCTGTGTGCAATTTCCAGGCACATGTTGATGCATCTCGTAGAACTAGCATCCCTCTGTCTCTCTGTGCCAAAGCAAGAATTAAGAACGAACATAGGAAGGGCTACAGCATCACCTCACTGCGTTCGCCTGTTGTCCGGCTGCGCCCTGACCCGTGACCTCGAGATGCTGTTGACCCCCTGGAAGAAGAACTTCCTGTTGTGGAGCAATTGCTCGACATCTGGCTTCTGGAGAGAAAGCTGGGCTTGCTGTATGGGATGATTTCCTCCTCTGCTAGGAGAGAAAAAAAAACACACACAAAAGAATAACAAGAAAACAGGCTGTGGTTTCACCCATGCTGTGCTGTCATTTCGTATTCAGAGCAGCTGCCTGTGTGTTAATGGATGGAAGCTCAGGCAGGTTAAGTCATCTATCATCATTGATCATCATCTAGAGACACCGAGGAATAATTATAGGAGTTTATCTAGGCAGAAATGCAATCGAGACTGCTGGGAGTCCTTGGAACACATTACAAGGAACTGAGCGCAGAGGGTCTACTGCTTATCTATGTCAACAATACTTTTCCACTGAGGCTCTGTGTACATTGGGGATTTGAGATGATGACAGAGGACTCCTAATCCCCAACCTTTAGTAGTTATGAGATCCGCTAGCACAGTGTTTCTCAACCTGGGGGTTGCGACCCCTGCGGGGGTCGCAAGGGGTTGTCAGAAGGGTCGCCAAAGACCATCAGAAAACACAGTATATTCTAGGTTCTTGTGGGTTTTTTCGGGCTATAGAGCCATGTTCTAGAGGCATTTCTCCTGACGTTTCACCTGCATCTATGGCAAGCATCCTCACTACCTCTGAGGATGCTTGCCATAGATGCAGGCGAAACGTCAGGAGAAATGCCTCTAGGACATGGCTCTATAGCCCGAAAAAACCCACAAGAACCTAGTGATTCCAGTCACGAAAGCCTTCGACAATACACAGTATATTCTGTTCATCATGGGAGTTTTGAGTGGGAAGTTTGGCTGAATTGTATCATTAGTGGGCTTCAGAATGCTCTTTGATTGCAGGTGAACTATAAATTCCAGCAACTACAACTCCCAAATGTCAAGGTCTATTTTCCCCAAACTCCACCCGTGTTCACATTTGGGCATATTGTGTATTGAGCTTCAGAATGCTCTTTGATTGCAGGTGAACTATAAATTCCAGCAACTACAACTCCCAAATGTCAAGGTCTATTTTCCCCAAACTCCACCCGTGTTCACATTTGGGCATATTGAGTATTGAGCTTCAGAATGCTCTTTGATTGCAGGTGAACTATAAATTCCAGCAACTACAACTCCCAAATGTCAAGGTCTATTTCCCCCAAACTCAACCAGAGTTCACATTTGGGCATATTGAGTATTTGGGCCAAGTTTGGTCCAGATCCATCATTATTTGGGTTCACAGTTCTCTCTGGATGTAGGTGAACTACAGCTCCCAAACTCAAGGTTGATGCCCAACAAACCCTTCCAGTATTTTCTGTCAGTTATGAGAGTTATGTGTGCCAAGTCCAGTTCAACTGCATCATTGGTGGAGTTCAGAATGCTCTTTGAATTTAAATGAACCATAATTCCCAGGAACTACAACTCCCGAATGACAAAATCTATCCCCCCCAACCCCACCAGTATTCAAATTTGGGCGTATTGGGTATTTGTGCCAAATTTGGTCCAGTGAATGAAAATACATCCTACATATCAGATATTTACATTATAATTCATAACATTAGCAAAATTATAGTTATGAAGTCACAGCAAAAATAATGTTGTGGTTGAGGGTCACCACAACTTGAAGAACTGCATTAAGGGGTCGCAGCATTAGGGAAGGTTGAGAACCACTGCCCTAGCAGGTTCAGCATACTGAATGTTAGGTAAACTGGCTTCAGGTATAACAAACCCCCAGCATGGGAAGTGATCACTGTAGCCAGTATTACCTTCTTTGTGCTGGTGGTAGTGCTGGCCTGCCATTGTGCGATGGATAACTTTCCGCTCTACAGCAAAGGAACAATTCGGGTCCTTCTCCAGGGCAGAAGGGTCACAGTCCAATCGTGAAGTGCTGTCCAGAGCGGAACTGCCAAGGTCTTCTTCAGGAGGTGGCAAGGGAGGTGGTGGAAGGTCTGCAAGCAGATCGAAGAGGGAGGAATGGTCAATGTCTCATTCCAAAAGGCTCACAGGACTTCCTCAGGAAGTCTCCACATAATTAGCTCAGATGAAGAATGCAACTTGCTTTGTGCTTACCTCCCTGCTTCTTTTCTCGGCGGTAGTGGCTAGACTTGGACTTCTTCTTTCCTTTTCCTTTTTCCCCTGGAGGAAGAGGCATATCCCCTAGGTTTGGATGGGGTTTCCCTGTTAGTAAAAACCCAACATTTGAATCAGAGGCTATCAGCCCACAATTTAGTGATTCTACCCAAATCTCAGCTCTCAGCTCTGGTGAAGGCTAGCAGTTATTCTGGATGGATGGAGAAAAATGTATGTATGTACGTATTTGCAGTATTTATATTCCACCCTTCTCACCCCGCAGGGGACTCAGGACGCATTACAATGTACATATACATGGCAAACATTCAATGCCATAGACACACAACATATATAGACAGACACAGAGGCAATTTAACATTCCAGCCTTTTCATGAGGGTATTCTGGCCACCAGGGGAGCTGTCCCTTCACCGACCATTTGTGACACTGATGAAGTAATTCCTCATTCTTTCCATGCTTGCTGGAGATTTTTATGGCCTCGGAAATTAGTTAAATTTGCCTCCCTGCATAAGTGGTACCTAAATTTCCTACTTGACAGGTGCAACTGTCTTTCGGGCTGCAAAGGTCGACAGCAAACTACACAAAATTGGTTGGAAGCTCACTCCGACCCAGGCTGGCTTTGAACTTTCGGTCAGTAAGTGATCTTAATGAAGCTGACTCCCGGCCAGCTGTGCCACAGTCCCGGTTACAACTATATTGAGGATTCCTTAGGCAGCTAACCAAAGTTAGAACCCTTCTTGCTAAAGGAAAGGACTGACCTTGACAAAACGGGAACCTTAGATCGAGCTGACCGTTTGGAATTCAGAGTTTGAAGGAGTGTGAGAATAGCTAACAAGAAGGAGGTCAGAGGCCAAAGAAACGCCTTAATGTTTTGCAAAGGGTATTAAGCAGTGTGTTTGGGACCAAACCTTTGTCAGAGCAACTTTTCGTTTAACCAAGAAGCTTGCATTTTGCTTGTCTGGATTATCTTGCAGTTCTTGTGTTCATGGTCTCAGGACTCAGTCATGTTCTCATGGGATTTTGCTTTGGCTGGTGTCTTTTTGGATTATGCTTCAAAGTGTTATTTTGCATTGATCTTTTGGAACATTACTTTTGCTTTTAAGAACTTTTTATCTTTTTTTTTAATAAATCATAAAGATTTCTGGCTGTGTGCAGTTTGGTGTTTTCAGCAAGGTGAACCTATTCTGAGGTGCAACAAGGACAGGGGTATGTGTTAAATATGCATTACATGTTTTTGTCCCACCTTTCCTTTATTTACTTATTTATTTATTTATTAAACTTATATGCTTCCACTCCCCTGGGGCTCGGAGCGGCTTACAAGAATAGCTAAAATCTAACAAAATTTAAAAGCAATTTAAAACAATTTAAAAACAACACTAGCAAACATTAAAAGCCTGTCAAAACAGGTATGTCTTACATGCCCTGCGGAAAGCTGGTAAGTCCCGCAAGGCACGGACTTCAGGTGGCAGAGTATTCCAGAGTGATGGTGCCACTGCTGTGAAGGCTCTGCGTCTGGTTGCTGTTAGACGCAAGGTCTTGACACTGAGAATTTCCGATAGATCTTGGTCCTCAAAACAGAGGGATCTCTGGGGTTGGTAAGGGGTGAGGCGGTCTCTCAGGTACATTGGCCCTAGACCATGCAAGGCCTTAAAGGTGAGTACCATCACTTTGAAAGTGATCCAGTGCTCAATTGGTAACCAATGCTGCTGCAGTAAGATTGGTGTTATGTGGCATCTCATTGGAATTCCCGCAAGAAGCCGAGCAGCTGCATTTTGTACCAACTTGAGCTTCCGGATCACTGACAGAGGAAGGCCAATGTAGAGGGTGTTACAGTAGTCCAGTCTTGAGATGACCATGACCTGGATCACCGTAGCTAGGTTGTCCCTGGACAGGGAGGGGGCCAGCCATCTAGCCTGCCGCAGATGAAATAAGGCGGTTCTGCTAATGGCAGAGACCTGGGCCTCCATCGTCAGCAGAGGATCCAAAAGGACTCCCAGACCCTTTACCAATGGTGACGGGCGTAGTGCCTCGCCATCCAGGGTAGGCAGCTGGATGTCCCCACTGCCCGGTCGACCCAGCCATAGGATCTCCGTCTTTGCTGGATTCACCCTCAACCTGCTAGCACGCAGCCATCCAGTAATGGCCTCAAGGCACTGATGGAAACAATTGGGTACAGAGTCCGGTCGGCTTCCATCTTCAGCACCAGCTGAGTGTCATCGGCGTACTGATAACACTCAAGCCCAAAACCTCGAACCAGCTGAGCAAGTGGTCGCATATAAATGTTAAATAACAGAGGGGAGAGAATGGCCCCCTGAGGAATCCCACAAGATAGAGGGGACCTCTCAGAGACCAGGCCTCCCTTCTCCACTCGCTGTCCACGGTTGTGAAGAAAGGAGGTCAGCCAGTTTAAAGCTGTCCCCCTGACTCAAGCAACAGCAAGGCGGTGGGTCAAAAGATTGTGGTCGACTGTGTCAAATGCTGCTGTGAGATCCAATAACACAAGCAGCGCTGACCCGCTGCTTGTGTTATTGATTCAGGGATTCTCAACCTGTGGGTCTCCAGATGTTTTGGTCTTCAACTCTCAGAAATCCAAACAGCTGGTAAACTGGCTGGGATTTCTGGGAGTTGTAGGCCAAAACACAAGGGGGCCCACAGGTTTAAAACCACTGCTTTAAGGAGAATTGTGCACAATCTTATCCCCTCCCTACCTGATCTTGACAACAATCTGACCAGGCTTAGAAACCCAGAGAATGCCATGGCTAAGCAGGGATTTGAATCTGGTCTCCACAATCCTAACCTGACACTGAATAACCCCTGCGAGACCCTGTCACTCTTCATTCTTAAAAGGATTAAATGGCTGTGTGTGACCAGAAATTGCTTGTTGGAGAAAATGCACCCACCTATTCCTGAGGAGTCCACATTCTCTGCATTGTGCACTGGGGTCTGGCTCAGGTTACGTCGATGACCTTGCCGAGAAGTAATGCCTTCAGGTCCCTCTTCAGGCACATTTAGATTTGGGTTGGACTGAGTCAAAGGAGGACTCGAGGCCCTCGGGAATGGCCCTGAGCCATTGGGTTGCCGCCTTGAAAATAAAAAGCAGGAAGACAGTCATGAAGGAAGAGATGACAACTCTTTGCATGGCTCAGTTTGCACACAAAATAAAACCAAAATTCAATGTCAAGGCATCTCTTAGTCTTACATTACTAAAAGTTGGATTTTGCTTCTCCCGATGATGGTGTAAATATTTCTAAGTTTCTTATAGCTATCATGAGGACTAGACATCTTCATTTAAAGCTGAAATTCTGGGGATGTCGATCAAAACAAAACTTGGCACAATTCTGGTGACATCAATAGAATAATAGGACCTCAGGAAAGTAAGGAGATCAAGGGTAGCATGTGAGATTGTTTTCACACGGGCAGACTGCATGCGTTGTAACCAAACATGGTTCATACCTGGGCAGGTGTGGGATCTCAAAGTGATGCAGTCTTGGGATATCCTCTGAAGCTCGAATCTCTTCCCGGGGTGAGGGCGTCAATGTGACTGTGGACTGCTGCCCATAGGAATTAGCAGGAGAGGAAGGATCACCTCGAGGAGGAGGCAGAGGACATGCTTCTTCCTGGATGTTCTCCATCAAGTAAGTCCTTTCTGGCAGAGGTGGACACCACTCCCCCACCTCGGAGCTGTAGAACGATTGAGACAATTTGACTGGGGCATATTTATTTATTTATCAGATTTATATACCACCTTCCTCAGCCCGAAGGCGAATCAAGGTGATGGCAATCAATACCCCCAATGACATAAAATATAATTCAAAATATTAACATATAATATAAGCCATATAAAAACAGTAGAAACAAGAAAAACACAAGTCATCAATAATCTACTGTTTTAGTGTGGTGACATGTGTTCCACACTGTACTATGCTAATAATGTAATATAATATATGTATATATATCTTGTAAGCTGCTCTGAGCCCACTTCAAGGTGAGAAGGGTGGCATATAAATGTTGTAAATAAATAAATACAATCTGAGGAGGTGACAGCTATCCACTAATGATAGCCCCATGGATTTCATAAGGTCTTCCTAGACAAAGAATACTCAAGGCAGGCAAATACAGCTTTCTTACGCCCCCATCCCCAACTTGACTAAGGTTCTATGAAATGTTATTTGCTGTCCTTGATTTAACTCTTACCTGACTTCTACTTCTTCCTCTTCCTCTCCCTCCTCTTCCTCCACATACTGGCTGAGCTCACTGGCAGACGGTGGTGGGGGAAGCACTTCTGTCCAGTTCAGGGATGGCGTTTTCACTGGTTTCCCCATTGATTTTTGCTTCATTGGTTTAGCAACTATGAAGACAGATGGAAGTCAAAGAAAGGCTCTCTCAAGCACAGTGAAAGCTCAGACTAGATTAGTGTTTCTCAACCTGGGGGTCGGGACCCCTTGGGGGGGGGGTCATGGGGGAGATGTCAGGGGGGTCACCAAAGACCATCAGAAAACACAGTATTTTCTTTTGGTCATGGGGGTTCTGTGTGGGAAGTTGGGCCCAAGTCTATCATTGGTGAGGTTCAGAGGGCTCTTTGATTGTAGGTGAACTATAAATCCCAGCAACTACAACTCACAAAGAGTATTATTATTATTATTATTAAACTTTATTTGTACCCCGCTAGCATCTCCTGAAGGATTTGATGTGTCTTACAAAGGCCAAGGCCTCAACACAACAACAATAATAAATGCAATAATAATAATAAATTAAAATAATACATGTAATAAAAATAATAATAACAGAGTAAAATATTAAATAACGTTGACCCAAGTATAAGCCGAGAGGAACTTTTTCAGCCTATAAAAATGGCTGAAAAATTAGGCTTATACTCGAGTGTATACAGTAATAACAACAACAACAATAACAAAGTAAAATAATAAATAATCTCGACTCGAGTATAAGCCAGGGGAGACTTTTTCAGCCTAAAAAAAGGACTGAAAAACTAGGCTTATACTCGAGTATATACAGTAATATACAGTAATAATTAAAATGAAGAACAATTTTAACAGATATAAACTTATTAGTATTTCAATGGGAAGTGTGGGCCTGCTTTTGGCTGATGAAATAGGATTGTTGTTGTTGTTGTTGCTGTGTGCTTTCAAGTTGTTTCAGACTTAAGTTGATCCTGAGCGCGCGCCGGGTAAATGACATTGGAGGGCCGTATCCGGCCCCCAAGCCTTAGTTTGAGGACCCCTGATTTAGAGAGTCAATCCAGAACTTTCAATATGTAATAATGATCCTTCAGTAAGATATATGTTTGCAATGCCTCACACATTCATCCCTGCTAATTCTGTGTGTCTTCCTACAATTTAATTCTAGATTTATTCCCTCGTGTTTTTCATAAACAAGGTGTTTTCTGCTGAAAATTCCTACCAGGTTCGGCTCTGCTCCGTTCAGGCTGGGCATACTGGATGCTGGGGATCCCAGGCTGGGTGATCCACTGGCTCTCCTCTTCATCAGGTGAGTGGAGATGGGTAGCACCATATGGCATCACAGGTGTTGTGGCATACGGAGTGGTATGCTGGGAAAAGCCCCCATTAAACGTCCTCATGTCATCACTGGCAGGGTCAATTGTGCTGTAAATGGGGCCATCAGACACGCCTGTCCCAAATTTCTCTGTCTGAGCAATGTAATTGGAAATCCCAGCATCTGCAAAGGAGTCAATGTCATGATAATGCTTTCCTAGGTCTTCTGCTTCAGCAGGAACAGATTTGTGTGCTTTGTCTTTAAGCACTTCCCACACTTGTGGGTTTCAAGAATTCCCTCTAATCCATTCTTGGAGAGAAGGAGGATTAGTCCCACTGCTTTCCTCTTTAAACTAGGGGAAGGTCATGACCTGGAAGCCTGCTTTGGTAGTCTCTGCAGTTTCCTATTTTGTGTACACAAAAAGATTAAACCTCTTACTTGAACCTCTTCATCCCAAACTCTGTAATGCCCAAATGTCACATCTACAAAGCAAACATATACGTCTTCTGCTCACCACTCCTAATGTGATGGAACCTTACCATTGTAGTATCTTTCGGTAGCATTGTGGTTTCCTGGGCAGCAGGTCACTCCAGGCTCCTTTGTTTTCCCATTTCTCAGTAGGTTCGGGCCTGGCCATGATTCTGCCAGCCATGGATAGCTGGAGGCACTAGTGGCCATGGCGAGCATGCCAGGCCGGCTGGAGGAGAGATGCAAAGTCAAGTTTATATCTTTTCTGGTCTGTCATCTGATTTTACCTACATCTGCTCTTACCTACAAGAAGCACTGCCTGAACATCAAGCAAAAAGTGGGTGCTAGAAACAATATCATACGAAAGCTGACTGGCACAACCTGGGGATCACAACCAGACACAGTGAAGACATCTGCCCTTGCGCTCAGCTACTCTGCTGCTGAATACGCATGCCCAGTGTGGAACACATCTCACCACACTAAAACAGTAGATGTGGCTCTTAATGAGACATGCCGCATTATCACGGGGTGTCTGCGCCCTATACCACTGGAAAAATTACACTGCTTAGCCAGTATTGCACCACCTGACATCCGCCGGGAAGTAGCAGCCAATAGTGAAAGGACCAAGGCAGAGACATCTCCAGCTCATCCCCTGTTTGAGCACGTCAACGACTTAAATCTAGAAATAATTTTCTAAGATCTACAGAGACACTCGCTGGAACACCTCAGCAAGCGAGAGTCCAAAAGTGGCAGGCTCAAACCCAGAACCTCAACCAATGATACCAAATGAATCCCCCCTGGGCACACAGAAGACTGGGCGACTTGGAAGGCGCTGAACAGACTGTGCTCTGGCACCACGAGATGCAGAGCCAACCTCAAGAAATGGGGCCACAAAATGGAGTCCACGACATGCAAGTGTGGAGAAGAGCAGACCACTGACCACCTGCTGCAATGTAACCTGAGCCCTGTCACAATTACAATGGAGGACCTCCTTGCGGCAACACCAGAGGCACTCCAAGTGGCCAGCTACTGGTCAAAGGATATTTAATCAACTACCAAACTCGAAAATTTTTATATTTTGTCTGTTTGTTTGTTTTGTTCTGTTAGAAATGTAATACAATTGACTGGTTGCCCAGACACGACAAATAAATAAAACTGTTTTTATCTAAAAGTCTGCTACTATATATTAAAGCAATTCTTGAATGGTGGATCAACACATAGGGGAATCCAATTGATTTAATGGGCCTGCTCTAGTCATGGCTTGTTAATTCTGCTGGACCCTGTCAGTTCAGCTGGACCTCTCAGCGGCCTTCGATACCATTGACCACGGTATCCTTCCGGGACACATCAGGGATAAGGGACTTGGAAGTACTCCAGTGGCTCCAGTCCTTATTATGAACCATCATAAAGTTTAAGATCACCAAGAGAGGCCCTGCTCTCGATCCCACCACCATCATAAACACAATTGGTGGGGATGAGAGACAGGGCCTTCTCGGCAGTGGCCCCCCGACTGTGGAACTCTCTCCCCAGAGACATCAGGCTGGCCACCTCCCTCCTGTCTTTTAGAAGAAAATTGAAATCTTGGCTTTGGGACCAGGGGTTTGACTAGTGAAGAGCAGCAAGTGGAAAGAAGACTTAGGCAATTCGTGAGAATGAATTACCCCAGACTTGGATTGGGTTTTTAAACTGGCGTGTTCAATCAATTGTTTTAATGAACTGTCCGAACGTATCTCCTTCTACGTCCCGCCTAGGAATTTAAGATCTCCTGGAGGGGCCCTGCTCTCGGCCCCGCCCTTGTCACAAACGAGATTGGCGAGGACGAGGGACAGGGCCTTCTCAGTGGTGGCCCCCCCGCCTGTGGAATTCACTCCCCGGAGAAATTAGATCATCTTCATCCCTCCTCTCTTTCAGAAGGAAATTAAAAACATGGATATGGGACCAGACATTTGGATAATCTGGCAGACTGAAAATGGACAATGACGGCTAAAGCTTTGGAAATGGACTATGATAAGCGGAATGAATATATTAATTATGTACTTGGCAAAATGATGACCACCAGGCTGGCATTTTATTGTATTTTTATTGTATTAATGTAATGTTTTGATTGTTACTATGTATTTTACTATGTGAATTGTAGGCATCAACGTATGCCGGTTAGAAGGCGCCCTGAGTCCCCCTTCGAGGGTTGAGAAGGCCGGGTGGAGACACCCGAAATAAATAAATATTTGTTGATTGTTTATGATGGTGATGACATCGTACAGTGCTTGTTGTGAGGCTGTCCTGAGTCCCCCCTCTGGGGTGAGAAAGGCGGGGTATAAATATAGGAAATAAATAAATAATAAATAATAAATGGCTTGTGAATTTCGTAAGGCTACATCCCAATGAAAACTGAGCCACCCTTTTCCTGTCTCCCTCTTTTCCTCCCCCCATTGCACTCACCTGCCACTGCTCCGTGAGGCCCCATCCATGTGGGGGAAAGACACTGAAAGAAAAGATCCACATCAAGTCAAGTCAGTGACACTTTCTTGAACCAGATTGGTTTGGCTAAGAGTGCAGAGGGAAAAGCAATATAATGGAATTGGAGACGAGACGACTTACCTGCTGGTGTGTATGCAAAGGAAGCTGTGAAAGAAAACAAACAAAAGAGTGAGACAGCTCGTAATAAGTCATGCCTGTGATGAGTAGCAGTGGGGGAGGCCCTAAGACAGGTTAGGGGAGTGCAAAGGAGCACATGCATGCCATGCAAAAGGCCACACATTCACAACCATATCACCTCTAGTTGGAGAGAGAGCAAATAATGGGACTCTGGAAAACCATTCCCAATCAGATTATATGATACACTGCTACAAGGACAAACTCAGTGTCAGAACTGCTGAGCAGCAGCCTAGGTTTAAATTCTGGTGAAAAAAATGGCTGACAATGTTCATTTGAGTCAGTAGCAATGGAAGAGTTAGACATCAGGTCTATGGGATTCGGACTATTGAAGCAAAAACCCTTGATCTGAGATCTCTGGAGTCTGGTCCTCAAATCCCTGCACTTCACGGGGAACTAAATTTTCATGTCAAGGGCCCAACGCTAAGATCACTACTGACCAAAAGGTCATGAGTTTGAAGTCAGCCTGGGTCGGAGTAAGCTTCTGACCAATTTTGTGTAGCTTGCTGTCGACTTTTGCAGCCCGAAAGACAGTTGCATCTGTCAAGTAAGAAATTTAGGTACCACTTATGCAGGGAGGCTAATTAAACTAATTTACGAGGCCATAAAAATCTCCAGCAAGCATGCAAAGAATGAGAAAGTACTTCATCAGCGTCACAAATGGTCGGTAATGGGACAGCTCCCCTGGTGGCCAGAAAACCCTTAAGAAAAGCTGGAATGTTATATTGCCTCTGTGTCTGTCTATATACGAGGGGTATTTTTTAAGTAAGGTCCGTTTTGTTGTAGACACTAGTCGTTCGCGCGCATACCGCAACGAGCACGTGAGTCATGTACCAGCATGCCTCGGGAACAACTGTGCTCAGTTTCCGCTCTGTTGCTAACCTGTACGGTTCTGTTCTGTGCTTTAAAAATGTTTAAGACTATCAACTCACCCGCCGCATGTGAGGTTCGCTCAGTGATATGGTTTTTGTCAGCAAGGAACCTGCCTGCTGCAGAAATTCATCGACAGATTTGTGAAGTGTATGGTGAAAGCAAAGTGCGTAAGTGGGTACGACAATTCAAAGATGGCCGTGACAACATCCATGATGAGGACTGCTCCGGTCGCCCTTCTTTGATTACAGACGATTTGGTGGCTTCAGCAGACGGCAAGTTTTTATGAAGAGGGTATTTTAAAATTGGTTCAGAGGTATGGTAAGTGTTTGAACAAACTTGGCAACTATGTCGAAAAATAGAGTGAAGTATGTACTTTCTGAAAATAAATTTACTTTTTTGAAATAAACTTTCGTTGTGTACTTATGTTCAAACGGACCTTACTTAAAAAATACCCCTCGTATGTTGTGTGTCTATGGCATTGAATGTTTGCCATATATTGATACATTGTAATCCACCCTGCAGGGTGAGAAGGGTGGAATATAAATACTGTAATAAATAATACATAAAAATAAAATACAAGGTTTCAGACTGAAGATCTGCCCTTTTAAGGTCCTACACTCCTCAAGGAATGTGTAAAGTATGGGATTAGTGATTTGTTCCTCAAGGGATAAAAGCTTTCAGTTACACTCTCACTATCTTTGGACAGACAGCTCTCCAGGGTGCTGCCTTCTTCTAAGGTGCTCACCGGACTTGGGAACATAACTGGGCGCTTAGGCAACCAAGCAACACTTTCCTTCCTGATTGGAGGCAGTATGAAGTCTTGTCTCACCTGTGTAGTGACTTAGTTCCTTCCTCTTTTTCCGACGACAGTAGATCCAGACACTGAAGCACATGAGGATGACCCAGCAGGCTCCGCCAATGCCGGCAATGAAGGCTGGCTGTTTCACCACGTCCGTGATCTGTTCAGCGAGGCTCACACTGTCCCCACTGCTCACAGACACACTGTCCTGGTCTGGCAAAGGCTCTGTGTCATGAAGGGGAGGTAGAAGTATCCAGTCAGAGGAGATATATATTACAAGAGATGCTAATTGTTATCAAGATGAGAAAAGAGATGGAAACTAACAAGTTCAAGTATCTCCCTGCCCCAAGGTTCAAATCCTAAAGCAAAACAAATTTCCCTGACAGCTAGTAGGAGGAACTCTAGTATCCAACTTGACATTTTTCTGCAGCTTTTATGGAGAACCATCACAACAACAATCTGACTTGGTTTGATTACTTTGTTGGTTTGATCACTGTTGTGAGCTACCCCAAGTCCCTTGGGTAGATGAGGCGGGGTATAAATATGGTTGTTTATTTATTACTACTACTACTACTACTACTACTACTATTATTATTATTATTATTATTTAACTACTGGGACTGTGCACCGGGACTGTGGCGCAGCTGGCTGAGTGTCAGCTGCATCAAGATCACTTCTGACCAAAAGGTCATGAGTTCGAAGCCAGCCCAGGTTGGAGTGAGCTTCCGACCAATTGTGTAGCTTGTTGTCGACCTTTGCAACCCGAAAGACAGTTGCATCTGTGAAGTAGGAAAATTAGGTACCACCTATGTGTGGGGAGGCTAATTTAACTAATTTATGAGGCCATAAAAAGGACTCCAGCAAAGCATGTGGAGAATGCGGAAGTATGTCATCAGTGTCACAGATGGACGATGAAAGCCACAGCTCCCCTGGCGGCCAGAAAAAGTTAAATAGCCTCTGACTGTCTGTCTATATCTGTTGTGTGTCTTTGAATGTTTGCCAAATTTGTGTACACTGTAATCCACCCTGAGTCCCCTGCGGGGTGAGATGGGCGGAATATAAATACTGTAAATAAATAAAATAAATTAACTAGAGCTGATGAAACTGAGTACCACATTTCAAATCTGAGTTTTAAACTAGCTTATGCTGATGGTTTTGGTTCCCAAATCCTTGCTGCCTTTGGCCATGCCGATCCCTGAAATGTAGCTCCTGAGAGACTCTCTAAAATGAAATGCGCATATCAATCAGAGAGATGCTCCGCAATCAAGCCTGACAATAAACTATGGTTCAAAAAGTAATACCCTCCCCTCTCCCACTGACACTGACATTTTCTGTGTGTGTTAGGAGAGACTTGAGAAACTGCAGGTCACTTCTGGTGTGAGAGTTATGGCCGTCTGCAAGGACGTTGCCCAGGGGACGCCTGGATGTCTTATCATCCTGTGGGAAGTTCCTCTCATGTCTCCACAAGGGAAGCTGGAGTTGACAGATGGGAGCTCACCCTGCTCCCCAGATTTGTACCTCTGAACTTTTGGTCAGCAGTCCTGCCGGCACATGGGTTTAGCCTATTGCATCTTTGGGGGCTCCTAGACTGACAGGTGAGAAAGATTAGTTTGATTGGCACATGTTACTGTTAGAAAAAGCTTTGGATACTCACTGATTTGTATGGTCACTGGGGCACTCCTCACTCCCACGCCTGCCCTGGTGGCTGCTGCAACCTCGGTGCGGTAGACCATGCCTGGCACCAGGCCCAGCAAGACTGTTGAGTGCACTGTACCATCCACTGTCTTATTGATGTGATAACGAGACTCATTGCCAAGACACCAAATCTAACAAGAGAGCAGACGATTGGAAATATTCAATGCCAGTACAAAAAAGAAATTGCCTGCCCCTGGTTTCAGAGCACACATGGCAGCTCCTGCTGTTGCCAGACCCCTGAGCATTTTGGACCAGCTTTTGAGACTTCAAAAGTCCAAGAACTTACCTGGTAATCCTGGATGATCCCATTTTGCTCTGTAGGTGGAGGTGGCTCCCAGGATATGCTAATACTGGTACTGTTGCTGGTCCCCAACATGACCACGGTAACTGCTTGAGGAGGAGCACTGGGAACTGGAAAAAAGAAGAAATAAAAGGAGTGTATTTGCTCAGAGCTCTCTCTCACAAAGGCAAAGACTCTGCAGTATCTGGTGCTTAGTATTCTCAGATTTGGAGCAACGCTGAAGTTGTGCTGGGAATACAGAAGTAAGCCTCCTTCTACATCAGTGTTTCTCAACATGGGGGTCGGGACCCCTGGGGAGTCGCGAGGGAGGTGTCAGAGGGGTCACCAAAGACCACCAGAAAGCACAGTGTTTTCTGTTGGTCATGGTGGTTCTGTGTGGGAAGTTTGGCCCAATTCTATCATTGTTGGGCTTCAGAATGCTCTTTGATTGTAGGTGATCTATAAATCCCAGCAACTACAACTCCCAAATGTCAAGGTCTATTTTCCCCAAACTCCACCAGTGTTCACATTTGGGCATATTGAATATTCGTGCCAAGTTTGGTCCAGATCCATCATTGTTTAAGTCCACAATGCTCTCTGGACGTAGGACACTACAACTCCAAAACTCAAGGTCAATGTCCACCAAACCCTTCCAGTGTTTTTTTTTGTTGGTCATAGGAGTTCTGTGTGCCAAGTTTGGGTCAATTCTATCATTGGTGGAGTTCAGAATGCTCTTTAATTGAGGTGAGCTATAAATCCCAGCAATGACAACTCCCAAATGTCAAGGTCTATTTCCCCAAACTCCACCAGTGTTCATATTTGGACATATTGAGTATTCGTGCCAAGGTTGGTCCAGATCCATCATTGTTTGAGTCCACAGGGCTCTCTGGATGTAGGTGAACTACAACTCCAAAACTCAAGTTCAATGTCCACCAAACCCTTCCAGTGTTTTTTTGTTGATCATAGGAGTTCTGTGTGCCAAGTTTGAGTCAATTCTATCATTGGTGGAGTTCAGAATGCGCTTTAATTGAGGTGAACTATAAATCTCAGCAATGTCAAGGTCTATTTCCCGCAAACTCCACCAGTGTTCACATTTGGGCATATTGAGTATTTGTGCCAAGTTTGGTCCAGATCCATCATTGTTTGAGTCCACAATGCTCTCTGGATGTAGGTGAACTACAACTCCAAAACTCAAGGTTAATGTCCATCAAACCCTTCCAGTGTTTTTTTGTTGGTCATGGGAGTTCTGTGTGCCAAATTTGGGTCAATTCTATCATTGGTGGAGTTCAGAATGCTCTTTGATTGTAGGCTAACTACACATTCCAGAAACTACAACTCCCAAATGACAGATTCAATTCTCCCCAACCCCACCAGTATTCAAATGTGGGTGTATTGGGTATTTGTGCCAAATTTGATCTAGTGAATGAAAATCCATCCTGCATATCAGATATTTACGTGACTATCATAACAGTAGCAAAATTCAAGTTATGAAGTAGCAACGAAAACAATTTTATGGTTGGGGGTCACCGGAACATGGGGAACTGTATTAAGGGGTCGTGGCAGGAGGAAGGTTGAGAAACACTGTATCATTTCTCCTGTTAATTGGCCTTAGGAATATACTACACCAAGAGTGACACCTGTGAGGTCCTCTGGGCTGCAAATCCCATGATCTCTTGCCATTGGCTACACTGCATTGGACCAATCAGAATTGCAGTACAGGTTCTCTATTAACTGAAGATTGCATTCTTCATTGTGCTCTTGAACTTTCCTTGCAGGACTAGATTAGCCAACATGGAGAATGGCTGAAAAAAGATGACAACCACAAATTTCAAAAGAAAAAAACAAACAAAGTGGAGGTGATGAGATACAGATAAGAAGCAGGGTGAATGTGTATGAATCACAACCTGAAATAGTCTCACACTTACCTTCTTCCGGGGTACGCACCAGCAGCACTTCACTGTCCATGCCCTGGAACTCATCAAAATATGGTCGAATTTTGATTTCATACTCCTGGCCTTTGCTTAGGTCAACTAGAATAGTGCTACGTTCAGTAGGAGATTTGACATCTTGCACCAACCAGGCACTGCCCCTGGTTCGGTACATTACTCGATAGCCTTGGATGAACTGAGCTTGGCGATCAACCTGAGCAAGAAAAGACATACCACAAACTTCTCAGGCATGATCTCCACAGCTTGGAACAACTGCCTGTCTGTCTGACTCCTAATGCCTTTCTCTGCTTCTCTTGCTTCTGCTTTTGCTCTTTCCCTGTATTCTTTTGACTGCATCCTTTTACTGCCTTTCTTCATCTCCATCCCATTACTGAACCACATCTATCTATAGCAGTGTTACTCAACCTGGTGGTCGGGACCCCTGGAAGGGTCATGAGGGGGTGTCAAGGGATCACCAAAGACCATCAGAAAACACAGTATTTTCTGTGGGAAGTTTGGCCCAATTCTATCGTTGGTGAGGTTCAGAGTACTTTTTGATATTATGTGAACTATAAATCCCAGCAACTACAGTTGCCAAATGTCAAGGTCTATTTTCCCCAAACACCATTAATGTTCACATTTGGGCATATTGAGGATTTGTGCCAAATGTGGTCCAGATCCATCATTATTTAATTTCACAGTGCTCTGTGGATATAGGTGAACTACAACTCCCAAACTCAAGGTCAATGCCCACCAAACCCTTCCGGTATTTCCTGTTGGTCATGGGGGTTCTGTGTGCCAAGATTGGTTCCATTGTTGGTGGAGTTCAGATGCTCTTTGATTGTAGGTAAACTAAAAATTTCAGCAACTACAATTCCCAAATGACAAAATCAATCCTCTCCACAACCCCATCAGTATTCAAATTTGGGTGTATCGAGTATTTGTGACAAATTTGGTCCAGTGTATGAAAATACTTTCTGCATATCAGATATTTATGTTGCAATTCATAACAGTAGAAAAATTACAGTTATGCAGTAGCAACAATAATAATTTTATGATTGGGGGTCACCACAACATCAGGAACTCTATTAAGGGGTTGTGGCATTAGGAAGGTTGCGAAACACTGATCTACAGCATCTATTGCATCCTTGTTTTCTGGGAGCCAATTATTTTTTGGACTAGAAATCCCAGAGAGCTGCCAAAGATACTGATAATGAGCCCTTCTATGGTGCAAGAATATCAATTTGACTGGGGCTTAAACTGATTCACACTACATCCTGTTCTCCAGATATTACTGTCAGTGTTTCTGTTGATACTCACAGTCCAGGTCACTTGGATGGTGGTAGAAGTGAGGACGATGGGATCCTGGAGCTGAACCACAACTTCACCAAGTTCCCTTTGCACTTGCCGATGATCGACCCCTTGCCTAGTAGGACTCACATCTGTTGAAAGCATGAAACGTGAGGGAGGAAAAGAATGACATTCTTACGTTGGAGGACCAAAGTTCATCCTTGACTTCATAAGCATGCTACTAAATGCTCCTTTTAACCTATTTCCATTGGGGTTTTTAATTCAGTAGTTGCACTGAAATTGCTTGCAAAGTGTATGTGATTTGTAAGCCACCATTTGGACAATATTGCTGCATGACGGTCTGTAGAATCGTAACACTCTAGAGTTGGAAGGGATCTCAACTAATGCAGGAAGGAGAATCTGTGTATTCTCTACAAACATACAGAATCTATGTGCTCACAGACATTCATCCATATGATAAATCACAAAGGTCACACACACACACAGATTTAATAGATTGGTATATATCTTAACTCACAAGTTGACTCACTCATCCTCATTTAGGTCTCCCTGCAAATACTTCCAAGGAGCAATAATAATAATAATCTTTATTTATACCCCGCCACCATCTTCCTCAACGGGGACTCGAAACGGCTTAAATGGGGCCAAGCCTGAACAACAAATTACAATACAAAATACAAACTGCAATAAAATAAACAACATAACAATAAAATATAAAATATCAAACATATAAACAATATACACATTACATGCCAGTGGCCAGGCTGTCCCTGGAAACCAGGGAGTTACAATCCCCAAAGGTATATTCTCAAGCTCTGGCCATAATAATAATAATAATAATAATAATAATAATAATAATAATAATAATATAGACTCTGCAAGGAAGCAGATGAAACAATAGATCACATCCCCAGCTGCTGCAAGGAGATCCCGCAGACAGACTACAAGCAGAGGCATAACACCATTGCCAGAAAAAGTTACAGAGAATGAACATGTCAAGCTACTCTGGGACTTCCGAATTCAGACAGACAGAGTTTTGGAGCACAATACTCCTGACCTCACGATTGTGTTAAAAGACAAAGTATGGATTGTCGATGTTGCAATCCCAGGTGACAGCAGGATTGAAGAGAAACAACTGGAAAAGCTGATATGATCTGAGGATTTAAAGATCGAACTGCAAAGACTCTGGCACAAGCCAGTCAAGGTGGTCCCAGTGGTGATCGGCACACTGGGGTGCATTGCCTAATGACCGTGGACTGCACTTAAACACAATCAGCGCTGACAAAATTACCATCTGCCAGCTGCAGAAGGCCACCTTACTGGGATCTGCACATATTATTTGCTGATACATCGCACAGTCCTAGACACTTGGGAAGTGTCCGATGTGTGATCCAATTCAACAGCCAGCAGAGTATCTGCTGTGGACTCATCTTGTGTTTCAAATAATAATAATAGTAATAATAAAAATAAAAATTTGCTTTTATCCTGCTTTTCTCCCATGGATGGGACTTAACAAGGTGAAAAAAACCCCAAAGAACAAAATTACATAGTACAAATATCCATCATTCCCCCAACCTGACATATAACACAAACAATCCACACATTGTATGACCCATACATTACATAAACAAATAGCATAAAAAATAATCATACATATTATTATCAATTAAAATCCCTTTGTTTCAGGCCACTGTGGTTATCCTAAAACATTAAACTAAGAGTCTCAGAGCCCAAAGTCTTTGGCCATATAGGCCTTATCTGACCAAGATAAGCTGTTTTCATGGGTTGTTGTAGAAGAAGGCCTGCTTCCATAAAAAGGTTTTCACTTGGGAGCGAAAGGCCAATAGCGAAGGGGCTGAGTGCACCTCTTTGGGAAAGGAGTTTCAGAGCCATGGGGCCACCACCGAAAAGGCCCTTTCTCTCGTTCCCACCATCTGCACTTGTGACAGTGGTGGGACTGAGAGGAGGCCCTCTCCTGATGAGGCCTTCCACTCTTGGGAGCTCCTTTTAACTTATCAGATCAAACCACTGCACTCCAACTCACCAGCATGTGGGATTCTCACCTTGAGTCCGAACTGGCTCCGAAACAGGGCTGGGATCACTAAGGCCATAGGTGTTGACAGCCCGTATAAGGAAGAGATAAATGGTGTTGGGGTTCAAGCCACTGACTGTGTGTTTCTCCAACTTCACATTGTCGGCCACTGTCTGCCAGGTACTGCCTGAAGATTGGCTGCAACAGACCAGAAAAGGAAAGGAGGTAAATTTGAGAGACTGCAAGATGCGGTAGTGAGGAGTTCCAGAGGGATGGCACAGTATAGGATGGCTCCTTAGTGAGTTAAACACAGAAGTAACTGAAAACACTCTGGCTTGACCTGCGATATGGATTGACTTATAAGCAGAAAGTATATAGTACTTGAAGGCAAGGTTGTTAATACCATTTCACACTAGACATCTACATGGTTTCATACATCCAGAAAGGGTTTAGCAAACAATTATAATTACAAGGCATTTACAATGGCAGAGGGCTCTCCAACCCTGCTATAATAACTTGACAGCCTAATAATTATTAGGCTGTCAAGTTATTATAGAATGGTTGGAGAGCCCTCTGCCATTGTAAATGCCTTGTAATGCTTCAGAGGCCTCAAGAGCCAGTGTGTCAGTACCAGTAAAAAAGACTGGTAGCCGTACCTTTAAGGTAGGGTGAGTGGCCCATCTCAGATTCTAGGTACCCTGAAAGCATATCAATTTCCTAATTGTTTCATTGTGATTGTTAGGAGCCCCTGGTGGTGCAATGGGTTAAACCCTTGTGCTGGTAGGGATACAGACTGAAAGGTCGGTTTTTCAAATCTGGGGAGTGGGTAAGCTCCCGTCTGTCAGCACCAGCTTCTCCTGAGAGAAGCTTCCCACAGGATGGTAAAACACAGCTTGTTTTCTGCTGTCCTGGAAACTAGGATGCGGAATAATGGCTTCAAACTGCAAGAAAGGAGATTCCATCTGAACATTAGGAAGAACTTCCTGATTGTGAGAGCCATTCAGCAGTGGAACTCTCTGTCCCAGAGTGCGGTGGAGGCTCCTTCTTTGGAAGCTGTTAAACAGAGGCTGGATGGCCATCTGTTGGGGGTGCTTTGAATGCAATTTTCCTGTTTCTTCAGGGGGTTGGACTGGATGGCCCATGATGTCTCTTCCAACTCTATGGTTCTATACAGGCATCTCCTGGGCAACGTCCTTGCAGATGGCCAATTCTCTCACACCAGAAGCGACCTGCAATTTCTCAAGTCACTCCTGACACAAAAAATTGTCTGAAATGAAGAGAGACATTTTCTGCCTTATATACTGAAATAACCCTAGTTGGTTTTGGGTACCATACAGCTTGCCTTGGGCAAGCCAGGAGTGCCATATACACCTCAGTCTCAGGCAGCATTACCAATTTTGGGCCAATCCTCTCATTAGGGCATCCACACTACATACCACTATGCTATTTTTGGGAGGAGGAGGACGGTCCAAACTTGGACATCGCATTAAGAAAATAATTTCTGAGTATGTGAATGGTGGTATTTTCTTGTCACCAAGTAAAACAGCCCCGAAAGGCACAGTGAATATAAGGAGGATATAGACCAGGGGTCCTCAAACTATTTAAACAGAGGGCCAGGTCACAGTCCCTCAAACTGTTGGAGGGCCAGATTATAATTGGAAAAAAAAAGAATGAATTCCTATGCACACTGCACATATCTTATTTGTAGTGCAAAAGACACTTTAAAACAATACAATAATTATAATGAAGAACAATTTTAACAAGTATAAACTTATTAGTATTTCAATGGGAAGTGTGGGCCTACTTTTGGTTGATAAGATATGGTTGTTGTTGTTGTGTGTTTTTAAGTTGTTTCAGACTTAGGTTGACCCTGAGCGAAGGCTGGGTAAATGACCTTGGAGGGCCGCATCCGGCCCCCGGGCCATAGTTTGAGGACCCCTGATATAGACAATAGCTATGGCTTCTAAACTTTAACACAGTGTTTCTCAACCTGGCGGTAGAGACCCCTGGGGGGGTTGCGAGGGGGTTTCAGATGGGTCGCCAAAGATCATAAGAAAACACAGCATTTTCTGTTGGTCATGAGGGTTCTGTATGGGAAGTTTGGCCCAATTCTATCATTGGTGGGGTTCAGAATGCTCTTTGATTGCACGCGAAATATAAGTCCCAGCAACTACAATTCCCAAATGTCAAGGTATATTTTCCCCAAACTGCATCTGTGTTCACATTTTGAGTATTCATGCCAAGTTTGGTCCAGATCCATCATTGTTCGAGTCCACAGTGCTCTGTGGATGTAGGTGAACTATAACTCCCAAACTCAAGTTAAATGCCCACCAAAACCTTCCAGTATATTCTGTTGGCCATGTGAGTTCTGTGTGCCAAATTTGGTTCAATTCCATCATTGGTGGAGTTCAGAATACTCTTTCATTGTAGGTGAACTATAAATCCCAACAACTACAACTCCCAAATGACAAAATCAATCTCCCAATCCCACTAGTATTCAGATTTGGGCATATCGAGTATTTGTGTCAAATATGGTCCAGTGAATGAAAATACATCGTGCATATCTGATATTTATATCATAACAGTAACAAAGTTGCAGTTACGAAGTAGCAATGAAAATAATTTTATGGTTGGGTGTCACCACAACACGAGGAACTGTATTAAGGGGTCGTGACATTAAGAAGGTTGAGAACCAGTGCTCTAACAAGTCCTGGCTTCTCTGAATTCTAAGAAGAGCAGAGGATATAAGAAATGTTGATGGTGCTGCTCCCCAGAGTGTTTGAAATTCAGTATTCAAGGCAGTCCAAGTGAAGGCATCTGGATCAACTTCTGATGTAAACAGGAAACTGAGCCTTAGGCATATCTATTCATTCTGAAATAATAATGCCCTCTTGAAGCTCTTGCTACTCCTTCTGGGATGTATACTTCCCTGTGATTCTCAACCGGGGAGGAAAGAAGCAAGCTATTCTTCATTGCGGAGTTGTAGTCAGCAAGGGGCTGAGCCAAGATTTAAAATCACATTACAACTTACAGATGGGGATGGGGACCTCCAAATATTTTGAACAAAAATACAAAAGGGTCACACAAGACCTTCTAAAATTAAAGAACAGTGTCAATTAGTAAAACTTCAGAGGAACAATACTATTCCCCTCCCTGTAACTATCCAAAGGCTAATAATAAGTGATCTGACATAATGTTTCAGGAAGGAAGCACTACTGGGATTCTGCAACACAGAAGGTCCTATCTGGCTCCCCACCAACCTCTCTGCGGCAGGTTTCAGATGAAACACATTGGCTGAGATCCTATATCCTGTTGGCAGAGAGTAAAGGCTCACCAGGTATAGCTCCATTTTATCTCCCCTCCCTGCAATATTTACTTCCATTTTCTGCAGCCTAGTCATCTTGTGTGACCCTTTAATGGCCAGGAGAGAGTGATGCAGCGGGAGCCAACAATGTTGACATTTGCTTCTAAATCAGACACACGAAGACCTACCGAAAAGCGTCTAAAGTCACCCCCAACAGATTCTGGAAGGCACATCCTTCTTTCTACATCCAGCTGCAGGAACACATCCAGATGTTGCCTGACCCGTATCTTCCCATGGCCACTTAGAGGCCATTGGAAATGGTCAACACTGCTGCACAAAGTTAAGTACAGAGCATGGAAGGCTACCACAGATGGAAGTGCGGAATCCCTCCAAACATACACATAAGGCAGTGGTTCTCAACCTGTGGGTCCCCAGGTGTTCTGGCCTTCAACTCCCAGAAATCCTTACAGCTGGGAAACTGGCTGGGATTTCTGGGAGTTGTAGGCAAAAACTCTTGGGGACCCACAGGTTGAGAACCAATGACATAAGGGAACATTCTAATTTTTTGTTTGGAGGAATTCAGCACTTCATCTGCAGTGGCCTTCCATTCTCTTACATGCCAGCCATTAAGTTCTATGGAGGTTCATATAAGAACCTCATTCTTTCGTTCCTTCGTTCGTTCCTTCGTCCGTTCATTTATTTATTTATTTATTGTATTTGCATACCACCTTTCTCAGCTTGTAGGCTACTCAAGGCGGTTAACAGGACAAAATTCAATGCTTATAATGTCATAGGTAAAGGTTGTCCCCTGACATTAAGTCCAGTCATGTCTGACTCTGGGGTGTGGTGCTCATCTCCATTTCTAAGCCAAAGAGCCGGCATTGTCCATAGACACCTCCAAGGTCATATGGCAGGGATGACTGCATGGAGCACCGTTACCTTCCCTCTGCAGTGGTACCTATTGATCTACTCACATTTGCATGTTTTTGAACTGGTAGGTTGGCAGAAACTAGGGCTGACAGCGGAAGCTCACGCTGCTCCCCGGAATTGAACCTGCGACCTTTTGGTCAACAAGCTCAACAGCTCAGTGCTTTAATAATTATATATTTAATTACATGTAACATTACTAATATTACAATATAATGGTATAGTGCAATATAGTAATATATACTGATATTGTACTATGCTAATAATATAATATTGTATGAAAATATATATTGTAAGCTGCTCTGAGTCCCCTTCGGGGTGAGAAGGGTGGCATATAAATGCCGTAAATAAATAAAATAAATAAACCCACTGCGCCCACTGTTATGTTTTTAATTGTATTTTTAAATAATGTCACAAATACAACTAAAAACATAACATATAATAAAACTAAACAAATCAATAAAATATAAATTCATAATATCTCCTTGTTAAAAATGTTGTCTGGACTCATTGTCTAGTCATTCCATTTTCCTATGTCAGTTACTCTGCATTTGCAAACACTTGTTCAAAAAACCGCGTCTTGACTTTTTTTCCAGAATGTTAAAAGGGAGGTGGCCGATCTAATATCTATAGGGAGGGTGTTCCACAGCCAAGGGGCCACCACCGAGAAGGCTCTGTCTCTCGTCTCCGCCAAACGTACTTGTGACGAAGGCGGTAATGAGAGCAGGGCCTCCCCAGACAATCTTAAGGTCCTAGATGGTTCCTAAGGGGAGATGCATTCAGACATGTAAGTTGGGCCAGAACCATTTAGGGCTTTATAGGCTAAAGCCAGCACTTTGAATTGTGCCCGGTAGCAAACTGGCAGCCAGTGGAGCTGGTGCAACAGAGAAGTTGTACGCTCCCTGAGCGCCACTCCTGTTAGTAATTTGGCAACGGTTCGTTGGACCATTTGAAGCTTCCGGACAGTCTACAAAGGCAACCCCATGTAGAGCATGTTGCAGTAGTCTATACGGGATGGCGTGGACTACTGTAGCCAAGTCAGACTTCCCAAGGTACAGGTTCAGCTGGTGCACAAGTTTTAACTGTGCAAATTCTCCCCTGGTCACCACTGAAACCTGGTGTTCCAGGCTCAGCGATGAGTCCAGGATCACACCCAAGCTGCGATCTTCTATGCACCATAAAGAAGGTCCTGGCCTGAAGCCATCTAGAGATGCAGAGATCTTGGTCTTCCAGGTTTTCTGGACAGATCCAAGAAGTCTCAGCTAGTTTGGGATTGGGGGAGTTGTCATCAAAGATATTTGGTGTGTCAAATATTTGCCAGCCCAGATTCAGTGTTTTATAGACAAGCTCCAAGTTCTTGAAATGAGGTATCAAGCTGTCCTAAATGCAGACGTACAAATCCATGTTCAAGGTTATTTGGCAGCAGATGTCACACTGTTGCTTAAACCTGCCTCTTCATATCCCTGCTCTTAGACTCATGCACAAACACAGAGTCTGCTCTCTAGTGATTTACTGCATAGTCTGGCTGTTTGCAGAACTTCTCACTGCTAACTGAATGGCCAAGCCACCTGTGTTCCCTGCAGATCACCAAAGCAGATGGCTTCAAGGTAAGCTTTGCTGGAGCCTGCAAACCGCAAGAGAAAGAAGGGCTTGTCTTCCCTGGAGAGGCATCTTAGCAACATGGATATAAGAAGGAAAAACCCTGAGCCCAGGGGAGTTTGGTGGCGTGCTGTAGGCAGGAATCACAAACAGAAGCTTAGCCGGGGTGATCCACTGCCAAAGAACATGCTGACAGCAAAGCATTTACACAGCTGTGCAGGTCTGCTCCCTTGACCCCCGAAAGCCCGGTTTCAGACAGACTTGGCAGAACTGACAAATCAGAAAACAGATCTAGTCTGTTTCAAGACCAAAGCCTTCCTCCTCTCTCCAAAACTAGAAGTTGAAGTCTCAGACTGTGGAGCGGAGACACCTGTCCAACTATCTCTGGGTCATTTACAGGTCACAGTGTTTGTCTGGGACAGGAATATATAGGTGCCTCAGATGTTGGATTGTAACTCCAGCCAGCCCTGGCCATCACAGCTAACAGTAATGGATAATGGGAGGTGCAATAGAATAATATGTCCAGCCTGGACACAGCATATTATTTGAGAACACAGAAATGCTGGACAACACCAACAACCACCATGTCAGACTACACAGAGAAGCCATTGAAATCCACAAGCATGTGGACAATTTCAACAGAAAGGAAGATACCATGAAAATGAACAAAATCTGGCTACCAGTATTAAAAAACTCTAAAATTATAACAGCTAAACAACAGAGAGGAAAAAACCAGGCACAGATTAACACCTCCCAGCAACAGATTTTCCTAGGCTCAGGCAGGCCTTCAAATGCTAATGAAGGTGATCAGTTGAAACATTCACACCTAACTGCAGCAGGGAAGAGCTCCTTGCCCCACCCCAGCCATTCCACAGATATATAAACCCATTTTTCCTACTTCCAACAGACCTCACACCTCTGAGGATGCTTGCCATAGATGCAGGCGAAACGTCAGGAGAAATGCCTCTAGAACATGGCTCCATAGCCCGAAAAAACCCACAAGAACCTAGTGATTCCAGCCATGAAAGCCTTCGACAATACATTAATATTGGGAAAGCTGCAGGTTTTTCCATCTCTTCTCTAACACATGGCAAGAATATTCAAAGGGCCAAAAATACAAACAAGTAGAAGAAAATACTAAGACATAGTGGTAGTGTGTGACAGTTACTTTCAAAATGTAATTAAATTAAAATTTAATTTTAATTTAATTACAGTATTTATATTCTGACTTTCTCACCCCGCAGGGGACTCAGGGTGGATTACAATGTACATATATATGGCAAACATTCAATGCCATAGACCAGGGGTCCTCAAACTAAGGCCCGGGGGCCGGATGCAGCCCTCCAAGGTCATTTACTCGGCCCTCGCTCAAAGTGTGTGTGTGTTTGTGTGTGTGTATAACTTGGGGACTGCCTGTACAAATAAAATATAGGCACACCGTTTCTCCTGATTTAGTTGATCAAATGCATTGTCTGAACAACACAATTATAACTCCTAAACTTTAAACCCCAAATATATCTAAAAATATTATTCTCTGTATGCTGTCTTGTTTTTGCTGAGACACTCCTGAACAAAAGGCAAGAGGAAACAAGAGTTAGCCTCGTGTATTCCCTAGGGCCGTTCATTATCTATACTTGGATTAAGCTGAATTAAACTCTTTTCCATCATCGTTTTGATTTACTTCTGAAAATACAACTTACCTGAAAGCTTCAATTATGTAGGAACTGACAGACGCACCCCCACTCACAGGGCTTGGCTTCCAGATCAAAGCCACACTATTTTTGGTGACGTCCGTGACCAAAGGTGCAGAGGGGGGTCCAGGGAGAAGATTTGGCTCTGGAAGCTGTATTTGAAGATCTCCCCCATTCTCTAGAGAGAGAAAAAATGTTTGGGACAAAAATGTGAGAATAGCAGTATGGATCAAATCAGTCATGGAGAGCTTTTATACCAGATGAAGGAGGAATTCGATCTTACATGGTTTCCTCTCTGCTCTCCCAAAATAAACATCAATGTACTTTGCCTGCATCGGAGTGGGTGAAGTGTAGCTCTCCAGATACTATAGATAGAAAACTCTCATCTGACCTCTAGCCAAAATAGCCTGGGAAAATGGCTGTTAATAAGCACCTACACTTCATCCACCTTAGCCTATGTCCTTTACATCTACAAACATGTACAAGCAAGGGATGCACAAAGTGACACTGTGAAAGATGCATAGGAACACATTCTGCATTGGGATTGATTCATTGTGAAACACACATTTTGGTGCCTCTAATGTTAGCCCTGTATCTGGGTATATTTCACTTGCTGATTCCCCATCAGTAAGAGTTTTTGAGATACAGAACATATGTCATCCAGGACCGGGCTGTGGCACAGCTAGTCCATAGCCAGCTGCATTAAATCAATACTGACCAAGAGGCCATGAGTTCGAAGCCAGTCTATGTCGGAGTGAGCTCCCAATCATTAATACTCTAGCTTGCTGTCGACCTATGGAGCCCGAAAGACAGTTGCATCTGTCAAGTAGGAAATTTAGGTATTGCTTTATGCAGGGAGGCTAATTTAAGTAATTCACTACACCATAAAACCTTCCAGCAGTGTGCATGCATAAGAATGTGGAAGTACTCTATCAAGGACTCAGTGTTACAAGTGGACGGAGAAGCGGCAGCTCTCCCTGTAACCGGAATCAACATACCCTCATGAAGCCTGTAAGTCTGCCAGCATGACCATATCTGCATTTGCTCAAAAAAATTCAGAAATAGAAGAGATGTAATGTCAGGCTGAATCTCACAGACATTTTCTAATGTTACACCATTAAGCTGTATTTCTGGCATTGGAGAGGGATTGGCTGGTGACTGCTGGAAGAGCACTTTGGTTTTCTCGATGTTCAGTGACAGGCAGAGCTTCTTGTATGCTTCTGCAAAGGTGTTTAGAATAGCTTGTAGGTCTTCTTCTGAATGTGTACAGACAACATTGACATCAGCATATTGGAGTTCTGTAACAGTGTACAGTGGTCCTAATGGAATAGCTGTATTTCTGAAGCCTCTCGAAAATGCAAACGTAGTGTCGAAGGCTTTCATGGCTGGAATCACTAGGTTCTTGTGGGTTTTTTCGGGCTATAGGGCCATGTTCTAGAGGCATTTCTCCTGACATTTCGCCTGCATCTATGGCAAGCATCCTCAGAGGTAGTGAGGTCTGGGTTTATATATCTGTGGAATGACTGGGGTGGGGTAAAGAGCTCTTCTCTGCTGGAGCTAGGTGTGAATGTTTCCACTGACCACCTTCATTAGCATTTGAAGGCCTGGCTGAGCCTGGGAAAATCTTTTGTTGAGAGGTGTTAAGCTATGCCTAGTTGTTTCCTCTCTGCTGTTTTGATGTTGTAATTTTAGAGTTTTTAAATACTGGTAGCCAGATTTTGTTCATTTTTATGGTCTCTTCCTTTCTGTTGAAATTGTCCACATACTTGTGGATTTCAATGGCTTCTCTGTGTAGTCTGACATGGTGGTTGTTGGTGTGGTCCAGCATTTCTGTGTTCTCAAATAATATGCTGTGTCTAGGCTGGTTCATCAGGTGCTCTGCTATGGCTGACTTCTCTGGTTGAAGTAGTCTGCAGTGCCTTTCATGTTCCTTGATTCGTGTTTGGGCAATGCTGCGTTTGGTGGTCCCTGTGTAGACTTGTCCACAGCTGCATGGTATACGGTAGACTCCTGCAGAGGTGAGAGGATCTCTCTTGTCCTTTGCTGAACGTAGCATTTGTTGGATTTTCTTGGTGGGTTTGTAGATTGTTTGTATGTTGTGTTTCCTCATCAGCTTCCCTCTGCGGTCAGTGGTTCCCTTGATGTATGGCAGGAACACTTTTCCTCTGGGTGGATCTTCATCTTGACTCTCGTGGCTTGTTCTTGGTCTTGCAAACGTTGCTTTGCACAGCTGTAATTTTGTTTCCAAAGACCTAACTTCCCAATAAAAGGCCAGCCTATTGTGTTAAAAACAGCAACATACCCGTGAGGAGTTTCTGTGTTTGTTTTTAATCCCTTATGGCCTTTCCTTTGACTGGAAAAGGCAGGAAGGCTTAGCTCATCAAGCAGCGCTTCCTCCATGCTCGCCTTCCGCTAAGCCAAAGCAACCAGCTGCCGCAGGGCAGGGTTAAGGAAGGTCTGTGCCTTTATTTCTGCCTAGGCCTGTTAACCTGCCAAGAGACGAGACTCTGGCATTAGTCTTGGGGACAGAGTCTACCCGAAGCGCTGCTCACATTGGTTTTGCAATTAGCAGGTCCATAAATGGGTAAGAGCTCCAAAGTTTTTGATACGAACAGGAAATCTAGCAAATTTGCTTTTTTACCATCTTACTTTCCTGGATTACAACTGCCAGAAAACTCTATCCAAAATGGCCCAGGGATACAAGGGCTTTAGATCCCATAATTTACTTTTCCACAGCCTAGCTATGTCTTTTCCAATGCCAATATAGTAGAAAAAACCACACAGATCTCAGGAAATCTGGCGCACCATCAGTTGTTCTTTGCAGTATATTTTTCCTTTTAGGTTTTTTTTTAAACTGCTTGGTTTGGTTCTTGCAGCAAAGAATGTATTTGCTGGCAAGAACTCAGGATAGTTGGTCGCTTTTAAAATGAGCCATTCTTATATAAGGATGCAAGCAGGTCTTCTCCTCGGGAATGCAGAGATGTTCATTGAGATGGAGCGATGCCAACCCTTGGCTTTCAAGGAGAAATGTTGGCTCCAAAACACAAGATCAAGTGTCAAAAAAGACATTAACATTGTAAAAGGATGTTTACCTTTAATCTCCATGGAAAAAGTCTCAGAAAAGGAAAGCTGAACATGATTCAGATCCCAGGAGACATGCAAAAGTGGGTGCTGTCCATTGAAGCACTGTACCTCAAAAAGCCTGACTTGGTCCATACCTTAGTTACATACAGAACTGACTACTGCAATGCACTCTACGTGGGGCTGCCCTCAAAGACTGCTCAGGAACTGCAGTTAGTGCAAAGGCCAGCAGCCAGATTACTAACTGGGGCTACTATACTCGTGGATGTTCCACACAATGCCTCTGATAACTTGGTCCCAGTTAGGATCCTGCACTTTACTACTATCCAGTACTTAAAGTTAAAATGCTCTTACATTGCCCCCTATCTTTACTATTGCCAATTGACCTACACACTTTAGCCATCAACCCTAAATCCTTACAACTGATTGCAGCCACCCATCTGTGCCCAGAAACTGATCATTATTGCATGTCTTTTAACTGCTGGTTGATGTCTTCTTTTATATTATTGTTATAATGTTGTTTTATTTTGTTTATGTTGATGTATTTTAATGTGTTTCATTTTAACTATGTCCATGTAAGCCACCCCAAATCCCCTTGGGGGGAGATGGAGGTGGGGTACAACAACAACAACAACAATAATTGGAAGCATACTATGCCCCTATTAAAGCAGCTCCACAGGCTTATGACAAGTTTCCGAGGCCAATTCAAAGTGAAGGCTATCACCTATAAAGCCCTATATGCTTCGGATCCAAACTATCTTTGGACTGCATCTCCTGCTATGAACTGGCATGGGCTCTGAGATCTGCTAGGGAGGTCCTTTTCTTGGTCCCACCATCGTCACAAGTACAGTTGGTGGGGACAAAAGAGAGGGTCTTCTCAGTGGTGGCTCCCCATCTCTGGAATGCTCTCCCTAGAGAGATTAGATTAGCTCCCACTCTCCAAAACTTTCGATCTAGCCTAAAAACATGGCCTTTAAAATGGGTCTTTGATTTTGAATAGCCTGAAGTGGGTGTATGTGAGGACTGATTGTTCACTTTGGCACTATAGTTTGTTAATTGATGACAGCCAGTTTTATCCGCAGTACTACTGTATTTTATAATTTTAACAATTATATTATTATGTAATGTTATATGTGTACATTGTGGTTGCTGCTATAATTTATATTGTTATTGTTTTATGCTATTTATTTGTCGTGTCAGAACAACCAGTCAAATTATATTACATTTCTAACAGAACAAAGCAAACAAGCAGATTACAAAATTTGTGAGTATGAGAGTTGATTAAATGTTCTTTGACCAGTATCTGGCCACTTGGAGTGCTTCTGGTGTTGCTGCAAGAAGGTCCTCCCTTGTGCATGTGGCAGGGCTCAGGGTGCATTGCAGCAGGTGGTCAGTGGATTGCTCCTCTCCACACTCGCATGTCGAGGATTCCACTTTGTAGCCCCATTTCTGAAGGTTGGCTCTGCATCTCGTGGTGCCAGAGCGCAGTCTGTTCAGTGCCTTCCAGGTCGCCCAGTCCTCTGTGTGCCCAGGAGGGAGTCTCTCATTTGGTATCAGCCATTGGTTGAGGTTCTGGGTTTGAGCCTGCCACTTCTGGACTCTCGCTTGATGAGGTGTTATGAGGTTTTATGCTTATGTATTGTTTATTTTATATGCAGGACTCTGAAGTGCTTTTGTGAGCTGTCGCGACTCCTTTCCAGGAGATAGTGGTGGGGTATAAATAAAATTTATTATTGTTTATTATTATGGCATGAATGCAGATATACTTGTTTGGTCCTCCTATGTATTTGTTTCAGAACAATAAAAACAAGAACTCCATAAGCTCTGTTTGCATTTGTTTCACAAAGAAAGTCACCCTGCAAAAGAATAAAGCAAGCAGACCCAAGAAGGTGAGGCCAAATAAAATGCACACTCTTGGAGTATCTGCCCTGAGTCGCCTGTGGGCTGAGAGGGGCATTATAAAAATATAGTAAATATAATAAATAAATAAATAACTAAATATCCTCCCAATATTCCTAGCCTTCATTTGACATGACCAACCTTGCACTGCCAGAAATCCACTCCATCTTGTCTCGCCTGTGGAACTTGTAGCGATGCAAACGTACAACCCAGAGTCCGAAATCTGAAACGTTGAGGAAAGGAGCATGTTATTCTTCTCCATCCATAACCTGCTGCAACTCTAGAAGGAAACTCTCCCATTCTTGTCTCCCATTCTTGTCTCTGAAAGCCTATGTTCTACAGATCTCCTTGTGCGGAAGAAAGACAATCACAAAGAAAGAGCAGCTGGTTCAAGAGCGTTTTTGTTCCTGGAGTCCTGGAAAAATGAGTGGTGTGACTCAAAGCAAACCAACTAGCAGTTGGCCTACAACTTCCAGAAATCCCAGCCAGTTACTAGCCGTTACGATTTCTGGGAGTTGATGGTTAAAACATCTGAAGATCCATGGGTTCTAGAGCAGTGGTTCCCAACCTTTGGTTTGAACTTCAACTCTCAGAAATACTAGCCAGCTTAACAGCTGCTAGGAACCATAGCAGCTGAAGACTAAAATACCTGGAGGTCCAAAGGTTGGGAACTACTGCTCTAGAGATTCCAAATATGTAAGCTAAGTTTGGGAAAGCTACCTTTTGGACTTTACTTCTGCATATGATCAGTAGGCAGAAGGATTTACAGAGCTGTAGTCCAGAAAAGCAACTTGTCCAAGCTCTGGGATCTTGGGTTGCCCACGTTAATAAATGGTTCCTCTTAGAAACATAGAGTTGGAAGAGACCTCATGGGCAGCCACATAGCCAGGATTTTATTTCGGGTGGAGCTGAGTTTGATCCGGGGGGGGGGGGGGGGGGGGACTGAGTCTGAGTGAAAGAGGGTTTACCCTAGCAAACCTTTTGTATCGATATCCCAATACCCCCATGTATATGTGATATATTGAGCATGGTGATCAGATCATGATATTAATAACATAAACAGTTTAAATAATGTACCAGTAAGGCCGCCTCGCGGACCACCATGAGAATTTCAGGGGGGGGGGGGCTGAAGCCCCCCAAGCTCCCCCCCCCCCCGGCTACATGCCTGCTCATGGGCTCATGGGATCCAGTCCATCCAGTCCAATCCCCTGCCAAGAAGCAGGAAAATTGCAATCAAAGTACCCCTGACAGATGGCCATCCAGCCTCTGTTTAAAAGTTTCCAAAGAAGGAGCCTCCATCACACTCCAGGGCAGAGAGTTCCACTGCTGAACAGCTCTCGCAGTCAGGAAGTTCTTCCTAATGTTCAGGTGGAATCTCTTTTCTGTAGTTTGAAGCCATTGTTCCGCATCCTAGTCTCTAGGGAAGCAGAAAACAAGCTTGCTCCCTCCTCCCTGTGGCTTCCTCTCACATATTTATACATGGCTATCATGTCTCCTCTCAGTTTTCTCTTCTTCAGGCTAAACATGCCCAGCTCTTTAAGCCGCTCCTCATAGGGTTTGTTCTCCAGACCCTTGATCATTTTAGTCACCCTCCTCTGGACACATTCCACCTTATCAATAACGCTCTTCAATTGTGGTGCCCAGAATTGGACACAATATTCCAGGTGGTCTAACCAAGGCAGAATAGAAGGTAGCATGACTCTTGAACCATTTGTGCAAAGGTGTTGAAATGGGATTGGAAAATAGTCTGTGACTCATTACACGGCAATGGTTGTGCTATGGGGCAGCAGAAGGGAAGTGAGAGGATTGCTTTAATGTCCCCACCAGGTGGGCTTCCGAGCTGGGACTCGGGGAGGGCTGCTGGCCCACTTTCCCCATGAATCTAGACTGGCCTGAAGAGGCGGCCAGTCTCAGGGGACCATTAACTCATGTTAGTCCTCCAATCCACCTGACAGCTCTAATTTTTTCCTGGGCAAAGAGCCACAACTGCTATAAAACGATGCTATTAGGCGCACTGGGACCCTGCCGATGCATTAACCTCCTGACTCTGACACAATGAAGGCACAAAACTAACGTGAAATATTTCACTCCCTGCTGACTGCTAGCATCAATTTTTAAACAAATGTTTAGCATGAGCCCCGTGTTTTGATAAGTAATTCATGAATAACCTCCACGTTACCCCGTTTGCTAGATGCGACACCAGTGCAGCAAAAGGGCAAGTCGGACACATCCAGGCTGGAACTGTGTTAACCACACACTGAGTTTTGAGACTCCACCTGAGATATTCTGCCCTGTGATGGATCTCATATCCATAAGACTTCTAGATTCTGTATACCTTGGACTAGAACAGGGGTCCTCAAACTACGGCCCACGGACCACTTCCGGCCCGCCAAGGGCACTTATCCGGCCCGTGGAGGAGGAGCACCCCCCCCCCCCACACACACAGTGCCCCTCCCTTGGCTGGCTCACGCTATCCGTCAGGCCCGATGGGCAGCGTGAGCCAGCCAAGGGTGCTTTACGCGTAAAGCAGCTGAGGTGCTTTACGCGCGAGTAGGTCGCGCAGGGCTGCTCCTTCCTTGGCAGGATCACGCTGCCCATCGGGCCCGATGGGCAGTGTGAGCCAGCCAAGGGAGGCTGCCCCGGTGCTCCATGCAGTCATGCCGTCCACATGACCTTGGAGGTGTCTACGGACAACGCCGGCTCTTCGACTTAGAAATGCAGATGAGCACCACACCCCAAAGTCAGACACGACTGGACTTCAAGTCGTGTTCAACATCTTTATTAATGACTTAGATGAATGGCTAGAAGGCATGATAATCAAGTTTGCAGACGACACCAAATTGGGAGGGATAGCCAATACTCCAGAGGACAGGAGCAGAATTCAAAACGATCTTACAAAATGAAGTTCAACAGTGACAAATGCAAGATACTCCACTTTGGCAGAAAAAATGAAATGCAAAGATACAGAATGGGGGACAATGCCTGGCTCGAGAGCAGTACGTGTGAAAAAGATCTTGGAGTCCTCGTGGACAACAAGTTAAACATGAGCCAACAATGTGATGTGGCGGCAAAAAAAGCCAATGGGATTTTGGCCTGCATCAATAGGAGCATAGTGTCTAGATCTAAGGAAGTAATGCTACCCCTCTATTCTGCTTTGGTTAGACCACATCTGGAATATTGTGTCCAATTCTGGGCACCACAATTCAAGAGAATTGGAGACTAGGACGCGGAACAATGGCTTCAAACTACAAGAGAGGAGATTCCATCTGAACATTAGGAAGAACTTCCTGACTGTGAGAGCCGTTCAGCAGTGGAACTCTCTGCCCTGGAGTGTGGTGGAGGCTCCTTCTTTGGAAGCTTTTAAGCAGAGGCTGGATGGCCATTTGTCAGGGGTGATTTGAATGCAATGTTCCTGCTTCTTGGCAGGGGGTTGGACTGGATGGCCCATGAGGTCTCTTCCAACTCTTTGATTCTATGATTCTATGTCAGAGGAAAACCTTTAACTAGAAAAATTGTGGAAGATCCAGGGTGTGAGAAAGAACTCTTGTCTGTTGGAGGTAGGTATGAATGTTTCAATTGGCCACCTTGATTACCATTTCATAGCCTGACAGTATTTAGGGAGAATCCTTTGTTGAGAGGTGATTAGCTGGCCCGGATTGTTTCTTGTCTGGAGTTCCCCTGTGTTTAAGTGTTGTTCTTTATTTACAGTTATAATTTTAGAGTTTTTTAAATACTGGTAGCCAGATTTTGTTCAGACTAGAAATAGGAAGATTTCCCATTCTCTGCTCCTGGAATTACTGCAACGAGCAAGGTTTCCAGAACTGAGAAAGGACCATCATTCAGTGACAGAATGCATGCTTTGTACGGGTAAGATTAATTGAAAGCAGTAACACTAGATCGAGTTTGACCCAAGAGTTCACAGAAATGTCTTTGTAGAAGAATATGGCTTTGGGCACAGACAGCAACTGGAACCTCCTGAGCCTTGACTTTACATCAAGTTGTAAACATAGGGTCAAAAGAAGAGCACGTGGAAGTGCAGAGAAGCATCTGGGAAGTGAAGACATCATGTACATGCCATTATAACATTGTCTACCAGAATTTACCAGGAATGCATTCAAGGAGGCTGAGATTAATGTCCTAGTCTCGTCACTCTTCAATCACTTAACAGGGGTGTATCTACACCAGGTATGGGCAAACTTTGGCCCTCCAAGTGTTTTGGACTTCAATTCCCACAATTCCTGACAGTCTCAGGCCCTTTCCTTTTCCCCCTCAGCCGCTTAAGCGGCTGAGGGGGAAAAGGAAAGGGCCTGAGACTGTCAGGAATTGTGGGAATTGAAGTCCAAAACACCTGGAGGGCCAAAGTTTGCCCATGCCTGATCTGCATCGTAGAATTAGTGCAGTTCGATACCATGGCTCAATGCTATGGTATCATGGGAGATATAGTATTACACCCCCTTCAGCCTCTCTGAGAAATACTAGTGCCTCCTCAAACTACAACTCCCATAATTTCATAGTATTGAACCGTGGTGTTGACTTAGAATCATAGAATCATAGAATCAAAGAGTTGGAAGAGACCTCATGGGCCATCCAGTCCAACCCCCTGCCAGGAAGCAGGAATATTGCATTCAAATCACCCCCGACAAATGGCCATCCAGCCTCTGCTTAAAAGCTTCCAAAGAAGGAGCCTCCACCACACTCTGGGGCAGAGAGTTCCACTGCTGAACGGCTCTCACAGTCAGGAAGTTCTTCCTAATGTTCAGATGGAATCTCCTCTCTTGTAGTTTGAAGCCATTGTTCCGCGTCCTAGTCTCCAAGGAAGCAGAAAACAAGCTTGCTCCCTCCTCCCTGTGGCTTCCTCTCACATATTTATACATGGCTATCATATCTCCTCTCAGCCTTCTCTTCTTCAGGCTAAACATGCCCAGTTCCCTAAGCCGCTCCTCATAGGGCTTGTTCTCCAGACCCTTGATCATTTTAGTCGCCCTCCTCTGGACACATTCCAGCTTGTCAATATCTCTCTTGAATTGTGGTGCCCAGAATTGGACACAATATTCCAGATGTGGTCCAACCAAAGCAGAATAGAGGGGTAGCATTACTTCCTTAGATCTAGACACTATGCTCCTATTGATGCAGGCCAAAATCCCATTGGCTTTTTTTGCCGCCACATCACATTGTTGGCTCATGTTTAACTTGTTGTCCACGAGGACTCCAAGATCTTTTTCACACCTGCGTGTAGATCAGTGTTTCTCAACCTTCCTAATGTTGTGACCCCTTAATACAGTTCCTCATGTTGTGGTGACCCCCAACCATAAAATTATTTTTGTTGCTACTTCGTAACTGTAACTTTGCTATTGTTATGAACCATAGGGCCTGGAAAACAAGCCCTATGAGGAACGGCTTAAGGAGCTGGGCATGTTTAGCCTGAAGAAGAGAAGGATGAGAGGAGATATGATAGCCATGTATAAATATGTGAGAGGAAGCCACAGGGAGGAGAGAGCAAGCTTGTTTACTGCTTCCATGGAGATTAGGACAAGGAACAATGTCTTCAAAAACTAAGAGGAAGAAGATTCCATCTGAACATGAGGAAGAACTTCCTGACTGTGAGAGCCGTTCAGCAGTGGAACTCTCTGTCCTGGAGTGTGGTGGAGGCTCCTTCTTTGGAAGCTTTTGAGAGGCTGGATGGCCATCTGTCAGGGGTGATTTGAATGCAATATTCCTGCTCCTTGGCAGGGTGTTGGACTGGATGTTCCATGAGGACTCTTCCAACTCTTTGATTCTATGATTCTATGATAATGGAAATACCCGATATGCAGGATATATTTCCATTCAGTGGACCAAATACCCAATACACCCAAATTTGAATACTGGTGTTTGGGTGGGAGATAGATTTTGCCATTTGGGAGTTGTAATTGCTGGGATTTATACTTTACCTACAATCAAAGAGCATTCTGAACGCCACCAATGATGGAATTGAACCCAATTTGGCACAGAGAACTCCTATGACCAAGATAAAATATTGGAAGGGCTTGGTGGGCATTGACCTTGAGTTTTAGTTGTAGTTCACCTACATCCAGAGGACACTGTGGACTCAAACAATGATGGATCTCACTACCTCTGAGGATACTTGACATGGATGCAGGCGAAACGTCAGGAGAGAATGCCTCTAGAACATGGCCATATAGCCCGAAAAAACCTACAACAACCCAATCATGGATCTGGACCAATCTTGGCAGGTATACTCAATATGCCCAAAAGTGAACACTGGTGGATTTTGAGGGAAATAGACTTTGACATTTGAGAGTTGTAGTTGCTGGGATTTATAGTTCACCTATAATCAAAGATTATTCTGAACCTCACCAACGACAGAATTGGGCCAAACTTCCCACACAGAAGCCCCATGACCAACAGAAAATATCGTGTTTTCTGATGGTCTTTGGAGACTCTTTGACACCCCCTTGCAACCCCTCCCCAGGGGTCCCGATCCCCAGGTTGAGAAACGCTGGTGTAGATGGAGCCAGTGTCTCCTAGGAAAACTTGACATTCATTTGGCATTTGTTTTTATGGACTAAGGCCAACTTTGTCATGAATTCTAGTCTATTAATTCCTATGTCATAATGAAAACATTACTTTTAAAGGAGTCACAAAAGACAGTGCAAAAAATGCCTCAACATATGCTTCGGTGGTCGAGTCCGGCTTCAGTGCAGCATGTTAACAGTATGAAGGCCAATTCTGTGGGCCTCGTATTTGTCTTTTTCACACGCCGTAATGGTTTTCTTGGTGATCTAACCATTACATAGTGATGTATGTCTCACATCTACGGCAATGCCTTTCTAACAGCAGTGTTGCTTACAGCTCTGATTTCCCACTGGAACAAGGACCACCACATCTCCATGCATCCTTAATACACACACACACACACAAACCCCCATCTTCCTTACTATATTATAAATATTCATAAATAACCTCATTGTGGACAAGATTATGTGAAGATATTTAGGAAATGTGGTGCTCACTGAAGCAGTGGGAAATTCATATATCTTGTTCTACCTTATATGTGAGCGAAATGGGTCCCATTTGGGAAAAAAGGCATGATCTAAAGTACACATACATGTATATAGTAGAAGAAAAGGGATGTATACATAAAGAGAGGAATACACACACACACACATTAGCCATCCCCTGCCACGCGTTGCTGTGACCCAGTCTGTGTATATGTGTTTTGTGTCTCTATATGTGTGTATGTGTATATGTGTGTTTGCATTTATATATATTGTTTTGCACGTGCGTTGTAATGTTTTTTGCTGGGTTTTTTTTTTTTTTTGCTTTTTAAGTTTCTTCCACTGTGTTTTTCAGTGTTTTTATGACTGACGGTCACTCGTTGGCCTGATACATGTATTGTGTCCAAATTTGGTGTCAATTCATCATGGTTTTTGAGTTATGTTAATCCCACAAACGAATATTACATTTATATATACACACACACACACACACTAGCCGTCCCCTGCCATGCATTGCTGTGGCCCACTATGGTGGTCATGGGAGTTCTGTGTGGGAGGTTTGGCCCAATTCTATTGTTGGTGGGGTTCAGAATGCTCTGTAATTGTAGGTGAACTACAAATCCCAGCAACTACAACTCCCAAATGTCAAGATTCTATTTTCCCCAAACTCCACCAGTGTTCACATTTGGGCATATTGAGTATTCGTGTAGAGTTTGGTCCAGATCCATCATTGTTTGAGTTCACAGTGTTCTCTAGATGTATGTGAACTACAACGCCAAAAACAAAGGACACTGGTCACCAAACCCTTCCAGTATTTTCTGTTGGTCATGGTAGAACTGTGTGCCAAGTTTGGTTCAATTCCATCGTTGGTGGGGTTCAGAATGCTCTTTGATTGTAGGTGAACTATAAATCCCAACAACTACAATTCCCAAATGACAAAGTCATTTTTTTTTAGTGCAGGACATACATTGGGGTGTTAAGTGTCTTGTGTCCAAATTTGGTGTCAATTCGTCCAGTGTTTTTTGTGTTCTGTTAATCCCAGAAACGAACATTTCATTTTTATTTATATAGATAGAGACAGATGAATTAAAAGATCTGTGTGAATACTACCTTTACATTGTGTTATGTTTTTGTGTTGTCGAAGGCTTTCATGGCCAGAATCAATGGATTTCCATGAGTTTTCCAAACTGTATGGCCATGTTCCAGAAGCATTCTTTCCTGACATTTTGCCCTCCACTATAACAAGCATCCTCAGAGATTGTGAGGTCTGTTGGAAACTAGGCAAGTGAGGTTTATATATTTTTGGGAGAAATAACGCTTGTCTGTTTGAGGCAAATGTGAATGAAGCAATAGGTCACCTTGACTAGCATTGAATGACCTTGCAGCATCAAAGCCTGGCTTCTTGCTTCCTGGTGGTACATAAAGGGAACCATTGCCTACATAGGGAAGCTGATGAAGAAACACAACCTACTAACTATCTACAGACCCACTAAGAAAATGAAACAAATGCGACGTTCAGCAAAGGACAAGAGGGATCCTCTCACTTCTGCAGGAGTCTACCGTATACCATACAGTTGTGGACAAGCCTACATAGGGACCACCAAATGCAGCAATGCCTAAGCATGAATCAAGGAACATGAAAGGCACTGCAGACTACTTCAACCAGAGAAATCAGCCATAGCAGAGCACCTGATGAACCTGGACACAGCATATTATTTAAGAACACAGAAATGCTGGACCACTCTCACAACCACCATGTCAGACTACACAGAAAAGCAACTGAAATCCACAAGCATGTGGATAATTTCAACAGAAAGGAGGAAACCATGAAAATGAACAAAATCTGACTACCAGTATTAAAAAACCTCTTAAATCAGAACAGAAAATAAAGAGGAACACTAAAAAAACAAGGGAAAGCCTGACATGAAAATCAGGGCCAGCTTACACCTTCCAACAAAACACACCTCCCAACAAAACTCAAATAATATGCTGTGTCCAAGACGGTTCATCAGGTGCTCAGCTATGGCTGATTTCTCAGGTTGAATTGGTCTGCAGTGCCTTTCATGCTCCTTGATTCGTGTCTGGGCATTTCTGCATTTGGTGGTCCCTATGTAGACTTGTCCACAGCTGCATGATATATGGAAGATTCCTGCAGAAGTGAGAAAATCCCTCCTCCTTTGCTGAATGAAGCATTTATTTGATTTTCTTAGTAGGTCTGTAGATAGTTTGTAGGTCGTGTTTCTTCATCAGCCTCCCTATGCGGTCAGTGGTTCCCTTGATGTTTGCCGAAGCAGCATCCAGCCAGGCTTTGAAGCTGCAAGGCCATTAAATGCTAATCAAGGTGGCCAATTGTAATTCACACTTGCCTCAAGGAGACAATACGTTTTTCTCCCACCCTGGATCCATGGATATATAAGCCTGTTGGCGCAGTGGGTTAAACCCCTGTGCCAGCAGGACTGAAGAACGACAGGTTGCAGGTTTGAATCTGGGGAGAGCATGGATGAGCTCCCTCTATCAGCTCCAGCTCCTCATGTGGGGACATGAGAGAAGCCTCCCACAAGGATGATAAAAACATCAAAACATCCGGGCGTCCCCTGGGCAACGTCCTTGCAGACGGCCAATTCTCTCACACCAGAAGCGACGTGCAATTTCTCAAGTCGCTCCTGACACGACAAAAAAAACAAACTTGCCTAGTTTCCAACACACTTCTCAACCTCTGAGAATGCCTGCTATAGATGTGGGCGAAATGTCATGAGAGAATGCTTCTGGAGCATGGCCAAACAGCCCACAAAACTCACGGCAACCTGTTATGTTTTTATTAATTTTATTCTCAGTCTGCACTATTTAACAGTGAGTCTTATGTGTCGAAGGGGAGCACGACAGAAATGAGATAAATAAACGAATATTCTGCAGCAAACAATCCAAAAACAGGCTTACTTTGCAACTGGCACCACAATAAGACATGGATGCATCGCTACATCTCTGAAAGGAGGCTGAAAGATCATTGGTAAAGAAACCGACAAAGAGAGCCGCGACTTTGACAGCTTCCCATAAAGAGAGCTAATTATGACCGAGTTTTCGGGCGGCAAGCGATGTATGGATAACGTCGCCTGTAATGGAATGAGCGGCAAAGTGGCTTTTCAGACCCAGCTGTGTTGCGGAGGGACTGATTTGGCTGGCTTGGCTCTTTGTTTATTGATAGTCACTTTGTTAAGAGCAGGAAAATTGCATTCAGCTGCTTTTTTTTTTTTACCACCGAACTAAAGAAATTGCACACTGCCTGTTAACAGCATTAATTTCTTAATAAATACACAGTCGCTTCTGGGTCCACTCTCTGACTTGGCTTTCAGGAGTATTTCCATTCACGTTCTGAACCAGGCAATTACAGACGCTGCTTTTTATCAAATAAATGCATTACTTAGCAATTTTGCAATCACGAAAACAAGCCGTTCAGCTCCTAACAACATTGTGGAATTCATTTGCTTTCTGCTTGCGTACTAGAAAGGCTGAATGTAACTAAATGTTTTGAGTCATAGCCTGCAGATATGTTAAAGCAGGCATGGTTAAACTTGGGGTCTCCAGGTGTTTTGTACTCCAACTCCCACAATTCCTAACAGTCTCAGGCCCCTTCCTTAAGCGGCTGAGGGGGAAAAGGAAAGGACCTGAGACTATTAGGAATTGTGGGAGTTGGAGTCCAAAACACCTAGAGGGGCCAAGTTTAACCATGCCTGTCTTAGAGCATTGATAAACATCTGCAACATGTTAAACTCCATGGGATGAAAGGGGGGGGGGGGGGTCCTACCTAATTGAGCTAAAGTTGGTTCTGAGAACTGTTCTGAGGAGGCCTCTCGGGTGCTAGACAAGTGCCTGGCCGCTGTGTCTCTCTGGATGAGGACGAACAAGCTGAAGATTAATCCCGACAAGACAGAGGTCCTCCTGGTCGATCGTAAACCAGATCAGGGTATAGGATGGCAACCTGTGCTGGACGGGGTTACACTCCCCCTGAAGTCACAGGTCCGTAGCTTGGGAGTCCTCCTGGATTCATCGCTCACGCTTAAGGCTCAGGCTTCGGCGGTGTCCGGGAGGGCTTTTGCACAATTGAGACTTGTGCGCCAGCTACGTCCGTACCTCGCTAAGGCTGATCTGGCCGGGGTGGTCCATGCCTTAGTCACCTCTAGACTGGATTACTGCAATGCGCTCTACATGGGGCTGCCCTTGAAAACGGCTCGAAATTCCAATTGGTCCAACGGGCAGCAGCCAGGATGTTAACTGGGGCCCATTACAGAGAGAGGTCAACCCTGCTGTTTAAGGAGCTCCACTGGCTGCCGTTTATTTTCCGAGCCCAATTTAAGGTGCAGGTGCTTACCTACAAAGCCCTGAACGGTTTGGGACCACCCTACCTGCGTGACCGCATCTCCATTTATGAACCCACACGTTCACTCCGGTCATCTGGAGAGGCCCTGCTCGTGATCCCGCCCATGTTGCAAGTGTGCTTGGTGGGGACTCGAGACAGGGCCTTTTCTGTGGTGGCCCCCCGCCTCTGGAACACCCTCCCGAAAGATCTCAGACAAGCCCCTACACTGGCAGTCTTCAGAAAGAATTTGAAAACCTGGCTGTTCCAATGTGCCTTTTCAGATTAGGAATCTCCCACTACCAAATCCCAGAAGCACCTTAGTACCAAATCACCGCACACTGCACACCGCACTTATATCATAATCCCACACCCCTCCGATACATCAGCACTTTTAACCTTGTACCCCTACTCCGGCCGACTCAGTTTTTAATAATGTCTTGTCGTATTGCTATTGTTATTGTTTTTCTGCTTAACTGTTTTTATTTGCTAGATATTGTATGGTTGTATTGTGTTGGGCTTCGGCCTATTGTGAGCCGCATCGAATCCTTCGGGAGATGCTAGCGGGGTACAAATAAAGTTATAATAATAATAATAATATTGTGAAGATGCACTTTAGAATGAACCAGTGGGAAATCCACACAGGCCATTCTTCCCAATTGCCTGTGACGACGCTCCATTCTCCTGCCACACACAATGTGTTTAGCATCACCGGTGACCTTTCGTGATGCAATGATGCATGGTGATGCATCTAAAATTACTATGGTGGATTTAACTCTTGCTAGAGTCTTTTTTCTGAATGTGGACTCACATAACCCAGTTTAAAGCAGATATTGTGGGATTTTCTGCCTTGATATTCTGGGATATAGGGCTATGCGGAAGGGCCCTTAGAGACAGAGGGAGCATGTTAGTTTTGCTGTTTTGTATTTATTTTATTGTAATTGTATTATCAGGCTTGGCCTCATGTAAGCCACCCCGAGTCCCCTTTGGGGAGATGGTGGTGGGTAATAATAATAATAATAATAATAATAATAATAATAATAATATTAGCCGTCCCCTGCCACGCGTTGCTGTGGCTCACATGGGGATTCTGTGTGGGAGGTTTCGCCCAGTTCTATCATTGATGGGGTTCAAAGTGCTCTGTGATTGTAAGTGAACTATAAATCTCAGGAACTACAACTCCCAAATGCCAAGATTCTATTTCCCCCAAACTCCACCAGTGTTCACTTTTGGGCCTATTGAGTATTCTTGTAGATTTTGGTCCAGATTCATCATTGTTTGAATCCACAGTGATCTCTGGATGTAGGTGAACTACAACTCCAAAACCAAAGGATACTGCCCACCAAACCCTTCCAGTATTTTCCATTGGTGATGGGAGAACTGTGTGCCAAGTTTGGTTCAATTCCATTGTTGGTGAGGTTCAGAATGTTCTTTGATTGTAGGTGATCTATAAATCCCAGCAACTACTACTCCCAAATGACAAAATCAATATTTTTGAGTGAAGGACATACATTGGATTGTTATGTGTCTTGTGTCCAAATTTGCTGTCAATTCATCCAGTGGTTTTTGAGTTCTGTTAATCCCACAAATGAACATTATATGTTTATTTATATAGATTATTATTATTATTATTATTATTATTATTATTATTAAAAAGAAATGTCTCATGCCTTTCAAACAAAACACAATTCATTCTCATTCATCCCCTCATGTTTGAAGAAGTTCCCCCAGAACCATCACTACCGCCTTTGGATTGTTTGCTCCATAGTTTCATCTATGCTGATGATTGTGCCATCACCACCCAAGCAGGAAGTTTTGAATTGGGTGAAGAGAAGCTCTCCACAGCTTTAGGTGTGTGTGTATATACACATATGATCAGCCTCTGACAGAAGGGACATATATGTTCCTTTATGCTGATGATTGTGCCATCACCACCCAAGCAGGAAGTTTTGAATTGGGTGAAGAGAAGCTCTCCACAGCTTTAGGTGTGTGTGTATATACACATATGATCAGCTTCTGACAGAAGGAGCATATAGTTTCATCTATGCTGATGATTGTGCCATCACCACCCAAGCAGGGAGCTTTGAAATGGGTGAACAGAAGCTCTCCAAAGATCTGGCAGTGTGTGTGTATATACACATATGATCAGCCTCTGACAGAAGGGACAGATAGTTTCATCTATGCTGATGATTGTGCCATCACCACCCAAGCAGGAAGTTTTGAAATGGGTGAAGAGAAGCTCTCCAAAGCTTCAGGTGTGTGTGTATATACACATATGATCGGCCTCTGACAGAAGGGACATATAGTTCCATCTATGCTGATGATTGTGCCATCACCATCAAAGCAGGGAGTTTTGAAATGGGTGAAGAGAAGCTCTCCAAAGCTTTAGGTAAGTTTGTATATACACATATGATCAGCCTCTGACAGAAGGGACATATAGTTTCATCTATGCTGATGATTGTGCCATCACCACCCAAGCAGGGAACTTTGAAATGGGTGAACAGAAGCTCTCCAAAGCTTCAGATGTGTGTTTGTGTATACACATATGATCAGTCTCTGACAGAAGGGACATATAGTTTCATCTATTCTGGTGATTGTGCCATCACCACCCAAGCAGGGAGTTTTGAAATGGGTGAAGAGAAGCTCGCCAAAGATTTAGGTGTGTGTGTGTATATACACATATGATCAGCCTCTGACATAAGGGACATATAGTTTCATCTATGCTGATGATCGTGCCATCACCACCCAAGCAGGAAGTTTTGAAATGGGTGAAGAGAAGCTCTCCAAAGTTTTAGGTGTGTGTGTATATACACATATGATCAGCCTCTGACAGAAGGGACATATACTTTCCTCTATGCTGATGATTGTGCCATCACCACCCAAGCAGGAAGGTTTGAAATGGTTGAACAGAAGCTCTCCAAAGCTTCAGATGTGTGTGTATACACATATGATCAGCCTCTGACAGAAGGGACATATAGTTTCATCTATGCTGGTGATCGTGCCATCACCACCCAAGCAGGGAGTTTTGAAATGGGTGAAGAGAAGCTCTTCAAAGCTTCAGATGTGTGTACACACACACACGTATGTGTGTATATATATATATACACACACACACACATACACACATATAGTGGCCTCTTTCATTCATTTCCATGCCGGGTATGTAACTACATATCGTTAAGACAAATGATCCCCAACATGATTCCCTTAGTAAGAAATGAAATACAAAGACTACAGAAACATTCCTTCCATTCAGCCTTTGTTTACATTCACAGAAAGGATATGACTGTAAAAGATTAAAAGAACTCACAAGAGATGAGATATTTCATCTGGCAGTAATGGAGGCTGAGCACTGTACCTGTAGATTCATAATCTGTAGTGTTCCATTGTCCAGAAGACTAATTCTTGGGTCACTGCCCACAATCCGTTCGCCATCTTTCAGCCACTGAATGCTGGGCAGAGGATTCCCATTCACATGACATTGGAGCTGCGCTGTAGAATCTACGGCAAGGGTCTGATTGGTTGGTCCACGGCGGATGATTGGTGGGATACGGTCGGATGTCACTTTAGGCAAGAGAGGGACAAATAGTACAAAATGGGTGTATAATTAATTAATTGAATTACAACTAACTGTACTGAAATACATACAGGCACTAATCACAGACAGCAATTGGAATTCGGGTATAGAAGAATGTTTTAAAAGGTGGGGAAAGTACATATAAATATCATTAACATATTTAAAAACACTTGTCAGATTGTTATCATACTTACCTGCTTTGTTATTAATTACTGTTGATACATGTGTATAACTTGACCTCATGTGTAAGTCAAGGGAAGGTTTAGGGGCCAAAACTATGGATGATGATATGACCCAAATACAAGGCGAGGGAGATTTTGCAAAGAGGTCAGCGATTTCGATTGCATTTTTCCACCAAGGTATCCAAAAAGTCCAGAAGCACAGCCGCAGCAGAGAGCAGAATGGGGGTAAAAAAAAATTGGGTTGTATGGCCATGTTCCAGAAGCATTCTCTCCTGACGTTTTGCCTGCATCTATGGCAGGCATCCTCACAACCTCTGGAAGGTGAAATGTCAGGAGAGAATGCTTCTTGAACATAGCTGTACAGCCCGAAAAACTTACAACAACCCAGTTATTCCGGCCATTAAAGTCTTAGATAATACTTTTTAAAAGTTCTTCTGAGACCAACTAAGCCAGTGTTTCTCAACCTTCCTAATGCTGCGACCCCTTAATCCAGTTCCTCATATTGTGGTGACCTCCAACCATAAAATTATTTTTGTTGCTACTTCATAACTGAAATTTTGCTACTGTTATGAATTGTAATGTAAATATCTGATATGCAGGATGTATTTTCATTCACTGGGCCAAATTTGGCACAAATATCCAATACACCCACATTTTAATACTCATGGGGTTGGGGGGAGGATTGATTTTTTCATTTGGGAGTTGTAGTTGCTGGGATATATTATAGTTAACCTACAATCAAAGAGCATTCTGAATTCCACCAACAATGGAATTGAACCAAACTTGGCACACAGAACTCCCATGACCAACAGAAAATACTGGAAGGGTTTGGTGGGCATTGACCTTGAGTTTCGGAGTTGTAGTTCACTTACATCCAGAAAGCACTGTGGACTCAAACAATGATGGATCTGGGCCAACTTGCCATGGATACTCAATATGCCTAAATGTGAACACTGGTGGATTTTGGGGGAAATAGACCACCTTGACATTTGGGAGTTGTCGTTGCTAGGATTTATAGTTCACCTACAATCAAAGAGCATTCTGAACCCTAACAATGATAGAATCTGCCCAAACTTCCCACACAGAACCCCCATGACTAACAGAAAATACTGTGTTTTCTGTTGGTCTTTGCTGACCCCTCTGACACCCCCTCGTGACCCTCCCAGGGGTCCCAACCCCTAGATTGAGAACCACTGAACTAAGCTTTCATCTTTGACTACTCTCCCCAGAAAAGGGGTTGCTTGCTTTCTGATAAGAATTAAGGTACACAAAAGCTGTAGATGTGTCTAGATATGTTTTGTGGGTCAATTGTTTCCACTAAAAGTTCTAGACTGGTGCTTGAGTAAGTATACTTATTGGTTGTTGATTATTCCCCATATTTTTCCTCCAAAAAGTGCCTTCACATAGCAAAACATATGAACAGATATGTTGGTTTAGACCAGGCATGGGCAAACAAGCCAGTCAGCTCCTAACAACATTGTGGAATTTATTTGCTTTCTATTTGCGCACTAGAAAGGGTGAATTTAACTAAATATATTGAGTCATAGTCTTCAGATATGTTACAGCAGGCATGGACATACCTTGGATCCTCCAGGTGTTTTGGACTCCAACTCCCACAATTCCTAACAGCCTTAGGCCCCTTTCTTTTCCCCCTCAGCCGCTTAATTGTGGGAGTTGGAGTCCAAAACATCTGGAGGGCCCAAGTGTACCTATGCCTGGTTTAGACTAAAAAGTTTTCTGGCTCTACAGTCTGCTAACACTGCACCAAACCAGTCAACTAGAAGCAGGACAAGACCACATCCACAGGGTTGTAGATCTTAGAAAACTATGTCTAGATTTAAGTCGTTGGCGTGCTGGCTGATACCCAAACAGGGGATGAGCTGGAGATGTCTCTGCCTTGGTCCTTTCACTATTGGCTGTTACTTCCCGGCGGATGTCAGGTGGTGCAGTACCGGCTAAGCAGTGTAATTCCTCCAGTGGTGTAGGGCGCAGACACCCCGTGATAATGCGGCATGTCTCATTAAGAGCCACATCCACTGTTTTAGTATGGTGAGATGTGTTCCACACTGGGCATGCATACTCAGCAGCAGAGTAGCACAGCGCAAGGGCAGATGTCTTCACTGTATCTGGTTGTGATCCCCAAGTTGTGCCAGTCAGCTTTCGTATGATATTGTTTCTAGCACCCACTTTTTGCTTGATGTTCAGGCAGTGCTTCTTGTAGGTAAGAGCACACTCGCTGGAACACCTCAGCAAGCGAGAGTCCAAAAGTGGCAGGCTCAAACCCAGCGCTTCAACCAATGGCTGATACCAAATGAGAGACTCCCTCCTGGGCACACAGAAGACTGGGTGACTTGGAAGGCATTGAACAGACTGCGCTCTGGCACCACGAGATGCAGAGCCAACCTTCAGAAATGGGGTTACAAAGTAGAATCCTCAACATACGAGTGTGGAGAAGAGCAAACCACTGACCACTTGCTGCAATGCAACCTGAGTCCTGCCACATGCACGATGGAAGACCTTCTTGCAGCAACACTGGAAGCACTCCAAGTGGCCAGATACTGGTCAAAGGACATTTAACCAGCTACCAAACTCAAAAGTTGTGTATTTTTCTGTTTGTTTGCTTTGTTATGTTAGAAATGTAATATAATGGACTGGTTGCTCTGACACGACAAATAAATACAGGGTTGTAAACCCCCCATACAAGTCCTCAATGACTAACATGCAGAGGGATGCTCCCTGATGCCCTTAATATTATCATGGCCACTGAGTGAGGGAGATGAGGCCAAGATGGAACAGTTAGTCCATGGCTGTACCAGTGGGATTCATGGAATAGGACAGATCTGACATTCCCTCCAATGTCACCAACCTCCCTCCTGCAGTCTAACCCTCAGTTCAATATAACACCCTCAGTTGTACAGATATAATACACTGTTCAATGAAATTGTACATTGTAGATGTGTAAAAAAAAAACCCCAAACCAAACCCCACCATGTTGAAGCAGAGCTCTAAATGGGGATCATTCCCTTATTTATTTCTTTGTCATGGGAGCTTATTGCTTCCACATTATGTTGCTCATGATGAATACACCACAAGTATGAGTATTGTGTTTGCATGAGGCAATCTCTGAACATGTCAAAACACAGTTGTGAGCACGCAGACATTGATCAAAACCCAAGGAAAGCTCCTTCCAGGCCCCTTCCACACAGCTGAATAAAATCCCACATTATCTGCTTTGAATTGGGATATATGGCAGTGTGGACTTAAGTATTCAAGTTCTAAGCAGATATTGTGGGTTATTCTGCCTTGATATTCTGGGTTATATGGCTGTGTATCAGGTTCGATTCTGGGGAGCGGTGTGAGCCGCTGTCAGCCCTAGCTTCTGCCAACCTAGCTGTTCGAAAACATGCAAACGTGAGTAGATCAATAGGTATCGCTCCAGCGGGAAGGTAACGGCGCTCCATGCAGTCATGCCGGCCACATGACCTTGGAGATGTCTACGGACAACGCTGGCTCTTCGGCTTAGAAATGGAGATGAGCACCACACCCCAGAGTCAGACATGACTGGACTTAATGTCAGGGGACTACCTTTACCTTTACCTATTTATTTATTTTATTTATTTACAGCTTTTATATTCTGCCCTTCTCACCCCGCAGGGGACTCAGGGCAGATTACAGTGCAGTGTACACATATATGGCAAACATTCAATGCCAATTTTTGACATACAAATATATACAGACATACACAGAGGCTATTTAACTTTTTCTGGCCGCCAAGGGAGCTATCACTTTCATCGTCCATGTGATAAAGCACTTCCACATTCCCTGCATGCTTCCCCGCTGGAATGCTTTGCTGGAGTCTTCTTTATGGCCTCATAAATCAGTTAATTTAGCCTCCCCACACTTTAAGGTGGTACCTTATTTTCCTACTTGACAGATGCAACTGTCTTTTGGGTTGCAAAGGTTGACAACAGGCTACACACAATTGGTTGGAAACCCACTCCAACCCGGGCTGGCTTGGAGTGGGTTTCCAACCAATTGTGTGTAGCCTGTGTAGAAGCCATATAAATTCCCTTCTTAAATGGGAATTCTCTCCCAGTTTTCTATCAGTTTTTCACTTTTCCTCTCACTTATTCCTACCTATGGCAAGACTCACTGCATGAGAAGGCCTTGTGCCAACCCTGTGGAGCTTCCTAACCATCCTCCGCATCTTTTTCACTGTTGGTGCCTTAACAAGCTCACTGACCAAGAGCACCATCTCCTTGAAGGTTTTGTCATCTCCTTTATCATCTCCTTCTACACAAATGGACAAAGGGTTATTATGATTATGTTTATTTACACCCCACTTTCTCCAGAAGGTTCACAAAAGGTTCAAAGGAGTTCATGAACAGAGCTAATCCAAACTATTTGGCTACTTACATTATAGAATCATAGAATCAAAGAGTTGGAAGAGACCTCATGGGCCATCCAGTCCAACCCCCGGCCAAGAAGCAGGAACACTGCACTCAAATGACCCCTGACAGATGGCCATCCAGCCTCTGTTTAGAAGCTTCCAAAGAAGGAGCCTCCACCACACTCCGGGGCAGAGAGTTCCACTGCTGAACGGCTCTCACAGTCAGGAAGTTCTTCCTCATGTTCAGAGGGAATCTCCTCTCTTGTAGTTTGAAGCCATTGTTCCGCGTCCTAGTCTCCAGGGAAGCAGAAAACAAACTTGCGCCCTCCTCCCTGTGGCTTCCTCTCACATATTTATACATGGCTACCATATCTCCTCTCAGCCTTCTCTTCTTCAGGCTAAACATGCCCAGCTCCTTAAGCCACTCCTCATAGGGCTTGTTCTCCAGACCCTTGATCATTTTAGTTGCCCTCCTCTGGACACATTCCAGCTTGTCAATATCTCTCTTGAATTGTGGTGCCCAGAATTGGACACAATATTCCAGGTGTGGTCTAACAAAAGCGGAATAGAGGGGTAACATTACTTCCCTAGATCTAGACACTAGGCTCCTATTGATGCAGGCCAAAATCCCATTGGCTTTTTTTGCCGCCACATCACATTGTTGGCTGATGTTTAACTTGTTGTCCACAAGGACTCCAATATCTTTTTCACAAGTACTGCTCTTGAGCCAGGCATCCCCCATTCTATATCTTTGCATTTCGTTTTTCCTGCCAAAGTTGAGTATCTTGCCTTTGAAGACCAAAATGTCATCCCGTCCATTCCTCATTTAAAAACTGAGTGGCAATGGGGCAATGCCCACTATTGTGCCTGAAGGTAGCTAAAATAGCAGTAGAGTGAGCAAAACCCTGATGCCATGTCCCACTGTCTGCCACCTAAGGAGACTATCTCATTCTCCGTGATGCCCCCACTTTCAAAACAACAACAATAATAATACCACCATGGACATGACTAATAGCATTTTTGTTTTCCTCCAATAGGCCATTTTGAAAGAAAGCTGGGAGCATTAAAACTTTAGTTTCAGCCAAATGGGTTTCCCCCCTTTCTTCTGTGCTAAAACCTTTCCCTTACTGTCCATTCGTTCTCTTTCTCTCTCATTCTCCCTCTCTCTCCAATACCACATTTCCTGGGGGATGGAATTGATTTCTGCAGCATCTTAAAAGCTTATTCCATGATGGACCACAAATTGCTTCTTTGCTGTCATGAGAGCTACAGGTAGCAGAACTTATATCCATTAACTTGTTTAGTAACGTGCAATTAAATAGTCAATTAAAGGCGAGCATTAATTGATTACCTGGAGATGTACTGCCTGAAAACTACAGGCAGCAGTAAATGTGTCAAGGCACACCTTTTATCTATGTTAGCATCTCCCTCTTCCGAAAGGACAGAAATAATTTTGCCAAGTTACTTAATGAAGGATGGAAGCTTTCTTCTTGTACGTAATGGAGAAAAGGCAGAGTAATGTCTTACAAAAGCAGGCTAGTTACAAGGAACAACCCAGCACCACATGGCATATCACAGAGGACATTCAAAGAGACTTGTCAGACCAGGCAAGACTTTATTTACAAGGTTGGCTTTCTCTTAAGAGGAACATCCATTTGTCTCTGGCTTTTTGTTACCATTCTTTCAATTGCAGATGTTTAGTAGGCCTGGGCTATTCGTTTCGTTAATTCGTTAATTCGTTAAAAATTCGTTATTTTTTGAATTACGAAACAATAACAAAACTTTTTTTTTAACCTGGAAGTGTTTTTAAATATCGAAACGGCAGGCGCCAAAAAATTTTGTATTTCCGTCCATTTCGGAAATACCTAAGATGGCCGCCTGCCGATGCTTGCTGGGAGCTCTGCCGGCTGAGCAAGCGACGGAGAGGGCGAGCGAGAGGGGCGAGCGAGCGGCGACGGTGAGAGCCATTCAGCTGTGAAACTCTCTGCCCCAGAGGGAGTGCGGTGGAGACTCTTTGAAACAGAGGCTGGATGGCCATCTGTCAGGGAAGGGCTTGGTGGGCCATTGACCTTCAGTTTTGGAGTTGTAGTTCACCTACATCCAGAAACCACTACAGACTCAAACAATGATGGATCTGGACCACACTTGGCCAGCGAGAGGGGTGAGCGAGCGGAGAGCGAGAGGGGCGAGCGAGCGGTGAGCCGAGCGAGAGGGGCGAGAGAGCGGCGAGCGAGAGGGGCGAGAGAGCGGAGAGCGAGAGGGGCGAGAGAGCGGAGAGCGAGAGGGGCGAGTGAGCGGAGAGCGAGAAGGGCCAGTGAGCGGAGAGCGAGAGGGACGAGTGAGCGGAGAGCGAGAGGGGCGAGGGAGCGGAGAGCGAGAGGGGCGGGCGAGCGGAGAGCGAGAGGGGCGAGTGAGCGGAGAGCGAGAGGGGCGAGTGAGCGGAGAGCGAGAGGGGCGGGCGAGCGGAGAGCGAGAGGGGCGGGCGAGCGGAGAGCGAGAGGGACTCAAACAATGATGGATCTGGACCACACTTGGCAAAAGCACTCAATATACACCCAAATATGAACACAGATGGAGTTTGCGGGAAATAGACCTTGACATTTGGGAGTTTTAGTTACGGGGATTTATGGTTCACCTGCAATCAAAGAGCGTTCTGAACCCCACAAGCGGCGAGCGAGAGGGGCGAGCGAGCGGCGAGCGAGAGGGCCCGCCAGAGTGAGTGCCTGCCTTCCCTCCTTAATAATAATTTAAATTTAATAATAATAATTTTAATTTCTCCTCCCTATTCTACTAAATTAATAATAATTAAATTTAAAAAATATTTTAAAAATATTGAAAAAAAAAGGGCGCCATCTTTACAAAATGTTTTGTAAATATTTACGAAATTTCGTAAATACCGAACTTTTTTGGGGGGAAATTTTGTAATTATTTTAAATAACGAAACAAAAAAACACCCCAATTACAAAACGATTACAAAACCAAATTTTTGCGTTGTTACCCAGGCCTAATGTTTAGCACTGAGATGCTGTTGTATCTCCTCAAGTAATTTCTCACCTATGGTAACTGCTGTATCTCTTCAAGAAATTACTGTGTCTCTTCAAGTAATTTCTGGCCTATGGTGTTTTCTTGGTAAGACATGTTCAGAAGGGTTTTTTCTTTGCCACTGACAGTGGGAGATGTGACTTGCTCGAACCCTGCTCTCCAGAGTTGCACTCAAAATGCTCAAACCACTACACATGTTGCTTCTTTCAACTCTGAGTAGCTGATCCTTATTTAACTAAAACTGCACTAATCATACAAAAGCATGGAAGAGTAAACTGCAAAAACTTCAAGTTTTTCAGAAATACACATATAACAGTGAGCAAAAATACTCTAAGACAAAGAACCCACTGCAGAAAGCTGACTGGTGGAAAGAGGAAAAAGTAAATGTTGTAGTACAGCGTGATAGTAACATTACTACTACTGGTAGAAGGGAGAATAGGGCTGCGCAGGTGTTGGAGGAGGAGGAGCAGCAGCGAAAGGGGATTAGAGACATATTCATGGCTCCAACTGATTCCGAATCCTTCGAGGGTTTCTCAGACTGTGAAATGGGGGAAGGAGAGGAAAGCAGGAGGAACATATGTACATAGGAATTCTTTGTGCAATACGAGGGTTGAATGAAAAGTAATGCCTCCACCTTCGTAACTCCTCAACAGATGGCAGTACTGGTATGCGGCAGGTACTGGGTTGTTCAGTAGACTCTCCTCTACAGTTCCATTTTGGCAGGAAGCTTTAGCATTGAACAGTTGTGTTGTTAAAGTGCAAAGTATGGAATCCTCCGCAGACGGTTGGTCAATGCGACTTAAACAACGTGCAGTCATTGAATTCTTTACAACAGAAGGTGTCACCCCAAAGGAGATTCATCAAAGAATGCAAGCTGTTTATGGTGATTGTGTTGATGTGAGTGCTGTGCGTTGTTGGGTGAGTAAGTTGAAAGATGTTGAGGTGGGAACATCTAACTTGCGTGACAAACAAAGAGTTGGACGTCCTGTGACAGCAACCACCACTGAGTTTCACAAGCAAAAGGTTGACAGATTGATTCAGGACGATCGTCATATCACTCAGAGAGAAACTTCAAGCATAATCAGCATTTCACAAGAACGTGTGGGTCACATTATTACTTTGTTTGGCTATCAGAGGATCTGTGCACGATGGGTACGTTGAGATGTTGAGGTGGGAACATCTAACTTGCGTGACAAACAAAGAGTTGGACGTCCTGTGACAGCAACCACCAAGTTTCACAAGCAAAAGGTTGACAGATTGATTCAGAATGATCGTCATATCACTCAGAGACAAACTTCAAGCATAATCAGCATTTCACAAGAACATGTGGGTCGCATTATTGCTTAGCTTGGCTATCGGAAGATCTGTGCACGATGGGTACCCAGGATGAGAGAATTGTGAAACGCTGGTTGCAGAAACAGAGTGTCGACTTCTTTCATGACGGCTTCAGAAAACTTGTTCATCGTTGGCAGAAATGTATCCAATTGTCTAGTGATTATGTGGAAAAGTGAATAGTGGTAGTTAAAGAGCACATTCTAAGGCAGTGGTTCTCAACCTTCCTAATGCATCGACCCCTTAGTACAGGTCCTCATGTTGTGGTGACCCCCAACCATAACGTTATTTTCGTTGCTACTTCATAACTGTAATTTCGATCCTGTTATGAATTGTAATGTAAATATCTGATATGCAGGATGTATTTTCAGTTACTGGACCACATTTGGCACAAATACCCGATACACCCAAAATTTGAATACTGGTGGGGTTGGGGGTGATTGATTTTGTCATCTGGTAATGCTGGAGTTGCTGGGATTTATAGTTAACCTTAAATCAAAGAGCCTTCTGAACTCCATCAATGATGGAATTGAATCAAACTTGGCACACAGAATTCCCATGACCAAGAGAAAATATTGGGAAGGTCTGGTGGATATTGACCTTGAGTTTTTGGAGTTGTAGTTCACCTATATCCAGACTGTGGACTCAAGCAATGATGGATCTGGATCAAACTTGGCACAAATACTCAATATGCCCAAATGTGAACACTGGTAGAGTTTGGAGAAAATAGACCTTGCCGTTTTGAAGTTGTAGTTGTTGGGATTTATAGTTCACCCACAATGAAATAGCATTCTGAACCCCACCAATGATAGAATTGGACCAAACTTTCCACACAGAACCCCCATGACCAACAGAAAATACTATGTTTTCTGATGGTCTTTGGTGACCCCTCTGACACCCCCTCGCGACCCCCACAGGGGTCCCGACCCCCAGGTTGAGAAACACTGTTCTAAGGATTATTTTTGCATTTGATTTATTAAAATATTCATCCAAATCCAAGTAACGAAGGTGGAGGCATTGCTTTTCATTCAACCCTTGGTCAGCAGCAATACAGCTGCATCTGCCAACTGCACCTTAAACAAAAGGGGGATTTAGAAATGCAGGATGAGTGCAAATAGGGCAACACGCAGCTCATTTTTACAAAGTATCCTTCTCACTTTCTTTTCCATCTCTTGCCAACCCCATCTATCAGAGCAAAACAAAGTAAAGCCATTACTGGCTGGCGATTTACACAGAAATTGCTTGTTATGAGAGCGGGAGATACGTTAAAGGATTTCTTATTCAGAGACAAGGTGCCCATGTGGAATTAACATGGCAGCACAAGATAAATCATTTCCTACAGACTTGCCTATTATTTAACACAATAGGAGAAATGAATATCGGTTCAGTGATAATGGAATGTTAAGAAGTGACCTAGTAATGAGAAATCAATCAGGGTGTTATTAAATACTTTGCCTGCTGCTTTGTTTACAGTAGAGATACTGCCAAATACAGAATGAAGAAATAACGTGAAAGCGGTGTTTTGAATTAGGGGTAAAAATGATTTTACTGGAGAGACAAGGTTATCAATGAAAGTATCCTTTTCACACCTCCAAAGACTCACCGCAAGATACAGTGTGCCTTGCTTCAGAAATTAGCATATCTGCAAAGCTTCTGGTACTTTTCAGAGTAATAAAATACATGCAAACCCATATGCTTGAAAATGCCAAAGGGGATGTTTCGGCATGTGTTGCTTGTGTTTGAAACGCCCATGCACCATGATCTCTCTTCTTTTTGAGCATTTCTAATTATGGGATCTCACTCAATCTATATTCAAGAGAGATATTGACAAGCTGGAATGTGTCCAGAGGAGAGCGACTAAAATGATAAAAGGTCTGGAGAACAAGCCCTATGAGGAGCGGCTTAAGGAGCTGGGCATGTTTAGCCTGAAGAAGAGAAGGCTGAGAGGGGATTAGAGAGATGGGTCAAAACTAACAAAATGAAGTTCAACAGTGACAAATGCAAGATACTCCACTTTGGCAGAAAAAATGAAATGCAAAGATACAGAATGGGTGACGCCTGGCTCGAGAGCAGTACGTGTGAAAAAGATCTCGGAGTCCTCGTGGACAACAAGTTAAACATGAGCCAACAATGTGATGTGGCGGCAAAAAAAGCCAATGGGATTTTGGCCTGCATCAATAGGAGCATAGTGTCTAGATCTAAGGAAGTAATGCTACCCCTCTATTCTGCTTTGGTTAGACCACATCTGGAATACTGTGTCCAATTCTGGGCACCACAATTCAAGAGAGATATTGACAAGCTGGAATGTGTCCAGAGGAGGGCGACTAAAATGATCAAGGGTCTGGAGAACAAGCCCTATGAGGAGCGGCTTGGGGAACTGGGCATGTTTAGCCTGAAGAAGAGAAGGCTGAGAGGAGATATGATAGCCATGTATAAATATGTGAGAGGAAGCCACAGGGAGGAGGGAGCAAGCTTGTTTTCTGCTTCCTTGGAGACTAGGACGCGGAACAATGGCTTCAAACTACAAGAGAGGAGATTCCATCTGAACACTAGGAAGAACTTCCTGACTGTGAGAGCCGTTCAGCAGTGGAACTCTCTGCCCCGGAGTGTGGTGGAGGCTCCTTCTTTGGAAGCTTTTAAGCAGAGACTGGATGGCCATTTGTCAGGGGTGATTTGAATGCAATATTCCTGCTTCTTGGCAGGGGGTTGGACTGGATGGCCCATGAGGTCTCTTCCAACTCTTTGATTCTATGATTCTATGATTCTTCGTGACCAGCCCATGCTAGAGCTCCCTCGCAGCCACCACCACCCCCAGCTCCTTCATAGTCAAGCCAGTCACTTCAAGGATGCCATCCATCCATCTTGCCCTTGGTTGGCCCCTCTTCCTTTTTCCTTCCTTTTTCCCCAGCATCATTGTCTTTCCTGTCTTCTCATGATGTGGCCAAAATACTTCATCTTGGCCTCTAATATCCTTCCCTCCAATGAGCAGTCAGGCTTTATTTCCTGAAGTATGGACTGGTTGGATCTTCTCACGGTCCAAGACACTCTCAGAACTTTCCTCCAACACTTCAAATCAAAAGCATCTATCTTCCTTCACTCAGCCTTCCTTATGGTCCAGCTCTCACATCCATAGGTGACTATGGAGAATATAAACCAGGGGTCCTCAAACTTTTTAAACAGAGGGCCAGGTCACAGTCCCTCAAATTGTTGGAGGGCCGGATTATAATTTGAAAAAAGCATGAATGAATTCCTATGCATGCTGCACATATCTTATTTGTAGTGCAAAACACACTTAAAACAATACAATAATTAAAATGAAGAACAATTTTAACAAATATAAATGTATTAGTATTTCAATGGGAAGTGTGCACCTGCTTTTGCCTGATGAGATAGGATTGTTGTTGTTGTTGTTGTGTGCTTTCAAGTAGTTTCAGACTTAGGTTGACCCTGAGCGAGGGCCGGGTAAATGACCTTGGAGGGCCGCATCCGGCCCCCGGGTCTTAGTTTGAGGACCCCTGATATAAACCCTACTTGCCCAGTTTCCAACAATCCTCACAACCTCTGAGGATGCCTGTCCCAGATGTGGCCAAAACGTCAGGAGAGAATGCTTTTGGATTTATTTATTTATTTATTTCACAGTTTTCTATACCGAGCTTCTCAACCTCATTGAGGGACTCAGCCCGGTTTCCAGCCATAAGAAACATATACACTCATTAAAATATCATATATCACAATTACAAAAACAACTTTAAAAACACTATATATAAAACTACAGTGGTCAGTCGTCCTATTAAGATGGATCTACATCAACTTCCATCCAGGGTCCTCATTCATCGAAGGCCTGACTCCACAGCCACGTCTTCACCCGTTTCCTAAATGTTAGGATGAATGGGGCGGTTCTGACCTCCAGAGGGAGATAGTTCCAAAGTCGCAGGGCCACCACCGAGAAGGCCCTGTCCCTCGTCCCCACGAGGCCGGTGGGACCGAGAGCAGGGCCTCTCCAGATGATCTTAGTAGTCTTGATGGTACGTAGGGGAGAATACATTCGGAGAGGTAAACAGGGCCGGAACATGGACATACAGCCTGGAAAATTCACAGCAATCTAGTGATTCTGGCCACGAAAGTCTTGTGTGGATTTACTGTTTTTCAACCATAGGTTGGAAGCAACCAAATCTATTCTTAATAACAAACCGGTTCTGCATAGTTGAATTCAAATACAGACTTCTAAGCCAAAGGAATTATTATTAGTGTGGCTGTAGTACATTTGTCTGTTAAAGCCTGCAGCTGTGTTAACAAACTAAGCTTCTGCACAAGTCTGCCTGCCCGGCACTTCTCTGGACACTTGACGTCGGTGCCAGTTTTATTGTGGATCAATGCCATTGATCAGATATGCTGGAGGGAGCACGCTCTGACAATATGAGAAATGACACTAAATAACAGCCGTATTGAACGGAGACAGGCAGCTGGAGGAAAGGGAAACGGGGGAGAAGGGTGAGGAGGAAGAGGCCAATGAGCAGGGCAAGGAGGAGGCAAAGGACACCCTTGTTCTCTGACAGCTACAGATACAGCCATTAATCGAAGCTGAAATATCATCTGACTTCCGATGGTCAGCTAACATGACACTCATATGTACTGGCAGTGAAGCAAGTCACATTATTAGTAGGCAGAACAAGAAATGCAGAGCTAGAAGAAAAGGGAATCTACCACAATCTTTATATATAAAATCTCAGCCTGTGTATGTTTGTGTTTGCAAAACCGGAAAAATAGCCGGTCAATTCCCTTGACATTTTGACAAAAGATTGCATACCAATATAAATATGTTTTTACGGTAAAATCAAATTATGTCACAATGTTGCATTTGAATACATGTGTGTATTCAGCGTAAAACTAGCAGTTTGGGAATAGACAAAGTCGAATCTGTGATGCCCAAAGCAAGCACTCACAGCCTAGCTTTCATTTTACCTCAGCAGTATAAGAAGTGAAAACTGAGCTCAAGCAACCAATCGCAGTGCAGCTTACTATTTACCACAGCAGTAAAAGGAATAACAACCCATCACCGAACTGTTTTCATTTTATCTCAGCAATAGAAGAAATAACAACCAAACACTGCACAGCTTTTTTTTTTACCTCAGCAGTATAAGAAAAAACTCACCAATCACAGAACAGCTGTCAATTTACCACAGGAGTACAAGAAATGTAAACTGAGCTGGGTTTGGATGCTATTGGAATACCACTCATTCCGACCGACTAATGAGTTCAATTTCCAGTACGCCTAGCGTTCGCTATGACTCTCAATAAAGCGCAGGGGAAATCTTTGCAAGTGTGTGGTTGGAAAATAGAAAACAATTGCTTTTCTGGGTTGTTGTAGGTTTTTTCGGGCTATATGGCCATGGTCTAGAGGCATTCTCTCCTGACTTTTTGCCTGCGTCTATGGCAAGCATCCTCAGAGGTAGTGAGGTCTGTTGGAACTAGGAAAAAGGGTTTATATATCTGTGGAATGACCAGGGTGGGACAAAGAACTCTTGTCTGTTGGAGCTAGGTGTGAATGTTTCAACTGACCACCTTGATTAGCATATAATGGCTTGACAGTACCTAGAGCAAACTTCTGTTGAGAGGTGATTAGGTGTCCTAGCTCCAGCAGACAAGAGTTCTTTGTCTCACCCTGGTTATTCCACAGATATATAAACCCTTTTTCCTAGTTCCAACAGACCTCACTACCTCTGAAGATGCTTGCCATAGATGCAGATGAAACGTCAGGAGAGAATGCCTCTAGACCATGGCCATATAGCCCGAAAAAACCTACAACAACCCAGCGATTCCGGCCATTAAAAGGAATAACAACCAATCACTGAAAAGTTTTCATTTTACATCAGCAGTAGAAGAAATAACAACCAAACACTGCACAGTTTTCCTTTTACCTCAGCAGTATAAGAAAAAACCCACCAATCACAGAGCAGCTGTCAATTCACCACAGCAATACAAGAAACATTAACTAAGCTGGGTTTGGATGCTATTGGAATACCACTCATTCTGACCAACTAATGACTTCAATTTCCAATACACCTAGCATTCGCTATGACTCTCAATAAAGCGCAGGGGAAATCTTTGCAAGTGTGCAGTTTGAAAATAGAAAACAATTGCTTCTATCATGGGCACTTATACGTCACATGCTTTAGAGTCAGCAAACCATCAGATCTCTATGTTTATGCAGAAAATGGACAAACCAAAAATGTAGTCAATCCACTAGCTTTGCAATAAGACATTATTTATGTTTTTTAAAACCTCTTTTTCTTTCATTTCCTTTCATTCTACACAGACACAGCAATGCAAGGCAGGATATTGAATTGAATGATGTGTTTTCTTGGTGAACCTATCTTCGCAACAATACTTTTATTTACTATCTCATTCATTTCATATCAGACTGGGCCACAGCAAAATGTGGTCGGGTTTAGCTAGCATGTTATAATAAAGAGGGAAGTGGCTTAGGTCTGAATTTACCCCAATCAGCCATAACCTTTTCCAAGATATTCCATCCCATTTGTCCCTTGATTTTCTGTTCCCAAAACAACCAGACAGTGTTTGAAGCAAGGTCAACCCCATTGGGTTGCTTTAATTCCATCCCTCTTCCCCAAGAAATGCTATCTCTTGAGTTGTTTTCTGTCCCAGAAGAGGCAGCCCTTCTTCATTCATAGACGAGATGGAATACCTTTTCCAAGACCTCAATAGCTATCTGGAGTTTTTAAGAAATCCATGCAATAACCACACTGAAAACTGTTTAATATCTACCATCCCATTATGAAGAGCATCCTTTCAATCCTACGGTCTGCTCAATAATATATGTTGGTGGTTTTGTAGAGGGCTATGATGAATCACATATTAACAACACACACTAGTGATAGACCCTCCAGTGGCGCAAGTGGTGTGGTGGAGGCTCCTTCTTTGGAAGCTTTTAAAAAGAGGTTGGATGGCCATCTGTCAGGGGTGCTTTGAATGCAATTTTCCTGCTTCTTGGCAGAATGGGGTTGGACTGGATGGCCCACAAAGTCTCTTCCCATTCTATGATTTTATGATTCTAATAGGTTAAACCTTGACTAAAAGGTTGGTGGTTCAAATCAAAGGAGTGGGTTTTTTTTCGTGTCAGAAGTGACGAGAAACTGCACATCGCTTCTTGTGTGAGAGAATTGGCCATCTGCAAGGACGTTGGCCAGGGGACGCCCGGATGTTTTTGATGTTTTACCATCCTTGTGGGAAGCTTCTCTCATGTCCCGCATGTAGAGCTGGAGCTGACAGAGGGAGCTCATTTGTGCTCTCCTCGGATTTGAACCTCCGACCTGTTGATCGTCAGTCCTGCTGGCACAAGGATTTAACCCATTGCACCACGAGGGGCTCCAGGGAGTGGGGTGAGCTCCCATCTGTCAGCTCCAGCTTTCCATTCGGGAACATGAGAAAAGCCTCCCACAGGGTGGTAAAACATCCAGGCATCCCCTTGCAGACAGCCAATTTTCTCACACCAGAAGTGACTTGCAGTTTCTCAAGATGCTCCTGACATGAAACACACACACACACACACACACACACACACACACACACACACACACTAATTGGAAATTCCCAGTGTCAAGACCTTGCGTCTAACAGCAACGAGATGCAGAGCCTTTACAGTAGTGGCACCATCGCTCTGGAACACTCTGCTACCTGAAGTCCGTGCCTTGCGGGACTTATCAGCTTTCTGCAGGTCATGTAAGACATACCTGTTTCGACAGGCTTTTAATGTTTGATATTGCTGTTTTTAAATTGTTTTAAATTGTTTTTAAACTGTGTTAGATTTTAGCCATTCTTGCAAGCCGCTCTGAGCCCCAGGGGAGTGGCAGCATATAAGTTCAAATAAATAAATAAATAAATAAATATTTGTTTCTTTACACTTCTAAAATGACCAAGGGTCTGGAGAACAAGCCCTATGAGGAGCGGCTTAAGGAGCTGGGCATGTTTAGCCTGAAGAAGAGAAGGCTGAGAGGAGATATGATAGCCATGTATAAATATGTGAGAGGAAGCTATAGGGAGGAGGGAGCACGCTTGTGTACTGCTTCCATGGAGACTAGGACGCAGAACAATGGCTTCAAGCTACAAGAGAGAAGATTCCATCTGAACATGAGGAAGAACTTCTTGACTGTGAGAGCCATTCAGCAGTGGAACTCTCTGCCCCGGAGTGTGGTGGAGGCTCCTTCTTTGGAAGCTTTTAAACAGAGGCTGGATGGCCATCTGTCAGGGGTGATTTGAATGCAATATTCCTGTTTCTTGGCAGGGGGTTGGACTGGATGGCCCATGTGGTCTCATCCAACTCTTTGATTCTATGGTTCTATGATGATGATGATGATGATGATGATTATCCCCTTGCAGCCAATTTTCTCACACCAGAAGTGACTTGCAGTTTCTCAAGATGCTCCTGACATGAAACACACATACACACACTAATTGTTTCTTTACACTCCTGTCCTGCACTACTTAAACTCCAGCGGCACCTACAAGGTTGCAAGTCTCACCCTTCTTAATACTTCCACCATCTTTACTGAGGACATTTACCTAGTGAATTGGAATAGACATTGTACTGACCTTGGAGTTTAGTCTGCCATTTATTGAACAGATAAAACAGATAGATAAATCTATACTGATTGAGGCCCATTTTCATGCCAGTGTCGTTGGAATGCAATTTCAGAAATGAGATAGTCAAAAGCAAATGCTTTTTTGATGTAGCAGCCATTATCCACTGTTGCCAATGTGATTAAAGCCACAAATTTATGAGGCGGACTTAGCTTTTGTCCCCTATCACTAAAAAAAGCCCATAAGAACCAGAATAAGCACCACTTTCCCCATCCTTAAGCTGTAGAAGGGACTAAGCATGTAAACATGGCTACCCAGAGTGACATCATGTTCTGCGGGATGGACCTTCCCACCCCTTCTCCTAATATATAAGCAGTTCACTTGAACTACTGCCCTCTTTAGCAGCAGGACTCAAAGGGAGAGAACATCAGAGCTGGATTAGTGTGCCGCCTATCTGAAAGAAGTGGCCTTCTAATACTCTGAAACTAAACCCAAGAGGCAGCTAAGCTTCACCTCCCTGTCCAGCAGCCCAGGGAACTCGCAGGCTTGGCCCGTTATTTACGGCCCTAATTACTCTCTATCGACTAGGAAGCCACAAACGGACAAAGGGCGCTCAAGAGTTCACACACAATTGAATTTCCCAGTAACAATCAGCAGCGAAAGCACACACACAGGGAAGCAGGGAAGGGGAGGGAGAAAATCAATCACAGCAAAGGAGCTGGATGCAGATAGGAATCATCTGTCGCAGCTGCCAGGCTTTCAGCATGAGGGCCCCCTGCTCATCACTTCGGCAGAAGACAAATCATCGGCACTTCCTCCCAACGTGGCAGGGAAAACCACTTGACATCATATTTGATGGCACATCAGTGGTGCAACTGCCAGGAGGGTTCACAAGCCCCAGCTGCCTTCTTCCTTACTTCTGTGCGTTGTAATGGAGCACCGAAGACCAGAAGCCCACCTTAGCTCCTCTGTGTTGACAGAATGAGTGGCCAACACCCTTGTCCACTTGCTAAGACCTACTGGGTAGACCCGGGTGATCAATAATGCAACCCAAAAGGAAGAAAACGTGTCACTTGGTGACATGCAGACATAGACAAAGAAGAAGGGGCACGCCGAGGCAGTTTTGGAAAAGTGTGCTTGTTGCCCTAGAAACCCAGCTGATGATGCTGGGACTAAATGAGGATTTCAGGGTTACAACCTTCTTTGTGATGGTAATCTCTTCCAATTGTTTGTCACCAATGGATCAGGTGTGACCATTAAAAAGAGAGGGGGGAGGACTCTATCAAAGGAAGAGGGTTGGTCTCTAGGGAGAAGTTCTGTGGGTGGCAGGGGACAGTGAAAGAAGGGAGTACAAAGCTTTTCATTTCCAGGTCACTAGTTCACCAAGGCACCCGGCCTACTGGGCATAAAAATAGACAAAGTGGGCACTGGGTCAAACTGAGAGTCTCTGCAGGCCAGGCCAGCTCTTGATACCTCCTGCCTTTACAAACAGTCCTGTCATTAGGCAGAGGGATGCAGGAAAAGAGTTCTCATTTCTGCCATGTTGTTGTTGTTCCTTCAACTTGTTTCTGACTTTTTTAATTTATCGTATTAGGAGCAAACCAAGGGTAAAGGTAAAGGTAAAGGTAAAGGTAGTCCCCTGACATTAAGTCCAGTCATGTCTGTCTCTGGGGTGTGGTGCTCATCTCCATTTCTAAGCCGAAGAGCCAGCGTTGTCCGTAGACACCTCCAAGGTCATGTGGCCGGCATGACTGCATGGAGCGCCGTTACCTTCCCGCCGGAGCGGTACCTATTGATCTACTCACATTTGCATGTTTTCCAACTGCTAGGTTGGCAGAAGCTAGGGCTGACAGCAGAAGCTCACGCCGCTCCCCGGAATCGAACCTGCAACCTTTCGATCAACAAGCTCAGCAGCTCAGTGCTTTAACCCACTGCGCCACCGGGGGCTCCTAAACCAAGGGTACAGTTGTAATATATTTAAGAAAACACCAAGTTAAAAACTTGGCATTATATTAAATGTCCTTTGACCAGTAACTGGCCACTTGGAGTGCCTCTAGTGTTGCTATAAGAAGATCCTCCACTGTGTATGTGGCAGGGCTCAGACTGCATTGTAATAGGTGGTCTGTGGTTTGCTCTTCTCCACACTCGCATGTTGTGGACTCCACTTTGTGGCCCCATTTCTTATGGTTGGTTCTGCATCTTGTGGTGCCAGAAAGTGCCTTCCAAGTTGCCCAGTCTTCTGTGTACCCAGGAGGGAGTCTCTCATTCGGTATCAGCCATGGATTGGGGTTTTAGCCTGCCACTTTTGGACTCTCACTAGCTGAGGTGTTCCTGCGAGTATCTCTGTAGATCTTAGAAAACTATTTCTTGATTTAAGGCATTGGTTTGCTGGCTGATATCCAAACAGAGGATGGGCCAGAGATGTCACTACCTTGGTCCTTTCATTATTGGCTGCTACTTCCTGGTGGGTGTCAGGGGGCCCAATACCGGCTGAACAGTGTAACTTCCTCAGTGGTGTAGGGCACAGACATTCTGTGATAATGTGGCATGGTTAATTAAGAGCGACATCCATTGCTTTAGCGTGGTGAGACGTGTTCCACATTTGGCATGCATACTCAGCAGCAGAGTAGCAACGCACAAGGTCAGATGTCTTCACTATAGCTGACTTACAGTGATTCTATCTCAGGGTTCTTGGCAAGATTCATTTAGAAGGTGTTTGCCTCCATCTTCCTCTGAAGATGAGAGAGTGTGATCTGTCCAAAGTTACCCAGTGGGTTTCCACAATTGAGCAGGACTTCAAACCTTGGTCCCTCAGAATCCCAATCCAACATTCAAACCAGTATACCATGTTGGGCCCAGCAGAAAACTTGTATGCCTAAAGTTGCTTGATTGAAAACTGTAACTATAATGGGAAATGGGAATTTCCAGAGGAGGTGCTATGAGGTGACGATATAATGTAATGCAATATAATATATTATATATATACATATATTTATAATATTATAATGTAATGCAATATAATACTAATAATAATATGATATTATAATTGTATATTTATATTACATGTAATATTACTAATAATATTACAATATAATCATATAGTACAATATAGTAATATTTAATACTGATGTTGTACTATGCCCCTTTGGGGTGAGAAGGGCGGCATATAAATGTCTTAAATAAATAAATATTGGTCTCCACACCCTCTGTAGAAGCCTAGCCCTGAACTAGATGGATCCTTGGTCAGATTCATTAAATTTCTTCCTCTGCCCTCATTTCTATGACAGGTCTTTCAGTGAAATATATGCCCACTCACCCCCAGCCTCCACAACACTACTGCTACTACAAGATAAACCCTTCCCAATAACTTCTTATGGGTTTGGTGTAACTTATCAGTCAGGTTTTCCTGCAGTGCTGAAACTCAGCTTTGGCATGGAACAGATAGCTTACCATCTTCCACCTCCAGGAGTGCTTTGGCCAAGATGCTTCCTGCCACACTAATTGCCTGGCACATGTAGTAGCCTGAATCAGAGGTCTGTGCATCTGTGATTGTCATCTCGCCACTTGGTGATACAGAAAAGCGGCCCATAGCTTGAGGCGGCTGACTGGGAAACAGCAGGATCTACAGGAAAAAAAGTTAAAAGAACAAGATATGTTAAGTCCCCACTAACTGAAAACATAGAAGAATTTTTTTTGTGCTAGAGGAATACTGCAAATCCCCCCAAAGGCAACTAGTCACTTCCATATGAGTGTGGCTTGATATGTCAGACAAAGCTTTTATGGAGCTATCCAAGGTGCTGAATCCCCCCACTCTCTATTCCCATTCAGCATTTTGGAAAGCTCCTTGAAAATTACCGTAAATTAGAGTTTTTAAAATCAACTATCTGATATGGGAACCAGCAGTCATAACTGACTCCTGACCTCAGTGGAAATCAATTTTCCACCAGAATTTTGCAGAGTAATCATTTCCCATAATGCCTTTCTTGCAGGGACACAATAGCTTTTTTATTTTTTACTAGCTGACCCCTGCCACGTGTTGCTGTGGCCAAGTCTGTGTATATGTGCTTTGTGTGTGTATATATTTGTGTTTTTGTGTATATATGTGTGTTTGCGTATACGTGTGTGTTTATGTGATGAGTTGTAATGATTTTTTTGTTTTTTTAAGTCCCTTCTGCTGTGTTTTTCAGTTTTTATGAGTGATGGTCACTCCTTGGCCCTTTTTGGCACAGTAGGTTAAACCCTTGGCACAGTAGTTTAAACCCCTGTGGCGGCAGGACTGAAGACCGACAGGTTGCAGGTTCGAATCCGGGGAGAGGCAGATGAGCTCCCTCTATCAGTTCCAGCTCCTCATGCAGGGACATGAGAGAAACCTCCCACAAGGATGATAAAACATCAAAACATCCGGGCGTCCCCTGGGCAATGTCCTTGCAGACAGCCAATTCTCTCACACCAGAAGTGACTTGCAGTTTCTTAGGTTGCTCCTGACATGACTCCTTGGCCTGATAGGTGTATTGTGTCCAAATTTGGTGTCAATTCGTCCAGTGGTTTTTGAGTTATGTTAATACCACAAATGAACATTACCTTTTTATTTATATAAATGCCCATATTCATTATGGGGAGACTATCACGGGATCTGAAGCTCTTGATGGCACAGTGAATTAAACTGCTGAGCTGCTGAACTTACTGATCAAAAGGTCGGCAGTTTGAATCCAGGGAGCGGGATGAGTTCCTGCTGTTAGGCCCAGCTTCTGCCAACCTAGCAGTTCTAAAGCATGCACAAGTGAGTAGATCAACAGGTACTGCTCCTGTGGGAAAGTAATGGCACTCCATGTAGTCATGCTGGCCAAATGACCTAGGAGGCGTCTATGGACAACACTGGCTCTTTGGCTTAGAAATGGAGATGAGCACCACCCACCAGAGTCGGACATGACTAGGCTTAATGTCAAGGGGAAACCTTTACCTTATTATTTATTTATTTATTTTGAATATTTGTACCCTGCCCCTCTCAATCCCCTGGGGGGGGGGTCCAGTCAGCAGCAATTTGATGCCTCAATATATACATAATAAAAACAAACAGTCAATAATTATAAATAGTTAAAAACATTAAAACAATACAATTAAAATCTACTAAGAATTACCACTCTGGTGGTTATTATTAGCCAAAAACTGTGGTTGGATGCTCCATCAAACTTATCTATAATCCATTTCCAAGTAATTGTCAACATTGTTATTGTCACTGTCCACTTAATTACCTGAAGGCCTGGTCCCACATCCACATTTTTAACTTTTTTTCTAAAGGTGAGGAGGGATGAAGATGACCTAACTTCCTTGGGGAGTGAGTTCCACAGGTGTGGGGCCACCACCAAGAAGGCCCTGTCCCTTGTCCCTGCCAAGCATGTTTGGGACAGAGGTGGGGCCAAGAGAAGGGCCTCCCCAGAAGATCTGGGGTGGCCTTTACCTTATCAGAGGCTCTAACTTGTCTGCCCTACCTGGAGCTAGCAAATGGAGTTAGGTCTTTGCTTTCTCTGTACAAAAGGAATTAAAATAGAGACTTTCCATTACTTTAAAGGATGAGAATGATATCGGCTACTGGGTGTATGGTACAAAGAAAATTTCGCAAACCTTCAACTATGAAAGTAACTAAATCAGCTATTGTTAAACTGCAAAAAAAAGGGATGTTATCCCTCAATGCATTCCAATCATAATGTAGCTGAATTATGCCACTGGGAAACAATGAGTGACTTCCAAGCTGTGTATCTACATATGCTGTGTGACATGAAGATCTGTGCTGTGCTGTATCTCTTTCTTCTTGTCTTTCCATCACTTACTCTCTCAGGATATGAGTAACTGACACAGTAATTGCCCAGAGCTATTTAAAGGCAACTTAGAAAACGCCAATTGTTCATTGCAAGGAAGTGGGTCTCTCTGGAGACGTACCTGCATCCCACTCACTCTAGTTGGCAGACTATGGCTTTTCAGGCTTAGAAATACTACTGATATAAAATCTCAGCTCTTGCTCTGAAGTCTGGGATACAGGATGAATTACTTACAGTAAAGAGCACTTCCTCCCATATTATTTGTTGTGTTTTAGTAGTTTTAAAACCTAAAACCAGAACGACGACAAAGAAAGAAGCTCATGAACTCGAGAAACAGGATACTGCGGCAATGTGAATACAGTCGATTCTTGTATTCATAAAACCTGATTGCATTTCTTGGTCTCAGAATTGGCTCCACAAACAGGTGAAGACTTCCTTGAGGACTGGTTGCTTAGAGGGGGCAGGCCTCACACAATGGGCTTGATATTATTTATTTATCTGATTCATTCATTTATAGCTCAGCTTTCTCCCAATAATAGGAATCAATGGATGGACAGAAGGGTCTCTGCAGATGGGCACATACAGGGAGATGTGGCCATTCAAATATTCTGGACCCAAGCTGATTTTCCACTTACTGCTTTCTTTTTAATATTTTATATTTATAAAACATTTGAATTGAATTCAATTACATTCGAAACTGTTGTGCACCATGAATTTTTAAGTTATGTCTGTTTGAACTATTCATGTCAGAAACTGCAAGTTGCTTTTGGTGTGAGAGGATTGGCCATCTGCAGAGACGTTGCCCAGGGGATGCTCGGATGTGTTACCATCCTGTGGGAGGCTTCTCTTATGTCCCTGCATGGAAAGCTGGAGCTGACAGACAGGAGCTCACCCCATCTCATGTATTCAAACTGCTGATCTTCAGTTCAGCCAGTGCAAATCCCCCCCAAGGGATGCCCGGATGTGTTACCATCCTGTAGGAGGCTTCTCTTATGTCCCTGCATGGGAAAGCTGGAGCTGACAGACAGGAGCTCACCCCATCTCATGTATTCAAACTGCTGACCTTCAGTTCAGCTGGTGCAAATCCCCCCCCCCCCCCCCAAGGGATGCCCGGATGTGTTACCATCCTGTGGGAGGCTTCTCTTAGGTCCCTGCATGGGAAGCTGGAGCTGACAGACAGGAGCTCACCACATCTCATGTATTCGAACTGCCGATCTTCCGTTCAGCAGTTCAGCCGGCACTAGGAGAAATACTGCTAATCCCCCCTAAAGGCAAGTAGTTGCTTCCATATTAGTGTGGCAGTGAATCGACTTGATATGTCAGACTAAGCTTTCATGGAGCTATCCAAGGTCCTGAATCCCTCTCTCTCTTTTCCCATTGAGTATTTTGGAAAGCTCCTTTAAAATTAAAATAAGAGTTTTTAAATCAACTTCTGCTATGGAAACCACAAGTCACCACTGGCTCCTGACATCAGTAGAAATCAATTTCCCAGCAGCATTTTGCAGAGTAATAATTTCCCACAATGCCTCTCTTGCATGGACACAATAGCTCCTTTAACTCATTGCGCCACTGCAGCTCCATCATTTGAACTATTGTAAACCACTTACAATAGTCCCTGGTGGCACAGTGGGTTAAAGTGCTGAACTTGTTGACAAAAAGGTTGCAGGTTTGAATCCGGGGAGTGGGGAGAGCTTCCACTGTCAGCCCCAACTTCTGCCAACCTAGCAATTTGAAAACATGCAAAATGTAAGTAGATCAATAGGTACCGCTCCGGCGGGAAGGTAACAGCACTCCATGCAGTCATACCGGCCACATGACCTTGCAGGTGTCTACGGACAACACCGGCCCTTTGGCTTAGAAATGGAGATGAGCACCACACCCCAGAATCGGACATGACTGGACTTCATGTCAGGGGAAAACCTTACCTAAGCCACTTTGAGTCTCCATTTGGAATATAAACAGGATATAAATACAGCAAGAACATACACAAACTTACATGTATACAGTAGCCAAAATTATCATCCTATACTTACTTGACTCCCTTCCTTTTGCCAAAACACAGCAGGTGGTGGGTTTCCTTTAGTCTCACATTGAAACGTCACTGTTCGGCCTTGGGTTACAATTTGATCCCGAGGACGGGTCACTAATTGAGGTGGAACTGAGAGAAAAGATGAGATGGAAGAAAGAGAAAGACAGATTAACCATGATGATCATAAAGCATCCCCACTCTTGGTTTAGATTCTACTTTGATTTCCCAGATTTTGTGGAAGAGGTCCTTTTCTGTTATCACTGTCTATTTCACTGTCTATTTCTCTGTATACAGTACTCCCCTTGTTCCTGTGCTCAAATTATTCAACAGTCACATTCAGGGATTGATTCTCTTTTAACTTTGCTCAAAAAGCAGGGGAATTCCAGGCAAGAATAAATCAGGGCTAGCCAACACCTCCCAAAAAGGATTCCCCCAGGCAGTAACAAGCCAGGCCTTGAAACTGCAAGGTCATTAAATGCTAATCAAGGTGGCAAATCACAACATTTACATGTGTCTCAAACAGACAAGAGTTCTTTCTCCCACTATGAACTTTCCACAGATATATAAACCTAACTTGCCTAGTTTTTAAGAGACCTCACAACCTCTGAGGATGCCTGCCATGGATGTGGGTGAAACATCAGGAGAGAATGCTTCTGGAACATGGTCATATAGCCTTGAAAATTCACAGCAACCCTGCCATATACTAGCAAGTGGAAAATTTCAACAGAAAGGAGGAAACCATGAAAATGAACAAACTCAGGCTACCAATATTTTTAAAAAACTCTAAAATCAGGACAATAAATAAAGAACACTCAGAAAACAAGGGAATTCCAGACAGGAAACAATCAATGCCAAGTAACATATCCCAACAAAGAATTCCCCAGTAAGGAAGCAGCCAGGCTTTGAAGCTGAAAGGCTATTCAATGTGAATCAAGATCATCAATTACAACATTCATATTTGCCTCAAACAGACAGAGTTCTTTATTTCACCTTAGACATTCCACAGATCACTTGCCTAGTTTCCAACAGCCCCCTCAACCTCTGAGAATGCCTGTCATAGATGCAGGCAGAACGTCAGGAGAGAATGCTTCTGGAACATGGCCATACAGCCTAAAAAACTCACAGCAACCCAGTGATTCTGACTATGAAAGCTTTCAACAACACTGAGCTAAGAGTCTAAATTTGTGCCTGGTTATATCCTATGGTATTGATGAAGTACTTCCTCATTCTTTGTATGCTTGCTGGAAGTTTTTATGGCATCATAAATTAGCCTCCCTACATAAGCGGTACCTAAATTTCCTACTTGACAGATGGAACTGTCTTTCGGGCTGCTAAGGTTGACAGCAAGCTACACAAAGTGGTCGGAAGTTCACTCCGACGCAGGCTGGCTTCGAACTCATGACCTTTTGGTCAATAGTGATCTTAATGCAGCTGACTCCCAGCCAGCTGCACCACAACCTGAAAAACCCATAGCAACCTAGTGATTCTGGCCATGAAAGCCTTCGAAAACATTAAGCTAAGGGTATAAATTTGTACCTGGCTATATCCTATGGTACTGTATATTAACAATGCCTAGTTTTACTTCATGCATCCCCATTGGTGCAATCCAGAAGGTTTTAGAAACAGTACTAGCCAGAAGACTTTGCAAAGGAAATGATAAAAAGAGGATGATTCAAAACTTGAATAAAGAAAGAGAAGACGCAGCATTAAAAAGGACTGCTAGCATACAAATGTCCAAAATGAGGCAGAGGCAGACAAGAAAGGAACAAGTTCCCAAAATCGGTCACCTGACCAAAAATAATGTCTTGGATTTAAATTTCTCCCTGAACACTTCTGGCTGGTTTAGATTTCCTCCCTCTGCACTCAATGCAAGATAAATGGCATTGGGGGATGGTTTATAAAAAATGGAAATCGTCTGCCTTATCTCCTCTTCTTTGCTCTTCAAGCTACCTAAAGCAGCGAAAGAGACAATAGGCAGAGCTGTAAAGAATTTATGGGTCACTGGGCTGCTCTAAAAAGGAGCTTCAGGTATGCCATTGTCATGCTGATCACCGCAAGCTTCACTTTAATGAAGTTGGAAATTGCCAGGTTACCCGCATGTCAAACCAGGAGGGGTGAGTGTGCCTGCTTTTTAGCTCTCCTACCCGTCCCCCAAGTTGTCTTTCCATGCTGAAAGAAAAGAAAAGCCTGCTGATGTTTAACATTTATTGATTGGCACAACAGTGGGGCAGAGGAGGGAGAGATCGACATGGCTAGGATTTGAAATTGGAAGCTGCCCAGGCCCAAGGTGGTTTCTCCTTCCAGTGCTCAGGCTGGCTGAAAGTCAAACTGTTGAACTGCAGAGAATGGAAGGTAGAAAGGTTTATGAGACTGCTATCTGCTGCCAGATGCCAGGAACAGAGAGTGATTACGCCTGACAGTATTTACCAAGAAACTGCCAAATTGGGATGGACAAAGGTTTGGCTACTGGAAACAAATTGAAACTGAATCCAGACAAGACAGAGGCACTCCTGGTCAGTCGAAAGGCCGAACAGGGCATAGGGTTACAGCCTGTGTTAGACGGAGTTACACTCCCCCTGAAGACGCAGGTTCGCAGCTTGGGTGTGATCCTGGATTCATCGCTGAGCCTGGAACCCCAGGTTTCGGCGGTGACCAGGGGAGCATTTGCACAACTAAACCTTGTGCGCCAGCTGCGCCCATACCTTGGGATGTCTGACTTGGCCACGGTAGTGCACACTCCGGTTACATCCTGCATAGATTACTGCAACACGCTCTACGTGGGGTTGCCTTTGAAGACGGCCCAGAAGCTTCAAATGGTCCAGCATGTGGCAGCCAGGTTGCTAACAGGAGCGGCGCTCAGGGAGCACACAACTCCTCTGCTGCATCAGCTCCACTGGCTGCCAGTTTGCTACCGGACTCAATTCAAAGTGCTGGATTTAGCCTATAAAGCCCTAAACGGTTCCAGCCCAGCCTACCTATCCGAATGCATCTCTTCCTACGAACCCTCCAGGAAGTTAAGATCATCTGAGGAGGCCCTGCTCTCGATCCCGTCTGCTTCGCAAGCACGCTTGGCAGGGACGAGGGACAGGGCCTTCTCTGTGGTGGCCCCTCGGCTGTGGAACTCCCTGCCTAGGGATATTAGATCAGCCCCCTCCCTCCTGACTTTTTGGAAGAGAGTAAAAACCTGGCTCTTCGAGCAAGCATTCGGAACCCCGGAATAGTCAAGCTTGAGATGGAGAATGACCCAGGAACGGTCAAGATGATGAAACGGATGAGGATTGGAATGAGATGATATAGCTCTTTTTAAATTGTTATTGTCTTTTTTGTCTAAATGCACTTAATTGTTTTGCTGTTGTATTGTATTGATGGCATCGAATTGTGCCGATATGTAGACCGCCCTGAGTCGCCTGCGGGCTGATATGGGCGGGATATAAGTGATGTAAATAAATAAATAAATAAATAAAGGCAATATCTGTGTCCACATCCTCCTGCTTTATGCTGAGATCACCTAAGGCTCCATGTTTGAGAGTGCTGCCATTGTTGCCTTGTTGCTTTTCTTTATAGCCCACTGTTCTCTCAACAAGAGACCCAAAGTAGCTTGCAATGCAAGTTTTTTAAAAACTGCAAAAACCATATGTGGTGCAAAGCCAATTTGGACCCTGTTTTGCAAAAAAGCTACAACATAATTAAAAAAAATAAGTTTAGCAATACATCCAATTCAAAGCCTTAATTTAAAATTAAAAAGTGAGGTGGAACAAGTAGATAATCAGAAATGGGCTGGAATTCGAAACTAATAGCAGTTGTTGTTGTTCATTCGTTCAGTCGTCTCCGACTCTTCGTGACCTCATGGACCAGCCCATGCCAGAGCTCCCTGTTGGCCGTCACCACTCCCAGCTCCTTCAAGGTCAGTCCAGTCACTTCAAGGATGCCATCCATCCATCTTGCCCTTGGTCGGCCCCTCTTCCTTTTACCTTCTACTTTCCCCAGCATAATTGTCTTCTCTAGGCTTTGCTGTCTCCTCATGATGTGGCCAAAGTACTTCATCTTTGCCTCTAGTATTCTTCCCTCCAATGAGCAGTCGGGCTTTATTTCCTGGGGGATGGACTGGTTGGATCTTCTCGCAGTCCAAGGCACTCTCAGAACTTTCCTCCAACACCACAGTTCAAAAGCATCTCTCTTCCTTCGCTCAGCCTTCCCTAAGGTCCAGCTCTCACATCCGTAGGTTACTACAGGGAATCCCATGGCTTTGACTAGGCGGATCTTTGTTGCCAGTGTGATGTCTCTACTCTTTACTATTTTATCGAGATAGCAGTACATGTGAAAAAGATCTTGAAGTCCTTGTGGACAACAAGTTAAACATGAGCCAACAATGTCATGCAGCAGCTAAAAAAGCCAATGAGATTTTGGCCTGCATCAATAGTAGTATATTGTCTAGATCAGGGGTCCTCAAACTAAGGCCCAGGAGGCGAATACGGCCCTACAAGGTCATTTACCCGGCCCTCGCTCAGGGTCAACCTAAGTCTGAAATGACTTGAAAGCACACAACAACAACAACAGCAGCAGCAGCAACAATCCTATCTCATCAGCCAAAAGCAGGCAAACACTTCCCATTGAAAAACTAATAAGTTTATATTTGTTAAAATTGTTCTTCATTTTAATTATTGTGTTGTTTTAAAGTGTTTTTTTTTTTGCAGTGTTCATAGGAATTCATTCATGCTTTTTTCTAATTATAATCTGGCCCTCCAACAGTTTGAGGAACTGTGACCTGGCCCTCTGCTACCCCTCTATTCTGCCTTGGTCAGACCATACCTGGAATCACACTATGTCCAATTCTGAGCACCGCAACTGAAGGGAGATGGTAACAAGCTGGAACATGTCCAGAGGACGGCAACTAAAATGACCAAAGGTCTGGAGAATAAGCCCTATGAGGAGCGGCTTAAAGAGCTGGGCATTTTTAGCCTGCAGAAGAGAAGGCTGAGAGAAGATATGATGAGGGCCATGTATCAAGATGTGAGGGGAAGTCATAGGGAGGAGGGAGCAGGCTTGTTTTCTGCTGCCCTGGAGACTAGGATGTAGAACAATGGCTTCAAACGACAGGAAAGGAGATTCCACCTGAACATGAGAAAGAACTTCCTGACTGTGAGAGTTGTTCAGCAGTGGAACTCTCTTCATGAGGTGGAGGCTCCTTCTTTGGAGGCTTTTAAACAGAGGTTGGATGGCCATCTGTCAGGGGTGCTTTGAATGTGATTTTTCTGTTTTTTGGCAGGGGGTTGGATTGGCTGGCCCATGAAGTCTCTTCCAACTCTATGATTATATGGTTCTATGATTCTATCACACTTACAGATGTGCAAAGTGGACATATGGCACTAATAACCTGATTGTACCAAGCACCAGGGTTTTCTTTTTTTGTGACAGGAGCAAATTGAGAAACTGCAAGTCACTTCTGGTGTGTGAGAATTGGCCGTCTGTAAGGACGTTGCCCAGGGGATGCCTGGATGTTTTTGATGTTTTACCATCCTTGTGGGAGGCTTCTCTCATATCCCCGCATGGGGAGCTAGAGCTGACAGAGGGAGCTCACCCGCACTCTCTCTGTATTCACACCTCCGACCTGTTAAGTCTTCAGTCCTGCTGGCACAAGGTTTAACCCACTGCACCACCGGGGGAAAGGAAGGGGCCTGAGGCTGTTAGGAATGGTGGGAGTTGGAGTCCAAAATACCTGGACGACTGAAGTTTGCCCATGCCTGAACTAGCCTTTCTAAGGATTCCAGTTAGAGTTACAGAAAGCTTGAGGACTTCTTCAAGGGAAAAATATAAACAATGAAGGCTCCCCACAGTTCTTTGCATTACAGAAAAATTAATCGCTGGGGGAAAAGTCCCCATATTGTCCCAGAACTCACACATTTCTGTAATACTATCCATGAAAGTAACATTTTAGTGTCTCGTGAGTTGTTATTGGCATCTTGGGATGCTCAGGTGCTTAGGGTATTTCCTTCCTTGATTTTATCTTCCCGATATGTGTGGCATGAGCCCCATGGGATACCAAATCCACCCCCTCCTTCCACAGATTTCAAATTATCAAAGCTTGAGGCCTGGGTCATTTTGGCAAGTGGGTGTTTGAGTTTGTAACTTGAGGCTTTGGGTCATGTTGCACTCCCTACAGCGTTAAGGAGCAATTGCTTTTTCGGACGGCCATAAATTCTCAAGAAGAGAGGCAATTTAAATAAAACAGCAACCTGACAGCCTTTCCTTGGGGTCCAGAAAAGGCCAGCTCTCTTTTGCCAGAGGTCAGGCTTTGTCCCCTGTGGCTAGTGCCATGGTTAAGTGATTGGTGAAGGTGGGGAAGTTGTATGTGCATATGTGGTTGTGAAGCATGGAAAGCCAGCAGCAATAAGATGAGCCATTGCATAGTCACTGCAATGGGAGATCAGCTGCCTTAGGCCAATTCTGCATAGAGTATGAGCGCAGGAATTGAGAGATCCATGCCTACGTGTGTCTGGATCAGCGTTTCTCAACTGGGGATTGGGACCCCTGGGGGGTGTCATGAGGGGGTATCAAATGGGTCACCAGAGTCCAACAGATAATACAGTATTTTACAGTATCATGGGAGTTCTGTGTGGAAAGTTTGGCCCAATTCTATCATTGGTGGGGTTCAGAATGCTCTTTGATTGTAGGTGAACTATAAATCCCAGCAACTACAACTCCCAAATGTCAAGATCTATTTTTCCCAAACTCCACCAGTGTTCACTTTGGGCATATTGAGTACTCATGCCAAGTTTGGTCCAGATGCATCATTTTTTTGAGTCCACAGTGCTCCCTGGATGTAGGTGAACTACAACTCCAAAACTCAAGATCAATGCTCACCAAACCCTTCCAGTATTTTCTGTCGGTCATGTAATTTCTGTGTGCCAGATTTGGCCCAATTCTATTGTTGGCGGGGTTCAGAATGCTCTTTGATTGAAGGTAAACTACAAATCCCAACAACTACAATTCCCAAATGTCAAGGTCTATTTTCCCCAAATTCCACCAGTGTTCACATTTGGTCATATTGAGTATCTGTTCCAAGTTTGGTCCAGATCCATCTTTCTTTGACTCCACAGTGCGTTTTGGATGTAGTTGAACTACAACTCCAAAACTCAAGATCAATGCCCACCAAACCCTTCCAGTATTTTCTGTTGGTCATGGGATTTCTGTGTGCCAAATTTGGCCCAACTCTATTGTTGGTGGGGTTCAGAATGCTTTTTGATTGAAGGTAAACTACAAATCCCAAATGTCAAGGTCTATTTCAAATTCCACCAGTGTTCACTTTGGGCATATTGAGTACTCGTGCCAAGTTTGGTCCAGATGCATCATTTTTTGAGTCCACAGTGCTCCCTGGATGTAGGTGAACTACAACTCCAAAACTCAAAGTCAATGCCCACCAACCCTTCCAGTATTTTCATGCCAAGTTTGGTCCAGATGCATCATTCTTTGACTCCACAGTGCTTTTTGGATGTAGTTGAACTACAACTCCAGAACTCAAGATCGATGCTCACCAAACCCTTCCAGTATTTTCTGTCAGTCATGTAATCTCTGTGTGCCAAATTTGGCCCAATTCTATCGTTGGTGAGGTTCTGAGTGCTCTTTGATTGTAGGTGAACTATAAATACCAGCAACTGCAACTGCAACTCACAAATATCAAGGTCTATTTTCCCCAAACTCCACCAGTGTTCATATTTGGGCATATCAGGTATTTGTGCCAACTTGGTCCAGTGAATGAAAATACATTTTGCATATCAGATATTTACATTACAATTCATAACAGTAGCAAAATCGCAGTTATGATAGCAATGAAAACAATTTTGTGGTTGGGAGTAACCACAACATGGGGAACTGTATTAAGGGGTCGTGGTATTAGGAAGGTTGAGGAACACTGGTCTGGATGCAGACAGAGTGACCTCTGATCTTTCCGAGCAACAGCTTGTTGTCTTGGTCCTTCCACCTGCTTCATAATCAAATCAAGATGGAAATGGGCAGGAAGGAAGGCAGTAATTTTTGCCTCTTTGGCTAATGATTGCCGGGAAAGCCCCCTTCCCAAGTTTTCCTTTCTTTCTCTCTGTGACGCACACACACCAGGCATCACTTCAAAGCCTGGCGTCTGGATGATGGAAGGGATATTGTGATTCAGGAAATTCATGACTGCCGCCCTCCACCACAGCCTCACCCCGGTTTTGCCTTTCCCACTTCAAAGGGACATAAAGATAAAATGAGGGCAAGAATGACCTTGGGCGCCCGAGGAAATGTTCATGCTGCCCACAAATCCAGCCTGCAGATAAGAGATGATGGTAGAAACAGCCACTGCAAGATCTCCCCATCTTCCCCGGGGCAGGAAATTGAACTGCTGTTGCTAGTGGCTCACAAAAGAATGAAAGACCAGGAGAAAGTAGCATTTCCTATCATCTCCCCATGTACCTCTGGGGCTATTATCTTCCCTGCTACAAGAAAAGAGATGGCTTTGTCCTGGGGTGATTTATTAGCCAAAAACAAAGGCAGGCAAAACATCACACAAAAAAGGAAACCAGATCTGCCAAGAGCACTGCGCTCCTGAGAAAAAAGAGGACACCGTTTTCAGGCTGTTGGGGAGATGAAAAACAGACAAATGTATGGGAGGGATGTAGACCTCCCTTCCCAATATTTTGACAGTGGGATACAGGAACTCAACTACTTCATCACACTAGTGTTTCTCAACCTTCCTAATGCCGCAACCCCTTCATACAGTTCCTCATGTCATGGTTTCATTTATTTGTCGTGTCAGGGCAACCAGTCAATTGTATTACATTTCTGACAGAACAAAACAAACAAACAAACAGAGAGACAAAACACAAAATTTGCAAGTTTGGTAGTTGATTAAATGTCCTTTGACCAGTATCTGGCCACTTGGAGTGCTTCTGGTGTTGCTGCAAGAAGGTCCTCCATTGTGCATGTGGCGGGGCTCAGGTTCCATTGCAGCAGGTGGTCGTTGGTTTGCTCTTCTCCACACTCCCATGTCGTGGATTCCACTTTGTGGTCCCATTTCTTGAGGTTGGCTCTGCATCTCGTGGTGCCAGAGTGCAGTCTGTTCAGTGCCTTCTAAGTTGCCCAGTCTTCTGTGTGCCCAAGGGGGAGTCTCTCATTTGGTATCAGCCATTGGTTGAGGTTCTGTGTTCGAGCCTGCCACTTTTGGACTCTCACTTGCTGAGGTGTTCCAGTGAGTGTCTCTGTAGATCTAAGAAAACTATTTCTTGATGTAAGTCGCTGACGTGCTGGCTGATACCCAAACAAGGGATGAGCTGGAGATGTTTCTGCCTTGGTCCTTTCACTATTGGCTGCAACTTCCCGGCAGTGTAATTTCTCCAGTGGTGTAGGGCGCCGACACCCTGTGATAATGCGGCATGTCTCATTAAGAGCCACATCTACTGTTTTAGTGTGGTGAGATGTGTTCCACACCGGGCATGCGTACTCAGCAGCAGAGTAGCATAGCGCAAGGGCAGATGTCTTCACTGTATCTGGTTGTGATCCCCAGGTTGTGCCAGTCAGCTTTCGTATGATATTGTTTCTAGAACCCACTTTTTGTTTGATGTTTAGGCAGTGCTGTAGGTCAGAGAATGGTCCAGAGTGACTCCCAGGTATGTGGGTGTGCTGCAATGCTCCAGTGGGATTCCTTCCCAGGTAATCCTCAGAGCTCGGGATGCTTGTCTGTTCTTAAGGTGAAAGGTACATGTCTGTGTTTTAGATGGATTAGGGATCAGTTGGTTTTCCCTGTAATAGGCAGTTAGAGCACCTAGAGCTTTGGAGAGCTTCTGTTCTACCATCTCAAAGCTCCCTGCTTGAGCGGTAATGGCACGATCATCAGCATAGATGAAATTCTCTGTCCCTTCTGGCAGTGGCTGGTCATTTGTGTAGATGTTGAACATGGATGGAGCGAGCACGCTCCCCTGAGTTCTTCTGTTTCCACCATCTGCTTCTCTGGCCCTTTTGACAGTGGGATACAGTAACTCAACTACTTCATCACACTAGAGCAGTGTTTCTCAACCTTCCGAATGCCGTGATCCCTTGATACAGTTCCTCATGTCGTGGTGACCCCCAAGCATCAAATTATTTTTGTTGCTACATCATAACTGTAACTTTGCTAGTATTATGAATCCTAATGTAAATATCCAATATGCAGGATGTATTTTCATTCACATTTGGCACAAATACTCAATATGCCCAAATTTGAATACTGGTGGGGTTGGGAGAGATTGATTTTGTCATTTGGGAGTTGTAGTTGCTGGGATTTATAGTTCACCTACAATCCAACAACAACAACTTTTTATTTATTAGCCAGTTGGCCTTATCAAAAACAGGCAGTGCAAACACAACATACAGCATACGTCCGGTCCTCTTAAAATAGATTACAAATATATAGGAATTTATCAATTTATCACCTACAATCAAAGAGTATTCTGAACTCCACCGATGATGGAATTGAACCAAACTTGGTACACAGGACTCCCATGACCAACAGAAAACACTAGAAGAGTTTGGTGGGCATTGAGCTTGAGTTTGGGAGTTGTAGTTCACCTGCACCCAGAAAGCACTGGATCTGGACCAAATTTGGCATGAATACTCAATATGCTGAAATGTGAACACTGATGGAGTTTGGGGGAAATAGACCTTGATATTTGGGAATTGTCCTTGCTGGGATTTATAGTTCACCTACAATCAAAGAGCATTCTGAACTCCACCAATGATGGAATTGAACCAACCTTGGCATACCAAACTCCCACAGACCAATAGAAAACTTAGAAGAGTTTGGTGGGCACTGACCTTGAGTTTGGGAGTTGTAGTTCACCTGCACCCAGAATGCACTGTGGAGTGAAACAATGATGGATCTGGATCAAACTTGGCATGAATAGAGGCTCCTTCTTTGGAAGCTTTTAAGCAGAGGCTGGATGGCCATCTGTCAGGGGTGCTTTGAATGCAATTTTCCTGCTTCTTGGCATGGGGTTGGACTGGATGGCCAATGAGGTCTCTTCCAACTCTATGTTATATTAATTGTATAGTTTTATTTGCTTGTTGCTTTGTTGTTTTTACTGATATGTTGTTGGGCTTGGCCTCATGTAAGCTGCTCCGAGTCCCTTAGGGGAGATGGTGGCGGGGTACAAATAAAGTTTATTATTATTATTATTATTATTATTATTATTATTATTATTTGTAAACTGGTATTTTAACCATGCAATATTGTGTAATACTTGTGTTCCCTCACTAGGTGACAGTATAGAGTAAACCAACTAGAGCCAAACAAAGAACTAGACTTCAGGGATCTGCCCATTCATGACCTCCACATATTCCATCTTCTCTCATCATTATTCATGACAGGGCGGAACATGCCGTTCCAAGTGATTCCAGAAATCACTCAATGAAAAACCAGAAATGCAAAGATTTGGGGTTGGCTTCAAACTGTTAAGAGACATACTCACCAATGTAAGTTTCAAAGAGCAATGTACTGGTAAGACAATTATGTCATCAAGAAGATATTACTATATAAACTCAGTATCAGGTACCAAATAGCCATTCAAAGAGCCAAGACAGAATTATAAACATAGTAAGAGACAAGACCAAGGGCCATTAATACAAATATTGGCAAGTTTTACAAACATAAAAATGGCGAAATGCAGTCCAGTTCTTAATGCAGCAGGATTCTGAAATTATATATTAAAAAAATCCCAAAAGGCTAAGAATGCAATTCTATACTATATTATACACACTTACCTGGAAATAGGTTTTACTGAAGATAATAGGACTAACTTCTGAAAAACTATACAGGGAACTGAACTGTAATTTAAGTCACTTCCAGTACTGGATTTGCTACTTAATTGTGCTTTACTGAAAGAGAGTCGGAAAAAAAAATTGATTTTTCTAATTCGATTTAATTGGTAATCGATTTGATCTAGACACAGCCTTCTGTAAAGTAAAAAACCCCAAAATCACATGCACAAAGCTGACCCTCATCCTTCCCAGCATGCAGCAGAGGTATGAGATGAAATGAATACTTACGGAATGGGCCAACTGGAACAAAGAGAACATATGAAAAAAACAAAAAGCACGAGATGAATTGGATCAAATTAAGCTGGCATGAATGTTTAAAGTGTCAATAAGAAAAAGATGTCCAGAATGAGGAGAGGAGGGGACCAGAGCCAAACCTGGATGGATCTTAAAGTGATATTTGCCAAACCATGTGAAGTATCAATAAACTGGATGGCATTCAGAGATTTCCTTCCCTATGGAGACCTGCAAAAACTGGAAATTCCTTTCTAATGCTGTGAAACCTTCCTATCGGAGCTAGAGATTAAACTATGTATAAATATGTGAGAGGAAGCCACAGGGAGGAGGGAGCAAGCTTGTTTTCTGCTTCCCTGGAGACAATGGCTTCAAACTACAAGAGGAGGTTCCATCTGAACACGAGGAAGAACTTCCTGGCTGCGAGAGCCGTTCAGCAGTGGAACTCACTGCCCCGGAATGTGGTGGAGGCTCCTTCTTTGGAAGCTTTTAAACAGAGGCTGGATGGCCATCTGTCAGGGGTGATTTGAATGCAATATTCCTGCTTCTTGGCAAGGGGTTGGACTGGATGGCCCATGAGGTCTCTTCTAACTCTTTGATTCTATGATTCTATGATTCTAGTATAGATGAAAGAGATGACTGTTTAGTTCCAATTTGATTATTTTGCTGTTGACCAGGCATTAAAAAAACAAACAGAATGCTTTTGGTGGTCCATTTAGATCAGTCATGGACAAACTTTTTTACTTTGGGGTCACATTATGGGCCCAGCCAGAAGGGCCAGGCCAGGAGGAAGGATGGCAGGGCACACAATGGGCATGGCAGTCCTGGGAGGGGAAAGGCTCAGGAGAGAGGAGGGTCAGGAGGGGGTAGAGCTGAGCCCAGGTCATCCTCAGGTTGTCCTCCCAGCATACGGACAGGACTGCTTACACCATTCTTATGCTGGGAGGAAAGCAAGACATGTAGTGACTGTCCCAACCCTCCTCCCCATCCTCCTCCTCTGATCCTTGGGCTGTCCTCTTGGCATTATATTGGGGGGAGGAAGAGACAGGTGGTAGCTGAGAGTGTTCCAGAGGGCTCTCCGTCACCTTGTGCCTTCCTTGAGCCATCCTTGAACTGTCCGCTTGGTATAAGGACGAGGCCCGTTGCACCATCTTTATGCCGGGAGGAGTGGCTGAGAGTGATCCAGAGGGTGGGTCACCGTGTCCTTATGCCAAGAGCATTTTTCCAAATGAAGCAGAGAGTGTTTGAGGACTGGGACATCTGTAGGGATACCAAAGTGCTTGTTTATAATGCTATTGCCCTCCCAACCCTGCTATATGCCTGCGAAATGTGGACTATCTACAGACATCACATGCAACTCCTAGAACAATTCCATCAGCATTGCCTCCAAAAAATCCTGCAAATCTCTTGGGAAGACAAGCTGACAAATGTCAGCGTGCTGGAAGAAGCAAAGACCACCAGCATTGAAGCGATGGTCCTCCGACATCAACTCCGCTGCACCGGACACGTTGTCCGGATGCCCGACCACCATGTCCCAAAGCAGTTGTTCTACTCCAAACTCAAGAACGGAAAATGGAATGTTGGTGGAAAAGAGATTTAAAGATGGGCTCAAAGCCAACCTTAAAAACTCTGGCATGGACACTGAGATCTGGGAAGCCCTGGCTCTTGAGTGCTCCAGTTGGAGGTCAGCTATGACCAGCAGTGCTGTAGAATTTGAAGAGGCACGAATGGAGGGCGAAAGAGAGAAATGTGCCAAGAGGAAGGTGCATAAAGTCAACCCCGACCGGGACTTCCTTCCACCTGGAAAGCAATGCCCTCACTGTGAGAGAACATGCAGATCAAGAACAGGGCTCCACAGTCACCTAGAGACCCCCTGTCAGTACACCGATCTTGGAAGACAGTCCTACTTGGACAATGATGGATTGCCTAAGTAAGTAAGTATGCCAAGAGGAGAGGGAAAATTAGGAGGGGCTGGGTTAAGTGCCCCAGGGGGCCGCATCTCACCCGCAGGCCTTAGTTTGCTCATGCCTGGTTTAGATCCTTTGGCAGAGTTTAAAGAGAAATGAAAAACCGTATTTATTAGTCATATCAAAATTTATAGTTTGGGCTCCAAAATCTCCCCTTGGTTTATACACGGGGTAGACTTAGACATGAGCATATACAGTAAGTCCAAACCTACTGTCATCATACCTAAGGGTGCATTGCAAGTGACTTTTCTAGTTTTGCCCTTTAATATCACTGGATGTCTACTGTCTAAATCAGGCATGGGTAAACTTCGGCCCTCCAGGTGTTTTGGATTTCAACTCCCACAATTCCTGACAACCTCGGAACCTTTCCTTTCCCCCCTCAGTGGCTGAGGGGGAAAAGGAAGGGGTCTGAGGCGGTCAGGAATGATGGGAGTTGAAGTCCAAAACACCTGGAGGGCTGAAGTTTGCCCATGCCTAATCTAAATGGACCACCAAAGGAATGACTGCTTTCTGTGATGTATCATGTTCTGCAGTTGATGATGGTTGGTGGTGGCAGGCCTAGCAGTTGGTGATGGAAAGGTTAATGTAGGTCTTAGTTCTAAAGGGCTGAGTAATGTCTAAGTAAGAGTTCATGGGTGAAAGCAATTAAGAGTGGAGGTATGCAAGAGATGGGTTGCAGCTGAGTGTTTCTGGATATAATGAGCTAGCCTTGGGACTGATCTTTGGGAGAAAAGTATTTGTTTTATTTTGGTGGTAGATGCTGCTGGTTTTCCCCCAGGTTTGTGGATTTTCGGTGTCCTGACCTGTCTCCTGAACCTTTGGAACCCTGGAATCTTGAATCTTTGGACTGGCTTTTGACTACAGTATAGACTCTTTGCTCACTGAACTCTCAGCATTTGACCACTGGACTGGACCTTTTGACTACAGTGTTATCTTGAACCTGCAACTGTGTTTGCTGACAGTTATGTTTTATATTCTGTGGCCGAGTGCTATCTTTATGTTTGATGTTTTGGACTATTAAAACAGCCAGGAAGTAAGTGCTGTTTTAATTAAACCATTTGATACAAACTGGGTGGTTGTTTGGTTCATCTCTACCTGAATAAGGCAGAGCCCTGGCATCGTGACACTTTCTCTACCTCCTATGAACTGCACAAAGAGAGGGGAAGATAGTTGGCAGCACGATTCCTGATCCTCATTGGGTTGTTGTAGGTTTTTTTGGGCTATATGGCCATGTTCTAGAGGCATTCTCTCCCGACATTTCGCCTGCATCTATGGCAAGCATCCTCAGAGGTAGTGAGGCCTGTTGGAACTAGGAAAAAGGGTTTATATATATGTGGAATGACTAGGATGGGACAAAAGACTACTTCAACCAGAGAAGTCAGCCATAGCAGAGCACTGATGAACCAACCTGGACACAGCATATTATTTGAGAACACAGAAATGCTGGGCCACTCTAACAACCACCATGTCAGACTACACAGAGAAGCCATTGAAATCCACAAGCATGTGGACAATTTCAACAGAAAGGAGAAAACAATGAAAATGAACAAAATCTGGCTACCAGTATTAAAAAACTCTAAAATTACAGCAGCAAAACAACAGAGAGGAAACAAACAAGGACATCTAATCACCTAGAATCATAGAATCAAAGAGTGGGAAGAGACCTCATGGGCCATCCAGTCCAACCCCATTCTGCCAAGAAGCAGGCATATTGCATTCAAATCACCCCTGACAGATGGCCATCCAGCCCCTGTTTAAAAGCTTCCAAAGAAGGAGCCTCCACCACACTCCGGGGCAGGGAGTTCCACTGCTGAACAGCTCTCACAGTCAGGAAGTTCTTCCTCATGTTCAGATGGAATCTCCTCTCTTGTAGTTTGAAGCCATTGTTCCATTGCGTCCTAGTCTCCAAGGAAGCAGAAAACAAGGTTGCTCCCTCCTCCCTGTGGCTTCCTCTCACATATTTATACATGGCTATCATATCTCCTCTCGGCCTTCTCTTCTTCAGGCTAAACATGCCCAGCTCCTTAAGCCACTCCTCATAGGGCTTGTTCTCCAGACCCTTGATCATTTTAGTCGCCCTCCTCTCAACAAAAGATTGCCCCAGGCACTGCCATGCCATCAAATGCTAATCAAGGTGGTCAGTTGAAACATTCACACCTAGCTCCAACAGACAAGAGTCCTTTGCCCCTCCCTGGTCATTCCACAGATATATATAAACCCTTTTTCCTAGTTCCAACAGGCCTCACAACCTCTGAGGATCCTTGCCATAGATTTATTTATTTATATTTATTTCACAGTTTTCTATACCGAGCTTCTCAACCTCATTGAGGGACTCAGCCCGGTTTTCAGCCATAAAAAACATATACACTCATTAAAATATCATATATCACAAATACAAAAACAACTTTAAAAACACTATATATAAAACTACAGTGGTCATTCATCCTATTAAGATGGATCTACATCAACTTCCATCCAGGGTCCTATGGTATTGTCTCATTCATTGAAGGCCTGACTCCACAGCCACGTCTTCACCCGTTTCCTAAATGTTAGGATGGATGGGGCGGTTCTGGCCTCCAGAGGGAGAGAGTTCCAAAGTCGCGGGGCCACCACCGAGAAGGCCCTGTCCCTCGTCCCCACCAGCCGCGCTTGCGAGGCCGGTGGGACCGAGAGCAGGGCCTCTCCAGACGATCTTAGTAGTCTTGATGGTACGTAGGGGAGAATACGTTCGGAGAGGTAAACAGGGCCGGAGTCGTTTAGGGCTTTATAGGTCAACACCAGCACTTTGAATTGTGCTTGGAAGCTAATTGGCAGCCAGTGGAGCTGGTGTAACAGCGGAGTGGTGTGCTCCCTGTACCCAGCCCCCGTTAGTAATCTGGCTGCCGCGCGTTGGACTTGCTGCAGCTTCCGGGCAGTCTTCAAAGGCAACCCCACGTAGAGAGCGTTGCAGTAGTCTAAGCGGGATGTAACCAAAGATGCAGGCGAAACGTCACCATAGATGCAGGCGAAACGTCAGGAGAGAATGCCTCTAGAACATGGCCATATAGCCTGAAAAAACCTACAACAACCCAGTGATTCCGGCCATGAAAGCCTTTGACAATACCTGATTCTCATTTTCCCCATGTAACTAATAATAAGTGGGAAACCATGTTCTTTCAAAAAATAATCAATTACACTCTGCCTGTTGCACAGAAAAAGTTCCCGCTTGTTTCTGCAAGGACTCACTAATTATCAAAGTAACTCATTAGAAAACATAGTTCCTTTCCAGCATTAGCCAGGAAACATGATCCCCTTTCAAAACAAGGCTCATATTCCCCAAAGGAGCCCTCCTCTCCTTCTATTCTGGCAGAATAAATGCATAAGAATGAAAGAACATTAATGGTCACTGGTCACATCTGATATTGTACTGTAGTACATCTCACTTCAAAATGTTTCAGTTTGTCAATGGTTCAACAAAACGAATCTCGAGGAGCAAGAGAAATAAATCAGGAGTCGACGAAGAGGCTGCTTTTTGTTTTTTCCCAGAATACTTCATGCCTCGTGGGAATTTCAAAATGTCATGCACATAAAAATTGCCACACACCAGGAGCGGAGGACAGCATCACTGCAGATAGTAGATCAATATCCTTTTTTAAAAAATACGGTGTGAAGCTTTCCTTTAACAGCTCATTTAATTTGTGAGATGTTGTGCTAAAAGCTTCTTCGAAGAAAGGGCAGTGACGAAAGCGTGCTCATCAAACACACAAAACCAAAGTGCAGCATTTCGTGAAGTCCTATTTTAAAACCCGAAACACTGTGGAATGAGGCAATGACGCCTGCATTTCTCTCTCCGGAGGAGCAAGGGATGTGAAAAAGCCAGGAATGTAATATTCAATGTATGCATAAAGTTTTGAAATATGTTCTATGAGGGCAGACTCAAATTCACAATGTAACACTATGCATGTTTGAACAGAAACAAATTCCACCGAGTTCAGTGGGACTTATGCACACATAAATGGGATGACAAATCAACAAAATGAGTCAATGAAGCAAAGTATGGGAGAGAGGCATTTCGGAAAACCAGTGGCCTTGCAATGGCTCCGTCCAGGGCAGCAATTCCACATCAATCGAGTGGTGAACCCATTTCTTACTGTTGTTCAAGGCTTAAAGAAGATCTTGAGATGCTTAAGTCTATCAACAGCTCCTGAAATTCACCAGCTGCCACTGGTCAGGATAATTATATACTTGAGAATTGAATCATTTTCCCTCTAAACCAGTGTTTCTCAACCTGGGAGTCGTGACCCGGGGGGGGGGGCATGAGGGGGGTGTCAGAGGGGTTGCCAAAGACTATCAGAAAACACAGTATTTTCTGTTGGTTATGTGGGTTCTGTGTGGGAAGTTTGGCCCAATTCCATCGCTGATGGGGCTCAGAATGCTCTTTGAACTATAAATCCCCGCGATCACATCTCCTATGATGGAGCCCCCGGTGGCACAGTGGGTTAAACCCCTGTGCCGACAGGACCTACGACACGACAGGTCGCAGGTTCGAATCTGGGGAGAGGCGGATGAGCTCCCTCTATCAGCTCCAGCTCCTCATGCGGGGACATGAGAGAAGCTTCCCACAAGGATAAAAACAGCAAATCATCCAGGTGTCCCCTGGGCAACGTCCTTGCAGACAGCCAATTCTCTCACACCAGAATCAACTTGCAGTTTCTCAAGTTGCTCCTGACATGACAAAAAAAAATCTCCTATGAACCGGCGCGAACACTAAGATCTTCCAGGGAGGCCTTCCTTTCGCTCCCACCACCGTCACAAGTATGGTTGGTGTGGATGAGACAGAGGGCCTTATCAGTGGTAGCCCCCCACCTCTGGAATGCCCTCACCAGGGAAATTTAACAGGCCCCATCCCTCCCCTCCTTTCATAACAGCTTAAGACCTGGTGGTTTCAACAAGCCTTTGAGAACGACTAGTTCAAGCTCAGCCCTAAAAAATTGTTGAATATAACCTTATTTTTTCAACAATTGCCCAGGTCACTTTCTCTAATAGGCCCCGGAAATGAACAGCCATAGACCTGTACCTATTATTGTTGTTGGCTGCTATGGCACTGCACTTAATTCCCGGGCCCCTTGGAATTTTTGAGCTTGCACTACTCTTGGCCAGGCCTTTTAAATTGCCTTGAACAGGCAGGATAAGCTTTAATATATACGTGTTACAGCAACAATTTTTATGCTTATATTGTTTTCATAATATTATGTTTATGTTGTTTACTCTGTATGTATTGATGATGTTACTTGGAAACCGCTCTGAGTCTCCTCGGGGAGATGGAGCGGTATATAAAGTTTTATTTTTATTATGAACGACAACTCTCTACTGTCAAGGTGTATTTCCCCCAAAGTCCACCAGTGTTCACATTTGGGCATATTGAATATTCGTCCCAAGTTTGGTCCAGATCCATCACTGTTTGAGTCCACAGTGCTCTCTGGATGTAGGCGAACTACAAATCCTAATCACAAGGTCAATGTCCACCAAACTTTTCCAGTATTTTCTGTTGGTTTTGGGAGTTCTGTGTGCCAAGTTTGGTTCAATTCCATTGTTGGTGGAGTTCAGAATACTCTTTGATTTTAGGTGAATTATAAATCCCAGGAACTACAACTTCCAAATAAAAAAATCAAGCCCGCCCCCCAATCCCATCAGTAGTCAAATTTGTATGTATTGGTTGTTTGTGCCAAATTTAGTCCAGTCAATGAAAATACATCCTCTGCCTATCAGATATTTACATTACAATTCCTAACAGTAGTAAAATTACAGTTATGAAGTAGCAATGAAAATAATGTTATGGTTGGGTGTCTCCAGAACATGAGAAACTGTATTAAGGGGTCACGGCATTAGGAAGGTTGAGAAACACTGGTTTAAACCCTTTCCTACCTTCAGCCTTTGGGACTAGACTTGATCTACCTGAGCGGCCAATAACAAAGGTCTTCTCTTTACCCACCATTTACATTTCTTAAAACCCACAATTGCTTAAATGTATCTTTTTAGTAATTGCACTTTTTGACCAAATGAACATTACTTACCATGGACACTGAGGGAACCAGAAGCTTCTGATTTGCCCACGCTGTTCTCGGCCACACAAGTGTATGTCCCCTCGTCCTCTGCGCTCACCCGACTGATGCGTAGACTGTTATCGTTCTGAACCTCTGATCTTGGGTTGAAGGAAAGGGCATGTCATTGCTGCATCTCTACCTGTGTCTGGGTATCTCTATCTGTCATTTAATCCATATCTTATTTATTTATGACAATTCTACCCCACCTTTCTCCAAACTGTAGAGGACTCAAGAAGGCTTTATACGCAGGCAACCATTCGATGCTTTCAACAATATGCAACTAAATCAACATTTAAAATAAAATTATAAAATCCATTAAGACATTTTAAAACATATAAAAACAATACTTTCACTGTTAGATTTGTTATCCAAAGTCATAGTCTGAGCCATTCCAATATTCAATTGCACATAATTCCGTGTTTACCAATTGTACTAGATTTCCAAAGGCTTGATCAAAAAGCCATGTTTTTGCTTTGTTGCGGAAGGTCAGAAGGGAGGAGGCTGGTCTAATTTCATTGGGGAGGGAGTTTCACAGCCAAGGAGCCACCACTGAGAAGGCCCTGTCTCTCGCCTCCCGACAGTCGTGCTGTGAAGAAGGTGGGACTGAGAGAAGGCCTCCCCAGATGATCTTAAACTAAAGGATGGTTCAAAGGGAGAGATACATTCAGACAGGTAACCTGGGCTGGAACCATTCAGGGCTTTTTTCTGTACCCGAAAATTTCCATCAGTGCCTTGAGGCCGTTACTGGATGGTTGAGTGCCAGCAGGTTGAGGGTGAACCCAGCGCAGACAGAGATCTTTTGGCTGGGCCAACCGGGTGGGAGGGAGATCCAGCTGTCTACCCTGGATGGCGAGACACTACGTCCATCACCTTCTGTAAAAAGCCTTGGTGCCTTATTGGACCCTCTGCTCACAATGGAGGCCCAGGTCTCTGCTGTGAGCAGATCTGCGTTTTTCCATCTACATCAGGCTAGGCGACTGGCTCCCTACCTATCTAGGAACGACCTGGTGATCCAGGCGACGGTCATCTCGAGGCTTGACTACTGTAACGCCCTCTACATTGGCCTTCCTTTGTCAGTGATCCGGAAACTGAAGCTGGTGCAAAATGCAGCAGCTCGTCTTCTCGCCGGTGTGCCGGCGAGGTGTCGTATCACCCCAATTCTATAACAGCTGCACTAGCTACCGATTGAGTACCGGATTACTTTCAAGGTGCTGGTATTAACCTTTAAGGCCTTATATGGTCTCGGGTCGGCGTACCTGAGGGCCCGCTTATCCCCCTACCAACCCAAGATTACTTCAGTCCGAAGACCAAAATTTGCAAGTCCCCAACATCCGGACTTATCATCTGTCCTCTACTATGCAGAGAGCCTTCTCAATTTTAGCTCCTTATTTATGGAATGCCTTGCCAGTTGAAACCCGAACCATCCGAGACCTACTTGCTTTTCGGAAAGCCTGTAAAACCTTTCTCTTCCGACAAGCTTTCGATGGGTGAATAACTCAGGACTATATCTGTTCTTGTTTTTATTGTATTTTAAAGTTAATTGTAGTATTTTAATCTACTGCTGTAAACCGCTCCGAGCCAAATTGGAAGTAGCGGTATACAAGTCAAATAAATAAATAAAATAAAGCCAGCACTTTGAATTGTGCTCAGTAGCAGACCAGCAGCCAGTGGAGCTGGCGTAACAAGGGAGTCTTATGCTCCCTGTATGCTGCTCCAGTGAGCAATCTAGCTGCTGCCTGTTGGACCATTTGAAGCTTCCGAACAGTCTTCAAAGGCAACCCCACGTAGAGCACATTGCAGTAGTCTATTCGGGATGTAACCAGAGCGTGGTCTACTGTGACCAAGTCTGACTTCCTAAGGTATGGGCGCAACTGGCACACAAGTTTTAATTGTGCGAATTCTCCCTTTGCCACCGCCAAAACCTGGGTTCTAGGCTCAGCAATGAATTCAGGAGAACTCCCAAGCTGTGAATCTGCATCTTCAGGGGGAGTATAACTCCGTCCAACAGAGGCTGTAACCCTATACCCTGTTCGGCCTTATGGCTGACCAGGAGTATTTCTGTCTTGCCTGGATTCAATTTGAATTTGTTCACTCTCCTATCTTGCCATAACATAGGCCTTCAGCAGAGGACCATGTGCTTATTACCAGCAGGATAAAGTGCTTCTCCTTGGCTACAGCTCCCTACATGCCCCTCTGCTCTTTGATGGGCTCCTCAAGGACAATACTTGCAATCAGCAATTATTAATGTCTTTTGAAAAAACAAATGTGCTGCAAGGATCACCATAAAAGCATCCTTATTAAACAGCCACATTCCCCAGGACCATCAGCTGAATTGACAAAGAGAGCCATCACCAACGCGGCATACCACATTATTCATATGAGCAATTTTAGGATCACTGGTGCACACAACCTAATCTTTTTCTTCACTGGCCTGGGAATGGCATCCTTGTTTTCAGGAGAAAAGGGGATGTGGGAGACTGTCACACACACAAACCCCCCATCAAATCCTTCATTTTCATACAGTGACATCTGAAGTGGGAGGAAATGAAGACGGCACTCTTTAATTGCATAGTAACTAGTGCAATTGCCTGTGATGGTATTTTTCATCAGCCTCATTGTGCCTAATGCCTCATTGTCCCAGGGATTAAGCAGAATGTCTCCTCTTTGCCCTGAAATCAAGGCAAGATCTTGAACCACATCCCTGTTTCACTATAACCTCCTTAAAATGCTTCAGCTGACCTTTGCAAGCTCTGTAGCATAGCAATAGCATAATTTATTGCTTGGAGTCTCAATGAATCTCTTCCCAGCCATTATTGTTATTGCTCACAATTTCCATTGTGCTTGGAAAGTACAAACTCCTTAATGCTCCTTATTTTATAGCAGTTGGGGGTGGGGATGATGTAGAAAGAGAGTGCCTGACCTTCAGGGTCATTCGGAAAGTTCATGGCTAAGGAAGGAACCCACCACAATGCTTGCTCATGCTGCCCCAAAGAGAAAACGAGGAGGTAGGTATCATTCTGTATTTGACACTGACCTCCCACGAGGAAGATCCCCCTCCTCCTTGCGCCAGCGAGAGGTTGGCACCGGGTCCCCTTGTACTTCGCACTGGAAATTCACGGTGTCCTCAGCAAGCACCACCTGGTTTATGGGCCTCTTGACGAAAGTGGGGCGCTCTGTTAGGATCAGATATGACATTGAGAGGAATAGGATGAGAGAAAGAAGAGCTTAAATAATAATAAAAGTGACTGGGTTGTTGTAGGTTTTTCCGGGCTATATGGCCATGTTCTGGAGGCAATTTTTCTCCTGACGTTTCGCCTGCATCTATGGCAAGCATCCTCAGAGGTTTATTTATTTATCGTGTCATCAGCAACCATTGTATTACAATTCTAACAGAGCAAAACAAACACAGAGATTAAAAAGAAAAAGAAAAAAAGAAAGAAAAAAAACCCACACAGATTTTGCAAATTTGGTATTTGGTTAAATGTCCTTTGACCAGTATCTGGCCACTTGGAGTGCCTCTGGGGTTGCCGCAAGAAGGTCCTCCATCGTGCATGTGGCAGGGCTCAGGATGCATTGCAGCAGGTGGTCAGTGGTTTGTTCTTCTCCGCACTCGCATGCCGAGGATTCCACCCTGTAGCCCCATTTCTTAAGATTGGCTCTGCATCTCGTGGTGCCAGAGCGCAATCTGTTCAGCGCCTTCCAAGTCGCCCAGTCTTCTGAGTGCCCAGTGGGGAGTCTCTCATCTGGTATCACCCATGAATTGAGGTGCTGGGTTTGGGCCTGCCACTTTTGGACTCTCGCTTGCTGGGGTGTTCCAGCGAGTGTCTCTGTAGATCTAAGAAAACTATGTCTTGATTTAAGTCGTTGACGTGCTGGCTGATACCCAAACAGGGGATGAGCTGGAGATGTCTCTGCCTTGGTCCTTTCACTATTGGCTGCTACTTGTCACTACCTCTGAGGATGCTTGCCATAGATGCAGGCGAAACGTCAGGAGAAAAATTGCCTCCAGAACATGGCCATATAGCCCGGAAAAACCTACAACAACCCAGTGATTCCAGCCATGAAAGCCTTCGACAATACAATAAAAGTGACCTTACATCTCCTTTGTCCGCTCCCCTAAAATATTTTTCCCCATACTGTATTTCTCCCTGCCTGTTGGAAGGCCTGTCTCCAGCACTCCGTTTCCAATGGTTCTCTCCCGCACAAATATTTTCTGTTCCATTTCTATCTCATCCTGAGTTTTTTAAATCATTTTATCTTGTTCATGTGGCCCGCTCATTGCGATTGTATTTTTGCACTGTTTTATTGTATTCTTATGTTTTATTTACTTTATTGCGATATTTGTTTTGTGTTTTTGGTTTTATTTTGTTGTAATGCACTACTGGGCTTGGCCGCATGTAAGCTGCACTGAGTTCCCTTTGGGGAGATGGTAGCGGGGTATAAATAAAGATTATTATTATTATTATTATTATTATTATTAAAACTTTTTTATAGCCCTCCCGATTCTCCCCGAAGGGACTAATTTTATTTATTTATTTATTTATTCCTGGTACTTCTACCCCTTGTCAACCCCCGAGGGGGGACTCAGGGTGGCTTACAAAAAGGCAGGATTCGATGCCTACACAAGATATACATACATACAAACAGCAGTTAAAGCAATTAGCAAATTAAAATAATCAGTACATAACACAACATAACACAATCAGTAAAACTAATCTCATGTTCAGCGTTCCATAGTTCCATTCCATTTAGTCAATTCCTGTCCATCGTCAAGTCCTTTCTTTAGCTGCCAGAACGTCCAAATGCCTGATCCCAAATCCAAGTTTTCAATTTTTTCCTAAAGCTTTCCTAAGGGTAGTTTACATTCTTGCTTTGCTTGACACAGAAGAGATTCATTTGCTCACACCACTCCGAAGCCGGAGCCCCCGCCGGCATAGAATCATAGAATCAAAGAGTTGGAAGAGACCTCATGGGCCATCCAGTCCAACCCCCTGCCAAGAAGCAGGAATATTGCATTCAAATCACCCCTGACAGATGGCCATCCAGCCACTGTTTAAAAGCTTCCAAAGAAGGAGCCTCCACCACACTCCGGGGCAGAGAGTTCCACTGCTGAATGGCTCTCACAGTCAGGAAGTTCTTCCTCATGTTCAGATGGAATCTCCTCTTTTGTAGTTTGAAGCCATTGTTCCGCGTCTTCGTCTCCAAGGAAGCAGAAAACAAGCTTGCTCCCTCCTCCCTGTGGCTTCCTCTCACATATTTATACATGGCTATCATATCTCCCCACAGCCTTCTCTTCTTCAGGCTAAACATGCCCAGCTCCTTAAGTCGCTCCTCACAGGGCTTGTTCTCCAGACCCTTGATCATTTTAGTCACCCTCCTCTGGACACATTCCAGCTTGTCAATATCTCTCTTGAATTGTGGTGCCCAGAATTGGACATAATATTCCAGGTGTGGTCTAACCAAAGCAGAATAGAGAGGTAGCATTACTTCCCTAGATCTAGACACTATGCTCCTATTGATGCAGGCCAAAATCTCATTGGCTTTTTTTGCCGCCACATGACATTGTTGGCTCATATTTAACTTGTTGTCCACGAGGACTCCTAGATCTTTTTCACACGTACTGCTCTCGAGCCAGGCATTGTCCCCCATTCTGTATCTTTGCATTTCGTTTTTCCTGCCAAAGTGGAGTATCTTGCATTTGTCCCTGTTGAACTTCATTTTGTTAGTTTTGGCCCATCTCTCTAAGCTGTCAAGATCGTTTTGAATTCTGCTCCTGTCCTCTGGAGTATAGGCTATCCATCCCAATTTGGTGTTGTCTGCAAACTTGATGATCCTGCCTTCTAACCCTTCATCTAAGTCATTAATAAAGATGTTGAACAGGACTGGCCCAGGATGGAACCCTGCGGCACTCCACTCGTCACTTCTTTCCAAGATGATGAGGAAGCATTGGTGAGCACCCTCTGGGTTCGTCCATTTAACCAATTACTGATCCACCTCACCGAAGTTTTGCCTAGCCCACATTGGACTAGCATAATAATAATAATAATAATAATAATAATATGGATTGTTGATGTTGCAATCCCAGGTGACAGCAGGATTGAAGAGAAACAACTGGAAAAGCTGACACGTTATGAGGATTTAAAGATCAAACTGTAAAGACTGTGGCCCAAGCCAGTCAAGGTGGTCCCAGTGGTGATTGGCACACTGGGTGCAGTGCTTAAAGACCTTGGCCTGCACTTAAACACAATCGGCGCTGACAAAATTACCAGCTGCCAGCTGCAAAAGGCCACCTTACTGGGATCTGCCTGCATTATTCGCTGATACATCACACAGTCCTAGACATTCGGGTTTCATGTCATATTTGACCCTAATAATTTTTTTGGGTATGTTTGTGAATTAATGTCCAATATTTTTAAATTATTTTACATCCCCACCATAAGTGGGAGTAGGTTCCTATTTCCCTCCCACATTTCCAACATTGATTATTACATTTTTTATAAAATTTTGACAATTGTAGAGGAGTTAAATACTAGTGGTAGAATATTTTATACCAGCTTTCAGTTATATTGATGGCTCTTGTATATCTTAATTCGATCTTCCAGACATACTCCCATTCCTTTAGAAGAACTGAGTGCCCAATGTACCGCAAAAATGGAACTGTAGAGGAGAGTCTACCGAACAAGCCAGTACCTGCTGCATACCAGTACTGCCATATGTTGAGGAGTTCCGAAGGTGGAGGCATTACTATGTGTAACAAGCCTCTTCCAAACTCTCTGTTTCCCCCAACCCATTCTAGCAATCTGGCAAAATCTTGATACATACCAAACACCACGAGTTCTGCAGGCTCACTGTCTCGTTCACCCACCATATTGGTGGCCACACAGATGTACATTCCAGCATCACTCTTCCTTGTGTTGGACATCATCAGCTTCCCACCTCGGATCTAAAGCAAAACATCAAAAGGAAATTCTGCTTAAAGATATCCATGTGGACATGCACCTGGCTCAGACATGTATTTTGCTCAAGATAATGCTCTTGACAATTGCAAGAAGCAGCAGCTGAGGAATGAACTGCTGCAGCAACCTTCAGAAATGCCAAGGGAGAGTCCTCTCTTGAAATATTTTAACTTCATGTGTTTGTATATATTTTCAAGATCCCTGTCAACAAATAAGTTTTCTTAGCTAAGGAAGAGCTGGAGGTGCTTGCCACCACCCTTCTCTGAAATATAGCCTACAGCACTAGTCTGTTGGTAGTCCCTCATCCAAATTTTAACCAGGGCTGACCTTGCTTATATTTTATAGTAAGACTGGATCTGTGACCTTTAAACACCCTGAATTAGAAATGGAATTCTTCACTGATTTCCTTCCTGAAGAAAGTCTTCAAAAACTGCATAATTTTTGATAGATAAAGGTAAAAGTTTTCCTTTGATATTAAGTCCAACTGTGTCCGACTCTGGGGGTTGGTGGTCATCCCCATTTCTAAAATAAAGAGCCGGCACTGTCAGTAGACACCTCCAAGGTCCTGTGGCCAGCATGACTGCATGGAGTGCCGTTACTTTCTCGCTATATTTATTTATCGTGTCATCAGCAACCATACCATTGTATTACAATTCTAACAGAACAAAACAAACACACAGATTAAAAAGAAAAAGAAAAAAAAAACACAGATTTTGCAGACTTGGTAGTTGGTTAAATGTCCTTTGACCAGTATCTGGCCACTTGGAGTGCCTCTGGTGTTGCCGCAAGAAGGTCCTCCATTGTGCATGTAGCAGGGCTCAGGGCTCATTGCAGCAGGTGGTCAGTGGTTTGCTCTTCTCCACACTCGCATGCCAAGGATTCCACCCTGTAGCCCCATTTCTTAAGATTGGCTCTGCATCTTGTGGTGCCAGAGCGCAGTCTGTCCAGCGCCTTCCAAGTCACCCAGTCTTCTGAGTGCCCAGGGGGGAGTCTCTCATCTGGTATCACCCAATGGATTGAGGTGCTGGGTTTGGGCCTGCCACTTTTGAATTCTCGCTTGCTGGGGTGTTCCAGCGAGTGCCTCTGTAGATCTAAGAAAACTATGTCTTGATTTAAGTCGTTGACGTGCTGGCTGATACCCATACAGGGGATGAGCTGGAGATGTCTCTGCCTTGGTCCTTTCACTATTGGCTGCAACTTCCCAGCGGCTGTCAGGTGGTGCAATGCTGGCTAAGCAGTGTAATTTCTCCAGTGGTGTGGGGCGCAGACACCCTGTGATAATGCGGCATGTCTCATTAATGAGACTTTCCCGCTGAAGCAGTACGTATTGATCTACTCACATTTGCATGTTTTCGAACTACTAGGTTGGCAAAAGCTGGGGCTGACAGCAGGAGCTCACACCGCTTCCCAGATTCCAACCTGCAACCTTTTGGTAAACAAGTTTAGCAGCTCAGTGATTTAACCCACTGTGTCACTGAGGGACCACGTGCAATTCAGGCCTTATTCTGTGTAGAATTTGCAAATGTTGTTTTGTGCAGAAAATGCATTTTTTCTGTGGGAATCAATCACATCAGAAATTTATGCAACAATCCAACCCATCCTCCATTCTCACCCCACTTACATATTTGTGTGTTTTTAAAGAAGAGGATGCTAATGAATTTGCTTTTTTGTACAGTGACCAATGCTTCAAATGTGACTTTGTGCTGAAAACAAATCTTTGTACAAGTTGTCTTCTGCACAGAAAATTATTTTTGCTATTATTATTGAGATTTCTATGCAGCCTTTTTTCCAGGACAGACCCAAGGCGGCTCACATCATATTTAAAAACAGCAATATGCATAATTAAAAAACGTAACCAAACAAGTAACAGAGGTTCAACAGTCCCCAAAAACCTTCAACAACAACAACAACAATAATAGTAGGAGTCTATATAAATAAAAATGTAATGTTCGTTTGTGGGATTAACAGAACTCAAAAACCACTGGACGAATTGACACCAAATTTGGCCACAAGACTCCTAACAACCCAATGTCTGTCCTGCACTCAAAAAAATATTATTTTGTCATTTGGAAGTTGTAGTTGCTGGGATTTATAGTTCACCTACAATCAAAGAGCATTCTGAACTCCACCAACGATGAAATTGAACCAGACTTGGCACACACAACTCCCATGACTAAGAGAAAATACTGGAAGGATTTGGTGGGCAGTGTCCTTTGGTTTTGGAGTTGTAGTTCACCTACATCCAGAGAGCACTGTGGACTCAAACAATGATGGATCTGGACCAAACTCTACACGAATACACAATATGCCCAAATGTGAACACTGGTGGAGTTTGGGGAAAATAGAATCTTGACATTTGGGAGTTGTAGTTGCTGGGATTTGTAGTTCACCTGCAATCACAGAGCATTCTGAACCCCACCAACGATAGAATTGGGCCAAACCTCACACACAGAACCCCCATGACCACCAGAGTGGGCCACAGCAACATGTGGCAGGGGACGGCTAGTAGTAGTAATAAAACTTTATTTATAGACACCCTTCTCTCTCCAAGGGGACTTAATGTGGTTTACAAACAAAAAAGGCAAACATTCAGTGCCCATAAGTGAATACAGACACCTCAGAATAAAACAAAATAATACAAAATAATAACCATAAACTTATAACTTATTACTAAACATTAAAAGTTAAAATCAGTCTAAAATTCCCCTTATCTGTAAGGGGATCGATTAGAAATTCGAGTCACTCTCACCCCCATCTCCCTATGCAGCTACACCACTAAGGCCCCATCTACACTGCCATATAAAACCCAGATTATCTGCTTTGAACTGGATTGTAGGAGTCTACACTGCCATATAATCCAGTTCAAAGTAGATAATCTGGATTTTACATGGCAGTATAGATGGGGCCTTCGTGAGAAGCTATTGGATTTCTAATTTGGTCCTGAACATAGACATATTACAGATGCTAAAGAGGCACACAGTTGTCTTTGGCCATACCGTAATGCGTTCATCTTTATCACTGATGCGGACGTTGTTCTTTTTCCAGGAAATGGTGGGCTCCGGATGTCCTCTTGGTGGAATGCACTCCATCACAGCTGGCTCTCCGGCTGCCACGACCACATCACTAGGAGCCTGCCGGAAGTCATCTCTCAAGACTAGAAGAAAGAGAAGGAGTCTGAAGATCTGCTTGAAGGAGCTCAGAAATGCTATAGAAAGGCGAGGATGGCAATCACAGAAAAAACTGCGCTTTTTTTCTAATTTCTAATATTTCTAATTTTCTGCCCAAGGGATGAAAATTAGAAAATATACAACAAATGATCAAAAAACCTATTTCATGGGACTTTTTTTTGGTAAAGCTAATTACTTTCCTACACTTGCAAAAAAAAACTGGACTCACCACAAATAGGAACATGCCTTTCCCTACAATGTACAGTGGGTTTAAATGAGTAATAGAATACTTTAAACTGAATTTATTTATTTATTTATTTATTTGCTATATTTGCATACCGCCCTTCTCAGTCCGCAGGTGACTCAAGGTAGTTTACAGAGGCAACAATTCAATGCCCAACAACACCATTAACATATAATATAAAACCATAACAAGATCAGTAAGACACCACAAAAACATTTAAAACATTTAAAAACATTGTTGTTGTTGTTCATTCGTTCAGTCGTCTCCGACTCTTCGTGACCTCATGGACCAGCCTACGCCAGAGCTCCCTGTCGGCCGTTACCACCCCCAGCTCCCTCAAGGTCAGTCCAGTCACTTCAAGGATGCCATCCATCCATCTTGCCCTTGGTCGGCCCCTCTTCCTTTTGCCTTCCACTTTCCCCAGCATAATTGTCTTCTCTAGGCTTTCCTGTCTCCTCATGATGTGGCCAAAGTACTTCAACTTTGTCTCTAGTATCTTTCCCTCCAGTGAGCAGTCGGGCTTTATTTCCTGGAGGATGGACTGGTTGGATCTTCTCGCAGTCCAAGGCACTCTCAGCACTTTCCTCCAACACCACAGCTCAAAAGCATCGATCTTCCTTCGCTCAGCCTTCCCTAAGGTCCAGCTCTCACATCTGTAGGTGACTACAGGGAATACCATGGCTTTGACTAGGCGGATCTTTGTTGCCAGTCTGATGTCTCTACTCTTCACTATTTTATCGAGACTGGACATTGCTCTCCTCCCAAGAAGTAAGCGTCTTCTGATTAACATATAATATAAAACATTAACATATAATATAAAAACATTAACATATAATATAAAACCATAACAAGATCAATAAGACATAAATCATTTGTGTCTCCTAGTTAAAACTTTGTCCAATCTCATCATCCAGTTGATCCATGTTCCTATGTCTGTTACACTGCATTTTCAAACACTTGCTCAAAAAGCCAAGTTTTGACTTTTTTCCAGAGTGTTAAAAGGGAAGGGGCCAATCCAATGTTTGGTGGGGACGCGGGACTGGGCCTTCTCTGTGGTGGCCCCCCGCCTCTGGAATGCCCTCCCGAAAGATCTCAGGCAGGCCCCTACCTTGGCGGTTTTCAGAAAGAACCTGAAAACCTGGCTGTTCCAACGTGCCTTCTCAGATTAGGAACCCCACTACCAAAGCCCAGAAGCACTTTAGTAGAGTCAAGATCACCCTCACCGCACACTGCACTTATATTTTAATCCCATATCCCTCCGACACTTCAGCACTTTTAATCCTGTACCCTACTCCGGCCGGCTCAGTTTTTAATAATGTCCTGTTGTATTGCTATTGCTGTTGTTTTCTGCTTTAACTGTTTTTATTTGCTTTGTATTGTTGTATTGTGTTGGGCTCCGGCCTGTTGTAAGCCGCATCGAATCCCTTGGGAGATGCTAGCGGGGTACAAATAAAGTTATAATAATAATATATAATAATGTCTTTAAGAAGGGCATTCCATAGCCAAGGGGCCACCACTGAGAAGGCCCTGTCTCTCGTCCCCGCGAAAGATATTTGTAACGCAGGTGGAATCGAGAGAGATATTGACAATTCAAGACAGATATTGACAAGCTGGAATGTGTCCAGAGGAAGGCGACTAAAATGATCAAGGGTCTGGAGAACAAGCCCTATGAGGAGCGGCTTAAGGAGCTGGGCATGTTTAGCCTGAAGAAGAGAAGGCAGAGAGGAGATATGATAGCCATGTATAAATATGTGAGAGGAAGCCACAGGGAGGAGGGAGCAAGCTTGTTTTCTGCTTCCTTGGAGACTAGGACGCGGAACAATGGCTTCAAACTACAAGAGAGGAGATTCCATCTGAACATTAGGAAGAACTTCCTGACTGTGAGAGCCGTTCAGCAGTGGAACTCTCTGCCCCGGAGTGTGGTGGAGGCTCCTTCTTTGGAAGCTTTTAAACAGAGGCTGGATGGCCATCTGTCAGGGGTGATTTGACTACAATATTCCTGCTTTTTTGGCAGGGGGTTGAACTGGATGGCCCATGAGGTCTCTTCCAACTCTTTGATTCTATGATTCTATGAAAGGTACATTCTGACTGTGGGACAACGTTTATCACATTTCTCAATATTGCATAACTTATAAAAATAACACAAGCACCATTCTTGAATAATAATAAATAAAATTAAAATTATTTATATACCACTCCATCTTCCCGAGGGGAGTCAGAGCGGTTCCCAGGTAACATCACAGAACATATAAAGTAAAAACAACACAACAATAAGATTAACAAAACAAAATATAAGCATAAAGAATTGTCGCTATAACACAGATTGAAATTGTGCATTTTTTCTCTGAGACAAGCAGTAACAACCAAAGGGACACCCAGAAGCAATTTTTAAGTACTAAAATATTTAAATTTTAAAATGCATTGATTGTATTTTTTGATTGAGATTACTATCTCATTATCTATCTATACACATACTAAAAGTGAAACTGTGTGTATATGCATGTGAAGGAGATGTCAACTTACGCAGACAGCCTCCTATCTCCACAAACAAGCTTTGGTTCCAAGTGCTGAGAAGCCTCCAAAGGCACTCCTTCCACTGATACTGCTGGTTATATAGTGAACACCGTGAACATGCAGCCCAATCCCTGCCAATGTCTTCCCCAAACACCAACCACCCAAGGAATGCTTTAATTCAGGGATCATTTCATTCTAGAAGTTCTGTTTCTTCTCCAGAATTGACATCCCAGGGTTCCTTTCTCTCTCCAAATTTGTATGACCCTGCCCAGTGCCTCTCACTTAACCCTTTCCTATTCATTCCTATTGCACATAGCAAAAAGGAATTGAGAAGCAACTGAACACGAGGTTTGGGAAAAGCAACTGAACACGAGGTTTGGGAAAAGCAACTGAACACGAGGTTTGGGAAAAATTCACCATGATTTAGAGGAATTGTAGTTCGCTTACATCCAGACAGCAATGTGAATCCATCCAATGATCAATCTGGACCAACCTTGGCACACAGACCCAACATGGGCAACGGTGAATACTGGCTGGGTTTGGGTTTGCCCTGGGAATCTGGGAGTTGTAGTTCAGCCTTGTCCAGAGAACACTGAACCCAGCCGACAATGGATCTGGACAAAATTTGGCACACAGACCCAACATGCCAACTGTGCATGCTAGCAGGGGTTGGGCGTGATTGCCCTGGGAGTCTGAAAGTTGTACTTCACCCTTATCCAGAGAACACTGAACCCAGCCAACGACGGGTCTGGACCAAACTTGGAACAGAACCAACATGCAAATACTGGCAGGGTTTGGGAGTGATTGCCCTTGGAATCTGGGAGTTGTAATTCACCCTTATCAGAGAGCACTGAACCGGGCTGATATTGGAGCCAGACAAAACTTGGCACACAGACTCAACATGGCCAACTTTGAATAATGGCAAGGCTTGGGAAGAATTGACCCACAATTCTGTGAATTGTAGTTCACCCACATCCTTATGTCTTTTCTTATGGGAGCATTCATAAAAAAGAAAAGGAAAGACTTGCTTTTTTCTAATAAATATTGTTATACATTACCTAACTGCTATCACCAAACTTTGAAAAACAAACAATGCCTTTCTCAAATAACTCGGGCACCGCCGGGTCCCCAAGCTAGTCATTAATAAATCTAAAAGAAAACCAGAAAACTAAGATCTCTACTCCTTTGAGTTGCTAATGGCACTCCATACTTAGGTCAGCAACCAAGACAAGATTTTATGTCTTATTTCTAACAACTGACCCACTGCTTTCCACAGAGGACACATCATTAGTATTAAATAATTCTTTTCCTCTACCAAATCTTGCCTCAAATTTAAGGGCAGCAGGAACTAGCAGCTCCCACGCAGGAATCGGCACCCAGTCTTGCCAGCGGCTCCCTCTGCTATCCGGTGTATGCCCCACGGGAGCCAGCCTTGCCATATGGTCTGGAGGGATGCACTGCGACTCCCAAGCCATGTGCCTCACCTTTGCCAAGTGAAGCCTGCCAACTACCCATGCCAGCATTCTCTCCTTGGACACTGTTTTAAAATGCACACAAGCTGTGGTAATGTTGACAGAGCCCAGACCAATCGCATCCTTCTTCAGCGCAGAGCTGCAACCCAGAACTAGTGAACAGGTGGCGTGTGGGTTTGATAGAAGAGTTCTAGACAGAGCTTGGAAAAGTGTGCATGTGTGGCGAGAGGAAGGAAAGAATGACTTCAAGCGTAGCTCCTAATTGCCAAGTTACCTGGAGATTCTGGGATATTAAATCTAAAAAAAATGTCACTTTTGCAAGTTTTAGATCTAGACCTATGCTGGTACGTCTGTACCAGGAGCTCCAACTTTATTTTCTTCCTATTAAGTGTTTGCATGCAGGGATTCCGCAAAAAGGTGGCTTCCTTTGGTTTGCAGTCATAGGGCAAGCCACTTGTCTATCATTGTTAAGTTTGGATCCGCCCCTTCTCCCAGGGAGATGGGAAGGGAAGAGGGAGCCATTTTTAGTTAGTCTTAGTGAGGAAAGCTACGTTAGAGGACGCGGACAAGTTTCACCTGCACAAAAGCTTCATTTCTTAAGACCATCCAGGGAAACTGAAGTCCAGGAAATTCCAGGGACATTCTGGAGGGAAAACAGCTTTACAGACCCAGAGAACTCCAGCTGGAGAATCTGCAAGCCTTTACTGGTAGGTCTACTCGGGGCTCAAGATGCAGTTTGAATCCGGTAGAAGGACCCACATCAGTAAGGATTAGATTATAATCAACCTGGAAGAGGTTAAAAAATGGTTTTCCTCTAAAGTAAAGGAACAGTTAATGAAGACAGTTGCCTGTCCCTCGTGGACAAGATCCGCCCCTTCTCCCAAGGAGATGGGAAGGGAAGAGGAGCCATTTTTAGTTAGTCTTAGTGAAGAAAGCTAAGTTAGAGGACGTGGACAAGCTTCACCTGCACAAAAGCTTCATTTCTTAAGACCATCCAGGGAAACTGAAGTCCAGGAAATTCCAGGGACATTCTGGAGGGAAAACAGCTTTACAGACCCAGAGAACTCCAGCTGGAGAATCTTCAAGCCTTTACTGGTAGGTCTACTCAGGGCTCAAGACGCAGTTTGAACCCGGTAGAAGGACCCACATCAATAAGGATTAGATTATAATCTGCCTGGAAGAGGTTAAAAAATGGTTTTCCTCTAAAGTAAAGGAACAGTTAATGAAGACAGTTGCCTGTCCCTCGTGGACAAGATTAAGGAAGCCACCAGTTAATTCAAAGCTTTGAAGCATTTGTTTGACCCATTGAAGATTTGAGAAATATCTGTTGGATTTGTTCAATAATAAAGGACTTTGTTACATCATTAAAGACTATCTCTACAGAAAAATCCTTAAAGGCCTCTTTCGAGGCGCCCCTGGCTTCCCGCTGGGCATAAGGTGCACGTCCTAAGTCAATTATTACAGGCCCAGCGCGTGACAGAACAAGATCACATAAGTAGCTATGGAAAGGGACATAACTACAGCAGAAGAGCATACCCTTAAATGCAGGGGATTCCAGATCAGTACTTGGTCAGAGAACTGCATGGTATGAAATACTGAAGAAACAATACTAATCAGCAATGACAGTAATGAATTAATTTGACCAAAGGTCTGCCTTGATAAGATGCAGCTTCCTATGTGTCCAATCTGAACACCGCAATTTAAAGAAGATGTTGACAATCTGGAATGTGTCCAGAAGTGGGCAACTAAAATGATCAAGGGTCTGGAGAACAAGCCCTATGAGGAGCGGCTTAAAGAGCTGATCATGTCTAGCCTGCAGAAGAGAAGGCTGAGAGGAGGCATGATGAGGGTCAGATATAAATATGTGATGGGAAGTCACAGGAAGGAGGGAACAAGCTTGTTTTGGAGATCATATCTAGCTTGCAGAAGAGAAGGCTGAGAGGAGACATGATGAAGGCCACATGAAATATGTGATGGGAAGTCATAGGGAGGAGGGAGCAAGCTGGTTTTCTGCTGCCCTGGAGAGTAGGACGTGGAACAATGGCTTCTAACAACAGGAAAGGAGATTCCACCTGAACATTAGGAAGAACTTCCTAACTGTGATAGCTGTTCAGCAGTGGGACTCTCTACCCTGGAGTGTGGTGGAGGCTCCTTCATTGCAGGCTTTTAAACAGAGGCTGGATGGTCATCTGTCAGGGGTGTTTGAATGTGATTTTCCTATTTCTTGGCAGGGGGTTGGACTTGATGGCCCACAAGGTCTCTTCCAATTCGATGATCCTATGTTCTCTATGTGGATGTACAATCTACTTTTGACATTGCTTTATAGAATATTTAAGTATTGAAGGTGATGACTGCCAGACAAACACTGGTGAACAGTACTAGGTCCAGGTGAGGTTGTGATTCATTTGCCAGGTAAGCACAGGATTCTATGTTGAAGCTCATAGGGATGCCATTAAATGAGAGAACCACACAAAACTACTCAGAAGGAATGAACCGAAGAACGACTTCTATTTAGTGTTTCATACAGTCTGGCTAGAGTTATAATATTGTCAACAAAGGTTTTTTCATTCTCTCCTTGAAGATGTCCAACAACAGAGACTGCATGAATTTTAGGTATGTTCCTAAAATTCAGTTTTGTAAACTGGCTACTGCTGGAGGGTGAGTAATAGGATGTGGATTTTAAAATAATAATAATAATAATAATAATAATAATAATAATAATAATAATAGATTCTGGCAGCCCAAGAACAAGGCACTAGAACAGTGTTTCTCAACCTGGGGGCCGGGACCCCTGTGCGGGTCGCGAGGGGGTGTCAGAGGGGTCGCCAAAGACCATCAGAAAACATAGTATTTTCTGTTGGTCATGGGTTCTGTGTTGGAAGTTTGGTCCAATTCTATCGTTGGTGGGGTTCAGAATGTTATTTCATTGTAAGTGAACTATAAATCCCAACAACTACAACTCCCAAATGTTAAGGTCTATTTTTCTCAAATGCCTCCAGTGTTCACATTTCAGCATATCGAGTATTCATGCCAAGTTTGGTCCAGATCCATCATTGTTTGAGTCCACAGAGCTTTCTGGATGTAGGTGAACTACAACTCCAAAATTCAAGGTCAATGTCCACCAGATCCTCCCAGTATTTTCTCTTGGTCAAGGGAGTTCTGTGTGCCAAGTTTGGTTCAGTTTCATCATTGGTGGTGTTTAGAATGCTCTTTGATTGTAGGTGAACTATAAATCCCAGCAACTACAACTTCCAAAAAACAAAATCAACCTTCCTCCCCCAACTCCACCAGTATTCAAATTTGGCCGTGTTGGGTATCTGAAAATACATCCTGCATATCAGATATTTACATTATGATTCATAACAGTTACGAAGTAGCAATGAAAATGTTATGGTTGGGGGTCACCACAACGTGAGGAACTGTACTAAGGGGTCGCGGCATTAGGAAGGTTGAGAACCACTGCACTAGAACAAATGCCATCAAAGCCAGAATTGAAAAGTCGATGACAAATCCCAAATGTAGACTCTGCAAGGAAGCAGATGAAACAATAGAGCACATCCTCAGCTGCTACAAGAAGATCGCACAGACAGACTACAAGCACAGGCACAACACCATTGCTCAGATGATTCATTGGAATTTGTACCACAAATACCATCTGCCTGCAACAAAGAGCTGGTGGGATCACAAGCTGGAAAAAGTTACAGAAAATGAGCACGTCAAACTCCTCTGAGACTTCCGGATTCAGACAGATAGAGTTTTGGAGCACAACACTCCTGACCTCACAATCATGTTAAAAAACAAAGTATGGATCGTCAATGTTGCAATCCCAGGTGACAGCAAGACTGAAGAGAAACAACTGGAAAAGCTGACACGGTATGAGGATTTAAAGATCGAACTGCAAAGACTGTGGCACAAGCTAGTCAAGGTGGTCCCAGTGGTGATTGGCACACTGGGTGCAGTGTCTAAAGACCTTGACATGCACTTAAACACAATTGGCGCTGACAAAATTACCATTTGCCAGCTGCAGAAGGCCACCTTACTGGGATCTGCACACATTATTCGCTGATACATCACACAGTCCTAGACACTTGGGAAGTGTCCGATGTGTGATCCAATTCAACATCCAGCAGAGTGTCTGCTGTGGACTCATCTAGTTGTGTTTCTAATAATAATAATAATAATAATAGTAATAATTTAGACTGTGCAAGGAAGCAGATAAAACAATAGATCACATCCTTAGTTGCTGCAAGAAGATCGTGCGGACAGCCTACAAGCAGAGGCATAACAGGAGGAAAAGAGGAAAAGCTAACTGAAGAACTGAGAGCAGTACCCTCCACTTCACGTAGCTGTACACAGCTTATCAGAGTTTCAATAAATTTAGGAAGTGAAAAAGGAGGAAAAAGCAGGTCACTGAAAGACAACAACAACAACAACAACAACAACAACAACAGATCATATCCTCTGCTGCTGCAAGAAGATTGCGCAGACAGGCTACAAGCAGAGGCATAACACAGTTGCTCAGATGATTCATTGGAACTTGTGCCACAAATACCATCTGCCTGCGACAAAGAACTGGTGAGATCACAAGCCGGAAAAAGTTACCAGCCAGTAGAGTGTCTGCTGTGTCAATTTGTGTTTATAATAATAATAATAATAATAATAATAATAATAATAATAATAATAATAATAATAATAGCAGCATCAGTAGCAGCAGCAACTAGCACTACTGAAGAGTGCCAGGTTCTCATAGAAATCACCCCCAAACCTGTGGCTGAGGAAGACAGACACTTGCAAACATAATCCTTCAAACGCCTGCTGCCTTCCTACTGGGTCTAGCCCTTGCCTGCAGGAGTCCCTCTGAATTATTAAGGACCCCCTAACTCACCCCTCTTAGGCGGCCTCCTGTATTTACTGCTTCACAAAGTAATTATCCTTCCTCTAAGTTGCTCCCTCATCAGCCACTGTGCACCAAAATAATTCAGCATTTTATTACCATTACAGAGAAATGTCAGCCCTTTATGGTACAACTGCCTGTCAGGAGTATTTTACTGCATCAAGGAAACTTCCCTGGCTTGTAAATACACACCTAAGCAGTTGCTGCCGGCCAAAACAGCATCAGCAACAACAACAATTCATTTCGTTAAGACTTTACGATCCCAGTGAGTTTGTCTTATTCGCTGGACATCTGAAATGGCAAACATTGCTGAGGCACTGAGGAAGTGGTCTCTTTGGAAGCAGGGAAGTGGAGGACGTTGGGGTGGGAGGGATGGGATGGGACTTTTTGTGCCAGGCTAGCTTTTAAAAAAAATGTTTCAGAAGCAACCTGAGAAACTGCAAGTCACTTCTGGTGTGAGAGAATTGGCCATCTGCAGGGACATTGACTAGAGGGTGCCTGGATGTGTCACCATCCTGTGGGAGGCTTCTCTAATGTCCCCGCATGGGAAGCTGGAGCTGACAGGCGGGAGCTCACACTGACTCATGGTTTCAAACCGCCAACCTTCGGGTCAGCAGTTCAGCTGGCTTCATGGGTTAAACCCATTGTGCCAGAAGGGACAGATAACTTCATCTATGCTGATGATCATGCCATTACTGCTCAAGCAAGGAGCTTTGAGATGGTTGAACAGAAGCTCTCCGAAGCTCTAGGTGCTCTAACTGCCTATTACAGGGAAAACCAGCTGATCCCTAACCCATCTAAAACACAGACATGTGCCTTTCACCTTAAGAACAGACAAGCATCCCGAGCTCTGAGGATTACCTGGGAAGGAATCCCACTGGAGCACTGCAGCGCACCCAAATACCTGGGAGTCACCCTGGACCGTGCTCTGACCTACAAGAAGCACTGCTTGAACATCAAGCAAAAAGTCGGTGCTAGAAACAATATCATGCAAAAGCTGACTGGCACAACCTTCAGGTCAACAGTTCAGTCGGCACAAGGGTTTAACCCACTGCACCACCATGGCTCCTTTCAATGTCATGGATGATGGTAACTGTCGTCAAACAATAGGAGGACGGTCCATTCCCTATGCTATCATGAACATACCTTATTTCGCCTTATTCAAGAAGTTAAAGAAGACTACCAAGGACTGCCAGAAAAGGTTGAGAAATTCTGGAGAGCCTTTGCAAGTCAACGTCAATAATACTGAACTAGAGGGCCAATGATTTATAAGGCAGCTTTCTGTGCTCCTAGGTTTCCCATCCTGAATCCTGCACAAAGCGACCTTTGCTTCATTCCAAGTTTATTCCCTAAAGAAAGAGAAGCAGAGGCGCCAGAATCTTGATAGCTTTCTGAGTTTAGCTCACTCTTCAAACACTTTAGTAAAAAAAAAAAAAAAAAAGAGTGTGTGTGAGTGCTTACTAGGCATTAACAGTATGTCAATAAGCCATTTAACTTCAAGCCGAGTAATACACCATAAATATTCATACCTAAGAGTAATATACTGAAATAATCTTGCTGGTAATGAGCAATAAAATGCAGATATATTGGTTATTAAATATTTATGTCCACAGCCTGAGAGTGTTCCCGAGATAGCCGCCTTTAGAGAGAACTGGGTGCAGCAATGCAGAAAAACAGAAAGTAGATTTCTTGTGCTGTTGGCTAGCCAGCAAAACACGGGTTACTTTCGTACAGAGACCTCTGGCAACAACCCTGGTGTGAGGGACCCAATCTAGTGAAGCTTAAAAGACCCTCAGGCTTCTATCGCTAGTGTCATCTTTAGCACCAAGAAGGACATGAAGCTGGGATTCAAGAAGTAACCCCTATAAGACACATGTCCTGGAACATTGCCTGGTACATTTCCGAATCGGATTTAGGCTAGGGTTGCTGAAACCATGATTACTGAAGAATATTCAAAGAAGATGAAGACCTCTAGGACAGTATTTCTCAACCTTCCAAAAAAAATTTTTTGGTCGTGTCAGGAGCAAGTCGCTTCTGGTGTGAGAGAATAGGCCGTCTGCAAGGACGCTGCCCAAGGGACATCTGGATGAGTTGATGTTTTTATCATCCTTGTGGGAGGCTTCTCTCATGTCCCCGCATGAGGTGCTGGAGCTGATAGAGGGAGCTCATCCGCCTCTCCCCGGATTCGAACCTGCGATCTGTCGGTCTTCAGTCCTGCCGGCACAGGGGTTTAACCCACTGCGCCACCGGGGGCTCCACAACCTTCCTAATGCCGTGATCCCTTAATACAGTTCCTCATATTGTGGTGACCCCAACCATAAAATTATTTTTCTTGCTACTTCATAACTGTAATTTTGCTACTGTTATGAATCCTTATGTAATTCTCTGATATGCACGACACATTTTCATTCACTGGACCAAATTTGGCACAAAACCCAATAAGCCCAAATTTGAATACTAGTGAGGTCGGGGGATTGATTTTGTCAATTGGGAGTTGTAGTTGCTGGGATTTATAGTTCACCTACAATCAAAGATCAGTCTAAACTCCAACAATGATGGAATTGAACCAAACTTTGCACACAAAACTCCCAAGACCAACAAAAAATATTGGAAGGGTTTCGTGGACATTGATCTTGAGATTAGGATTTGTAGTTCATGTACATCCAGAGAGCACTGTGGACTCAAACAATGATGGACCTGGACCAAACTTGACACAGATACTCAATATGCCCAAAGTGAACACTGGTGGAGTTTGGGTAAACAGACCTTGACATTAGGAAGTTGTAGTTGCAGGAATTTATAGTTCACCTACAAACAAAGAGCATTCTGATGGAATTGAACCAAACTTGACACACAGAATTCCCATGACCAACAGAAAATATTGGAAGGGTTTAGTGGGCATTGACCTTCACTTTTGGAATTGTAGTTCACCTACATCCAGAGAGCACTGTGGACTCAAACAATGATGGATGTGGCTCAAACCTGGAACAGATACTCAATATGATCAAATATGAACACTGGTAAAGTTTGGGGAAAATAGATCTTGACATTTGGGAGTTGTTATTGCTGCGATTTATAGTTCACCTACAATGGAAGAGCATTCTGAACTCCAACAGTGATGGAATTGAACCAAACTTGGCACACTGAACTTCCATGACCAACAGAAAATACTGGAAGGGTTTGGTGGGCATTGACCTTGAGTTTTGGAGTTGTAGTTCATCTACATCCAGACAGCCTCAAACAATGATGGATCTGGACCAAACTTGGCACAAATACTCAATATGCCCAAATGTCAACACTGGTGGAGTTTGGGAAAAATAGACCTTGACATTTGGGAGTTGTCATTGCTAGGATTTATAGTTCACCTACAATCAAAGAGTATTCTGAACCCTACCGATGATAGAATTGGACCAAACTTTTCACACCGAACCCCCATGCCTTTAATGGAGTTGCTGGTGTGAGCCCCCCTCCAGCCTTGCTTGCTCTCCCTCACATGCACATGCACACATGTGCACCACACTGCCATGTGCTGAACATGCTTGCTCTCCCCTTCCCGCTTGGATTCTCAGAAATGGTCCTCTCCTTGGCTGAGAGGCCGGCCAATCACAGCGAAAGAGGGCTTTCGGTGGGAGGATTCACCACCTGTTTCCAAAAAAAGGAAGAGAAGGACAGGTGGAGAGATCTTCAGACTTCTCTGCCAAAGGGGTTCCTAAGACCATATATGTTTTCTGATGGTCTTTGGCATCCAATTGCTGCCAAAATGTAAGCCGTCCTGAGTCCCCCTTTGGGGGTAGAGAAGAGACAGGATATAAATACCAGAAATAAATAAATAAATAATAAAAACCCCTCTGAAACCCGCTCACGTCCCCCCCACCCCAAGTTGAGAAACATTGCTCTAGGACAGTGGTTCTCAACCTTCCGAATGCCGTGACCCCTTAATACAGTCCCTCATGTTGTGGTGACCCCCAACCATAATATTGTTTTCATTGCTACTTCATAACAGTCATTTTACTACTGTTATAATTCATAATGTAAATATCTGATATGCAGGATGCATTTTTATTCACTGGACCAAACTGGGCACAAACACCCAAATGTGAATGCTAGTGGGGTTGGGGGAGGATTGATTTTGTAATTTGGGAGTTGTAGTTGCTGGGATTTATAGTTCATTTATAATCAAAGAGCATTCTGAACTCCACCAGCGATGGATTTAAACCAAACTTGGCTCCCATGATTTGGCACACAGGACTCCCATGACCAACAGAAAACAGTAAAAGGGTTTGGTCGGTATTGACCTTGAGTTTGGGAGTTGTAGTTCACCTATATCCAGGGAGCACTGTGGACTCATGCAATGGCAGATCCGGACCAAACTTGGCATGAATACTCAATATATCCAAATGTGAACACTGGTGGAGTCTGGGGCAAATAGAGCTTGGCATTTGTGAGTTGTAGTTGCTGGGATTTATAGTTCAATACAATCAAAGAACATTCTGAACTCCACCAATGATAGAATTGGCTCAAACTTCCCACATGGAATCCCCATGACCATCAGAAAATACTGTGTTTTCTTCTGGTCTTTGGCGACCCCTCTGACACCCCCTCATGACCCCCTCAGGGGTCCCGACCCCCAGGTTGAGAAACACTGCTCTAGGAGAAGAACAGCAGATCTAATTCAATTTTATTTAGATAAAAAAGATGGCAGTGCAGCAACTTAAGAGTGTAGCTCTCCTAGATATAAAAGTGGAGATATGTCTCCAGCAATAACCACTCCTGCTCAAATTCAAGGTGTGTGTGTCTTGTTTTAGAAGAGAATTGCACTCCTGGAAGCCATGGGAAGAGCAATTACCATGTAAAACAGCGTGCATTCTCCCCAAGCACTCTACTTGAAAGCGAGAATGTATTTAAAAGAAAGAAGTAGAAGCATTTATTGAAAGCAGAGACTCTACTACACTCCCACATTTCAATAAGGTACAGTATTGTTGTTCATCTCAGAGTTTTTGCCTGTAAACAGAAAATTCCTGTTCCTTTCATAGTGCTATGCAGAGTAATGAATGAAATGGTCACGATGATGAATTCTGGACTCAATATGCATTTCTCCACTTGACTGTTACACATCGAGAGTTCGGGGATACCAATCACCTCATCAAAATCCAAGATTTTCTATCTCTTTTCTAGGTTGCTTTGTCAGGCCTTCTCGTATATGGTTGCGGAGCCAAATTTGCTCATTTCTAGCCCTTGTCCTGCACCAGTCACTCATAAAAACAATTGATGTTCAAGTGACAGGCAGTTGAAAAACCCTTTTCCCAGAACAGATTACTGATGTGAAACACAGGTTATTAATCAGATGTCGTCTATTTTGGTCTTACAGTTTTATCACTCCTCTTCTCCCTGCATACTGGGACATTGTAAAAAAAAAAGTATTTATAGGACCACATTAAGTCTACAGTGTTTCTTCAGCAAAGCTGGCTTAGTGAGGAAGTGCTGTCCAGAGTTTGCAATGGTTGGGGAATGGGATATATGAGGTTTACTTGATTCTTCTGTAGGGCCCCTCTAAATCAGTCTTGCCCAATTTATTGTCTTCCAGACTTTTTGGGTTTGTTGGGTTTCACCCCTGGATGGCACACGTCTTTGTGTCATCAAGTTTCTAGTCCTATATGAGTAGCTAGACTATTTTTATTTGCTATACTTGTATACCGCTGCTTCTCAGCCTAGCCGGCGACTCAGCGCGGTTTACAACAAAATATAACAATCGGCAATATACAGTTTAAAAGCATAAAAACATAATACACAATACATATATCACAAACAATCCAATTCAACTCCTAACTAAAATCGTGATCCAGTTTCGTCGTCCATATTGCCAGTCCTTTAATCATTACATTCCTTGCACTGAGTTAACCGAATGCCTGCTCGAACATCCAGGTTTTTAGTCTTCTTCGGAATACCATCAATGAGGGGGCTGATCTTACCTCCATGGGAAGGGCGTTCCATAGCCGCGGGGCCACCACAGAAAAGGCCCTGTCTCTCATCCCCGCCAGCCGCACCTGTGAAGCAGGCGGGATAGAGAGCAGGGCCTCCCCAGAAGATCTTAGGGTCCTGGCGGGCTGATAGGCCGAGATACGTTCGGATAGGTAAGTTGGGCCAGAACCGTTTAGGGCTTTAAAGGCCAACACCAGCACTTTGAATTGAGCTCGGTAGCAGATCGGCAGCCAGTGGAGCTGGTGCAGCAGAGGAGTTGTATGCTCCCTGCGCTCCGCTCCTGTTAGTATCATGGCTGCCGAGCGTTGGACTAATTGGAGCTTCCGGGCCGTCTTCAAAGGCAACCCCACGTAGAGACTAGACTAGACAGGGCTAAACTCAGAAATACTTTCCTCACATTCCTACGCATGTTTCCCAAAGGACTTTGTCTTTGTATTGTTGGGTTACGCCCCTGGATGGAACACGTCTTTGTGTCATCAAGTTTCTAGTCCTCTACGAGTAGCTAGACTAGAGACAGGGCTAAACTCAGGGATACTTTTCCCCACATTCCTACGCATGTTTCCCAAAGAGCTTTGTCTTTGTATTGTTGGGCTTCATCCTTGGATGGCACAAGTCTTTGTGTTATCAAGTTTCTAGTCCTCTATGAGTAACTAGACTAGAGACAGGGTTAAACGCAGGGATACTTTCCCCAAATTCCTACACATGTTTCACAAGGGGCTTTGTCTTTGTATTGTTGGGTTTCACACCTGGATGGCACATGCCTTTGTGTCATCGAGTTTCTAGTCCTCAGTGAGTAGCTAGCCCTTGTCCTGCACCAGGCCTAAGCTCAGGTCTAAGCTCAGGGATACCTTTCCCCACATCCCTACACATGTTTCCCAAAGACTCTGCAGATAGGTGGCTTCTTTTGGTTGCAGTTATAGGGCAAGCCCCATGTCCATCATCGTTGAGTTTGGTCCCGCCCCTTGCTCAGGGCAATTGGGAAGGGAAAGGGGCCATTTTTCAGTTAGTCTCAGCTAGGAAGTCAATGTACAGGATGTGTACAGACTTTCTCCTGTACAAAGGCTTCAACCCTTAAGACTTCCCGGGGGAGAACAGTCTTAAGAGCACCTAAAGATTCCCAAAGGTTCCAGGGAAACAGCCTTACAGCCCTGAGGAATTTCGGAGGGAATAACAGCTTTAAACATCAAGATCTCCAGCTAAGTGACTACAGGCCTACTGGTACGTCCACTCGGTTTTGAGACGCAGTTCAGCCCGGTAGTGGATCCACATCAGTCCGGTCTAGGTTCACAGTTAGCCTGGGAGGAGCTAGAAAGGGATTTTCCTTGGAAGTAAAGCAAAGAAGCAGTTAGAAGCCACCAGTTGTTTGAAGCCTGGAAGCATTTGTTTAATCTTTGAAGACAAAAGAAGTTTCTGTTTAATTGTTCATCAATAAAAGACTTTGTTGTATTTAAGCTCAAGCCTTCTAAAGACTGTTTAATGGAGAAAAATTCTCTAAGGGCTTCTCTTCGGGGGGCCTGGCTTCCCGTTGGGCTAAAGTTGCACGTCCTGTTTTAAAAGCACTTCGTTTCAAGCCCAGTGGAGACAGAACAATACTCAATATTCCCAAATGTGAACACTGGTGGTGTCTGGGGAAAATAGACCTTGACATTTTGGAGTTGTAGTTACTGGGATTTATGGTTCACCTACAATCAAAGAGCATTCTGAACCCCACCAACAATAGAATTGGCCCAAACTTCTCACACAGAACCCCCATGACCAACAGAAAATACTGGAAGGGTTTGGTGGGGATTGACCTTGAGTTTGGGAGTTGTAATTCACCTACATCTAGTGGACTCAAATAATGATGGATCTGGACCATACTTGGCACAAATACTCAATATTCCCAAATGTGAACACTGGTGGTGTTTGGGGAAAATAGACCTTGACAGTTGGGAGTTGCAGTTGCTGGGATTTATAGTTCACCTACAATCAAAGAGCATTCTGAACCCCACCAACAATAGAATTGGCCCAAACTTCTCACACAGAACCCCCATGACCAACAGAAAATACTGGAAGGGTTTGGTGGGCATTGACCTTGAGTTTGGGAGTTGTAATTCACCTACATCTAGTGGACTCAAATAATGATGGATCTGGACCATACTTGGCACAAATACTCAATATTCCCAAATGTGAACACTGGTGGTGTTTGGGGAAAATAGACCTTGACAGTTGGGAGTTGCAGTTGCTGGGATTTATAGTTCACCTACAATCAAAGAGCATTCTGAACCCCACCAACAATAGAATTGGCCCAAACTTCCCACACAGAACCCCCATGACCAACCGAAAATACTGTGTTTTCTGATATTTATTTATTTATCGTGTCACCTGCAATCAGAACATTGTATTACATTTCTAACAGAACAAAACAAACAGATATATATATATATATATAAAAAACCCCCACAAATTTTGCAAACTTGGTAGCTGATTAAATGTCCTTTGACCAGTATCTGGCCACTTGGAGTGCCTCTGGTGTTGCCGCAAGAAGGTCCTCCATCGTGCATGTGGCAGGGCTCAGGGTGCATTGTAGCAGGTGGTCTGTGGTTTGCTCTTCTCCGCACTCGCATGTCGTGGATTCAACTTTGTGGCCCCATTTCTTGAGGTTGGCTCTGCATCTCGTGGTGCCAGAGCGCAGTCTGTTCAGCGCCTTCCAAGTTGCCCAGTCTTCTGTGTGCCCAGGGGGGAGTCTCTCATCTGGTATCACCCACGGATTGAGGTGCTGGGTTTGAGCCTGCCACTTTTGAACTCTCGCTTGCTGGGGTGTTCCAGCGAGTGTCTCTGTAGATCTAAGAAAACTATGTCTTGATTTAAGTCGTTGACGTGCTGGCTGATACCCAAACAAGGGATGAGCAGGAGATGTCTCTGCCTTGGTCCTTTCACTATTGGCTGCAACTTCCCGGCGGATGTCAGGTTTTCTGATGGTCTTTGGTGACCCCTCTAACACCCCCTTATGACCCCCACTCTAGATGAAAGGCTATCCTCCCTCCATCACAACCACTATTATTGTGGAGTTAGAGAGAAAGAAGAAGAGGCAGACACAGTTCCACTATACCTAGGCCTAGAAATAGACAAAAGATTGTATATTCATCCCATGATCTCTGGAGACCAAAAGCCAAATCCCTGCTCAGCCATGGAAACCCACCAGATGACCCTTGGAGACAAGCAAAACAAAGCCAAGCCCTCTCTGAACAAATCTTGCCAAGAAAATCCCCTGATAGGATTGCCTTCAGGAAACTATAAATTGGAAATGGAGGTACGTAATAACAAGGACAATCCAAGGAAAAGGTTTCACAAACAATAAGTAATCTTTCTTAACAGCTATGCTCTTAAAAAAGAGAGGAAGAGTGAATAGTATACGTGATACCAACATATTATTGGTTCCATAATTAGCTCTCTGCCAGAGATTTTGCTAAATATAGTAGACACTCGAACACTATTCTCTAGCTGTCCAAATATAATTAATAAGTATAGGTGCAATTAGATGGTGGTAACCCTAATAATCTAGATCAATGGCTGGCAAATCCTTAATGAAGTGTTAAATTGGGTCTGTCGCCCTACAGCAAAAGTCCCCCGAAAGGCTGTTTCGGTGATGGATTCTGTGTCTCTCCTGCCCCGGATTGGGATATGATTCCTCAAAGAGATGGATGAGGCTGGAGCACGGACAGCCACAAGGCAGGGGGCGGAGTGGCCCATTCGGGGTGAGAGGAAATGCCTCTTCACAACAATGTGCAAAGAAAGCAAAGAGTGTTAGGGCAAGAGGCTCCCGCTGTCCAGAATTATCCAGTGCCAAATAGCAATGTGGGAAAAATTGGAAGGATAGTTTTTTTACAAAAAGGTTTTTGCCCAAATTTTGCAGAAACAGACACAATTTGTGGCAGAAAATCTCTACATTTTGGGACTTGCAACATATGCCATGATAAGAGAAAGGATTATTATCAACAGGCAAATACAATGCTTTGCAGTCAAGTTGGCATGAATGCAATTGAGCTGCACTTTATGTGTCAAAGATTTATTTATTACTAGCCATCCCCTGCCACGCGTTGCTGTGGCCCAGTCTATATGTGTTTTGTATGTGTTTATATGTGTATTTGTGTATATATTAGGGCTGGGCGGTTTCGTTCGTTAATTTCGTAATTTGTTATTAATTCGTATTTAAATTAGCTTATGATCCGATATTGAGCCATTTTGGAATAGTGTGAGGAGTTAAATAGATTCGAAACAATTTTTTCAATTTATTTCGTAATTGTTTCGAAATTGTTTCATAATTATTTTCGCATGTCTGGTGCAAGTTTTATAGTTGTTGTTTGTTTTATCACACCAACAGTCAACAACAGAGGGAGAGGGAAGCTTCAGAAGTTCCCCCTGTCCCATTTGGAGGTTTTTTCAGCATATTTTTAGCATATTTGGAGGGTTTTTTTAGCATATTGCGCAATTGCGTCCGCCATTAACGAATCAATTCGAAATTTTCGAAATTTCGTATATTTCGAAATTTTTAAAAGGAAAATTTCGGAATTCTTTAAAGAAACGAAACGTGATGGACCCCTTAAAAACGAATCGAGTTTAGAAACAAATTTTTCCGTGGTTACCCAGCCCTAGTATATATGTGTGTGTGGGGGGAGTATATATGTGTATGTATATTTGTGTATTTGTGTGTTTATATGTGTACATATATATTGTATATATGTGCGTGCTTGTCTACATGCATATTTTTGTGTATATGTGTGTATTATGTATGTGTAGAGCCCCTGGTGGCGCAGTGGGTTAAAGCCCTGTGCCAGCAGGACTGAAGACCGACAGGTCACAAAAAAAGTATGTATATGTCTGTGCATGTGTACATGTGTTGTTTTTTTATCTGTTTGTTTATTTTGTTCTGTTAGAAATGTAATACAATGTTCTGGTTGCGGATGACACGATAAATAAATAATTGTATATTTTAAAGGCTGAAGGAAAGGTTTTGAAAAAACACAAGCCACTTGGACTACTGAAAGATATGATGTAGCTACTTTTCCAACATTACCTTTGTTCGTTGTCACTAGCAAAGAAAACATAATCATGCCAAAATGCATTCTCCATTTGCAACCCTATTCTCTCCCCTTTCCTTGACTTGAAACCATCCCTGTGTCTGTGAGAGTGTTCAGTAAGATAATTAAAACTTTTCTGTGTGGCATTCAAATGGTGCATTAGCATACCTAAAAGCTGCATTTTTAAATAGCTTTAATATTAGTGAAATAAAATTACCTTAAACACAACCGATTACATTAAGTCAAAGAGTTGAATCCAGAGGCAGTAATTAAGGCAAGCGCTTTTGTGCCAGCATTAATTCTGGAAGCTCTGACAGTCAGGAAGAAAGAAGTGATTGCTAGTATTCAAAACCATTGTGAAGGTGGGGAAATAACAATAACATCACGTGACTATCTTTTGCTCACTGTAGTCAATAGCACAGTTCCAGTTTCCTTGCAATTTTGGAGTCACTGATATACAAGACTTACAGTTTGAACAGCTGGAGGGCCAAATCAATGCCTGCAATGACCAAATATTTATTTCAGGTTTAAACCCCTATTTGTACACTGTCTTAAACAGCAGAATGGCTCTTTCATGAGAGTATACATGGCATTAATTGAATATACACACATACGCCATGTACAGCTTGTTTTAAAACAGCATGGCAATAAAAACATTTGTGGTTTTTTTCTGAGAATTTTTTAAAAATGAGACTGTTTGTCTTTCCTGGGTGAGAAGTGTTGTAAGCATGGAATCAGAGTGTAGAGAATGATATCACAAAACATAGCCACACTTAGGTACAACTAGTTATCTTTTTTATATTAACCATTTCTAAAATAATATCACAAATGAAAGTAGTTACAGTACAACCCAGGGTAAGCTCCCGTCGTTAGCCCCAGCTTCTGCCAACCTAGCAGTTTGAAAACATGCAAATGTGAATAGATCAATAGGTACTGCTTCGGCAGGAAGGTAACAGTGCTCCATGCAGTCATGCCAGCCACATTACCTTGGAGGTGTCTACGGACAATGCCGCTCTTTGGCTTTGAAATGGAGATGAGCACCACTCCACAGAGTCGGAATCAGCTAGACTTAATGTCAAAGGGAAACCTATACCTTTATTACCCACTGCTTTAGATATCACTTGTGCGTGTATGTGTGTCTTGATCTATATTCTGCCCTTCTCACCCCGCAGGGGACTCAGGGCAGATCACAATGCAAATATACATGGCAAACATTCAGTGCCATAGACGTACAACATACATAAATAGACATACAGAGGCTATTTAACTTTTCAGCTTCTTGAGGGTATGCTTCGAATTCCGGCCACCGGGGGAACTGTCACCGGGGGAGCAGCCATCCATTTGTGACACTGATGGAGTACTTCCTCATTCTTTGCACCCTGCTGGAGATTTTTATGGCATCGTAAATTAGCTAAATTAGCCTCCCCATATAAGCAGTACCTAAATTTCCTACTTGACAGAAGCAACTGTCTTTTGGGCTGCAAAGGTTGACAACAAGCTAGACAAATGGTTGGGAGCTTACTCCGACCTGGGCTGGCTTCAAACTCATGACCTTTCGGTCAGTAGTGATTTTAATGCAGATGACTCCCAACCAGCTGCACCACAACTCCATCTTTGATTGTAGATGAACTATAAATCCCAGCAACTACAACTCCTAAATGTCAAGGTCTATTTTCCCCACATTTAGGCATATTGAGTATTTGTGCCTAATTTGGTCCAGATTGATCATTGTTTGAGTCCTCACTGCTCTCTGTATGTAGGTGAACTACAACTCCTAATCTCAAGGTCAATGCCCACCAAACCCTTCCAGTATTTGCTGTGGGTCATGAGAGTTCTGTGTGCCATGCTTGGTTCAATGTCATCGTTGTTGGCGTTCAGAATGCTCTTTGATTGTAGGTTAACTATAAATCCCAGCAACTACTACAAGATATTTAAATTATGATTCATAACAGCAGCAAAATTACAGTTAGGAAATAGCAATGAAAATAATGTTATGGCTGGGGGTCACCACAAAATGAGGAATTGTATTAAGGAGTCACGGCATTAGGAAGGTTGAGAATCACTGTTCTAAGGCATCAATAGTCATGATGCATCCTGCTCAGAGTCTTCCTTATTTACATCTTCCAACCCCACTGGGTTTTCTGAAGCACAAACAGGCTCCCCCAAAGCAGCAGCACATGATGAAGTGATGGGATACCCATTTGCCATACATCACCCATGTCCCACCTCCTTTCTGAACCCGTGCCTGTCTTTTAGCTGTCAACTTGATTGCTGGCATTTAGACTGCAAAACCTCCTTTAGGGCAGGGCTGTCGTTATAGTCCTCCGCAAAGCAATATATGGAACTACATAAATAACATTATCACACCCATTATTTGACAAAATTGTACTTAGAAGGACGTATTAAAAGAGAACGAGGGTGAATTATCCAGATCACTTCTGTATTTATAACATAGTCAATTAAGCCATATAAACAGCTCTGTTCTTCAGCTCCTGCTGAAACTTGGGCTCAATAGCATTCTGCTATTATTGAAAGGGGCAGAGTCATTGCAAAAGGTATAATCTGATCCTTTCTAAGGTTCGGTACAATTATGAACATTAAGCTTGACAGTCTAAATATGGAAATATTTGGAAAATATTTGGAAAATACCAAGATTTTTAGGTGCTGAGAATTCCTAACAAGGATTAAATCAAATTTACTTCACTTTAATTTAATTCACCGAACAATGAGGCTGCCATACAGCCTATCAACCAGGTTTCAGGTAGCTAGTGTGCCATAAAATTGTGGTATATCAGCATTTCTCAACCTGGGGGGATCGTGAAGGGGGTGTCAGAAGGGTTGCCAAAGACCATAAAAAAAAACACAGTATTTTCTGTTCATCATGGGGGTTCTGTACGGGAAGTTTGTCCCAATTCTATCATTGGTAGGGTTCCAAATGCGCTTTGATTGTAGGTGAACTATAAATCCCAACAACTACAACTCTCAAATGTCAAGGTCTATTTTCTCCAAACTCCACCGGTTTTCACATATTGACATATTGAGGATTCCTGCCAAGTTTGGTCCAGATCCATCATTGTTTGAGTCCACAGTGCTCTTTGGATGTAGGTGAACTACGACTCCAATAATCAAGGTCAATGCCCACCAAACCCTTCCAGTATTTTCTGTCAGTCATGGGAGTTCTGTGAGCCAAGTTTGGCCCAATTCCATTGTTGGTGGAGTTCTGAATGTTCATTGATTATATGTGAACTATAAATGCCGACAACTACAACTCCTAAATGTCAAGGTCTATTTTACCCAAACTGCACCGGCTTTCACATTTGGGCATATTGAACATTCCTGCCAAGTTTGGTCCAGATCCATCATTGCTTGAATCCAAGGTGCTCTCTGGATGTAGGTGAACTACAACTCCAAAACCACGGTCAATGGCCGCCAAACCCTTCCATTATTTTCTGTTCGTCGTGGGAGTTTTGTGTGCCAAGTTTGGCTCAATTCCATTGTTGGTGGAGTTCGGAATGCTCTTTGATTGTAGGTGAACTATAAATTCCAACAACTACAACTCCTAAATGTCAAGGTCTGTTTTCCCCAAAATCCACCAGTGTTCTCATTTCGGCATATTGAGTATTCATGCCAAGTTTGGTCTAGATCCATCATTGCTTGAATCCACAATGCTCTCTGGATGTAGGTGAATTACAACTTCAAAACCAAGGTCAATGCCCTTGGTTTGGAGTTGTGCTTTGGAGTTGTAGTTCACCTACATTTAGAGAGCACTGGGAACTCAAACAATGATGGACCAAACCTGGTACGAATATTCAATATGTCCAACTATGAACATTGGTAGAGTTTGGGGAAAACAGACCTTAACATTTGGGAGTTGTAGTTATGGGCTTTATAGTTCACTTTTAATCAAAGAGAATCCTGAACCCTACCAATGATAGAACTGGGCCAAAACCCATGACCAACAGACAATACTGATGGTCTTTGTTGACCCCTCTGACATCCCCTCATGACCCCCTGAGTGGTCCCGACCCCCAGGTTGAGAAACACTGGATTAAGGGGTCACAGCATTAGGAAGGTTGAGAAACACTGTGTTACATAGTCAACCATCCAAAATAGTGCTACCTATCATAATGGGCTTAGCAGCACAATTTTTGGCAGTTACATCGAGTAAAAATGCCATTCTTTCTGCCTTCCATCTAAATGGGAATACTTCTCCATCCCTAATACAGAGTCACTGTGAATTATTAGTGTAGTGGAGGGCAAGGAAGATTGTGGAGAGGTCACATTTTGTTTGAAGCAACCCCCCCCCCCCCACTCCCCACCTATTCTGTAAATCCGCTCCTTGCCATTTCAGCCCAATTACACCTACAATGCCTGTAGAAAGGGAGCAGTCCAGATTTAAATATGTCTTTGCAAAGCAATTATTCCCGGCTGCTCCCGGAAAGTAAACAGCAGCACACACTCCAACATGGATCAGTTTAATTGGGAGATTAATCAACTAAAAATTCTATGAAGCTGAGAGTAAAGACTTAACCTTTCTGGAGATGTGGGTGCATTCCAACCATTTTGATACCACTTTTCATTTTGTCATTTCCTTACTGATGTAATATTACTGTAATCATTTCCATCCAAATCCTTTAAAAATCAGCTATTTCATGCCTTCTGCAATTTCCGTCCCTAGGAGCCTCCTTCCTGCTTCTGCCCTATTCATACCTCTGGCACTCACTCTTTCTCTGTCCTTTCTTCAACTGCTTTCCTCCCATCTTACATTTTTAAAGAAATCATGCTAATGTCATTACACACCTATTTTTTGTGTCAGGAGCGACTTGAGAAACTGCAAGTCGCTTCTAGTGTGAGAGAATTGGCCGTCTGCAAGGACATGGCCCAGCAGACATCGGTATGTTTTGCCATCCTGTGGGAGGCTTCTCTCATGACCCTGCATGAGAAGCTGGAGCTGACAGACAGGAGCTCGATCTGCTCTCCAGATTTGAACCACTGACCTTTTGGTCAGCAGTCCTGCCGGCACAAAGATTTCATTACAGACCTATTTTTTGTGTCAGGAGTGACTTGAGAAACTGCAAGTCGCTTCTGGTGTGAGATAATTGGCCATCTACAAGGACATTGCCCAGCAGACATCGGGATATTTTGCCATCCTGTGGGAAACTTCTCTCATGACCCTGCATGAGAAGCTGGAGCTGACAGACAGGAGCTCGCTCTGCTCTCCAGATTCGAACTGCCGAGCTTTTGGTCAGCAGTCCTGACTACTATACAGTGTCCCAGAATACTTGTTGGATGTCAGAACAAACACAAAACAATCTATGTAAGGAGAAAGTATAATATCCAAAGAGCATACAGTATATAATTTTATCAAAATTCCCAATATAGAATCATAGAATCATAGAGTTGGAAGAGACCTCATGGGCCATCCAGTCCAACCCCCTGCCAAGAAGCAGGAATATTGTATTCAAAGCACCCCTGACAGATGGCCATCCAGCCTTTGTTTAAAAGCTTCCAAAGAAGGATCTTCCATCACACTCTGGGGCAGAGAGTTCCTCTGCTAAACGGCTCTCACAGTCAGGAAGTTTTTCCTAATGTTCAGATGGAATCTCCTCTCTTGTAGTTTGAAGCCATTGTTTCGTGTGCTAGTCTCCAGGGAAGCAGAAAACAAGCTTGCTCCCTCCTCCCTGTGGCTTCCTCTCACATATTTATACATGGCTATCATGTTTCCTCTCAGCTTTCTCTTCTTCAGGCTAAACATGCCCAGCTCTTTAAGCCACTCCTCATAGGGCTTGTTCTCCAGACCTTGATCATTTTAGTATCCTCTGGATACGTTCCTGCCTGTCAACATCTCTCTTCAATTGTGGTGCCTAGAACTGAACACAATAATCCAGGTGTAGTCTAACCAAGACAGAATAGAGGGGTAGCATGACTTCCCTGGATCTAGACACTATACTCCTATTGATGCAGGCCAAAATCCCATTGGCTTTTTTTTGCCACCACATCACATTGTTGGCTCATGTTTAACTTGTTATCCACAAGGACCCCAAGATCTTTTTCACACGTACTGATCTTGAGCCAGGCATCCCCCCATTCTGTATTTTTGCATTTCATTTTTTCTGCCTAAGTGGAGTATCTTGCATTTGTCACTGTTGAACTTCATTTTGTTAGCTTTTGCCATTTCTCTAATCTGTCAAGATCATTTTGAATTCTGCTCCTGTCCTCTGGAGTATTCGCTATCTCTCCCAATTTGGTGTCGTCTGCAAACTTGATGATCCTGCCATCTATATACAACCCAATATAGTAGCATAAAGCAAAGTGAAAAGGAGCAACTGCTCTCAAACATAACAGTTCTAACACAGAGGATCCCAATATATACAGGCTTCAGGGATATGTGTTCAATGAAGAAACCTTTCAAAGTAAACAGACAATGAGTCATGAAGTCCAAAGGAAAGTCCAAATAGCATCAAAATCCAAGTAAAGTCCAGTGATAATGGAGCACCACTCTCAAAAACGTCTTCATATTATGAAGCAAGTAGATTAAGTTTGGTTAAAAAGGGGGATAGATTGGCTTAGTAATAATTCAGGAAAAGTGGAAGATGAAACCTGGAATATATTTTTAGACAGTTTACTAGAAAAGAAATGAGGGAAATTAGAAACCCAATGCTGAGTAACATACTGAAAGTATGGAATAAATATAAGGGGAGGTTAATAAAGGAGGGATCAATTACAACCCCAATAGTGATAGAAAAGAAATTCCCAAATTTTTTTTTAAAAAGTAATGGATAAAAAGGTAAGGGAAATAAATCTAGATAGGATAGGGGATTGGATGAAGGTGGAAATGAAGAGGGAAATGATGCTGGAAGAGTTTAAAGAAATAAAATTGTCATGGTTTCATTGTATACAATTAGAACAATGGTTAATAAACTGGAAAAAAAATAGAAATGGAAGCCAACTCAATCAATTCGAACAAATAATACAGAAGGGAAGGGCTGTGGAAGAATATGAAAACTTGAGAGGTATAATTAGCAAAATTTATAAGATACTAATCGAAATGAAGGATGAAAAAATAAAAAAAAATGTACCCTTAAGGAGATTTGGGAAGAGGATTTAGGGATAAAAATAAGTGAAATAGAGTGGCAACAATTATGGGGACAAAGACAGTTAAAAAAATTATTGATACGAGTTAAGTTAATATGGAAGTGGTACTTGACACCGGTAAGAATAGCATATATGAATAAAAATAACTCAATAAATTGTTGGAGAGGGTGTCAAGAACCAGGAACATATATACACATGTGGTGGCAATGTAAATATGTAAATAATTTTTGGGAGAAAGTATTTAGAGAAATAGAAATTATAATGAATATGAAAATAGATAAAAGTCCTAGTATAGCCTTACTATCATTATATAACGATAAGCAACTGAAAAAGGAGGATAAAGAAGCGATAACAAACTTACTAACTATAGCAAGACTGCTCATAGCAAGGAATTGGAAAAAAGAAATGAATATACAAATAGAGGAGTGGAAAATAGCAACAAATGATAAATTGACATGTATATTAAAGGCTAAAAAACGTACATGGAAACAGTGTTTTTGATGCTGTATGGGGAAGATTTGTGGTAAATGGATTAAAAAATAAGGAAGGAAAATTACCGTCACAAGAAGAAATGAAATTTTGGACAGATGAAATGTAAGAATGGTGGCTTGAGACGGGTGGAGGGGAGCACTGTGGTGGAAAAAAGGAAAAAAGAGAAAAGGAGGGGAATTGTCAAAGCAAAACAATAAAACAACATGTTAAAGAAGCTGATGTACAAAATGCAATAGTGTGTAATAAATGTGATAAATCAATAAAAATTAATAATAATAAAAAAAGTCTTCATAAGAAAAATCCAAGTGGCATTGACAGGGGTGCCCGGATATTTTTTGTACCCTGAAATTCAGATGCCTGTTTGTGTAAGTAAGGAGGTGAACAGACAGGTAAATCTCAAACTGGTATTGAAGGGGTTTATTCATGCTTTGCATTACCCAACACTTTTTGAAATAAATATTCATCAAGAGTAAAGAACTGAATAGTTTGCAGATGACACAGTTCATACAACCTTTAATTCATAAAGTCTCCCTGATGAAACCTTTTCCCAGAACATGCTGAACAATTAAATTGAATGCATTCCCCTTTGGCACCCATGTGAGGCTCATCTGTTGTTATTGTTGTTTTCCAACCAGCTGAAGTATCAGAGGGGACAGCCTGAAGTCAAAGAACACAGTGTAAAGTGGGAATCAAACATAGTGTTTAATACTACTAAAAAAATATTGAGTTGAATCCAAAGTTATAGCAAAAGCAACTGAGCAAATCCATTCTGACTAATCTACGAGGGTTGAATGAAAAGTAATGCCTCCACTTTTGTTACTTGGGTTTGGATGGGAATATTATAATAAATCAAATGCAGAAATAATCCTTAGATAATCCAACAGCAAAACAACAGAGAGGTAAACAATCAGGCACCTCTAACCACCTCTCAACAAAAGATTTCCTCAGGCACTGCCAAGCCATCAAATGCTAATTAAGGTGGTCAGTTGAAACATTCACACCTAGCTCCAGCAGCCAAGAGTCCTTTGCCCCACGCTGGTCATTCCACAGATAGATAAACCCATTTTCCTACTTCCAACAGACCTCACTACCTCTGAGGATGCTTGCCATAGATGCAGGCGAAACGTCAGGAGAGAATGCCTCTCGAACATGGCCATATAGCCCGAAAAAACCTACAACAACTCAGTGATTCCGGCCATGAAAGCCTTCGACAATACATTATTCCTTAGAATGTGCTCTTTAACTACCACTATTTACTTTTCCACATAATCACCAGACAATTGGATACATTTCTACCAACGATGAACAAGTTTTCTGAAGCCGTCACAGAAGAAGTTGACACTCTGTTTCCGCAACCAGCGTCTCACAGTTCTTTCAACATCTTCATCAGAAGCAGATCTTCCGATAGCCAAGCAAAGCAATATTATGTGACCCACACGTTCTTTTGAAATGCTGATTGTGCTTGAAATTTCTCTCTGAGTGATACGACGATCCTGAATCTATCTGTCAACCTTTTGCTTGTGAAACTCAGTGGTTGCTGTCACAGGACTCCAACTCTTTGTTTGTCACGCAAGTCAGATGTCTCCACCTCAACATCTTTAAACTTACTTGCCCAACGATGCACAGTACTCACAGTACTCACATCAACACAATCGCCATAAACAGCTTGCATTCTCCGATTAATCTCCTTTGGGGTGACACCTTCTGCTGTCAAGAATTCAATGACTGCACATTGCTTAAGTCGCACTGACGAACTGTCTGCGCAGGGTTCCATACTTCGCACTTTAACAACACAACTGTTCAATGCTAAGGCTTCCCACCAAAATGGAACTGTAGAGGAGAGTCTACTGAACAAGCCAGTGCCTGCCACATACCACTACTGCCATTTGTTGAGGAGTTACAAAGATGGAGGCATTACTTTTCATTCAACCCTCTAAGCCAAAGGGCCGGCGTTGTCTGTAGACACCTCCAAGGTCATGTGGCCAGCATGACTACATGGAACGCTGTTACCTTCCCGCCAGAGCAGTACCTATTGATCTACTCACATTGGCAGGTTTTCAAAATGCTAGGTTGGCAGAAGCTGGAGCTAACGGTGGGAGCTCAGCCCACTCCCTGGATTCAAACCTGTGACCTTTTGGTGAGCAAGTTTAGCAGCTCAGTGCTTTAACCCACTCCGCCACCATGGTTTCCAGTTAATGTCATGAAAAACCATAATAATTTGGGAGATCTGTAAACTTCCACTTTTTTTCCAGATGTACATCCTGCTGAGAGGAACCATGTTTCCTCCAGCTGCAGACTTTGAGGACTGGAAGCTTAATGCTTTGATTTTTTTTTTCTTGATATGAGGTGGGACAGGGGTCTCCTGATTGTGTTTTGTTTGTGGGTTTGACTTACCATGATTTGCTGGACTAAATGCTACACAGAGCTGCCATTCACCCTTAATTACAGGGTATATGGAAGGCGGTTCCTCCATCATTTGTAATCGGGTCAATTATGCAAAGCACTAATCAAGTTGCCTAAAAAGGTCTCTGGATGATTAGCATGAGCTGACTAATTGGCTCTTTGGAATGGAAGCTGTCCTCTCTATGGGGTCCAAGAGGCAGATCCCGTTGGGCAGATGGAGCCTGCACTGTCTTATGTTGCTATAACTGGCTGAAACTCTATCTGAAGTCCACCTGACCAAGAGAAACTCACACATAGGAAGAAACAATTGGGTCAGAGAACACCTCTTGATGAGGTATTAGCAGTTGCCAAAGAGCCAAGGTGGCGCAATGGGTGTGCTGGTTGAACTGCTAATCTGAAGGTTGGTGGTTCGAATACGTGAGATGGGATGAGCTCCTGTTTGTCGGCTCCAGCTTCCCATGTGGGGACATAAGAAAAGCCTCCCACAGGATGGTAACACATCCGGGTGTCCCCTGGGCAATCTCTTCAGATTAATATTTTTCTAAAAACAGATGTGATCTGTAGTTTCTCAAGTCACTTCTGACACAAAAGGAAAAAAGCAAATGCCAAAAAAGTCTTCTCATGTGCATAGGCACTCTTGTGTGGTAAACAACTTGATGTTTCAAAGGGGAGAAAGGAGAACTAGGGCCAGATTCTGCCTGGAACTAGGTCCCAGGTGATCCAGTGTGATACTGTTGCTGATGCATTCTGCTCTGCCAAACTCAAATAGGATCTTGGTCCTAATGTGTATAATGGATTGAGTACTCCCTTTGTCTTATCAATCAGCAAAGTACAGGGTGTCCATAAAGTCTCTTAACCTTTTAAACGGTGAAGAGACTTTACATGGTAAAGAGACTTTATGGACACCCTGTATAATGCTGTCCCAATTTAGGATATGAGAGAAAATTCTCATCCTTTTTTCTATTATGGTGTTCTCATGAAGGTGTCACACAAATTTTCCAAATAATCAAATACTTGTTTTCTTTTCTGTGTTACACTGCCACCTCTAATGTTACATGCTGAAAAACTTCTGCATCTATTATTAATCTTTTCCAGAAACAGCGTCCAATTCTATATCATCCTGCTGGCTCGAATCTTTCTTTTCATTTCACATTGGGCACGTCTCCTCCTGAAGCTCACTTTTCTTTGTTTTTCTCTTGATCCCTCTAGAACAGTGGTTCCCAACCTTTTTTTTTTTTTTACCAGGGACCACTTTGACTAGGGACCACTTTGACCAGGAACCACTTTGACCAGTGGCCACTCTCCAACATAAGTATCAAAAGGGTTACGAATCAGTTTTTGGTCAACTTTAGATTTGGTTTGGTTATTTAGGGTGCTGATCAAGAAAATTGCATTAGATCGACCACATCAGCTCTAGTTTCTGGTACAGAACAAATGCCACCCAGTAGTCACCATCTGCTTGCCCACAGACTTACTTACTTACTTACTTACTTACTTGCCCACAGAAAATCATATTTAATAATCTAGAGTTGATGTGTTCTATCCAATACAATTTTCTGAATCATCACCCCAAATAAACAAACCGAATCTAAAGTTGACCAAAAACTGATGCATAACCCTTTTGGTACTTATGTTGGAGAGTGGTCCCTGGTCAAAGTGGTCCCTGGTCAAAAAATGAAGACACCAAGGTGCCCCTGCTTTCAGGTGCCACATGGAACAGCTCAGCTCAGGGAGAGGGAGGAGGAGGAGGAGAGGAAGTCAGGAAGATTGTTGTCAAGTCTTTCGTGAGTAGTCAGCCTCTCCCCTCCCAACATCCCCATTGCCTCTGCACTATAAGAGGGTTTTGCGAGCATCAGTCGCTCTCCTTGCAATGGTGTAGTAACAGTGAGACCATGGACCATATTTTAGTTCTTGAGAACCACTGCTCTAGAATGGCTCTATATCTTTTTGTTGAACCTGAGGGACACTTCTCCAATTTTTCTCGTTGAAAAAGTATATTTTGTGATTTCAATTTATCTGTCTCTTCTCTTTATCAGGATTCTTTCAAGAGTATTGGACTTGCTGTCTATTGTCAAATTATTTGTTGAATGCTGTTATAGAACTTAATCCTATGTATATTTACTTAAAAAGTAAATAATCTAGTCTCTGGAAAACTCCTTTATTTGACAACTCAAGAATTCTAGCTGTAAAATGTATCCAATACAGAACTGAAATCTCTTCTGTCTCTTCCCATCAAGTCTGATTTTGTTATACTTATCTACATTTTGAGAGTACCTTGGACCGGAAGAAGATCAAACCAGTTCATATTACAGGAAATAAATCCTGAGTGTTCATTGGAGGGAAGGATATTAAAGGAAAAGATGAAATACTTTGGCCACATAATGAGAAGATAGGAAAGCTTGGAGAAGAGAATGATCTTGGGGAAAAAGGAAGGAAAAAGGAAGAGGGGCTGACCAAGGGCAAGATGGATGGATGTTATCTTTGAAGTGACGGCCTTGACCTTGAAAGAGCTGAGGTTGGCCACCGCTGATAGGGAGCTCTGGTGTGGACTGGTCCTAGAGGTCACAAAGAGTTGGATGAACGAATAAACAACAAATCTACATTTTGTTGTCTAATCCACAAGTGATCTCTCTCTCTCTCCCTCCCTCCCTCCCTCCCTCCCTCCCTCCCTCCCTCTCTTAAATCTAATAATGCCTTAGCATCCAAATCAGCTTCTCCATCTTGGATGATCACTCTGTAGTGTCTTCCAACTTTGTTCTGCAATATTTCCAATTTCTGATTTAGTTGTGTCATGTCAACTGAAATCTTCTCCAAGGTTTGACTCAGATCTTTAAGTTCAGCTTCAAATTTTGGCCTCATACTTCCCATCTCTTCCTTGTCTACCAGATTTCTTCCAACATATGTGTATTTAGATCCAATTTCTTGGTAGGCTGGTCAACTGATGATCTTCCCAGTAATTCATCTTGAGCAGACTTTTTTTTTCTAAAAAGCATATTAATTATCTGACAGCTGCCAATAATTCCATTTTTAGAAGGCATCTTTGCTCATGCAAAAATTTGAAATGCCCATATGACGGCATCATGGGTGATATTCTCCTTCTTGACCTTCCTTCCCCAAATCTATTACAAGAAGTTATAGTTCATTCAGGGTTCATCCGTTGTCATTTCCACCTTAACAGTCACGAGAACAATGCCATTAAGCTATCTCTTCCTCTCTCAATTGGGAATTGTTTCCAAGACCTCTTGTGGATGCTCACATCTCATTATTTACAGTGATATAGCAAAATGGCATCTCTTATATGAAATTGCAAGATAAAGCTTTGCTTTTTAGATTTGTTTTGAAATATTCTCAAGCCGTGGATGGTTGAATCTGTGAATATGGAGGGCCATATCAATGGTGAGAAAGTATTCCAGGGTCCATTTAAGTGAGATTCCTTTGGAGAGTTATAAAACCATATGTCTGGATAAAGCATGATCCAGATACTTTGCAGGAAACAAGCCTGTATTAGGTCCTAGAGGATGACCATTTAAATGGGTAGGGCTTCAGTGACCCCCTATTCGCAGTGGGTTTGTAAAACAAGAGGGATGGGGAGACATCAAATAGGCATGTTGTATCATCAACATGCTCCTCCTTGATGCATGCCATTGCTCTCAAGGCATGCATGAAAGCTCTTTGGAGCAGAGATGTCAGAGATGTTGGATAGTCACAGTATGTGTCCCTGAGCTGGAGTAAAGTGTACTTAAAATATTGATTAGCTCTCTTGGCTTCCCAGACACAAGCCAGGGAACAATGTGAAAGAGCCTGGCTGCTGAGTAATGCTAGTACTTTTGAAGACGGAGAAAAGGCTTCTCGCTTCTTATAATCAAGCCCATTCAAAGCCTCTTTGCAGAGAGTGATTGGACAGCTGGCCTTTTAGGAATCAAGCGTCAAGAAAGATGAGTGGGGAGGGAAGCACTAGATCTCAACACAAAGGATTTATTATAGAATCAAAGAACAGAATCTTAGAGCTGGAAGAAACCACAAGGATGATCTAGTCCAACCCTTGCCATCCAAGAATACACAATCACAGCACTCTTGAGAGATGAACATGTTGTTGAACATGACCTCCCCGCCCCCTACCAATAAAAGATAGTTTATAATCAGGGAATTTCATAGTTTTGCCAAGTAAATAATATTTTATAACCATGCCTTTCCTTATGAACTCCAGATGACAAAGGCCAAACTTTCCCAACCCTGCATGCTCCCCTTTTCCATCATCATCATCATCATCATGCTGGCATTGGCCTTTAAAGCCCTAAACGGTTCCGGCCCAAGCTACCTATCCGACTGCATCTCTGCCTATGAACCCACCAGGACTTTGAGATCTTCCGGGGAGGCCCTGCTCTCGATCCCGCCTGCCTCACAGGCACGGCTGGCGGGGACGAGAAGTGGTGGCCCCTCGGCTTCTCAGTGGTGGCCCCTCGGCTGTGGAACGCCCTTCCCACGGACATTAGACTAGCTCCATCATTACTGGTATTCCACAAAAAAGTGAAAACCTGGTTGTTTGAGCAGGCATTCGAATAGTCAGTGCAATGAGTGTAATGAACACAGGAATGGAACAATGGATGACGGAACTGGATCATGTTTTTCAGTGACGAGACGCTAGTGAATGGCTATTGTTGTTAATTGTATATGTTAACTGTTTTTTTATACCGTGTTATTGTAGCATTGAATTTTTGCTGTTCTTGTTGTTAACCGCTGTGAGTCGCCTAAGGGCTGAGAACAGCGGTATACAAATAAAGTAAATAAATAAATAATAAATAAATCATCATCATCATATTTAATTACTTATTAAGCACCCTCCATCCAAGAATTCTCTAGGCGATTTACAGCTAAATTGTAAAGATAAAATACGTACATACAGAAATTAAAAATTAACAGAGATCGTCCATATAGCTCAATATTTTTCACTTTTGCTACTCAGTTGCTAAATATGAGTGAACACAAAGCCATCTTCTGTTATCTCGATTAGGTTCTTTACCTTTAAGCTGGACTTGAAACTAGAGAGTACCAATAGATAAGCGACTTGTCCTCTGAAAACGAGGACAGTAGGCCAATGTAGCCCTAATTTATCCCTCCATGTTGGAGCTAAGTGCCATTTGGAGGATACAATGATGATCAACGTTGCAGTCATATGACTTTATGCACCACCCTTCAATCTCCCTATTTTTTTCAGCCAACCCTGACATATTCTGTGGAGTAATGGGAAGTTTACATCCATATGAAGAAGTGAATGCATGACAAGCTTCCAGTCATAGCTCCAGCTGCATTTCCTTTTCTTTCTTTCCGAAGGCGGATGCATTCCATCAGGATTCTCTTCTCTGCTGCTCTCCTGGCTGATTCTTGATGACCTCCTTCCATCCCCTCCCTCTCCAAGAAGGATATGACCCCAATGCTAATGATTTTCAGTTTCACCTTCGATGTTCCACAAAGTGATCCCTGTGGATGAACATGCCAACAAATGTCTCTTTCCAGAGATCACTGCAGTCAGCTAGGCTTCATCGCAGCAGGCTCTCTCTGCCTCGCAGACCCATTTAATCACTTTGAACCTGACCGAATGCCAGGTGACTGCCTTAGATGGACACCAGCTTTCAATTATCAGATGCACCACTGAACTGATGGAAGCTAAGGAAAGAACTGGCACACTCCCAGGAGCAGAAGCCACAGAAGTGTGTGTTTGTAGGGCACACGGAAGTTTGTTAACCCTTTCCTTTTTCTTCTTTCTAAACAATGAAAAAAAGTGTATTGTCAAAGGCTTTCATGGCTGGAATCACTGAGTTGTTGTAGGTTTTTTTGGGCTATATGGCCATGTTCTCGAGGCATTCTCTCCTGACATTTCGCCTGCATCTACGGCAAGCATCCTCAGAAGTAGTGAGGTCCTCACAACCTCTGAGAATGCTTGCCATAGATGAAGGCGAAACATCAGGAGAGAATGCCTCTGGAACATGGCCATATAGCCCGAAACAACCTACAACAACCCAATGAAAAGCATGCTTGTGTTATTGAATATCTTGCAAGAAGGTTGAGTGCAGAGCTGGGAAAATGTACTTTTTTGGACTAACCCTCCAGAATTCCACAGTCATTATTGGGGAAAGTTGACTATGGAATACACAACTGCCCAAACTCAGTGCCAGAATGGTCAAGTTGGGGAAATAGGAGGTATCTCAGTGTTTCTCAACCTTCCTAATGCTGCAACCTGTTAATACAGTTCTTCATGTTGTGGTGACCCCCCAATCTTTACATTATTTTAATTGCTTCTTCATAACTGTAATTTTGCTACTGTTAGGAATCGTCATATAAATATCTGATATGCAGGATGTATTTTCATTCACTGGGCCAAAATACACAATACACCTAATACTGGTGGGGATTTGAGGAGGGGGTGATTTTGTCATTTGGGAGTTGTAGTTGCTGGGAGTTGCTGGGAGTTAAAGAGTGTTCCGAACTCCACCAATGGTGGAATTGAACCAAACTTGGCTCACAGACCTCCCATGACCAACAGAAAATACTGGAAGGATTTGAATTTTGAAGCTGTAATTCACCTACATCCAGAGAGCATTGTGGACTCAGACAATGATGGATCTGGACCAAACTTGGCACAAATACTCAATATGCCCAAGTGTGAACACTGGTGGAGTTTGGGGAAAATAGACTTGACATTTGGAAGTTGTAGTTGCTGGGATTTATAGTTCACCTACAATCAAAGAGAATTCTGAATTGTTGGAAACTAGAAAAATTGGGCACATCTTAACACCTCTCAACAAAAGATTTTCCCAGGCTCAGCCAGGCCTTCAAATGCTAATGAAGGTGGTCAGTTGAAACATTCACACCTAGCTCCAGCAGAGAAGAGCTCTTTGCCCCACCCCAGCCATTCCACAGATATATAAACCCATTGTCCTAATTCCAACAGACCTCACCACCTCTGAGGATGCTTGCCATAGATGCAGGCGAAACATCAGGAGAAATGCCTCTAGAACATGGACCTATAGCCCGAAAAAACCCACAAGAACCTAGAAAAATTGGGTTTATATATCTGTGGAATGTCCAGGATGGGAGAAAGAACTCTTGTCTCTTTGAGGTAGGTATGAAGGTTTCAATTGGCCACCTTGATTAGCATTTAATGGTCCAGCAGTTTCAAGGTCTGGCTTCTTTTTGCATGGAAACACGAAAGGAACATTAAAGGCACTGCAGACTACTTCAACTAGAGGAGTCAGCCAAAGCAGAGCACCTGATAAAACCAACCTGGACACAGCATATTATTCGAGAACACAAAAATGCTGGACCACTCCAACAACTACCATATCAGACTACACAAAGAAGCCACTGAAATCCACAAGCAGGTGGACAATTTCAACAGAAAGGAGGAAACCATGAAAATAAACAAAATCTGTATTAAAAAAACTTTAGTATCGTAAGAGTAAATAAAGAACAACACTCAAAAACAGGTGGATTCCAGACAAGAAACAATCAGGGCCAACAAACACCTTCCAACAAAGGATTCCCCCCAGGAAGTAAGCTAGACCTTGAAACTGCTGGGGCATTAAATGCTAATCAAGGTGGCCAATTGAAACCTTGAACAGACAAGAGTTATTTCTCCCAACCTGGACATTCCACAAATATATAAACTCAATTTTCCTAGTTTCCAACAGACCTCACAACCTCTGAGAATGCCTACCATAAATGTGCGTGAAACGTCAGGAAAGAATGCTTCTGTAACATGGCCATACAGCCTGGAAAACTCACAACAACCCAGTTATTCCAGCCATGAAAGTGTTCGGCAATACAGAGCCCTCAGTGTTTGCCTATAATGGCCACCTAGTGCCTTGAAGAGACCCCTAGAAGGGTGATGCCCCAAATATCATCCTAGAGCAATCAATGGCATGGCCCCATTGCCTGGCAGCTAAAATACATAGCAACGTCAAAACGTATCTCCTTCCAGTTGCCTAGAATGGTGCCTTTGTAACTGGGATGTTGCTTAAGGCAGGCAGAAGTTGGGCTGTCAGGCAAAGGTCACCTGATGTGTGAATATTACATTTGGATCAATACATTATATTGTTGCAGAAATAGGGTTTCATTAGTGTTGAGCTTCAGCAGATGGACCCACTGCCCCAGGGGAACCCCACACGCCTTTGCTCAAAAAGACAGTAGCTCAGCTTGGCTTCCTTGAGGGAAGCAACCCTTTAATTAGCAGTCCAGACATCAATAAATCCCATACAAACAGTGGCATTCCTTCAGAGCTAACAAACTGGAAGACAAACAGTTGAGGAGGATGCAGAGAGCACACAAAGGGTGTTCAACTTGGTTAACATTTGACAGCAGAAGCACAGACAGCAATGGGTCTTCCCATGCAAGAAGGGAGAAGCATTCCCGAATGAGAAGAACCAAAAAAGCTGGCTGGAGCATGAAGGGTTGGCAATATTTATTTATTTCTTTATTTAGGACATTTATATGCCACCCTTCTCACCCTGAAGAGGACTCAGAGTGGCTTACAAGATATATACAATATATTATATTATTAGCATAGTACAATGTCAGTATTGTCGTTCACTATATTGTACTATACCACTATATTGTAATCATAGAATCATAGAATCAAAGAGTTGGAAGAGACCTCATGGGCCATCCAGTCCAACCCCCTGCCAAGAAGCAGGAATATTGCATTCAAATCACCCCTGACAGATGGCCATCCAGCCTCTGCTTAAAAGCTTCCAAAGAAGGAGTCTCCACCACACTCCGGGGCAGAGAGTTCCACTGCTGAACGGCTCTCACAGTCAGGAAGTTCTAAAATATATAATTATAATATCATATTATTATTAGTAGTATTATATTGTATTACATTATACTATTTTAAATATTATAGGTATATACAATATATTGTATTATATTATTAGCATAGCACAGGAGACAAGGTGGAACTGTCCCCTGCCCCCCTCTCCCTTCACTCTGGCCCAGAATGACAGTTGGTGCTGGGGGGAGGGGTCCCCATCTGATGACATATGCAGGAGTCAAGATGGAACTGTCCCCTAGTCCCCTCTCCCTTCACTCTGGCCCAGAGTGGCAGTTGGTGCTGGGGGGAGGGGTCCCCACCTGATGACATATGCAGGAGACAAGATGGAACTGTCCCCTGGCCCCCTCTCTTCACTCTGGTCCAGAATGGCAGTTGGTGCTGGGGGGAGGGGTCCCCACCTGATGACATATGCAGGAGTCAAGATGGAACTGTCCCCTGGTCCCCTCTCCCTTTACTCTGGCCCAGAGTGGCAGTTGGGGCTAGGGGGAGGGGTCCCCATCTGATGACATATGCAGGAGACAAGATGGAACTGTCCCCTGGCCCCCTCTCTTCACTCTGGTCCAGAATGGCAGTTGGTGCTGGGGGGAGGGGTCCCCACCTGATGACATATGCAGGAGTCAAGATGGAACTGTTCCCTGGTCCCCTCTCCCTTCACTCTGGTCCAGAGTGGCAGTTGGTGCTGGGGGGAGGGGTCCCCACCTGATGACATATGCAGGAGTCAAGATGGAACTGTCCCCTGGTCCCCTCTCCCTTCACTCTGGCCCAGAGTGGCAGTTGGGGCTGGGGGGAGGGGTCCCCATCTGATGACATATGCAGGAGACAAGATGGAACTGTCCCCTGGCCCCCTCTCTTCACTCTGGTCCAGAATGGCAGTTGGGGCTGGGGGGAGGGGTCCCCACCTGATGACATATGCAGGAGTCAAGATGGAACTGTCCCGTGGTCTCCTCTCCCTTCACTCTGGTCCAGAGTGGCAGTTGGTGCTGGGGGGAGGGGTCCCCACCTGATGACATATGCATCAGGTCCCCTCTCCCTTCACTCTGGCCCAGAGTGGCAGTTGGGGCTGGGGGGAGGGGTCCCCATCTGATTACATATACAGGAGACAAGATGGAACTGTCCCCTGGCCCCCTCTCTTCACTCTGGTCCAGAATGGCAGTTGGTGCTGGGGGGAGGGGTCCCCACCTGATGACATATGCAGGAGTCAAGATGGAACTGTCCCCTGGCCCCCTCTCTTCACTCTGGTCCAGAATGGCAGTTGGGGCTGGGGGGAGGGGTCCCCACCTGATGACATATGCAGGAGTCAAGATGGAACTGTCCCGTGGTCTCCTCTCCCTTCACTCTGGTCCAGAGTGGCAGTTGGTGCTGGGGGGAGGGGTCCCCACCTGATGACATATGCAGGAGTCAAGATGGAACTGTCCCCTGGCCCCCTCTCTTCACTCTGGTCCAGAATGGCAGTTGGGGCTGGGGGGAGGGGTCCCCACCTGATGACATATGCAGGAGTCAAGATGGAACTGTCCCGTGGTCTCCTCTCCCTTCACTCTGGTCCAGAGTGGCAGTTGGTGCTGGGGGGAGGGGTCCCCATCTGATGACATATGCAGGAGTCAAGATGGAACTGTCCCGTGGTCCCCTCTCCCTTCACTCTGGTCCAGAATGGCAGTTGGGGCTGGGGGGAGAGGTCCCCATCTGATGACATATTCAGGAGACAAGATGGAACTGTCCCCTGGCCCCCTCTCCCTTCACTCTGGTCCAGAGTGGCAGTTGGTCCTGTGGGGAGGGGTCCCCACCTAATGACATATGCAGGAGACAAGATGGAACTGTTCCCTGGCCCCCTCTCCCTTCACTCTGACACAGAGTGGCAGTTGGGGCTGAAAGAGGGGTCCCCAATTAATGTCTATGTGAGCTAAGCACCAAAACATAAAAAATCATCTGGACCACCAAAACAACCACGGAGTATCATGTGAAAGTCTTTCCCATGCCATGCATAGTGCTACAAACAGGTGGCCATGCCAATGGTAGTGCTGGCTGGGAATAATGGGGGTTGTGTTGTTGAATGACTGGGTTGCTGTGAACTTTCGAGGATGTATAGCAATGTTCCAGAAGCATTCTCTCCTGACGTTTCACCCACATCTATGGCAGGCATCCTCAGAGGTTGTGAGGTATACCACAGATGTGGGCAAAACATCTGGAGAGAATGCTTCTGGAACATGGCCATACAACTCACAGCAACCCAATGGGGATTGTACTTGAATATATCTAGAGGCTAGCAGGCTGGGGGTGATTGCATTACATTGTGTCCATTCTGGTGAGGCTTTGTATTAACAACTTGTTTGTTAGCCAGAGACATCTAGGAATTTCATGTAGGAAACTACGGGGAGGGTGTCTCAGTGGTCAGGTACATCAAACAGTTAGGAGAGGATTTCTCTCTCCTTTCTCTGTCAGTTTGCTTGATGTCTGTGCCTATCACAGAGTGACTATTCAGAAATCGTGAGGCAAATAACAGAGGCGGTGTCTGATCCCTCCTCTGCAGTAGGTGAACATTTTGTGTATTGGCCTGATAAGGCTAGCTTAGGCAAGGTATCAAAACAACCGCCATGGGTGAACTGTAATCATGGTCCTAAACTCTGTTAATGCAGCTCTAGGAGACAACCCAAACTCCAAGCACAGTGGTTCCCAACCTTTTTATTTGACCAGGGACCACTTTGACGAGGGACCACTTGAAAAGACCACTTTGACCAGGGACCACTTGACCAGGGACCACTTTGATCAGGGACCACTTTGGCCAGGGACCACTTGACCAGGGACCACTTTGGCCAGGAACCACTTTGGCCAGGGATCACTTGAAAAGACCACTTTGACCAGGGACCACTTTGATCAGGGACCACTTTGGCCAGGGACCACTTGACCAGGGACCACTTTGGCCAGGAACCACTTTGGCCAGGGATCACTTGAAAAGACCACTTTGACCAGAGACCACTTGACCAGGGGCCAGTTTGACCAGGGACCACTTGGACCAGGAACCACTTTGACCAGGAACCACTTCAAAAGACCACTTTAACCAGGGACCTCTTTGACCAGGGACCACTTTGATCAGAGACCACTTTGACCAGGGAACACTTTGACCAGAGACCACTTGACCAGGGGCCAGTTTGACCAGTGACCTTTTTGACCAGGGACCTCTTTGACCAGGGGCCACTTTGATCAGAGACCACTTTGACCAGGGACCACTTGACCAGGGACCACTTGACCAGGGACCACTTTGACCAGGGGCCACTTTGATCAGAGACCACTTTGACCAGGGACCACTTTGACCAGAGACCACTCTCCAACATTAGTACCAAAAGAGATATGAATCAGTTTTTGGTCAACTTTAGATTTGATTTGTTTATTTGGGCTGCTGATTCAGAAAATTGCATTGGATAGACCACATCAGGGGAGCCCCCGGTGGCACAGTGGGTTAAAGCGCTGAGCTGCTGAGCTTGTTGACTGAAAGGTTGCAGGTTCGAATCCGGGGAGTGGCATGAGCTTCCACTGTCAGCCCCAGCTTCTACCAATTTAGAAGTTCGAAAACATGCAAATGTGAGTCAATTAATAGGTATCGCTCCGGTGGGAAGGTAACGGCGCTCCATGCAATCATGCCGGCCACATGACCTTGGACGTGTCTATGGACAATGCCGGTTCTTCGGCGTAGAAATGGAGATGAGCACCACACCCCAGAGTCGGACACGACTAGACTTAATGTCAGGGAAAAACCTTTACGTTTAGACCACATCAGCTCTAGTTTCTGATACAGAACATATGCCATCCAGTAGTCACCATCTGCTCGCCCACAGAAAACCTTATTTAATAATCTAGAGCTATGGACCTTATTTTAGTTCTCACAGCCCACTAGTGGACCACGGCTCACAGGTTGGGAACCACTGCCGCAGCAGAAAGAAAGAAAGGCATTGCAGAATGAACTGCTGTCCAGTGACTGTCCTAAGGAGAAGATACTATTTCTCCATCTCCCAGTGCGTTTCTTTGAGTCTGCTGGGCCGGAGATCGGACTTTTCCCCTGAGGCCTGGAAGCAATTACATTCTCATTACTAAGAAGTGTCATTTCTGGAGAGGAGGAATCAATTTTCCAATTAACCACAGGCAGGAGCAGACATGAAAGCAGTGATGAGCAAACACTAAAATTAGTTGGGAAAACCCAACCCAGCTCATACCTGGAAGGCCAACACTTAGCTTTTTTAATTGCATGGCATAGTATGCGTATGTTGGGAGGTGAGCCTGGAGACACACCTTATGCAACTGGTCTTGTGGAGCATTTTTCTACCTCACACTGATAGCAACAATTGCAAAAGGTAAAAGCATGCGAATGTTTGGATTTTTAGAATAAAGTCTCATATATGAGGATATTTTCTAGCTTTGGTAAAGTAAAACACAGCTAGGCTTTGAAGCTTCAAGGGTATTAAATGCTAATCAAGGTGGCTTATTGCAACATTCACACTTGCCTCAAAGAGAAGAGTTCTTTCTCCCACCCTGGACTTTTCACAAATATATAAACCTCACTTGCCTAGTTTCCAACAGACTTCACAACCTCTGAGGATGCCTGCCACAGATGTGGGTGAAATGTCAGGAGAGAATGTTTCTGGAACGTGGCCATACAGCCTGGAAAACTCACAGCAACCCAGTATATATTGTGGATAGGAATCAAGTCAGAAACTACACTTGTATGGTATACGGCAGACTACTGGCAGTGAGAAGCCAGACCTTGAAATTGCTAGGCCTTTAAATGGTAATCAAGGTGGCCAATTGCAACATTCACACCTACTTCAAACAGAAAAGAGTTCTTTCTCCCACCCTGGACATTCCACAGATATATAAAGCCCACTTGTCTAGTTTCCAACAGATTTCACAACCTCTGAGGATGCCTGCCATAGATGTAGGTAAAATGTCAGGAGAGAGTGCTTCTGGAATGTAGCCATATGGCAAAAAAACTCACAGCAACCCAATAAATCCACATTCTAGGAATTTTTGGAAGGGTGGCAGTAGGATGGTATTTTTAACCTCTTCCAAAACTCTATTCACCCAGTATTCCAGAGAGAATGCTTCTGGGACATGGCAGAACACTATCACCTTTTCGTCCATGCTCCAGAATTATTTCCAATTTTAATTTTACATTTGGCCTTCCTGCAGTTTTAATTGTATGTTGTCTTATTGATAATGTTGTATATTATTGTCTATGTTTTTTATTTTAATTGCTTGTATTGTTGTGATTATTGCTTGTATTGTTGTGTTTGGGTTCGGCCTCCTGTATTATTATTATTATTATTATTATTATTATTATTATTATTATCTTTATTTGTACCTCGCTAGCATCTCCCGAAGGACTCGATGCGGCTTACAAAGGCCAAGGCCTCAAAACACAACATAACAATACAACACCTAAAGCAAATTAAAAACAATTAAAGCAATATTACACAACAAGCAATAAACAATACATCAAGACACTATAAAACTGGGCCGGGCCAGAGTAATGGGTACAGGATTAAAAGTGCTGATGTGACAGGTGATATGTAAGGATTATAGGGTAAGTGCAGTGTGCAGAGTGCAGCAATCTTAGTTCTAATAAAGTGCTTCAGGGACTTGTTATTGGAAGTTCCTATTCTGGAAAGACACATCGGAACAGCCAGGTCTTCAAGTTCTTTCTAAAGATTGCCAATGTAGGGGTCTGTCTGAGATCTTTTGGGAAGGTGTTCCAGAGTCAGGGAGCCACCACAGAAAAGGCCCTGTCTCGCGTCCCCACCAAACGCGCCTGCGACGCTGGCGGGATCATGAGCAGGGCCTCTCCGAATGAACGAAGTGAGCGCATGGGTTCGTAAACGGAGATGCGGTCACGCAGGTAGGATGGTCCCAAACCGTTTAGGGCTTTGTAGGTAAGCACCTGCACCTTAAATTGGGCTCGGAAAATAAATGGTAGCCAGTGGAGCTCCTTGAACAGAAGGGTTGACCTCTCTCTGTAAGGAGCCCAGTTAACATCCTGGCTGCTGCCCATTGGACCAGTTGGAATTTCCGAGCCGTTTTCAAGGGCAGCCCCACGTAGAGCGCATTACAGTAGTCCAAACTAGAGGTGACCAAGGCATGGACCACCTCGGCTAGATCAGCCTTCGCAAGGTACGGTCGCAGTTGGCGCACAAGTCTCAATTGTGCAAAAGCCCTCCCGGATACCGCCGACACCTGAGCCTCAAGCGTAAGCGATGAATCCAAGAGGACTCCCAAACTGCGGACCTGTGGCTTCAGGGGGAGTGTAACCCCGTCCAACACAGGTTGCCACCCTATTCCCCGATCTGGTTTGCAATCGACCAGGAGGACCTCTGTCTTGTTGGGATTGATCTTCAGCTTGTTCTTCCTCATCCAGATAGACACAGCGGCCAGGCACTCGGTGTAAGCCGCACCGAGTCCCTTGGGGAGATGGTAGCAGGGTACAAATAAAGTGATTATTATTATTATTATTATTATTATTATTATTATGGCCATACGGCCAAAAAACTCACAACAACCCAGTGATTCTGGCCATGAAAGCCTTCGACAACACACAAAACACACTTTATTACTTATTTAGATACACACAGAGGGATTCTATGGAATATGGTAGTTTCCACCTTGGAAAGATGACATTCAAACACGTCGTAAGAAGAGAAGCAGATAGTCAGGCTCGTATAGAAGCACTCAACAAAGAAAACTGGATTCTGGTTATCTTCAATAAGAAACAATTATTTAGCATCATTTTCCTCAGATTCACGTGTTGAATACTTGTCACTGCCTGTCTTGAGTTATTACTATGCTAGTTACAAATCTTTTAATAGTTACCTTTTTGGACTAACTCCCAGATTCCCCAGACTAGCTGGGAGAGAGTCTAACAGTTATCCAAAGGAGTGACTTTTCAAGTAATTGCAACTATTGCCTAAGATAAATGCAGAACATTAAAGAAGTTCAGCGGCAAATTAGATTTGAACTTAGATGGGTTCTACAGATAAAAGATAGGTGTATTCATGCAATATCTTGAAGATGCTGAGCAAAATAACTAGGCAAGGAGTGACTAAAAGGCTTTAGCATTTTGGTTCAGGATAAATGAGGCAATAAAAATGCTTAGGTGGCTATGTTTTATGCATCCGTTGCGGAGGAATTCTGTTCCAACGAAAACCAGCTCAGTCACTTCTGTTTTATGGAGCTATCTTCCTGTAACTCAGTGTTTCTTGACCTTCCAAATGCTGTGACCCTTAATAAAGTTCCTCATGTTGTGGTGACCCTCCAACCATAAAATTATTGTTGTTGCTATTTCATAACTGTAATTTTGCTACTGTTATGAATCGTAATGTAAATATCTGATATGCAGGATGTATTTTAATTCTCCGGATCAAATTTGGCACAAATACCCAATACACCCAAATTTGAATACTAATGGGGTTTGTTGGGGGGTGGGGGGTTTGATTTTATCATTTGGAAGTTCTAGTTGCTGGAATTTATAGTTAACCTGCAATCAATGTAGATCATTCTGAAGTCCACCAATGATGGAATTGAACCAAACTTGCACAGAGTGTTTGAAGACTGGGACATCCGTAGGGATACCAAAATGCTTGTTTATAAAGCTATTGTCCTCCCAACCCTGCTATATGCCTGTGAGACACGGACTATCTGCAGACGTCACATGCAACTCCTGAACGATTCCATCAGCGCTGCCTCCAGAAAACCCTGCAAATCTCTTGGGTAGACAAGCGGACAAATGTCAGTGTGCTGGAAGAAGCAAAGACCACCAGCATTGAAGCGATGGTCCTCTGCCATCAACTCAGCTGGACCGGCCACGTTGTCCAGATGCCCGACCACCGTCTCCCAAAGCAGTCGCTCTACTCCGAACTTAAGAATGGAAAACGGAATGTTGGTGGGCAGGAAAAGAGATTTAAAGATGGACTCAAAGCCAACCTTAAAAACTCTGGCATAGACACTGAGAACTGGGAAGCCCTGGCCCTTGAGCGCTCCAGCTGGTGGTCAGCTGTGACCAGCAGTGCTGTAGGATTTGAAAAGGCATGAATGAAGGGTGAAAGAGAGAAATGTGCCAAGAGGAGGGCGGATCAAGCCAAGCCTGACCGGAACCGCCTTCCACCTGGAAACCAATGCCCTCACTGCAGAAAAAGATGCAGATCAAGAATAGGGCTCCACAGTCACCTACAGACCCACCTCCAGGACACTGACCCTGGAAGACTATCATACTTGGACAACGAGGGATCACCTAAGTAAGTAAGTAAGTGAACCAAACTTGGCACACAAAACTCCCAAGACCAAGGGAAAATACTGAAAGGGTTTGGTGGGTATTGATTATGAGTTTAGGACTTGTAGTTCACCCACAACCAGAGAGCACTGTGGACTCAAACAATGATGAATATGGACCAAACTTGGCATGGATACTCAATATGCCTAAATGTGAACACTGGTGGAGTTTGGGGAAAATAGACCTTGACATTTGTGAGTCGTAGTTGCTGGGATCTATAGTTCACCTACAATCAAAGAGCATTCTGAACCCCACCAACGATAGAATTGGGCCAAACTTCCCACACAGAAACCTCATGACCAAAAGAAAATACTGTGTTTTCTGATGGTCTTTGGTGACCCCTCTGACACACCCTCATGACCTCCCCGGGGATCCCAAATCCCAGGTTGAGGAACGCTGCTGTAACTGGATGAGCTGCAAAGATTATGTCTGTAGAGACTTCCCCAAGAACCCTAGAAGCCCCTGTAGACCCAGTGGGCCATAGCATGTCCAATGAATTGGAAAATAGCTGGATGTGTGCCTGAAAAACGCCCTGCTTTCTAGCAACTTGAAAATGCCCATGCTTGAAAGAGCAACACTGCTTTTAAGATGGAATTGGAGGGTAGACCCAAATCTATCGAGCTATCGAAATGTGGATATAGGATATCCATACACTTCTTGATGCAGGATCTCAGTGAAATTGTATTCCCTCCCCTGACAAAATCCTACAATCTTAACACTGCATGAAGGGAGTAAATCTCATAATTAGTAAATGCACAGCACTAAAAGCTATTCAAACATTACAGCTACAGAAAGCCCCTTTTGTATATACATGTGTCAGAGGCAATACAAGTAGACTGTGTGCAGAGGTTACAAAGGCAGGTCAGCTTCTCTTTACAAACACCTCTTTGTGCACCTCTGCCACTGAAGTGGATCCTGCTCTTAATAACCGGCACCGATAAAGTGTCAGATCTGTCTTTTGCAACAAGACACTCAGCAGGAACAAAGATGTGGAAGAGCGTCTCTTTCCACTGCTCAAGAGACTCTGCTCAGGATTGGATGTTTTTCTTTATCTTCACCTTCCTGCACTGAATTCAGATTATTGCCCTAAAGCAGGGGTCCCCAAACTACGGCTCGCGGGCCACTTCCGGCCCGCCAAGGGCCCTTATCTGGCCCGCGGAGGAGCGCCCCCCCCCACACAGTGCCCCTTTGTTGGCTGGCTCACGCTATCCGTCAGGCCCGATGGACAGCGTGAGCCAGCCAAGGGAGGCTGCTCCGTGTGGTCTACTCATGCGTAAAGCACCTCGCGAGGTGCTTTACTCACAAGTAGGCCACGTGGGACTGCTCCTCCCTTGACAGGCTCACGCTGTCCGTCAGGCCTGATGGACAGCGTGAGCCAGCCAAGGGAGGCTGCTCCGCGTGGTCTACTCACGTGTAAAGCACCTCGCGAGGTGCTTTACTCGCAAGTAGGGTGCGCAGGGCTGCTCCCCCCTTGGCAGGCTCACACTATCCGTCAGGTCTGATGGACAGCGTGAGCCAGCCAAGGGAGGCTGCTCCACGTGGTCTACTCACGCGTAAAGCACCTCGCGAGGTGCTTTACTCGCAAATAGGCCGCGCAGGGCTGCTCCCCCTTTGGCAGGCTCACACTATCCGTCAGACCTGATGGGCAGCGTGAGCCAGCCAAGGGAGGCTGCCCCGGCGCTCCATGCAGTCATGCCGGCCACATGACCTTGTAGGTGTCTACGGACAACGCCGGCTCTTCGAGTTAGAAATGCAGATGAGCACCACACCCCAGAGTCAGACACGACTGGACTTCATGTCAGAGGAAAACCTTTAACCAGGAAAATTGTGGAAGATCCAGGGTGGGAGAAAGAACTCTTGTCTGTTGGAGGTAGGTATGAATGTTTCAATTGGCCACCTTCATTGCCATTTCATAGCCTGACAGTTTTTAGGGAGAATCCTTTGTTGAGAGGTGATTAGCTGGCCCTGATTGTTTCTTGTCTGGAGTTCCCCTGTGTTTGAATGTTGTTGTTATTATTATTATTATTATTATTTATTAAACTTTATTTGTACCCCGCTAGCATCTCCCGAAGGATTCGATGCGGCTTACAACAGGCCGAAGCCCACACAATACAACAACACAATACATAGCAAATAAGACAATTAAGCAGAAAAACAAATACAATAGCAATACAACAAGACATTATTAAAACTGAGCCGGCCGGAGTAGGGGTACAGGATTAAAAGTGCTGATGTGTCGGAGGGATATGGGATTATAATATAGGTGCGGTGTGCAGTGTGCGGTGGTCTTGGTTCTGACTAAAGTGCTTCTGGGATTTGGGACTGGGGTTTCTAGTCAGAGAAGGCACATAGGGTTCCTAGTCTGAGAAGGCACATTTGAACAGTCAGGTTTTCAAATTCTTTCTGAAGACTGCCAGTGTAGGGGCTTGTCTGAGGTCTTTCAGGAGGGCGTTCCAGAGGCGGGGGGCCACCACGGAGAAGGCCCTGTCCCGTGTCCCCACCAAACGCGCTTGTGACGAGGGCGGGACCACGAGCAGGGCCTCTCCAGATGACCGGAGTGAGCGTGTGGGTTCATAGACAACGATACGGTCACGCAGGTAGGGTGGTCCCAAACCGTTCAGGGCTTTGTAGGTAAGCACCTGCACCTTAAATTGGGCTCGGAAAATAAACGGCAGCCAGTGGAGCTCCTTAAACAGGAGGGTTGACCTCTCTCTGTAATGGGCCCCAGTTAACATTCTGGCTGCTGCCCGCTGGACCAATTGGAGTTTCCGAGCCGTTTTCAAGGGCAGCCCCACGTAGAACGCATTGCAGTAATCCAGTCTAGAGGTGACTAAGGCATGGACCACCCCGGCCAGATCAGCCTTAGCGAGGTACGGTCGCAGCTGGCGCACAAGTCTCAGTTGTGCAAAAGCCCTCCCGGCCACCGCCGATGCCTGAGCCTCAAGCATGAGCGATGAGTCCAGGAGAACTCCCAAGCTGCGGACCTGTGGTTTCAGGGGGAATGTAACCCCGTCCAGCACAGGTTGCCACCCTATACCCCGGTCAGGTTTACGATCGACCAGGAGGACCTCTGTCTTGTCGGGATTGATCTTCAGCTTGTTCGTCCTCATCCAGATAGACACAGCGGCCAGGCACTCGTCTAGCACCCGAGAGGCCTCCTTGGAATGTTGTTCTTTATTTACAGTTATAATTTTAGAGTTTTTTAAATACTGGTAGCCAGATTTTGTTCAGACTAGAAATAAGAAGATTTCCCATTCTCTGCTTCTGGAATTACTGCCTAAAGAGGGCTAGAAAGAACCCCCTCTAAGGGCCTTTCCACACAGCAAAATAAGATATGTGCAATGTGCATAGGAATTTTTTAATTGATTTTTTTTTTTTTAAAACTATAGTCCGGCCCTCCATCAGTCTGAGGGACAGTGAACTGGCCCCCAGTTTAAAAAGTTTGTGGACCCCTGCCCTAAAGGAATCTGCGCTCTGGAAAGGGTCCCTTCCCATCTCCCCTGTGCTGAATGCATCCTTTTAAAGGAAAGAAGTCATGAGGCATCCCGATGTGGGTGGGCTAGTCATTCCGATGCCAGCAGCAGAACTGGCATTTCAGGCTCTATCTTCTGTTGAGAGCATCTTTTCTGTGGGTGGGGGGAAGCTTTGCTCATACATTAAAGACAGATGCTGCGGGCAGCCCCTAATGTCCTTAAACAAGAGCCAGTGATCCACATTAAGCTGGGATTTGCACCTCCCCCAGCTTCCAAATACCCTGACCTTCTGTGAACAATTTGGCAACGGAGGTCTCTCCAAATGAAGACAATCAGCCTCATGAGCAGCTCTTCTGTGCCGTCGTCCTGGCCAGATGTTTGACAAAGGCATGTGGTTTGGGACTGGGTTATGAGCCCCTCAAGCAGGAAGGCCCAAAGGCTGAGTGGGAGGAAGGCTGCCAAAGAAGACGGATTTGGGATGGAAAAGCAGACATCCCCATGGGATAGATGTTGGATGTTCCTTTGGGCACTCAGAGAAAGCAGATGGCTCAGCAAAAAACATTATATACTCTTCTTGTGGTGATGGGTCCACCCCAAGCCTGCTGGCCTTTTGATAGATGTGGATCCTTGGCATCCTAAAAATGGGAGTAGTGGGGATTTCCTGGAATTACTGAGTTTAGGAAATCCCGATGCCCCAGGACAGCTGCCTTCAGGCAGAACGATATGCAGGACCATCTGTTACGCCAGCTCTACTGGTTGCCGATCTGCTTCCGAGCACAATACTGGAGAGGCCCTGCTCTCGCTCCCAACCCCTTTGCAGGCACGATTGGTGGGGACGAGGGAGAGGGCCTTCTCTGTGGTGGCCCCTCAACTCTGGAACTCGCTCCCCAAGGATATCAGACAAGCCCCCACATTGACAGTCTTTAGGAGGAGCCTGAAAATGTGGCTGTTCCAGTGTGCCTTCCCTGAATAAAGGAAACAATCCCCTGCAAAATATCCTGAGAAGCACTTTAATTACCCGTTGGGTTGCTCTCCCTACATTTCGTTTAAAACCCTCCTAATAGATACATCCTACCTCTGTTCATGCCCAGCGTTTATTTTTAAATTTTTAACTATTACATCTGGCCAGGCCATAGGTTTTTAAATCTTTGTATATTATTGTCTATATGTGAGTTATATTAATTATATTGTTTATTTGCTTATTGATTGTTGTTTTTACTGATGTGTTGTTGGGCTTGGTCTCATGTAAGCCACTCCGAGTCCCTTGGGGAGATGGTGGCAGGGTATATATAAAGTATTATTATTATTATTATTATTATTATTATTATTATTATTAAAGTGCTGGTTTTAATCTTTAAAGCTCTAAATGGTTCTGGCCCAGACTATATGTCCGAATGTATCTCCTACTATGAATCATCATCTGGAGAGACCCTGCTCTCAATCCCACTGCCGTTGCAAACGTGATTGGTGGAGACGAGAGACAGGGCCTTCTCAAAAGTGGCTCCCTGTCTGTGGAATTCTCTCCCCAAAGACATCAGACTGGCTACCTCCCTCCTGTCCTTTAGAAGGAAGCTCAAGACTTGGCTGTGGGACCTTGCATTTGACCATTGAACAGTGGCTTGCATGAAAAAGACATAAGCAATTTCGAAGTGACAATGAATTGACCCGGACCCAGATTTTGATTGGCGTGTTTTAACAACTGTTTATTTAATGTTTTGTTTTAATGAATTTGTTGATTGTTCTTATCATTATGATGGCACCAAATGGTGTTTGCTGTGAGGCCGCCCCTGACATTAAGGTAAAGGTTGTCCCCTGACATTAAGTACAGTCATGTCTGACTCTGGGGTGTGGTGCTCCATCTCCATTTCTAAGCCAAAGAACCAGCGTTGTCCATAGACATCTCCAAGATCATGTGGCCAGCATGACCGTATGGAGCGCCGTTACCTTCCCGCCGGAGCGGTACCTATTGATCTACTCACATTTACATGTTTTCGAACTGCTAGGTTGGCAGAAGCTAGGGCTGACAGCGGAAGCTCATGCCACTCCCTGGAATCGAACCTGCGACCTTTTGGTCAACAAGCTCAGCAGCTCAGTGCGCCACTGCCCCCCCCCCCCAATGAAATAAATAAATAAATAAATAAATTTGCCAATGCTGCGTGCTCTGTGTGCAACTTAGGCACACTTTGCAAATCATGGATAGGACTTTAAGAATACGAGGCAGGATTCCAAGGATTCTTTTAAATATTGGCCTCACATCAGGCAACCTGCCTAACACCCTGCAAGGCCAGTTTCCAAAGCTGGTTGCCTTTGAAGCATTAAATGGGTTATCAATGGGAAGCTTAGAAGTTTGCGAGAAAATCCTTTTTTCAAGACTTCAGTGAAAATACCCGAGTCTAGTATTAGCTCAATGGCCTAGAACTGACCCTGTGAATGACAGATTCCCACCTGTTCTCCAGGTAACTATACCTTTCAGGCAACTTGTCTCGCACCCTAGCTATTCTTACAAATTCATTAGTACATGTGAAAAGGATCTTGGGGTCCTTGTGGACAAGTTAAACATGAGACAACAATGCGGCAAAAAAAGCCAATGGGATTTTGGCCTGCATCAATAGGAGTCTAGTGTCTAGATCCAGGGAAGTCATGCTACCCCTCTATTCAGCCTTAGTTAGACCACAACTGGAATATTGTGTCCAGTTCTGGGCACCACAGTTGAAGAGAGATATTGACAAGCTGGAATGTGTCCAGAGGAGGGCGACTAAAAAGACCAAGAGTCTGGAAAACAAGCCCTATGAGGAGCGGCTTAAAGAGCTGGGCACATTTAGCCTGAAGAAGAGAAGGCTGAGAGGAGACATGATAGCCATGTATAAAAATGTGAGAGGAAGACATAGGGAGGAGAGAGAAAGCTTGTTTTCTGCTTCCCTGGAAACTAGAACGTGGAACACTGGCTTCAAACTACAAGAAAGGAGATTCCATCTGAACATGAGGAAGAACTTCCTGACTATGAGAGCTGTCTGCCCTGGAGTGTGGTAGAGGCTCCTTCTTTGGAAGCTTTTAAACAGAGGCGGGATGGCCATCTGTCGGGGGTGCTTTGAATGCAGTTTTCCTGCTTCTTGGCAGGGGGTTGGACTGGACGGCCCATGAGATCTCTTCCAACTCTATGATTCTATGATTCTATGATGCCCAGGGCTGTTTGGTTGAACCAATGGTTTCCAACATTTTTTTAACCAGAGACCACTTGACCAGGGACTACTCTCCAACATTAGTATGAAAAGGGCTATGAATCAGTTTTTGGCCAACTTTAGATTCAGTTTGTTTCTTTGGGGTGCTGATTCAGAAAATTGGATTGGACAGACCATGTAAGCTCTAGTTTCTGATACAGAACACATGCCATCCAGTAGTCTCTATCTGCTCACTCACAGAAAACCATATTTAATAATCTAGAGCTCTGAAACTTGTTTCAGGTCTCATGGCCCACCAGTGTGCTGCAGCCCCCAGGTTGGGAACCATGGGGTTAAACCCTCGTGCTGGCAAGACTGAAGACCAACAGGTCAGAGGTTTGAGTCTGGAAAGAGTGCAGATGAGCTCCCTCTGTTAGCTCCAGCTCCCCATGCATGGACATGAGAGAAGCTTTTCACGAGAATGGTAAAACGTCAAACATCTGAATGTCCCCTGGCGACATCCTTGAAGACAGCCAATTCTCTCACACCAGAAGTGACTTAAGTTTCTCAAATCACTCTCGACATGAAAAAGGGCTGTTTGGATACTGCAATGCCTCAACCGTACAACAATAACATAGATCCCCTGATCCTTTCCCCCTTCATTTCCTTCCTCTTCCCTTCATTCAACAAAAAAGCTTCTAGTCCTCATGAACTTGGGTAATCTGTCACTTCCCCTGATACCCATCTTAATGCTGAAATACTAAACATTTGCCATGCCTGCTAGTACTTTTTGATAACAGTATTTCCTTTCTTCGTGGGGCTTTCCCATGTATTCATTTCTTCTTTATCTTTTTAACTGAATTCCTGACCATTCCTGTTCTATGTAGCCATCTCAGGTTCCTTCACCTTCCGAAACATACAACAAAGAGCTCTCCTAGTTCCCAGTCCAGGATGCACAGTCCCTTTCATGCCACTCAGTTATAATGATACCATATGGGGTTACCATCCATTTTGATGCTTTTCCCTCCAGATGTGTGGCAATATATCACAGCTTATTAACTTTATTTGTACCCCGCTAGCATCTCCCAAAGGACTCGATGCGGCTTACGAAGGCCAAGGCCTCAATACACAACATAACAATACAAACCTAAAGCAAATTAAAAACAATTAAAGCAATATTAAACAACAAAACAACAAACAATAAACAATACACCAAAACACAATAAAACTGGGCCGGGCCAGAGTAAAGGGTACAGAATTAAAAGTGCTGATGTAACAGGTGATATGTAAGGATTATAGGGTAAGTGCAGTGTGCAGAGTGCAGCAATCTTAATTCTAATAAAGTGCTTCTGGGACTTGGTATTGGAGATTTCCTATTCTGCAAAGGCACATCGGAACAGCCAGGTCTTCAAGTTCTTTCTGAAGACTGCCAATGTAGGGGCCTGTCTAAGATCTTTGGGGAGGGTGTTCCAGAGATGGGGGGCCACCACAGAAAAGGCCCTGTCTCCTGTCCCTACCAAACGTGCTTGCGACGCAGGCGGGATCACGAGCAGGGCCTCTCCAGATGAACGAAGTGAACGCGTGGGTTCATAGACGGAGATGCGGTCACGCAGGTAGGGTGGTCCCAAACCATTCAGGGCTTTGTAGGTAAGCACCTGCACCTTAAATTGGGCTCGGAAAATAAAAGGCAGCCAGTGGAGCTCCTTGAACAGAAGGGTTGACCTCTCTCTGAAAGGAGCAGCAGTTAACATCCTGGCCGCTGCCTGTTGGACCAGTTGAAATTTCCGGACCGTTTTCAAGGGCAGCCCCATGTAGAGCGCATTACAGTAATCCAATCTAGAGGTGACCAAGGCATGGACCACCCCGGCCAGATCAGCCTTCGCGAGGTACGGTCGCAGTTGGTGCACGAGTCTCAATTGTGCAAAAGCCCTCCCAGACACCGCAGACGCCTGAGCCTCAAGCATAAGCGATGAATCCCAAGCTGCGGACCTGTGGTTTCAGGGGGAGTGTAACCCCGTCCAACAGGTTGCCACCCTATACCCCGGTCAGGTTTACGATCGACCAGGAGGACCTCTGTCTTGTCGGGATTGATCTTCAGCTTGTTCCTCCTCATCCAGATAGACACAGCGGCCAGGCACTTGTCCAGCACCCGAGGGGAATTGGGTGGAAATGGGTGGAAATAAGTAATAGAGTTGTGTGTCATCTGCATAGTGGTGGCACCTAACTCCAAAACTCTGGATGACCTCTCCCAGTGGTTTCATGTAGATGTTAAAAAGCATGGGAGACAGAATAGAGCCTTGCGGGACCACATAGGTCAAAGGCCAGGGATCCGAGCAGGCGTCTCCCAGCTTCACCATCTGGGATCGACCCTCCAGGAAGGATCGGAGCCACGACCAAACCGTGCCCCCGAGACCCATCCCAGAGAGTCGACCCAGAAGGATACCATGATCGATGGTATCGAAAGCCGCTGAGATGTCCAAGAGAACCAACAAGGTCACACTCCCCCTGTCTAGCTCTCTACGGAGGTCATCCACCAAGGTGACCAAGCTTTGGGGTGTCATCAGGGAAAGTCTGTTCCCACTCATCCATGAAGCCAGACAACTTGGATGAGGGGAAATTGGAGTTTTTCTGGACCCCCATTATAGGGAATGCCCAGATGCTGTTCCCTATGCCTTTGTGGGACAATGTTCAGTGGCTGGCCCACATCTGCTGATGTCTGAGGAGGAGGCTAGTTTGGAAAGTGGCAGGAAGCTATTGAACTGGGAACGGATGTGCATAAAAACACAGCTGTGCTTTGCACATTTGTTAAGCATATGTCACCCACTTCGCTTTGCCTCCTACCATGCTCATGCCCCACCCTGTGTTGGAAGGTGGTCTCCAAGACTTTCCCCAAACTACGATTTGGCAAAGAAGGTTTTCCATGCAGCTCCCAAAATGTGTCATAAAAGGCACGCTGATTCAGAAACGAACTGTAGATCCCCACATTAAATTTTCCATGTATTGGCAAAGTGGTTCTAAACTTTCCTACTGCCGTGACCCCCAACCATAAAATTATTTTCGTTGCTACTTCATAACTGTAATTTTGCTACTGTTTTGAATTGTTAAGTCAATATCTGATATGCAGGATGTATTTTCATTCAAATATGGCACAAATAACCAAATCTGAATACTTGCGGGGAAGATTGATTTTGCCATTTGGGAGTTGTAGTTGCTGGATTTATAGTTCACCTACAATCAAAGAGCATTCCAAACTCCACCAATGATGGAATTGACCCAAACTTGGCACACAGAACTCCCATGACCAACAGTAAATACTGGAAGGGTTTGGTGGGCATTGACCTTGAGTTTAGGAGTTGTAGTTCACCTACATCCAGAGAGCACTGTGGACTAAAACAATGATGGATCTGGAACAAACTTGGCACAGATACTCAATATGTCCAAATGGCAAGCATCCTGAGGATGCTTGCCATAGATGTAGGCGAAATGTCAGGAGAGAATGCTTCTAGAACATGGCCCTATAGCCTGAAAAATCTACAACAATCCAGTGACCCCAGCGATGAAAGCCTTCGACAATAGATTGATTCATTGGTTTCTGGTTTGAAAAGCAAGTAGAGCCCAAAATCTGCCTGTTTCTGCATTTTTAAATTCTTATTTTTTTGTCATGTCCGGAGAGACCTGAGAAACTGCAAGTCGCTTCTGGTGTAAGAGAATTGGCCGTCTGCAAGGATGTTGCCCAGGGGGCGCCCAGATGATTTGATGTTTTATCATCCTTGTGGGAGGCTTATCTCATGCCCCCGCATGAGGAGCTGGAGCTGATAGAGGGAGCTCATCTGCCTCTCCCTGGATTCGAACCTGCTGCGACCTTTCGGTCTTCAGTCCTGCGAGCACAGGGGTTTAACCCACTGCGCCACCAGGAGCTCCTTCTGCATTATAATATGGTAAGATATGGGCAGAGCTTCAAAAGGCCATATTGGAGGACTACAACTCCCAGAATGCACCAGAATGTTGCCAGCATAGCATCGCTCTGTTCTCCCCAGGGTTTAAGTAGCAATTGGGTTTGTGTGCATGCATCCAGTTGTTGGAGGTGAGAAGAGAAGGAATGGTTCCTTACCTGTAACAGTGTTTCCTCAAGTGTTCATCTGTGAAATTCACACATATGTGCTATTTCACAGAGACCATGAAGAAGAAATGGATTTATTGAGAGCGAGAAAGAAAGACAGAAACGATATAAACTGTGAAATGTGGAAAAATGAGTTTTCGAAAAGGAAAAAATAGGCGAGAAGGGGGAAAAAGAGAGAGAGAATGGGATGAACATCTCACTTATAGACAGACAGACTCCGAGGGACATAACCTGTATCTGTGAAATGGAAAATAGCAAAAGTGACATAAAGCATAACCTAGGAAATGGGAAAATTATGTCGAATGTGAGTGACAAATTCTCAACAGTGAAGGGCATCAGACTGTAAAATTGTCTGCTGGGGTGGAGGTGGAGCGACGGTGGTGTGACAATAGAAACCCCTGTGGAGGGACAACGAAAATGGAGCTTGATAAAAATACATGCCACGAGACAAATCATCCAGCATCGGCTGGCCTCTGTCTCAAGGGATGAAGCCAGAACACCCAGACCTTTTCTATCACTGTCTCAATGATGAAGCTACAGTTGGAGGAAGTGTCAAGATTCTCCATAGGTTAACCCCCTGGCTCCTTTCAGCTCATAGGTTTCTACGCAGGTCTCCGTGTGCATCTTGCAGCTTCTGCAACAATTGCAGGGAGCGGTCAACCTGCCTGTTTAAGGAGCTCCATTGGCTGCCATTTATTTTCCAGTCCCAATTCAAGGTGCAGATTCTTACCTACAAAGCCCTGAACGTTTTGGGACCCGCCTACCTGCGTGGCCAAATTTCCTTTTACGAACCTACACGATCCCTTCGATCTTCCGGAGAGTCCCTTCTCTTACTCCTGCCCCCTTCGTAAGTGCAACTTGTGGTGACGAGGGAGAGGGCCTTCTCTGTGGTGGCCCCTCGACTCTGGAACTCGCTCCCCAGAGAAATTAGGCAAGCCTCCACAATGGCAGTTTTCAGGAAGAGTCTGAAAACTTGCCCTTCCAGTGTGCCTTCAATGAATGAATGAACAATAATCCCCTGACCGCACCAATCCCTGCATAAATGCCCTCGGAAGCATTTTATTTTACCTGTTAGTGCAATTTTTTATTTATTTATTTATTTTTTATTTTAGTACACTTGTATACCGCTAATATCTCAGCCTAAAACGGCGACTCATTGCGGTTTACAACATTTAAAAACAACAATATTCCAATTAAAAATATAAAACACATACATGTACAATACACAGTATTGGGCCACCAATACAGACCAATGCATCTCTTAAATTAAAATCATAATCCAATTTCGTTGTCTGTGATTGCCAGTCCTTGATCAAACCCTACTTCGTCCCTCGGACACCCCTCTCCAGATACGTTATACTGCCCTCTCACCCAGTGTTTTTAAACTTTTAATCCTTGCAACCCACTATGATTAATTCTCTGTGTTCAAATATTCTGATTTTATATGGTCTGATGTGTTTATTCAGTCTGTTGCAGCCTTCTTCCGCCTTCAAACCAAAATGCTGTTCCAGCAGTCACCAGCCAATCCCTTTCCAATGCCAGAGATGCAGCTTTATGGTGTAACATTAGAAAATGTTGACCATTTCCGCTACCTTGGCAGCCACCTCTCCACCAAAGTCAACATCGACACCGACATACAACACGCCTGAACTCTGCAAGTGCAGCATTTTCCCAAATGAAGCAGAGAGTGTTTGAGGACCGGGACATCCATAGGGAGACCAAGGTGCTTGTTTATAAAGCTATTGTCCCCCCAACCCTGCTATATGTCTGCAAAACATGGACTGTCTACAGATGTCACATGCAACTCCTGGAACGATTCCATCAGCACTGCCTCTGGAAAATCCTGCAAATCTCTTGGGAAGACAGGCAAACAAATGTTAGCGTGCTGGAAGAAGCAAAGACCACCAGCATTGAAGCAATGATCCTCCGCCATCAACTCTGCTGGACCGGCCACGTTGTCTGGATGCCTGACCACCGTCTCCCAAAGCAGTTGCTCTACTCCGAACTCAGGAACAGAAAACAGAATGTTGGTGGACAGGAAAAGAGATTTAAAGATGGGCTCAAAGCTAACCATAAAAATTCTGGCATAGACATTGAGAACTGGGAAGCTCTGGAACTTGAGTGCTCCAACTGGAGGTCAGCTGTGACCAGCAGTGCTGTAGAATTTGAAGAGAGAAACAGGCCAAGAGGAAGGGGCATCAAGCCAACCCCGACTGAGACCACCTTCCACCTGGAAACCAATGCCCTCACTGTGGGAGAAGATGCAGATCAAGAATAGGGCTCCACAGTCACCTACGGACCCACCAGAATACTGATCCTGGAAATCTATCCTACTCGGCCAACGAGGGATCACCTAAGTAAGTAAGTAAGTAGTAAGATGTGTTTATTTATCATGTTTCTTGTATTTTATTTTATTTTTTATATTTTATTGTTGTATTCTTATGTTGTACATTTGTATCATTGTACTGCTGGGCTTGGCCTCATGTAAGCTACCCCGAGTCCCCTTTGGGAGATGGTGGTAGGGTATAAATTTTGAAAGCCTTCGACAATACAATTTATTTATTTATTTACTTTACTTATATACCGCTGTTCTCAGCCCGAAGGCGGTTCACAACCAATAAAAACAGCAATAATTCAATGCAGCATATAACAACAATTAACAACTTAGCACATTACCCAATCAATAAACAATTACTACAATAAGCAATCACAATCGTCTCATCATCAAAACATAATCCAGATTTGTCATCCATTGTTCCATTTCTATGTTCATTACCAATCATTGCACTAATTATTCGAACGCCTGCACAAACAGCCAGGTCTTCACTTTTTTGCGGAATACCATTAGAGATGGTGCTAGCCTAATGTCCGTGGGAAGGGCGTTCCACAGCCGGGGAGCCACCACCGAGAAGGCCCTATCTCTCGTCCCCGCCAGCCGTGCTTGAGAAGCAGGCGGGATCGAGAGCAGGGCCTCCCCGGAAGATCTCAAAGTCCTGGTGGGTTCATAGGCAGAGATGCGGTTAGATAGGTAGCTTGGGCCGGAACCGTTTAAGGCTTTATAGGCCAACGCCAGCACCTTGAATTTAGCCCGGTAGCAGATCGGCAGCTAGTGGAGCTGGCGCAACAGGGGGGTCGTATGCTCCCTGCGTTCCGCTCCTGTTAGAATCATGGCTGCCGCACGTTGGACTAATTGAAGCTTCTGGGCTGTCTTCAAGGGCAACCCCACATAGAGAGCGTTGCAGTAGTCTAGGCGGGATGTAACCAGAGCGTGGACTACCGTGGCCAAGTCAGACTTCCCAAGGTACGGGCGCAGCTGGCGCACAAGTTTTAGCTGTGCAAATGCTCCCCTGGTCACCGCCGAAACCTGGGGTTCCAGGCTCAGCGATAATAAAGATTATTATTATTATTATTAGTATTAGTATTAGTATTATTGCCTATTGATTACTCTGGCGAGGGAGTACAAAGGACACTCCCCTCAAGAATGAATGGAAAAAGCTGAATAGCAATCTCTAAAAAAGCAATTCAGGGCATGCCTTGAATCCCTCTACAAGGTTTGGAGAGGAGAAATGGAATGCACAGATACCGTACAACCCGGTTGGCATCGGTGAATGTTCTTTGGGCTTTGGCCAACCAGCCTCTCTGCTGCCATGCGATGTCTGTCCCAGGCTGTACAGTCCCGGGCCACAGCTGGGCAGATGGTTTCCAAGATTGTTTCCATGAGGCAGACATTACCCAACAGCAGTGCAGCTTGTTGGGGCAAATTAAGTGTCTGGCTTCCCATTCAGGGGCAGAGCAGTCAACCCTAACAGTGTAGTGTCAACTCTGTTGCATACTTAAGAAGGCAGGTTTAATATCCCATTTGGTACTGAATCACTCATTTTAATCCTGTAATCAACAGCACCTAACAAAGGAGCGTGGAAAGGTATAAACCAGCCTGGCCACGTGTTTGAATATAATTAACCTTGCAAGTGCAAAAAGGAGCAAATGAAAGTGGACAGGCATATGAGTGGCTTGTGCATCGCACGAAGTGGGCAGGATGAGCTGTAGCCAATGGTTTTACAGGGTTCAACTGCCTATTCATAGAATCATAGAATAATAAAGTTGGAAGAGACCACATGGGTCATCTAGTCCAACCTTCTGCCATGCAGGAAAAGCATGTCATGACCCCTTAATACAGTTCCCCTAAAACTTGCACCAGACATACAGAAACAATTACGAAACAATTTCGAAACAATTTCGAAACAATTTCGAAACAATTACGAAATAAATTGAAAAATTTGTTTCGATTTTTAATTGCTCCTGCATGGATCGATATCGGATCGTAAGCTAATTTAAATACGAATTAATAACGAATTACAAAATTAACGAACGAAACTGCCCAGCCCTACTGGCTTCAGTGTTCAACTGTAGCTCCCAACAGACATAATAGTTGCTCGTTCTGATGCAAACAGTCAGTTTATTTTTCCTAAGTCCTGCAAACAGTCTTTTAACACTCTAAACATTCCCACCCTGCCTTTGTGTTTTTCAAAGCCTCAACCCTTGGCCAAGTAGTCACAATACCGTGGATTTCAACGTCTCCTGAAGTGTTTGCTCTCCCTGCCAAAGCTGTCTTGTTTCTGTGGAAAGATGGCCATGTTGACTGTCCTTGACTTGCTTTTTATAGAGGGAATGAGGCAGACCGAGTGTTGACCTTGCTTTGAGAGTACAATTGAATGGTCCCTCTTCTCTTCCTCCACTGTATTTCTTTTTAAAACCATGTCAGCATGAGATTTAAGCTTAGTAATCTTGGTACCTCTGAAGTATTTCGATTTATGAGTAAAGTAGTGCAAACCCACCACAAGTGTCATTGCATCTCCTGCAATTTCACGAGTTGCTTTTTTATTCCTTTTATACTGTGGGCACAACCCAGCCTATATTTAGCACCTCAAGACCAAGACCAGCTCCAGCTTGTCATCCCAAAAGGATGGTAAAACATAAAAAAAACATCAAAAACATCTGGGTGTCCCCTGGGCAACATCCTTGCAGACGGCCAATTCTCTCACACCAGAGGTGACCTGCAGTTTCTTAAGTTGCTCCTGACATGACTAAAAAAATGTGGGGAAATTCGCTTTGAGATAAGTGTTTGAGTTAAGAGCTCAGTCACAGATTGAATTAAACTCGTAAGTCAAGGTATCACCGTATTCATTTTTTTGCCTCCTTTATAGGGACATTTATCTGAGTGTTGCTATAAAGGAGGCCAAAAATGTAGCCCGGGGGGGGGGGGCTTGAGGGGCTTCAGCTCCCCCCCCCCCGAAATTCTCATGGTGGCTCACGAAAAGGCCTTACTGGTGCATTATTTAAACTGTTATGTTTATTCATATCATGATCTGATCACCATACTCAATATATCCCATATGCATGGGGGTATTGAGGTAATGATACAAAAGGTTTGCTAGGGTAGACCCTCTTTCACTCAGACTCAGCCCCCCCCCCCCAAAACTCAGCCCCCGTGAAAAAAATTCAGCCCCCCCCCCCCCCACCCCGGAAACAAAATCCTGGCTACGGGCCTGCAGTGATGCCTTGACTTAAAAGTTTAATTCCTTCCATGACATTTATCTAAGAGTTGGAGCCTCCAGTGACACAATGGGTTAAAGCCTTGTGCTGGTAGGACTGAAGACCGACAGGTCGGAGAGCATGGGAGAGCATGAATGAGCTCCCTCTGTTAGTTCCAGCTCCCTATGCAGGGACATGAGGGAAGCCTTCCACAAGGATGGTAAAACATCAAAACATCCAGGCATCCCCTGGGCAACATCCTTACAGACGGCCAATTCTCTCACACCAGAAGTGACTTGCAGTTTCTCAAGTCGCTCCTGACATGAAAAAAAATCTGAATGTTGGAACTGTCTTCTTTGCTGACAGGCTGTTTTGTGATCTTGCTGAGGGTCTCCCCTCCCTTTTCTTTCCTCTTCTTACTGAAGGGAGACCTCCTAGTGATAAAGTGGATCCTCTCTGGGGAGGGGATCATGTGACTGAGTCATTATCCCCCCCCCAAAAGCCCCACCGGGGGTCCCCGAGCCTGGCACAGAATAGGAAGAAAAAGCTGCCATCCCGGCTGGTGCTATTCAAAGCTAGGAAATGAGTGACATCTAAGAGCAGGGAATTAAGTCATTTCCTAAATAATGGGAGTCCTTCGGGGTCACCCTTTCAGCCAATGGCTTTCTTGTGGTTGGGAATTTACTTGAACAAAATTGGGCTGTGTTTTCTTTTCATTTGGGCCACATGAAAAGATTCATTTCAGTTTGAGCCAAGGAAGACACAAAGATGGAAAGGGAGCCTCTTCCTTTTGCATCACAATAGATCGCTGCTCCCCTCCTCTTTTCTCATAATAAAAAATGAAAGCGCAAACAGGGATTGTGTTGTCGAAGGCTTTCATGGCCTGAATCACTAGGTTGTGTTTTTTCCAGGCTGTATGGCCATGTTCCAGAAGCATTCTCTCCTGACGTTTTGCCTGCATCTATGGCAGACATCCTCAGAGGTTGCGCCTGCTTTTTGTGTTTTCATCACACCCTTAGGAGCTCCCAGTGGTGCAGTGGGTTAAACCCTAGTGTCGGGCAGGAATGAAGACCGAAAGGTCAGAGGTTCGAATCTGGGGAGAACGCGGGTGAGCTCCTTCTGTCAGCTCCAGCTCCCCATGCAGGGGCATGAGAGAAACCTCCCAGAAGGATGGTAAAACGTCAAAACATCTGGGTGTACTCTGGACAACGTCCTTGCTGACAGCCAATTCTCTCACACCATCTGCAGTTTCTCAAGTCACTCCTGACACGGAAAAAAAATTGCACCCTTGAGCATATCAACTTTTCCTGTCCTGTAAGCAGGCCTGTAGCGAGGGGGGGGGGGTTAGGGGTTCAACCCCCCCAAAATGTTTCAGATTTTTTAAAAAAAAAACCTGGTTTACTCATGAATTTTAACTGGTTAACCAAATCCCCATGCTAAGTCTATGAGATGCAAAAAATCAAGAGTCCCTCCAGAACTGCAAGCACTATCTCAAGCAAATATTGAAAATTTATTCACACTGCCATTACTTGCAGCAATAGCCAATGTAGTGAAGCAACCAAGTTGGGGGGGGGGGTGAATGCTCTCATTAAAGGTGATGGTACTCACCTTTAAGGCCTTGCATGGTCTGGGGCCGATGTACCTGAGGGACCACCTCACCCCCTACCAACCCCAGAGATTCCTCCGTTCTGAGGACCAAGATTTGTTGGAAATTCCCAATGTGAAGACCTTGCATCTAACAGCAACCAGACGCAGAGTCTTTATAGCAGTGGCACCATCACTCTGGAATTCTCTGCCACCCGATGTCCGTGTCTTGCGGGACTTATCAGCTTTCCGCAGGGCATGTAAGACATATCTGTTTCGACAGGCCTTTGATCTTTGATATTGCTGTTTTTAAATTGTTTTATATTGTTTTTAAATTGTGTTAGATTTTAGCCTATTCTTGTAAGCCGCTCCGAGCCCCAGGGGAGTGGCTGCATAGAAGTTTGAATAATAAATAAATAAAATAAATAAAATAAGGAGGCCAGACTTGGTGGAGGTGGTTGACAGGGACGGAGCTGCAGGCTATTGAAGGCTGCTGTGCCCCCTGCTGTGATCTTTGCTTCAGCGTGAGTTAGGAGGCAGGTTTCAACTCCCCCCCCCCCCCGAAAATGTCAATCCCCTCCCGAAATTTTTTTCTGGCTACGGCCCTGCCTGTAAGATAACCATAAAATAAAATAAAATAGTAAAGAGTAGAGACATAACACTGGCAACAAAGATCCGCCTAGTCAAAGCCATGGTATTCCCTGTAGTAACCTACGGATATGAGAGCTGGACCTTAGGGAAGGCTGAGTGAAGGAAGATAGATGCTTTTGAACTGTGGTGTTGGAGGAAAGTTCTGAGAGTGCCTTGGACTGCGAGAAGAACCAACCAGTCCATCCTCCAGGAAATAAAGCCCGACTGCTCATTGGAGGGAAGGATACTAGAGACAAAGTTGAAGTACTTTGGCCACATCATGAGGAGACAGCAAAGCCTAGAGAAGACAATTATGCTGGGGAAAGTAGAAGGCAAAAGGAAGAGGGGACGACCAAGGGCAAGATGGATGGATGGCATCCTTGAAGTGACTGGACTGACCTTGAAGGAGCTGGGGGTGGTGACGGCCGACAGGGAGCTCTGGGGTGGGCTGGTCCATGAGGTCACGAAGAGTTGGAGACGACTGAACGAATGAACAACAACAACAAGATAACCATATAACATGGTTTTCCATACATTTTTTGGAGGGCAAGGGGGAGTGATGATATTCCCTCACACTTCTCTTTTATGATTTATCATTTTGCTCAAAAGACAAACTTTAATGGGGAAAGATTGCTTTTGGAATGTTGCTCAGGCCCCATCTGTATGGGGATTAATTTTGCTGATTAGTCTTATATTGTACTAGCTGTACCCACCTTAATTATGGAGCCATTACTTGCAGTTGTGAAAACAGTAAGATCTCTTCCAACTCTTTGATTCTATGATTCTATGGTAGAGCTCATCCGTGCTTTCCTCGGATTCAAACCTGTGACCTGTCGGTCTTCCTTAATTTCCCCACTTAAATGTTATTAATTTGTTCTGAACCCCCGACTCCCCATTTTTTTGTTCCGTGCTTTTAAATAAGAAAATGTGCTTTATAAATAAAGGATAGTATATAAATATACATTCACATGGAACAAAAAAGAAAGAAAGAAAGAAAGAAAGAAAGAAAGAAAGAAAGAAAGAAAGAAAGAAAGAAGGATCAACTTTAAAATGCTAGAAGCACAAAGTTGGGGCAAGGAAGCAAGTGAAGAGGCAGAAGCATCCTTTTCTTCATACTCTACTCATTCCAGCCTCCCTCCTCTCTTGCTCTCTCTCCCTCTCTCTCTTCATGAAGCCAAACAGACCAGGAAAACCACACAAAATCAACTAACCCAAAGTTACTCAAAGCAGACAAGAGCAAAGCATACAGCAGTCTCCCAAAGCAGACAAGAATTGGTTAAATGGACGAACCCAGAGGGTGCTCACTAATGCTTCCTCTTCATCTTGGAAAGAAGTGACAAGTGGAGTGCCGCAAGGTTCCGTCCTGGGCCCGGTCCTGTTCAACATCTTTATTAATGACTTAGATGAAGGGTTAGAAGGCAGGATCATCAAGTTTGCAGACGACACCAAATTGGGAGGGATAGCCAATACTCCAGAGGACAGGAGCAGGATTCAAGACGATCTTGACAGATTAGAGAGATGGGCCAAAACTAACAAAATGAAGTTCAACAGTGACAAATGCAAGATACTCCACTTTGGCAGGAAAAACAAAATGCAAAGATACAGAATGGGGGATAATGCCTGGCTTGAGAGCAGTACGTGTGAAAAAGATCTTGGAGTCCTCGTGGACAACAAGTTAAACATGAGCCAACAATGTGGCAAAAAAAGCCAATGGGATTTTGGCCTGCATCAATAGGAGCATAGTGTCTAGGTCCAGGAAGTAATGCTACCCCTATATTCTGCTTTGGTTAGACCACACCTGGAATATTGTGTCCAATTCTGGGCACCACAATTCGAGAGAGATATTGACAAGCTGGAATGTGTCCAGAGGAGAGCGACTAAAATGATCAAGGGTCTGGAGAACAAGCCCTATGAGGAGCGGCTTAAGGAGCTGGGCATGTTTAGCCTGAAGAAGAGAAGGCTGAGAGGAGATATGATAGCCATGTATAAATATGTGAGAGGAAGCCACAGGGAGGAGGGAGCAAGCTTGTTTTCTGCTTCCCTGGAGACTAGGACGCGAAACAATGGCTTCAAACTACAAGAGAGGAGATTCCATCTGAATATGAGGAAGAACTTCCTGACTGTGAAACCCGTTCAGCAGTGGAACTCTCTGCCCCAGAGTGTGGTGGAGGCTCCTTCTTTGGAAGCTTTTAAACAGAGGCTGGATGGCCATCTGTCAGTGGTGATTTGAATGCAATATTCCTGCTTCTTGGCAGGGGGTTGGACTGGATGGCCCATGGGGTCTCTTCCAACTCTTTGATTCTATGATTCTATAAGAACACGGAGGCATAAGGCACAGAGGCTGCTCCCTTGAAGCTCTAAAGCCCTGGACTCTTGTGCTTGCATTCCCTCTGGTGCCCGCTCATAACTCAAAATGCTGTTCTTATCTCAAAGTGAACCCTGGGGTGAGTGACAGCTCTTAACTCAAAATGCTCTTAAGTTGGGACATTCTTAAGTAGAGGTTCCACTGTAGTTGCGGACTGAGAATATGCAACTTGTTTAACAGGACTGATTTGCTTGTTTCGCTTTTGTGACGCCCTCCCAAAACTGATATTCGAAACGAACAAAACTAAAAACATATGGAGATGGTAGAACACCTAAATTAGTCTGTAACTGTGTGTCTGCACATGCGCATACATCTTCATCTTACCTTTTGGTCAAAGAATACTCAGAGGTACCTGGTATGCATTAGCTGTCACCTGTCTAGCCAATAGGATTGAGTGTCTTTAGACTATTTAGGTGCATTCTTTAACAATGAAGGCACATCAGCATAGACCAATCTCCCTACAAAGTTCTGGAGAGACTTATTTTGCATAGAATTATGGAAAATATAGACCCCTGTCTGGTCCCACAGCAAGCTGGCTTCAGAAAAGGCAAAAGCTGCATATCGCAAGTGCTGAACCTGACTCAGCACATAGAAGATGGCTTTGAAAGGCAGCAGATCACAGGAGCTGTCTTCATAGACTTGTCAGCAGCCTATGATACTGTGAACCACCGCCTCCTCCTGAGAAAAATGTATAATATCACAAAGGACGACCACCTCACCCGCCTCATAGGGAACCTGCTACAAAACAGGAGCCTCTTTGTTGAGTTCCAGGGCCAGAGAAGCAGATGGCGGAAACAGAAGAACGGCCTGCCTCAGGGGAGCGTGCTTGCTCCATCCATGTTCAACATCTACACAAATGACCAGCCACTGCCAGAAGGGACAGAGAGTTTCATCTATGCTGATGATCATGCCATTATCACTCAAGCAGGGAGCTTTGAAATGGTTGAAAAGAAGCTCTCCGAAGGTCTAGGTGCTCTTACTGCCTATTACAGGGAAAACCAACTGATCCCTAATCCATCTAAAACACAGACATGCACCTTTCACCTTAAGAACAGACAAGCATCCCGAGCTCTGAGGATTACCTGGGAAGGAATCCCACTGGAGCATTGCAGCACACCCAAATACCTGGGAGTCACTTTGGACCGTGCTCTTACCTACAAGAAGCACTGCCTGAACATCAAGCAAAAAGTGGGCGCTAGAAACAACATCATACGAAAGCTGACTGGCACAACCTGGGGATCACAACCAGACACAGTGAAGACATCTGCCCTTGCGCTATGCTACTCTGCTGCTGAGTATGCATGCCCAGTGTGGAACACATCTCACCACACTAAAACAGTAGATGTGGCTCTTAATGAGACATGCCGCATTATCACAGGGTGTCTGCGCCCCACACCACTGGAGAAATTGCACTGCTTAGCCGGTATTGCACCACCTGACATCCTTCGGGAAGTAGCAGCCAATAGTGAAAGGACCAAGGCAGAGACATCTCCAGCTCATCCCCTGTTTGGGTATCAGCCAGCACGTCAACGACTTAAATCAAGACATAGTTTTCTTAGATCTACAGAGACACTTGCTGGAACACCCCAGCAAGCGAGAGTCCAAAAGTGGCAGGCCCAAACCCAGCACCTCAATCCATGGGTGATACCAGATGAGAGACTCCCCCCTGGGCACTCAGAAGACTGGGCGACTTGGAAGGCACTGAACAGACTGCGCTCTGGCACCACGAGATGCAGAGCCAATCTTAAGAAATGGGGCTACAGGGTGGAATCCTCGGCATGCGAGTGTGGAGAAGAACAAACCACTGACCACCTGCTGCAATGCACCCTGAGCCCTGCCACATGCACCATGGAGGACCTTCTTGCGGCAACACCAGAGGCACTCCAAGTGGCCAGATACTGGTCAAAGGACATTTAACCAACTACCAAGTTTGCAAAATCTGTGTGTTTTTTTTCTTTTTCTTTTTAATCTGTGTGTTTGTTTTGTTCTGTTAGATTGTAATACAATGGTATGGTTGCTGATGACACGATAAATAAATATATCAGCACATCACACTCTTCAAGCGAGAAGAGCCTTGAGCCCACAGCCTGGGACAAGAAGTTACTTTTTCTCCACATTGTAGCAAAGGTAGGGCAGAGCTGCCCCATCCTGTTAGCTTTCTGCCCACTCCTGCTCTTTCACTTGGCATAACTCCACACTGCTGAGCTGGGAACTATATAACCTGGCAAGAAATACGTTGCTTGTTTGTTTACCCGGCAGCTGCTCCCCTTTTCCAAATTACACAAATGCATCCTGTCTGGGTAATGGACTGAGAAGTGACACAAAAATCAATAAATAATTCCAGTTTAGAGATGGCTGGCTAGTGTTCCAAGACACTGCCCATGTTGGGCCCGACTCTCAAAGGCCTGTCAGTCGGTCTTCAGAGTCTCAGATGCAATTCCATCTCCAGAACACCTCGGAGAGCAATGGTCTCACCCCACACCCCATCCATAAAGGCTTTTGTTCCTGGGCACGTGTGTGCGTGTGTGTGTTTGAATGTAGCACACAAGAAACAGGAGCTTTCAGGCAGCACCTGCATGCTAGAATTCTCTTTTAGCTATTATGCCTCAATCTCCTTTATCACAGTAGTAAACCATCTTAGGGGAAAAGATGGGGTCATCTGAAGAAGGAAGGCTAATGGGTCTTACGAGAGACTTTCTTATGCCCACTTTCTCCTGATCACAGTCAGTTTTTTAGAACAAAAAGATAACAATTCAAAGTGCTGGCTTTAACCTATAAAGCCCTAAACGGTTCTGGCCCAGCCTACCTAACCGAACGCATCTCTTCCTACGAACCCTCCAGGAAGTTAAGATCGTCTGAAGAGGCCCTGCTCTCGATCCCGTCTGCTTCGCAAGCACGCTTGGCGGGGACGAGGGACAGGACCTTCTCTGTGGTGGCCCCTCGGCTGTGGAACTCCCTGCCTAGGGATATTAGATCAGCCCCCTACCCTCCTGACTTTTCGGAAGAAAGTAAAAACCTGGCTCTTTGAGCAAGCATTCGGAACCTCGGAATAGATAGTCAAGCTTGAGATGGAGAATGACCCAGGAATGGCCAAGACGATGAAACAGATGAGGATTGGAATGAGAGGATATAGCTCTTTTTTGTCTAAATGCACTTAATTGTTTTTGCTGTTGTATTGTATTGATGGCATCGAATTGTGCCGATATGTAGACCGCCCTGAGTCACCTGCAAGCTGATATGGGCGGGATATAAGTTATGTAAATAAAATAAATAAATAAACATATAAGGTTCCCGATATGTTTCATAGAATCATAGAATCAAAGAGTTGGAAGAGACCTCATGAGCCATCCAGTCCAACCCCCTGCCAAGAAGCAGGAAAATTGCATTCATAGCACTCCTGACAGATGGCCATCCAACTTCTGTTTAAAAACTTCCAAAGAAGGAGCCTCCACTACACTCCGGGGCAGAGAGTTCCACTACTGAACAGCTCTCACAATCAGGAAGTTCTTCCTAATGTTCAGATGGAATCTCCTTTCTTGTTGTTTAAAGCCATTATTCTGTGTCCTATTTATTTATTTATTTGCAGCATTTATATTCCGCCCTTCCTACCCCGCAGGGGACTCAGGACGGATTACAGTGTTAACATATATGGCAAACATTCAATGCCAATTTTGACATAAAAACATATACAGACATACACAGAGGCTATTTAAATTTTTCTGGCCACTTTCATCGTCCATCTGCAACACTGATGAAGTACTTCCGCATTCCCCGCATGCTTATTTTCTGGAGTGCTTTCCTGGAGTCTTTTTTATGGCCTCATAAATTATTTAATTTAGCCTCCCCACACTTTAAGGTGGTACCTAATTTTCCTACTTGACAGATGCAACTGTCTTTCAGGTTGCAAAGGTCGACAACAGGCTACACAATTGGTTGGAAACCCACTCCAACCCGGGCTGGCTTCGAACTCATGACCTTTTGGTCAGAGTGATCTTAATGCAGCTGACACTCAGCCAGCTGCGCCACAATCCCTGGTCTCCAGGGCAGCAGAAAACAAGCTTGCTCCCTTCTCCCTATGACTTCCTCTCACATATTTATGCATGTCTCCTCTCAGCCTTCTCTTCTTCAGGCTAAACATGCCCAGTTCCTTAAGCCGCTCCTCATAGGGCTTGTTCTCCAGACCCTTGATCATTTTAGTCACCCTCCACTGGACACATTCCAGCTTGTCAATATCTTTCTTCAATTGTGGTGACCAGAATTGGACACAATATTCCAGGTGTGGTCTAACCAAAGCGGAATAGAGGGGTAGCATGACTTCCCTAGATCTAGACACTATGCTCCTATTGATGCAGGCCAAAATCCCATTGGCTTCTTTTACCGCCACATCACATTGTTGGCTCATGTTTAACTTGTTGTCCACGAGGACTCCAAGATCATTATATGTAATAAATATAATGTAATATAATACACAGACACAGTTACGAAGTGAATGGCTACGTGATTGGAACAATTTCTGGATTATGATTTTTAGTCTATGCTAAATCTTTTAACAGTTTATTTATGTATTTGTATGTTAGTGTATTATGTTTTTCATGATGTAACACACAATGTACATTGTCTTTTGTTTGTCTTGTGTTAATGTGGCATTGAATTCTTGCCAATTTGGAAGTTGCTAAGTCTCTTTTGGGGTTGAGATAGAGCAGGGCAAAAATATGGTAAATAAATAATTAAATTCTGAAGCGCTGAGGAGAAGTGTGTAATCCAATAGCAAGTTCAACTCCTATCTGTTTGTCTAAAGATGCAGAGTATATAATATAATTTTGTACAGAACTTTGAATTCCTCAAGCACTACCTTTCCAAGTTCTGTCAAAGGAGGTCATAACAGTAGAGTTACACATTCGTCACCAGTATTTATTGTCACAATGGCTTTCACAAATCACCATTCCCCGTTTTTCAAGTCCAAGGTCTCAATATACAGCAAGCAGGAGTTATCCCAGTCATAAACTATTCCAGCAGAATGGAAGTCATGTCACACCACTACGGTTTTTGGAGAAGGTGCTTATAAAAATGAAGTTGAACATGACGCCCCAACTAAAGAGATAGTAACTTATAGTTTTGTTAAGGACAAGGACACCAGACTGGATAATAAGGGTTAAGCCTTGGCCAATTTGCCAAGACAACAACAAGGACCCTTCCCATGTTAGATAGTGTGCACATTTAATCAAGGTTTTATGCCCTATATTTCATATATAGCAGAAGGTAGCACAGTTATTACTGAGAAACCATCTCCCTTTACACTTATGTACTCTCTTGAACTTCTATGGGACTTTGGTGGGAGGGATAAGTGGGTATGTTTTCTATATCATGATTTCTATATTTCTCCCTGTGTACCTAACCTTTTCCTGACCCTTTTGCCCAATTCCTGTTTATTGAAAAAATGTATAAAAATATAAGAAGCCACCCCTGTGACCCTGGAAAGGAGGAAATCCTCAGTTGAAAAAGAACCTTCTCAAAAGACATTTCTTGCATGGACAATAACAATGGATCGTGACCCCTGGGCCTCGGAGTTAATGATCCTATCTCAATAGGACAAAGGAGGCCTTCAGAAAGCCACCCTTTGTCCTGATCTGTTACTCATTTAAATCTCCTTCCACTGAAACTTCAGCCAAAATTCCCTCATTGTTTCTATATCTCAGCACCCAGAAAATCCGGATCTGCCAGGCTCGCCAGACATCAACGTTTATTACAGCCAATCAAAGACAATAGGAAAGGCTGGCTTGCAGGCCCCCAGGACTCACTGGCCACTTGGACATGTCCTATCTTCAATAATCCTCTCAAGAATCCATTGTTTCCCTCTCATCCTGCCTCCCTCTCTCCTGATTCGTCAGGGCGCCGAGGTGGCAGAAGCCCAGCGATTGGCCCAGGCGCTCAGGAGGTGGCCAAGCCGCCTCCCAGCCGTAGGGTGCCTGCCAATCATAGTCGAGCCGGCAGAGGGGCAGGGAACAGGAAGTTCAAACCTGACAACTCTGTTTCTGTATAAAAAAGGCTTTTATTTGTGTACATGTTATGCTCAGCTTGGTGAAATATTGCTGCTTTGCATCCTTTTCAGCTGAATCGCAATAAAATCATTTCGGTGGTGCTTTTTTCAACTTTGGTGAGATTTCTTTTGGGAACTTAGGAAAATCTGGGTTGTTGTAGGTTTATCCGGGCTATATGGCCATGTTCTGGAGGCAATTTTTCTCCTGACGTTTCGCCTGCATCTATGGCAAGCATCCTCAGAGGTAGTGAGGTCTGTTGGAAGTAGGAAAAATGGGTTTATATATCTGTGGAATGACCAGGGTAATGTTTCAGCTGATCACCTTGATTTGCATTCAATGGCCTGGAAGCGCCTGGGGGGAATCTCTTGTTGAGAGTGAATTGATGTGCCTGATTGTTTACTCTCTGTTGTTTTGCTGTTGTAATTTTTGAGTTTTTTAACACTGGTAGCCAGATTTTGTTCATCTTCATGGTTTCCTCCTTTCTATTGAAATTGTCCATATGCTTGTGGATTTCAATGGCTTCTCTGTGTAGTCTGACATGGTGGTTGTGAGAGTGGTCCAGCACTTCTGTGTTCTCAAATAATATGCTGTGTCCAGGTTGGTTCATCAGGTGCTCTGCTATGGCTGATTTCTCTGGTTGGAGTAGTTTGCAGTGCCTTTCATGTTCCTTGATGCGTGTCTGGGCGCTGCGTTTGGTGGTCCCTATGTAGACTTGTCCACAGCTGCATGGTATATGGTAGACTCCTGCAGAGGTGAGAGGATCCCTCTTGTCCTTTGCTGAATGTAGCATTTGTTGGATTTTCTTGGTGGGTCTGTAAGTGGTTTGTATGTTGTGTTTCCTCATCAGTTTCCCTATGCGGTCAGTGGTTACCTTGATGTATGGCAAGAACATTTTTCCTCTGGGTGGATCTTCATCTTTACTCTCGTAAAGATGTTCTCGGTTTTGCAGCTCTTCTGAGTTCTGAGGTGGAGTATCCATTGGCCTGTAGAGCCCAGTTGAGGTGGTTCAGTTCATCTTGGAGAAGGTGGGGTTCGCAGATTCTTTTTGCACGGTCTGCCAAGGGTTTAATTGTGCTTCTTTTTTGACTTGGGTGAACTTAGGAAAATCTTTTAAATTGTGGCTTCTTTTTGCTCACCATTTTGGTGGGTCTGCAGGGTCTCTCCTTCAGGGCCAGACCCTTTTAAATTCCTCCTCGATTTCAATAAGCCCAGGACACACACCTCTGCTTCCCCTGAGACTAAAGCGACTCAGAGTCCTTTCACAGGAGCCACATAGGACTCTGCAGCTATACATTAGGCCTTTGAGCCCTTGCCATCCAGTCCATTTGTCAAACCCCCATGCCCATTACAAGATGCTATATGCAGTCCAGTAAACAGCCAACCATCCTCATTCCAATCATCCTTTCCAAAGGAAGATGCTTCAGCCATTTGTGGCCTCATCCGTCATTGAAGGGTAGAAGAATAGAAAATCCATTTGGGCCACGAGAAAGACTTCGGAGCAGGTCAGGCTGTTCACTAATTGCTACAAGCCGAGCTGTTTCTTTGCTTTTCCTTTTTTTTTTCCATGGAGGAGAAGAAAAAGAGGGGGGAGAAGAATACCAGTCTTTCATTTGGGCCAGAGAGCTGCCTCCAACCCCAACAAAAGACAGTTCTGCTTGGGTCCCTGGGCTCCACCCTTAAGTTGCTGTTCGTTCAACCCTTTCTTCCTCTTTCCATTGAAAGGCTCTTTTCCCCTGCTGGGAGCTCCTCTTTGACCTCACATCCTTTAAATCTCTCATGCGGACACAACAAGATGCCTCGGAGTCTTTCATTAAAAGCAATGGCTTAGACAGCACTGAAAGAGAGGGACCCCCTCTGCGTGGAAGGGCTGGTCACTGGATATGGAGGCTGGTGTTTTGGCATCACACTGTGCTCCACTATAAGGCATTGCAAAAAGTCCAAGAGTTTTGCTTTTCTCTTTTTCAAGTGACGACGCTTGATGGGCAAAACACACAGCTGTCACCTCCATGTACACTGGGGACTATGGAAGGCAGCTAATGCATCTGGCTCTTCCGGTGTTTCAGGTATCAGATCCCAGGAAAAAACCCAGCCATTATAGCCAGTGGCAATGGATTGTGGGAACGGTGATACCAAATATGTATACAGTAGAGCAGTGGTTCTCAATCTGGGGGTTGGGACCCCTAGGGGGGGGGTTGCAAGGGGGTGTCAGAGGGGTCAACAAAGACCATCAGAAAACACAGTATTTTCTCTTGGTCACAGGGGTTCTGTGTAGAAAGTTTGGCCCAATTCTGTCATTTATGGGATTCAAGAGGCTCTTTGATAGTAGGTGAACTGTAAATCTCAGCAACAACAACTCCCAAATATCAAGGTCTATTTTCCCCAATCTCCACCAGTGTTCACATTTTGGCATATTGAGTATTCATGCCAAGTTTGGTCCAGATCCATCATTGTTTGACTCCACAGTGCTTTCTGGGTGCAGGTGAACTACAACTTCTAAACTCAAGATCAATGCCCACCAAAGCCTCCCAGAATTTTCTGTGGGTCATGGGGGTTCTGTGTGGGAAGTTTGGGCCGATTTTATCGTTGGTGGGGTTCAGAATGCTCTTTGATTGTATCGTGAACTATAAATCTAGGAATGACAACTCCCAAATGCCAAGGTCTATTTTCCTATTTCCCCCAAACTCCACCAGTGTTCACATTTAGGCATATTGAGTATCCATGGCACGTTGGTCCAGATCCATCATTGTTTGAGTCTACAGTGCTCTCTGGATGGAGGTGAACTACAACTCCCAAACTCAAGGTTAATGCCCACCAAGCCTTTCCAGTATTTTCTGTTGGTCATGGGAGTTCTGTGTGCCAAGTTGGGTTCAATTCCATCATTGGTGGAGTTCAGAATGCTCTTTGATTATAGTTTAACTATAATATATTCTAGCAACTACAACTCCCAAATGACAAAATCAATCCCCCCTAACCCCACCAGTATTCAAATTTGAGTGTATTTGGGTATTTGTGCCAAATTTGGCCCAGTGAATCAACATACATCCTGCATTTCAGATATTTACATTACAATTCATAACAGTAGCAAAATTTCAGTTATGAAGTAGCAACAAAAATAATGTTATGGTTGGGGGTCACCACAATATGAGGAATTGGATTAAGGGGTCTCAGCATTAGGAAGTTTGAGAAACACTGCAGTAGAGTCTTGCTTATCCAACCTCCGCTCATCCAACGTTCTGTATTATCCAATGCAGTCTGCCTCCCGCCCGGATCCACAGCTATTTTACTGCATTGCAATGATTTGGTGCTAAATTCGTAAATACAGTAATTACTGCATAATGTTACCGTGTATTGAACTGCTTTTTCTGTTTATTTGTTGTAAAACATTATGTTTTGGTGTGAAATTTGTAAAATCATAACGTAATTTGACATTTAATAAGTTTTTCCTTAATTCCTCCTTATTATCCAACATTTCTGCTTATCCAATGTTCTGCTGGTTCGTTTATGTTGGATAAGTGAGACTCTACTGTTTATCTGGAGAGTCCAAGTTCCCCTTTCCCAGAAAAGAGTGTCCATGAAGTTGCCATCAGATTGAATCCTCCATCTGAAAGGCTTTCAGTCAAAAAATGAATAACGTATAGTACACAATACTCTTTCATTTTGGTTGGCTCCAATAAAGACGTGGCTCAAATATTTCTCATATACCTTTAAGTAGTTTCTGATATATAGCACCTCTTAACTTCACTAACTTGGAATTTACTTGGCAGGATATGTTCATAGAGTTAGTAATAACACATTCACTGCCATAAAATGGGCCTTTCACCGCCACCATGTGACTTGTCAAGCTACTTAGACTGGATAGAACAGGCATGGGCAAACTGTACTTAGTACATGATGAACTACTTCTGGAACTGAAGAGAATGGTAAAAGCAATTCTGTGGTCTGCATATAACAGCACATCATATGGGCATTTTCAGTTTATAGGGATCCCAAATCTTGGGACCTTTGTCTCAGATTCTATGGGCAGGGAAGAGGTTGTCCCCTGACATTAAGTCCAGTCATGTCCAACTCTGGAGGTTGGTGCTCATTTCCATTTCTATGCTGAAGAGCCGGTGTTGTCCGTAGACACCTCCAAGGTCATGTGGCCAGCATGACTGCATGGAGCACTGTTACCTTCCCGCTGGATGTGATCTATTCACATTTGCATGTTTTTGAACTGCTAGGTTGGCAGAAGCTGGGACTGACAGCGGAAGCTCATGCCGCTCCTTGGATTCAAACCTGCAACCTTTTGGTCAACAAAGCCGGTCTGAGTCCTTCTACGGAGTTAGAGAAGATCGAGACATAAAAGTTTTAAATAAATAATAATAAATAACAAGCTCAGCAGCTCAGTGGTTTAACCTACTGTGCCAGCGGGGTCTCCCAGCAGGGAAGAAGAATCACAAGGTAAAAGCACTGCCTTGAAAAAAGGTATATTCCCACACTAAAATAACTTGTTTATTTCAATGTCACACTCGATTCTTAATGGCATCACTTGGGCTGCCTTTCTAATGGTATCCTTGCAACATCATCTAGAACAGGTATGGGCAAACTTGGGCCCTCCAGGTGTTTTGGACTTCAACTCCCACAATTCCTAACAGCCTCAGGCCCAAGGGCTCAAATTTGCCCATGCATGGGTCAGAACATAAAATATGTGTATTTGATAAACAATGTGAAAGCACACGACAACAGCCAAAATTGAAGCCTTTGTCTTTTAGTGAATTAAATCAACCTGTGCATTGAATCAAGCAGAGATGCAAATTTGCAAATTTCTGCTCGCACTCAGACAAATTAAACAGATTAGTATTTACAATAGCAGAACCTCAGCTATGTAAATTAAAGACTCAAATGCCATCTACCAAACCTCTGAAGAATGGTCTTATTAGTCTGCACAACAACAGCAGCAGCACTACCACCATCACCGACAACAACACCCTTGTATTGTCGAAGGCTTTCATGGCCGGAATCACTGGGTTGTTGTAGGTTATTCCGGGCTATATGGCCATGTTCTGGAGGCAATTTTTCTCCTGACGTTTCGCCTGCATCTATGGCGAGCATCCTCACTACCTCTGAGGATGCTTGCCATAGATGCAGGCGAAACGTCAGGAGAAAAATTTCCTCCAGAACATGGCCATATAGCCCGGAAAAACCTACAACAACCCAACAACACCCTTCTTTCAAACTTGAGACTCAAGGCAGCTTACAATTTAAAAGCAATACACTTAAAAACATGCAAACACATAACATACTTAGCCATGGCCAAAATGCCGAGTAGAACAATGAAACATTCAAGCAAAGTCGTAGGCATTGAAACAAGGAAACAAAATCATTCCAACAGGATTTCTAGTGTGACATTCAGTGCAACATTAGTTGGTCTCCAAGCCGTGTCTCAATGGCAGAACACACCAGATTATCGGGCCTTGCTTGATTTCTATCAGTCACATTCAAGGAAAAGGGTGAAGAGCAATTTTGAGTTATGCCAACTCTTTGCCTGGAAGAGGCTATTTCATCCTGGAACGTCTGGTTGGCAGGGTAACTTGAATGTCATTTGGAAATGGTCTCTAATTCAGGCAGTAAGCCAATAAACAATCTTGTACTTGACAGAGTGTTGTAGAAAGGATAGGAAGTATGTGTGGCCAAATATCTATCAGGGTTTTGTTTATGGCTTCTTCAAAAGAGTCAGTATTATCCATTAAGATGGCATCTTCCAATTTTGTACATTAACTTCTGTATCCACTGCACATATCTAACCAATTTGCCTTTCCCAGTTTCTACCCTTTCCCACCTTCATATCTGGTGCTCTCATGTTTTTGTGGTTTTAACTGAATGAAATCCACCATCTTTTTCAATTGTTGGGCAAATGCAGTTAGAGAAGACAATGGCCAAGAATCTATATATCCCCCTACCAACCCCAAAGATTACTTTGGTCCGAAGACCAAAATTTGCTTGAAGTCCCCAACATCCGGACTTATCATCTGTCCTCGAGTAGGCAGAGAGTCTTCTCGATTGTGGCCCCTTATTTATGCAATGCCTTGCTGAACTATCTGAGATCTACTTGCTTTTCAGAAAGCCTGTAAAACCTTTCTCTTCCGACAAGCTTTCGATAGGTGAATAACTCGGGACTATGTCTGTTCTTGTTTTTATTATATTTTAAAGTTAATGGTATTGTTTTAATCTACTGCTGTAAACCGCTCCGAGCCAAATTGGGAGTAGCGGTATACAAGTTAAATAAATAAATAAATAAAATATAGGCAGGATCACCAACCATCCACTGGTACTACTGCAACTTGGCAAAGTGAGTAGGAACCACCTTTTTGCCTTCTGCCTTTTAGCAGACAAGTTAGGTGGGAGGGGAAGATATTGGATCTGTTAATATATACTACCAAATCATAATTTCGCTTTGAGCAAGCTCACGTCAGGATCCCTTCACCCTACATCAGTGGTTCCCAACCTTTTTTTGACCAGGGATCACTTTGACCAGGGATCATTAAACCAGGGACCACTTTGACTAGGGTCCAATTTGACCAGAAACCACTCTCCAACATTAGTACCAAAAGAATTACAAATCCATTTTTGGTCAATTATAGGTTTGGTTTGGTTATTTGTGGTGCTGATTCAGAAAATTGCATTGGATAGACGACATTAGTTCTAGTTTCTGATCCAGTAGTCTCCATCTGTCCACCCACAAAAACCATATATAATAATCTAGAGCTGATGTGGTCTTTCCAATACAATTTTCTGAATCAGCACGCCAAATAACCAAACCAAATCTAAAGTTGACCAAAAACCGATTCGTAAGCCTTATTTATTTATTTATTTATTTTCGAGCATTTCTACCCCGCCCTTCTCAACCTCGGGGGGGGGGGGGGGGCTCAGGGCAGCTTACAATTGGCAATAATTCAATGCCGCATTATAAAATGCAGAATACAGAATAACAAATATAACAATTTACATGAATATTAATAAATAAAGATTAAACCCTGATTAGCTATTGCCCATCTGGTGGCTGTTTAGCTAGCCATCTACTGATGAATACTCCGCTTAACTTATCAAAATCCTTTTCCATGCCATAGTCAAACATTATCAATTGTCCTTTAACCTGATTGCCCAAAGGCCTGGTCCCACAGCCACGTTTTAACCTTTTTTTTAAAAGGTGAGGAGGGATGACGATGACCTAATTTCCCCGGGGAGCAAATTCCACAGGCGGGGGGCCACCACCGAGAAGGCCCTGTTCCTCATCCCCGCCAAGCGTTTGAGACAAAGGCGGGGCCAAGAGCAGGGCCTCCCCAGACGATCTTAAGCTCCAAGGTGGGATGTAGAAGGAGATATGTTTAGACAGGTACGCTTTTGGGACTAATGTTGGAGAGTGGTCCCTGGTCAAAATGATCTGAATCATTACCCCAAATAACCGCAGGAACAGACCTAAAAATGAAGACACCAAGGTGCCCTTGCCTCAGTGCCATTCCATGTGCCACATGGAATGGCACTGAGGGATGAGGAGGAGAAAAAGCAGCAGCCAGGATGCTTGTTGTTGTGCCTTTTGTGGGTAGCCAATCTCTCCCCCACCCCCACCCCCGACATCACCATTGCCTTGGCACTATAAGAGGGTTTTGCAAGACCATTTGTTCTCATTCCAACAGTGTAGTAATGGTGAGGCCGTGGACTATATTGTAGTTCTGGTGGTCCATGGACCAAAGGTTGGGAATCACTGCTCTACACCAACACAAACACATTCAAGGTTTGATTAAAAGTGAAATCAATGTTCATGCAAGGATCTACAAGACAGATGATCAGCATCAATCCTCCATGAAAATCCGCCACTGGAAAGTCATCACTTGCCTTTGGAACAATTGTTCCCAATCCTCATTTCTGGCCCACCTATTTTGTTAGCTTCACAGAAAACCATTTTATAGATTTTCCCTTCTGATGTCCACTTTTTGACCAATTACCTTGACCACACTACACTCCTCTGGTAGCTTTATTTTGAGGATATAATCTGGTATCAATAGTCATAAATCATGCAAGTGTAATAGTGGTTTCTCTCCTTCCCTCATGACATTTCAAGAGCAGAAAGTAAGGCTATATTCAGCTCATGAAATGCCTGAAAATGACTCCTAAAGCTTAGCAGAAAGAGTGCTTCCTTCCCTCACCCCACCCCTGATGTTTGGCCTTGTCTTAGGTAAGGCCATCATTCATCTTGTGTCACTTCCAGCGGACCTGGGTGTTTTTCTGCACTGTTTGTTTGCAGATCTTTGTCTCTATAAAACCATTAGGAAAGACAATGGGCTGAGAGTGCCTTAGAAAGCTACAAAGGTCAGGGCAGATAAATAACAAACCTGGATCTCTTCTGAATCCACAAACTGTGTGGTTTTTTGCTTGGTTGAGAGACCTTTGCTCTGTGAAAGACGCATCAGAGAAGCTTGCCAGGAATGCGGCTGGACATGTTGCTAGAAAGAATCTATATCCTGGAGTGAATGGACTTATAAACAGAGTGCATGCCTTATCTTTGTTAGAAAGTGATCAAACAGTGAAAGGTTGGTGGAATTCAAAAACTGGCGAGATTCCTTTCTCAAATACTTATCCACTGATAGTATTTTCACTTTATCTCATAGCACTGGAAATAACCAGAGCCATGCAATGAACTGGGAGTTGGAAATCCAGCACATACAAAAGGAAGCACTGTTTCATGCACAACATACTGAGACAGAGTAATTTGCTACTACAAGATGTAGTTATGATTGCCAGTTTTGAAGGTTTTAAAATTAGATTAGACAAGTTAGTTGAGGATGGGAATATCAGTGGGTAGTAGTCCATGATGGATAGAGGGTAAAGGTAAAGGTTTCCCCTGATACTAAGTCCAGTTGTGTCCAACTCTGGGAGTTGGTGCTCAAATCCATTTCTAAGTCCAAAAGCCGGCATTGTCCATAGACGCCTCCAAGGTCATGTGGCCAGCATGACTGCATGGAGCACCAAAGTGGTACCTATTGAGCTACTAACATTTGCATGTTTTCAAACTGCTAGGTTGGCAGAAGCTGGACCTAACAGCAGGAACTCACCTGGTTCCCTGGATTCGAACTGCCAACCTTTCGGTCAGCAAGTTTACCAGCTCAGCGGTTTAACCTGCTGTGCCACCAGGGGCCTATATGGATATATGCATCAGCACTTTTAATCCTTGTACCCACCTTTTGGCCCGGCCCAGTTTTATTGTGTTTTAGTGTATTGTGCCTGTTGTTTACTTTGCTTTATTCTGTTTTTAATTGTTTGATTTGCTTAGATTGTATTGTTGTGTTGTTGAGGCCTCGGCCTGTGTAAGCCGCATCGAATCCTTCGGGAGATGCTAGCGGGGTACAAATAAAGTTTAATAATAATAATAATAATAATATGCAGATCTAAAGCTCAAAGAGCCCAAATATCTGCAACCAAGAAGATAAGTAGGCCTCTCTCTCCAACAGTCATGGCCAACTAATTCAATTTGCACTATTTTAAATGGTTTTTAATCTAATTTTAATGTTTTGTCATTGGTGCTCAAATCCATTTCTAAGCCGAAGAGCCAGCATTGTTCATAGACGCCTCCAAGGTCATGTGGCCAGCATGACTGTATGGACCACCGAAGTGGTACCTATTGATCTACTCACATTTGCATGTTTTCGAACTGCTAGGTTGGCAGAAGCTGGACCTAACAGCAGGAAATCACCTGGCTCCTTGAATTCGAACTGCCAACCTTTCGGTCAGCAAGTTTAGCAGCTCAGCGGTTTAACCTGCTGCGCCACCAGGGGCCTATATGGATATATCCAGATGTAAAGCTCAAAGAGCCCAAATATCTGCAACAAAAGAAGATAAGTAGGCCTCTCTCTCCAATAGTCATAGTCAACTAATTCAATTTGCACTATTTTAAATGGTTTTTAATCTAATTTTAATGTATTGTGGTTGGTGCTCAAATCCATTTCTAAGCCAAAGAGCCAGCATTGTTCATAGACGCCTCCAAGGTCATGTGGCCAGCATGACTGTATGGAGCACCGAAGAGGTACCTATTGATCTACTCACGTTTGCATGTTTTCAAACTGCTAGGTTGGGAGAAGCTGGGCCTAACAGCAGGAGGAGTTTTAAATATAATTTTAATGTTTTATCGTTGTTCATTCGTTCAGTCATTTAATGTTTTACTTATTATGGAAGTATGTTTGTATATGGAGGGCATCAAATTGCTGCCAGCTTTAAGTTGCCCTGAGTCCCCCTTCGGAGGTAGAGAAGGGCGGGGTGCAAATATTTTAAATAAATAAATAAACAGTCCTGATTTAAAGCATTTCAGCCATTCTAATCTCTTTGCCACAATACCGCAAAGGTGTGACAGGCACGGAAGCAAGCCTGCACATTTACTCAGCATTTGGACATAGGCAGCCACAGAGTCAGCACTGTGCGAGGAAAAAGATGTTTGTCTCTCAGTGGAATGACAAAGTGGCAGACATTTCTAAGAGGCCTCATCACTCTTGGTTTCAACCATTTGTTGAACTTGCTTGGTGAAGCAAACACCCCAGATCCCTGCCAATGAATGCAATTAGCAGAAACGTTTCTCTTTTCTTTGCAGTTGAGGCATTAATCAATGTGACTTGATGGGGGACATGAAGAAAAAATGGAGGAGGGAGAAGCAATATGTTATAAATGGAAAGTAAGATAGAGAGTACTTAAAGATGCATCTTTAGGACACCTAATCACACATTCCTAGCCAGAGATTACAACGTACAATTACAATGTCAGGAAATAGGCAGAGGAGTCTTTTTTTTCCAAGGTATACGAATACTCACAGAGAATAATTCATGACTGCTCAATTGGCATCCATTTCTCAACCAACATTACGGAATTCAGATACTCATATGTTGAATATTCTACTTACTGGCTACCTCCAGAGATGCATTCCGGCTCACCGCTTCACCCAAATAGTTCCTGGCAACACAGACATAGACTCCCTCATCGGGTTTGCTCCTCCGGCCATGCACAATGCGCAGAAAGAAGAGGGACCCACTAGGCAGCAACATGCGATGAGATCGTGGGTCTTCTTTGTCAGTCTCCACTCGCTCCCCATCCTTGTACCACTCAACAATAGGAGTAGGACGACCTTCTGCTTTGCAGTTCAACGTTGCTGGTTCTCCCTTGGACACAATGAGATCAGAGGGATGTTCTATTATCCGTGGAGATGCATCTTCAAGGCGAGGACGAGAACCTACAGTGTAAGAAATGGAACAAATAGCTTCAGAGCACAGCATAGAAGATACTCTGTCACAAGACTGAAAACAAGAAGTGCAAGATAAGTGTTGTACACCAAGGCTGGGGTTGGCACCTTTGAACCCGTAAACACACCAACGTTCTTTATAGCAAAGCAGTTTATTGAGGATTAATATAGCAATAGCCAAAAAGGTAAAAAGCATTCAAACAAGTAATAAAGAAATGTCTACAGTATATGCTAAGAAGTGGAAACTAAAGGAACTGCCAACCAAAGAAGAATGGGAAGCTAAAGTATCTGAAATAATGGATATGGACTTACTAACGTACTATCTAAAAGACCCAGAGGGCAAACCAATAAACCCAACAGACTGGACCCTATACAAAAACTACAAGGAATCACGACGAAGCCCACGAAGACTTGATACTCCTAAGTGAGTACAAGTTATAGAACTGAAAACAAGAAATTAGAGATTTGAAAAATCCAAAAAAAAAGAGAAGTGACCAACACCGAACAAAAGTATGGCACCAGTGTGAAAACCAAAAATACCCAGAGAAGATAAAGGTGGAAGTCAACAAAAAGAAAGTGTCTCTAATCTGATTTTTAACTGCTATGAATCTCTCTCTCTCTCTTTCTCTTTTCTTATTTCCTTTCTTTTCTCTTTTCTTCTCTTCTCTTTCCCTTTTTCTTTTTTCTTCCTCTTCTCTCCTCTATCTTCGATTTTCAGTCGCTTCCTCCCCCACTCCCCAATCCACTCCTAACCCATTCTTGCACACCCCCATACCCAACCATCCCCAACCACCCTCCCCCTAAAGACCTTCTTTCTGCTTTTAAAATATTTGTAAGCAAAATTATAATAAACATATTTTCAAAAAAAGAAAAAAAGAAAAAATGTCCACAAAACAGTCAGTTGAGCAAGGTAAAATAAGACAGTCAATAAGTCAGGAACCAGGAGGGTTGCAAAAATCCAATAAACAAGTCCACAGAAGTTAAGAGTCTTGCAGTTCCAAAAGGTTGCAAGGACCAAAGTCCCTTGAAGAAACAGCAGCAAACTTGAACCATTAATCCCAATGCAGGAGCTTGAGACTAGGACAAACTGCATACAAGAATCTCAGCATGAACATGAATCCCAGGCAGAAGTAAACAGAAATCTTAGCATGAACATTAAGGCATGGATACCAGAAATGGACATCAGACAAGCCCCAACGTTGGCAGTCTTTAGGAAGAGCTTGAAGACCTGGCTATTCCAGTGTGCCTTTCCAGAATAGGAAACTCCCAGCATCATGTCCCAAACGCACTTTACTAGAGAATTAAGATTGTCTGCACATCACACCTACCCTAAAATCCTTACATTTCACCTGTCATGCCCAGCACTTTTAACTTTATCCATTACATTTAGTCCGGCCCTAGTTTTAATGTGTTATGATGTATTGTTTTATTGTTTTACTGTTACTGCTTTAATGTTTATTGGTTGCTTTATGAGTTTTATTGTTTGTATTTGTTTGCTGTTGTTTTATTGAGGGCCTTGGCCTTTGTAAGCCGCACCGAGTCCTTCGGGAGATGTTAGCAGGGTACAAATAAAGTTAATAATAATAATAATAATAATAATAATAATAAATGAAGCAAAAGGCATAGTTACACATGAAAACCAAACGTTGAACTCACTGAAGAGTGTAGGCCCTATATTTATTCAGAAAGCCATAGCAAAAGCATTCTGTTTCCCTTGGGAAACCTCTCTCTGACCACTTTTTTCTCTTAATCTTTCAGACTGTCTTCTACCTCCTTCCGGGTGGTGATGTTGATTGGTTTGACTTCTCCCATCAAAGAGTGTCTGGTCCTCCCTCGGCTTGCCAATTAGTACATTCCTTTCACTATTACTATTTGCTTGCAGGTGAAACATCAGGAGAGAATGCTTCTAGAACATGGCCATATAGCCCAAAAAACCTACAAAACCCAAAAGTTATCTTTTTTGCAAAAAATTTAAATATTTTCAATTTTTCTACTGCTTTTGATGAATCTCAGAACTTCCCTTGGGTTGGCTGCACATAGAAATGAATCTTGGCAGAAGCAGCTCTCAGAAGATAAATTGCATTCTAGGTAGCTATATAAACTTTGGAAGTAAAGAGTCAGGCAGAATTAAGCCTTTAGCATCTGCTAAAGCCCCAGGGAGCTGCCCATAGGCCCTTTTTCAACACCTTAGACAGAGCAGAAGCCAAAGAGACTCCTGGATTCTTTGTTATTCTCCCACACCTTTCCTTATTTTATTAGAAAAGCCAGGCAGAGAGAAGCATTTCTCTCACTGCCCGGTGTCTCTGTGTGTATAAACCTATTTTAAGATATATTACTTTTTTAAAAAAAACAAATTACTGAATTGTATTAAGTAGAGTAATAGGCCAAATGGCAACACCTACCAATAATGGCATACAATACCATTAAGGGTACCACAGATTCCGTTCCTTTTTGGATGCTCTCAGGAAATTAATCAATGCCCTAAATGTAGTCTGTGCACATTCAGAAGAAGACCTACAAGCTACTCTAAACACCTTTGCAGAAGCATATGAAAAGCTCAGCCTCTCAAGGAACATCGGGAAAACCAGTGCTCTTCCAGCAGTCACCAGCCAATCCCTCTGCAATGCCAGAAATACAGCTTAATGGTGTAACATTAGAGGATGCTTGCCATAGATGCAGGCGAAACGTCAGGAGAGAATGCCTCTAGAACATGGCCATATAGCCCAAAAAACCCCTACAAAAACCCAGTGATTTCGGCCATGAAAGCCTTTGACAACACTTAGAAAATATTGACCATTTCTGCTCCCTTGGCAGCCACCTCTCCACAAAAGTCAGCATTGACACTGAAATACAACACTGCCTGAGCTCTGTGAGTGCAGCATTTTTCCAAATGAAGCAGAGAATGTTTGAGGATCAGGGCATCTTTAGGACACCAAGGTGCTTTTTTATAAAGTCATTATCATCCCAATCCTGTTATATGCCTGTCTACAGATGTCACCCTCAACTCCTGGAACAATTCCAACAGCATTGCCTCTGAAAAATCCTGCAAATATCTTAGGAAGACAGGTAGACAAATGTTAGCATGCTGGAAGAAGCAAAGACCACCATAGTGAAGCAATGCTCCTACACCATCAACTCAAGAATGGAAAATTGAATGTTGGTGGAGAAGGAAAAGAGATTCAAAGATGGGCTTAAAGCTAACCTTAAAGCTGGGAATCCCTAGCCCTTGAGTGCTTTAACTGGAGGTCAGCTGTGACCAGCAGTGCTGTGGAATTTGAAGAGGCTCAAATGGAAGATGAAAGGGAAGATGTGCCAAGAGGAAGGCACATCAAGCCAACTCTGACAGGGACTACCTTCTCCCTGGAAACCAATGTCCTCACTGTGGAAGAACATATGGGTCAAGAATAGGGCTCCACAGTCACCTATGTATCCACCATCAAGACACTACACTTGGAAGGCCATCATACTCAGACAATTAGGGATCGCCTAAGTAAGCAAGTAAAGCTTTCATTCATTTTTGGATGCTTTCAGGAAATTAATTAATGGCCTAAATAGCCCAAGAGCATGAGACACTATCTGAATTTGGAGGCTAAACAGGGTCATCATTGGTTAGTGCTTGGACAGGAGACCACCAATGAATGACAAGTGCTGTAGTTGCAAGGAAGGAACTGGCAAAAACACCTTGGAGTAATTTTTGCCTAAGAAAATGCTACAAAATTCATTTTATAATCCATAAACTAACTGGCAATTGAGAGGCACACACCCCAGGGAATTCCTTAAGGAAATAGAAGACATTATGTAAGAAGTGCCTAATTAAATATCAGAATTCATCTGAACATGTACTATTCTGCAGGTGTGTGCTTGGAGGCACAGCTATAGGGGAGGAGCAAAATGATGGCATTGCTCACCCAGGAGGAATTCTGAACCCCAATTAAATTCCCCTTCAATTCCCAAATGTCTAGCATTTCAGTGATTTAAAATTGAACACAGTTTAAGCATCCAAAAGGGGGGGGGGGGAGTCATATAAAGCTCCCATGGGAATGCAAATACATCAAACATCAGAGTTCAAAGTGTCTTACTTGTTGCAAATGCTAGAAATCTGGGTAATGAGGGAAAAATTCATTTGGGTGGGAAGAATTCTTATTTGAAGCGCAATGCTCTCCCTTTCCCCTTCCATAGCTACAGGGTATGGCCGAACAGGGTATAGGGTTACAGCCTATGTTGGACGGGGTCACACTCCCCCTGAAGACGCAGGTTCGCAGTCTGGGTGTGATCTTGGACTCGTCGCTGAGCCTGGAACCCCAGGTTTCAGCCGTGACTAGGGGAGCATCTGTACAGTTAAAACTTGTGCGCCAGCTGCGCCCGTACCTTGGGAAGTCTGACTTGGCCATGGTAGTCCATGCTCTGGTTACATCCCGCATAGACTACTGCAACGCTCTCTACCTGGGGTGCCTTTGAAGACTGCTCAGAAGCTTCAAATGGTCCAGCGCTCGGCAGCCAGGTTGCTAACAGGAGCGGCACTCAGGGAGCATACTACTCCTCTGTTGCACCAGCTCCACTGGCTACCAGTTTGCTACCGGGCACAATTCAAAGTGCTGGCTTTAGCCTATAAAACCAGAGAAATCAGCCATAGCAGAGCACCTGATGAACCAACCTGGACACAGCATTTTATTTGAGAACACAAAAATGCTGGACCACTCTCACAACCACCATGTCAGACTACACAGAGAAGCCATTGAAATCCACAAACATGTGGACAATTTCAACAGAAAGGAAGAAACCATGAAAATGAACAAAATCTGGTTACCAGTATTAAAAAACTCTAAAATTAAAACAGCAGAGAGAAAAACAGGCAGGGACATCTAATCACCTTTCAAGAAGAGTTTGCTCCAGGCACTGTCAGCCCATTGTATGCTAATCAAGGTGGTCGGTTGAAAAGATTCACACCTAGCCCAACTTACAAAAGCCTTTTGTCTCACCCTGGCCATTCCACAGATATATAAACCCCTTTTTTCCCAGCTCCAGCAGACCTCTGAAGATGCTTGCCATAGATGCAGGCGAAACGTCAGGAGAAATGCCTCTAGAACATGGCCATATAGCCCGAAAAAACCCACAAGAACTGAGTGATTCCGGCCATGAAAGCCTTCGACAATACAAGCCCTAAATAGTTCTGGCCCTACTTACCTCTCCGAACGCATCTCCTCCTATGAACCGACTAGGACACTAAGATCATCTGCGGAGGCCCTGCTCTCGGTCCCGCCTACATCACAGGCACACTTGGCAGGGATGAGAGACAGGGCCTTCTCAGTGGTGGCCCCTCGGCTGTGGAACGCCCTGCCTGCAGATATCAGATTGGCCCCCTCCCTGCTGGCGTTTCGGAGGAAAGTGAAGACCTGGCTGTTTGAACAAGCATTTGATTAAACAGTGTAATTGAACATAGGAATACAGAATAATGGATGACGAGACTGGATTCTGATTTTACTGTTGAGGCGCTAATGATTGTTATACTGATGTTAATGATTTATGTGATAATTAGGTTCTTGTGGGTTTTTTCGGGCTATAGAGCCATGTTCTAGAGGCATTTCTCCTGACGTTTCGCCTGCATCTATGGCAAGCATCCTCAGAGGTTGTGAGGTCTGTTGGAAGTAGGAAAAATGGGTTTATATATCTGTGGAATGGCTGGGGTGGGGCAAAGAGCTCTTCCCTGCTGCAGTTAGGTGTGAATGTTTAGCTGATCACCTTCATTAGCATTTGAAGGCCTGCCTGAGCCTGGGAAAATCTGTTGCTGGGAGGTGTTAATCTGTGCCTGGTTTTTTCCTCTCTGTTGTTTAGCTGTTATCATTTTAGAGTTTTTTTTAGTACTGGTAGCCAGATTTTGTTCATTTTCATGGTCTCCTCCTTTCTGTTGAAATTGTCCACATGCTTGTGGATTTCAATGGCTTCTCTGTGTAGTCTGACATGGTGGTTGTTGGTGTGGTCCAGCATTTCTGTGTTCTATGTGATAATTGTTTTTAATTGCCCTATACTTGTTTTGTGATATTTTGTACTAATGCCGTTCACCGCTTTGAGTCGCCTGAGGGCTGAGAAAAGCGGTATAGAAATAAAATAAATAAATAAATAAATACATACATACATACATACATACATACATACATTGCAGTGGTGTCACTCCTTCCTAGAGGGTCGCACCCAGTCGGTGAAGCTGGGGGACTCTTGCTCGGACCCCTGGCCGTTAACCTGTGGGGTCCCACAAGACTCTATTCGATCCCCCATGCTTTTTCACATCTACATGAAACCACTGGGTGAGGTAATCCGGAGTTTTGGAGTTTGGTGCCATCTCTATGCAGATGACACTCAACTCTACTACTCTTTCCCTCCAAATTCCAAGGATGCTCCAGTGTTTTGCTGCTGTGATGGATTGGATAAGGACTGCTGGGATTGCAACATCGACAATCCATACTTCGTTTTTTTAACACAATTATGAGGTCAGGAGTATTGTACCCCAAAACTCTTGTCAGTCTGAATTCGGAAGTCCCAGAGTAGCTTGAGGTGTTCATTCTCTGTAACTTTTTCCAGTTTGTGAGGCCACCAGTTCTTTGTCGCAGGCAAATGGTATTTGTGGCACAGGTTCCAATGAATCATCTGAGCAATGGTCTTAATCCTCTGCTTGTAGACTGTCTGCGCAATCTTCTTGCAGCAGCTGAGGATGTGATCTATTGTTTCATCTGCTTCCTTGCAGAGTCTAAACTTGGGATCTGTCGTCAACTTTTCAATTCTGGCTTTGATGGCATTTGTTCTAATGGCCTGTTCTTGGATTTCCAGAATCAGGCCCTTCGTCTCCTTTTTCAAAGTTCCATTATTATTATTATTATTATTATTATTATTATTATTATTATCTGCCCACTCCACTTCTGAGTGTGCTCTGTGTTCAGGGTGTTCTGGGTGTGTTCAGGGACTTCCTAGTTGCCCATTCTTGGTTTGTCCCAGAGGAAGTCCTTCCTGTGGGGGCATCTGATTGGGATTTCTTGCTTAAGAGTCACATGAGGGATGATAGTTCAAAGGGAAGGAACTACTTCCTCCAGATTCCACCAGGAGAAATCCACAATTAGATCTTCCCCAGAGAGTTCTCCTTTTCATAGAATCAAAGAGTTGGAAGAGACCTCATGGGCCATCCAATCCAACCCCCTGCCAAGAAGCAGGAATATTGCATTCAAATCACCCCTGACAGATGGCCATCCAGCCTCTGTTTAAAAGCTTCCAAAGAAGGAGCCTCCACCACACTTCGGGGCAGAGAGTTCCACTGCTGAACGGCTCTCACAGTCAGGAAGTTCTTCCTCATGTTCAGATGGAATCTCCTTTCTTGTAGTTTGAAGCCATTGTTCCGCGTCCTAGTCTCTAGGGAAGCAGAAAACAAACTTGCTCTCTGCTCCCTGTGACTTCCTCTCACATATTTATACATGGCTATCACATCTCCAGGAGCCCCCGGTGGCACAGTGGGTTAAAGCACTGAGCTACTGAGCTTGTTGATCGAAAGGTCGCAGGTTCGATTCCGGGGAGTGGCGTGAGCCTCCGCTGTCAGCCCTAGCTTCTGCCAACCTAGCAGTTCGAAAACATGCAAATGTGAGTAGATCAATAGGTACCACTCCGGCGGGAAGGTAACGGCGCTCCATGCAGTCATGCCGGCCACATGACCTTGGAGGTGTCTACGGACAACGCTGGCTCTTCGGCTTAGAAATGGAGATGTGTACCACACCCCAGAGTCAGACATGACTGGACTTAATGTCAGGGGACTACTTTTACCTTTACCTATCATATCTCCTCTCAGCCTTCTCTTCTTCAGGCTAAACATGCCCAGCTCCTTAAGCCGCTCCTCATAGGGCTTGTTCTCCAGACCTTTTTCCTAAAGTGTCCATAGGGATTGATCAAGCTAAATGCCTCTGACCAAGATTTTTTAAATCTGCTTTTCATTGGGTTTCTCCTCTTCAGTTGAGCCTATTGGAAACTTTGTATTGGTAAACTTTGCTTGACATTTTGAGGTCAGGTTCACTGACCTCTTGAACCTTCCTGGAGAGTTCACTGGGACAAAGTTGATGGAACTCCATCTTCATCATCACAAGTTGAATAGCATCTCCTTTTAGGGAAAACATAGATGTGAAATGACAATAGAGAACTGTGAAAGGAGCAATGGCTTGAGTTTATGCATCCCCGGGCGGCAAGTTAACATCTCTAGTGCTTTTGCCCAAATGTTGTTCATGGTCAGATCTTTGTGACTTCTAGCAATTTCAAGAAACAAAGCAGATCCATGCGAGAGCTATATGACAGCATTTCAGGCTAGCAATTATTTCGGTGCACAAGGGAGCCACATTCATCTGTAATTCCCACTAGCAATTTGATGCCCAGTTTGGTCTTTAAATCAGCACCATGAGAAAAGTAAATCACTACTTTAATTTCTAATCAGTTTAGAGGAGCCCTATCTCCTTTTGTAAAGAGACTGGTAACAGGAGTACCCCAAAAACTCCCCAGGGGATCCCCACTTTTTATGAGCTACAATTACATTGAGACTATAATTCAAGTGCTTTTTTGTTGTTGAGCCAATATATCCAAACTTGGCTTCCATAACCTTGCCCTGGCGACCCCTATCTAGTAACCACTAGAGACACAAAACTTAAATTGTCAGTGTTGCTTTGAGAACTCTGGAATTCAGTTCTTTTCCAGTATGGGAGCATTCAATTACAGATGCTCTCATAAAACTGACATTTCTCTGAGTTATCCGAAGGAACAGAAGACAATTAAATCGGCGTATGCTGCATTTGAGGAAAAGCTAACTGAAGAACTGAGAGCAGTACCTTCCACTTCGCGTAGCTGCACATAGGTTACACTGTTCTACAAATTTTCAGTTTTTCTCTGTTTCGGAAACGAAATGTGCCGTTTCTTAATAAATTTAACATGCTGAATTCAAATATAATAATTAAATGTGTTAATTGGCTCTGGTTTTTATGCAACAGCTATTTCAATTTTCTCCACAATAGGTAATTCGTTAATATTATGATAATGGGCCTAACCTTACTGCATGTATATAAACCGTGAATATTTACTAAATTTTAGTCAAATTATATTGCCAATAGTTTATACATGAGAAATATTTATTTAATTAGTCTATTGTTTATGTTTGTCCAGCAAGAAACTATATTAGTAGGCCTAATGCAGTTGAAAAGTCTGAAAGTTTAAATGTCGCTTTAATTGTGACTTTAGTTTATATCCTGTTTGGTTCTCTTGACTTTTCTTTTGCATTCAAGGAAAGGATTGTCTCTTACAATGCTCCAGCAGGAGTCTGACAGCATTGACGGAGTCCATTTGCCTTGATATCCTTTTTCCATAGTGCTTTATTGACACACGTGCGAGGCATAACTACAGTAAAAAGAACAATGTAAAACCATGTTTAACGATACTGTCTCAGTCTTCAACTGACTGACCCTCACCGTTCAAAAGTCTGGCCTTATATAGGGCTTTCTGGCTTTTGCACATGGCACTAATACTGCGTCATCAAACTTTCTAGAATATTCTAGAATCTTCCATAGTGTAAGTCGCAACATGCATTTTTTCAACCATACATGATCATGTGATTGCTTATATCATAAAAACTAGAGCCAATATACATTTTTAAATGTCATTTTCGTTTTCAGCACCCCAAAATCATAAAAGAACAGCTATTTTCCGGCCCGCAACTTTCTAGAATCTTCTATAGTGTAAGTCACAACACGCATTTTTTCAACCATACGTAATCACGTGATTGCTTATAATATATCATAAAAACTAGAGCCAATATACATTTTAAAATGTCATTTTCATTTTCAGCAACCCAAAATCATAACAGAACAACTATTTTCAGGCCTGAAACTTTTTCTCCGTTGAACAGTGTTATCAGAGTTTCAATAAATTTAGGAAGTGAAAAAGGAGGAAAAAGCAGGTAACTGAAAGAGAATAACAACAACAACAACAACAGATCATATCCTCAGCTGCTGCAAGAAGATCGCGCAGACAGACTACATGAAGAGGCATAACACCGTTGCTCAGATGATTAATTGGAACTTGTACCACAAATACCATCTGCCTGTGACAAAGAACTGGTGGGATCACAAGCCGGAAAAAGTTACAGAAAATGAACACATCAAACTACTCTGGTACTTCCGAATTCACACTGATAGAGTTTTGGAGCACAATACTCCTGACCTCAGGATTGTGTTAAAAATCAGAGTGTGGATCGACGTTGTTGCAATCCCAGGCAACAGCAAGATTGAAGAGAAACAACTGGAAAAGCTGACACATATGAGGATTTAAAAATCAAATTGCAAAGACTCTGGCACAAGCCAGTCAAGGTGGTCCCAGTGGTGATTGTCACACTGGCTGCAGTACCTAAAGACCTTGGCCTGCACTTAAACACAATCGGTGCTGACAAAATTACCATCTGCCAAATGCAGAAAGATCCCACGGATCCATGCAGATCCATGGGATCTGCACGGATTATTCGCCGATACATCACACATTCCTAGGCACTTGGGAAGTGTCCGGCGTGTGATCCAATACAACAGCCAGCAGAGTGATCTTGTTGTGTTTCAAATAATAATAATAATAATAATAATAATAATAATAATAATAATAATAATAATTTATTTCTAGACCACCCTCTCTCCCCGAAGGGACTCAGGACAGTTTACACACACAAAAAGACAAGCAGGTGAGAACAAACATATCCAAATAATACATAATAAACCAAAAGTAATAACAGTGAGCTTGTGACAAAGAATTAAGCATTGTGATGAAAAACAAAACAAAACAATCCAATAACACATAATTAACTAAAACATAAGTAAACATCACAACAAATAACCCAAAAGCAATTTAAAATACAGTTACATTAAAAATGGCTGGCACCATGTTCATTTGAAATGTAATGTGGCAGCCATATAGTACAAGTGGGACTAGCCAGCATTCCAAGTAGTTAAAGTGTCATAGTCCTCCTTCTCCTCTCCATGCGCTAAAGTGTATGAAGTTTTTAGAAGTTTCTTAAAGGAGAGGAGGGTGGGGACCATTTTTACTTCTTTAGGGAGGGAGTTCCAGAGATGGGGAGTGACAAAAAATCTGTCACTTAGGGCAAATCCACACAGGGTGAAAAATGTGTTCTTACCTGAGGCGGCCAAATGACACCTCAGGTAAAAATGAATTCCTTTGGCACAAAGCAATAATTTGACAGCTGGAAAGACCTGGGTCTTTCCAGCTGTGGGCACTGTGTAGACTGGGACCAGGGATCACATCGCACAACTTCCATTCCCAATCCAAACAGCAGCCTCAGGATTTTTAGGCTCCTGGAGACCAAAAGAACCCGAGACACCCACCAACCCCTCCAAAAACCCATTAAAAAAGCTTTGAAAAGAAAAAAATAACTTACCTGGCCAGCATTTCCTTGCTGCCAGACCTCTCCTGGTTCATAGAAATGACGTGCCAGGAGAAGTGGGGAGGAAAATTGCTCCTGGCCCCCTTTTCCTGGTACGTCACTTTTATGTGCCAGGAGAGGGTTGGCAGCAGGGAAATGCTGGCCGGGTAAGTTATTTTTCTTTTAAAGGCTTTTCGGGGGGGGGGGGGGTGTTCTTTTGTGTCCGGGTGACTAACAAATCAGAAGTTCGAATCTGGGGAGAGCATACTACACTTGTATACTGCCTTTCTCAGCCTATCGGCGACTCAAATGCAGAAATAATCTTTAGAATGTACTCTTTAACTACTACTATTCACTTTTCCACATGATCACCAGACCGGTGGTGCAGTGGGTTAAACCCCTGTGCTGGCAGGACTGAAGACCAACAGGTCGCAGGTTTGAATCCGGGGAGAGGCGATGAGCTCCCTCTAGCAGCTCTAGCTCCTCATGCGGGAACATGAGGGAAGCCTCCCACAAGGATGATAAAAACATCAAATCATCCGGGCGTCCCCTGGGCAACGTCCTTGCAGACGGCCAATTCTCTCATACCAGAAGCAACTTGCTGTTTCCCAAGTCGTTCCTGACATGAAAAAAAGTCAAAGTCAACTTGATAGCAAGGAACAACATCCTTGGTTAGTACCTTTTATGGGGTACGTCTAAATTGGAAAGTACAACTGGATCTACTCCTGTATCTGGAATATCAAATGAAGGCCTATGTTTCTCAGGATAGCTACAATAGTAAATGCAGGCCTTCATTTTGTATTCAGCTGCAGTGTAATACCTAATTTGTGCAGAAATGGGATACTCTGTGACCCACTCCAAAGAACTCAAAGCCTCTATCCTTGCTGAGGCTACAAAGAATGAGGCCCACATGAAAGACATTACAGAAGTCTTATCTTCAGACTTCCGAGTGATCAATAGCGGTGAAATTCTAAACTCTGATAAGGTCTCTGGGTATAGATTTGTTTACCTGTCGTAACGATGATGTCACTCATTTCAAATTCCATTTACTCAGGCAGAACAGTTGCCTTTGGACAGATGCTCTTTTGTCCAACTCCTTTTAGCGAGAAAGGAATGCCGGAGCCTTACTCCACAAAGGGAGGAAGCACAAAAATATTTGCACTGGTCAGTGATGGAGTGATTTGTAACAGACTGGCAAGGATTTCGGGCTCCCAACTAACTATCAAATAGTAAAAGTATTAGAATATCCTTCTCACAATCCTAAAGTATAGTCCTGACATACAGAAAGACCGGAGTAACCAGAGCTGAGTTTTTGTCTGTGAGCTCCATTCAGTTCAGACGAGGAACATAGAAAATTAGACTGTGATCCATTTGTCCATGTCCCATGTGCCAGGACACTACGAGGGTTGAATGAAAAGTAATGCCTCCACCTTCGTTACTAGGTTTGGATAGGATATTATAATAAATCAAATTTATTTATTTATTTACTATACTAGTATACTGCCTTTTTCAGCCTATCAGTGACTCAAATGCAGAAATAATCTTTAGAATGTGCTCTTTAACTACTACTATTCACTTTTCCACATGATCACCAGACCGGTGGCGCAGTGGGTTAAACCCGTGTGCTGGCAGGACTGAAGACCGACAAGTCGCAGGTTTGAATCCGGGGAGAGGCTGATGAGCTCCCTCTAGCAGCTCTAGCTCCTCATGTGGGAACATGAGGGAAGCCTCCCACAAGGATGATAAAAACATCAAATCATCCAGGCGTCCCCTGGGCAACGTCCTTGCAGACGGCCAATTCTCTCATACCAGAAGCGACTTGCAGTTTCTCAAGTTGCTCCTGACACAATAAAAAAAACCCCAGACAATTGTATACATTTCTCCCAATGATGAACAAGTTTTCTGAAGCCATCACGGAAAAAGTCAACACTGTCTTTCTACAACCAGTGTCTCACAGTTCTTTCAACATCTTCATCAGAAGCATTATGATGTCTCCTCATATCTGATGGAAGTCGGACGGTGCTAAATCTGGACTGTATTGATCAATCTGTCAACCTTTTGCTTGTGAAACTCAGTGGTTGCTGTCATAGGACGCCAAACTCTTTCTTTGTCATGCAAGTCAGATTATCTTTAAACTTACTCGCCCACTGATGCCCAGCACTCACATCAACACAATCACCATAAACAGCTTGCATTCTCTGATGAATCTCCTTCGGGGTGACACCTTCTGCTGTCAAGAATTCAATGACTGTACATTGCTAAAGTCGCATTGACCAACCATCTGCACAGGGTTCCATACTTTGCATTTTGACAACACAACCATTCAATACTAAGGCTTCCCGCCAAAATGGAACTGTAAAGGAGAGTCTACTGAACATGCCAGTACCTGCCGCATATCAGTATTGCCATCTGTTGAGGGGTTATGAAGGTGGAGGCATTACTTTTAATTCAACCCTTGTACATCTGTCATTTCATCATCAGAACTCAACATTTGGTTGATATTGAGGATTTGGGGGAACCATAAGAATCCAAAGAATTCATTGTGTAGCTTTTTCATAAGTTTACAAGTAGTTACACCCAATTTTTAACAGGGGTTTGGGAGGACATGGAGAGAGAGCTTCAGGCAACCGTTGAAGGATGTGGGCCACAAAATGAGTCCATATGGGGTCTAAAGCCTTTCACCACCAAGAAACATAGAGTTGGAAGAGACCCTGTGCGCCATCTCTCCTACTAAGAAGCAGGAAAATTACATTCAACGCACCCTCAACAGATGGCCATTCGGGCTTGAGTCCAGGGAGTGCTGTTGCTCCATCCTCTATGACAAAGAGCTGTCAGGACTTCCTCCTTCCTTTTGGTCACCCAGCATTTTCTGATCTTCTTTCTTTATGGCATCATAAAACACCTCCCCCACTATTTTAGCGGTATCTAATTTCTCTAATCACAGCTAAAGCTGTTTTCGAATTGCTTAGGTAAACAATGAGCTGGGGCTGACAGTTGGCAGCTCATGCCAACCAGGGGCTTTGAACTTGCAATCTTTTTGGTTGATAGATCTTATAATTGCTGATGATTTACCAGCTGTGCTAAACCTCCGGCCCCAGTAAGCGAGAAAGAAACATGGAAGAGGCAGCATTTAAGACCTACCTACTGAAGAGGCAGCATTTAACACCTACCTACTGAATTATTGCGGCTGAGATGTTCTCTGATGATGGGATTCAGATTCCTGGCTCTTTTTCTGTGCCTCAGATCCCTGGACCTGCTTCTAGGTCTTTTTCTGAGGCTCCCACAGACAGTGCAGAGTCAGAAGAAAGGAATGTTAACGAAGTAGATAGTGAACAAGTGGAGAGGCCTTTGCCATCTCACGCTGATAGTGAAGGTGCAGAAAGCCTTGATAGTGACCTGACCTGGCAAGCCCGTCTTGATTTGCGGGTCAGGAGGAGTTCTCGCCTAGCCGGCAGACGAGAAGCCAGCTTGGGGAAAGGTCATCACAATGCTTTCATGTTGGTGAGAGTATAATGTTTTCATGTTAGAAAGGTATTTAGACTTCTTGCAAACGAAGAGAAAGTGTCAGTTCAACGTAGCTTCTTAGCCTGAAAGCTTCATGGAATAACCTTAGCTGGAAAGCAGCACGCTTGGGATTTCTTGCATTGTGATTCTTGGGGCAATTGTTTCACTGCTTGTACCATGGACTGTTTTGAACTTTGCCTATAGGATTGTGCCTCTTGTTTTTACCTAAATCTTTGGAACTTTGCAATGCTTATTCTTTATTTTGACTTGGAATTTTTCCTCAATAAACTATAAAACTACAGCTCTTGTGTGGTGCTGTTTGGAAGCAAGGCAAAGCTTACTCTGAGTTGCAACATGAACATAGCCATCAAATATTAAACGGAAAGACAGAAGCAACAGAATAGATGGCCTTGAAAGAAATTTTTTAGAAAGACGAGAAGTTTGTGAAACTCCTAAAGAAGAAAAAGAACCCAGAGTCTAAAACTGAAGGGTGAGTGCAGTGGGAATGTACAGTAATGCATTTGTGAAAAATAGTCTTGCTGACAAGTCAATAGAATTGAGAAACTGGGCACTTGGGAACTCCGGCAGGCACAGGTAGAAACGGGCAATAATTACTAAGCTGGTGAACAGGGTAAAATGACATGATAGGAATCTATAAGTACTTGAGGGTGTAAATTTCCAAGGTCATACAGACACTGCGGCCATTATGAAACAAGGAAAGGGCCTTGTAATACAGCTTGGAAAAAGTTATCTTTTGGGACTCTTAACTCCTAGAATCCCACAGCCAGCTTGGCCACTGTGATTCTGAGAACTATATTACAAAAAAATAAAAAACTCTACTACGTTTCATTTGACTACATAATTATCATAGTCAATTCACCTATTACATTATTTTTCAGTTTCCTAGATGATTTCATAAGCCATCATTCTACTGAGCTCAGGCATTTTCAGGCTTAATGGAATGTGATTCACATAAAAGAAATAGTCCCCAAATTATTACCAATGCTGCCTAAACTCATAGAATCATAGAGCTAGAAGAGACCACAAGGGCCATCCAGTCTAACCCCCTAACATGCAGAACACAAAATCGAAGCACCTCTGACAGATGGCCATCCAACCTCTGCTTAAAATTCCATACCATGTTGGAAAATTTCTGTATTCTGTCTCTCACCCTTCTCTTGCTGTTAGAGCAATTGGGAATTAGCTAGAATATGGTCTTTATTTATTTATTTACAGTATTAATACCCTGCCCTTCTCAACCCCAAAGGGGATTCAGAATGGCCTTACAAAAACAATTCGATGCCATACACACAGTAGGCATAAAATAAACATATAAGTTAAAACATGAATTTAAAATAATATAAAATTAAAACACATTATTAAAATCACGCAATCTGAGATCACAGTAAAAAAAGCAATTCCAATTGTAACTGTGCCGTCACACCCAGACAGTATAAAAGTAAAACTAAGATGTGCTTCTCTCTTTATCTGGGTGAACCGCTGGTGTCTTTCTTAGAAGCTCAAGATTTTCAGCAACGGAGGCCAGTCCAGTTTTTGAACATCAAACAGAATACTTATTTCTCAAAGTCTTTGGCAGACTTGGCACAGACTGTTGAAGTTACAAACAAAACAGTCAATTTGTGAAACCATATAGATGTTCTTTCCTTTCCTTCACCTCCAGTTGCTAAGTTAACTTCCCCCAATGGTAGAAAATCCTGGGACACTCTACCCTAACCCTGAGCCGCTATGGTTAGAAAGAACAGATTTTCCCCTATCTAATCTCAAGGTTAGCTTTGGAGATAAAGTAATAAAGTCTCTCTCTCTCTCTCTCTCAATGACTCAATAGTTCAATATCCCAATAACTATTTCTCTATCTCTTTATCGCTTTATCTCAATATAGAATCATAGAATCATAGAATCAAAGAGTTGGAAGAGACCTCCTGGGCCATCCAGTCCAACCCCCTGCCAAGAAGCAGGAATCTTGCATTCAAATCACCCCTGACAGATGGCCATCCAGCCTCTGTTTAAAAGCTTCCAAAGAAGGAGCCTCCACCACACTCCGGGGCAGAGAGTTCCACTGCTGAACGGCTCTCACAGTCAGGAAGTTCTTCCTCATGTTCAGATGGAATCTCCTCTCTTGTAGTTTGAAGCCATTGTTCCTCATCCTAGTCTCCAGGGAAGCAGAAAACAAGCTTGCTCCCTCCTCCCTGTGGCTTCCTCTCACATATTTATACATGGCTATCATATCCCCTCTCAGCCTTCTCTTCTTCAGGCTAAACATGCCCAGCTCCTTAAGCCGCTCCTCATAGGGCTTGTTCTCCAGACCTTTTATCATTTTAGTCGCCCTCCTCTGGACATATTCCAGCTTGTCAATATCTCTCTTGAATTGTGTTGCCCAGAATTGGACACAATATTCCAGATGTGGTCTAACCAAAACAGAATAGAGGGGTAGCATTACTTCCCTAGATCTAGACACTATGCTCCTATTGATGCAGGCCAAAATCCCATTGGCTTTTTTTGCCGCCACATCACATTGTTGGCTCATGTTTAACTTGTTGTCCACGAGGACTCCAAGATCTTTTTCACATGTACTGCTCTCGAGCCAGGCATTGTCCCTCATTCTGTATCTTTGCATTTCGTTTTTCCTGCCAAAGTGGAGTATCTTGCATTTGTCACTGTTGAACTTCATTTTGTTAGTTTTGGCCCATCTCTCTAATCTGTCAAGATCGTTTTGAATCCTGCTCCTGTCCTCTGGAGTATTGGCTATCCCTCCCAATTTGGCGTTGTCTGCAAACTTGATGATCCTGCCTTCTAACCCTTCATCTAAGTCATTAATAAAGATGTTGAACAGGACCGGGCCCAGGACACAACCCTGCGGCACTCCGCTCGTCACTTCTTTCCAAGATGAAGAGGAAGCATTAGTGAGCACTCTCTGTGTTCGTCCATTTAACCAATTACAGATCCATCTCACTGTAGTTTTGCCTAGCCCACATTGGACTAGTTTCCTTGCCAGACGGTCATGGGGGACCTTGTCGAAGGCCTTACTGAAATCCAGGTACGCCACATCCACGGCATTCCCCGCATCTACCCAGCTTGTAACTCTATCGAAAAAAGAGATCAGATTAGTCTGGCATGACTTGTTTTTGATAAATCCATGTTGACTATTAGCAATGACCTCATTTGTTTCTAAGTGTTTGCAGACCACTTCCTTAACAATCTTTTCCAGAATCTTGCCTGGTATTCTCAATAAGCTTCTCTATCTAACTAACTCAAAATCTCAATTCCTATTCTATCTATCTCTATAGTACTCAATTGTACTTACAATGGCTTGTCAGAGCTGCCTTAGCTTGACCTAACAGCACATCTGAGGCCTTTTTTTCTAAACTGAAGAAGGCAGGGACGATTCCAAAATGGAGATCTCATCCCCAGGAAAAAGGGCGGTCTCTAGACCCAAAGAGATACTTTTTAAACCAATAGCTGCAGGGGCTTGCAGGCTGGCTTCCAACCTCTGTTAATAATTAACTTTCAGGGAGCTGCTGCAACCCTGGAGAAAATGCAAAGGGATGCTATTTCAAGCAACCAAAAAGCAATGCAAACCAAGCTCCTCAAAGACGGAACAGTAACTGCCCTTTTTCCATCATCACCTATTGCACTGCATTATTGGTCAAAGGCTTGGTCCCAGAGCCATGTTTTTACATGCTTTCTGAAGGACAGGAGGGAGGGAGCTGACCTGATTTTGGTGGGGAAGCAGTTCCATAGCAGAGGGGCCACCACTGAGAAGGCCCTGTCTCTACCCCACCAGTTGTGCCTGCAAAAGAGATGCGACCAAGAGCAGAGCTTCCCCAGATGATGCTAACCTTCGAGTTGGTTCAGAGAGACATGCTTTCAGGCAATTAAGCTGGGCCAGAACCATTTAGGGCTTTATAGGCTAAGGTCAGCACTTTGAATTGTGCTTGGTAGCATTTGTCTACTGGCTTCAAACTACAAGAGAGGAGATTCCATCTGAACACGAGGAAGAACTTCCTGACTGTGAGAGCCATTCAGCAGTGGAACTCTCTGCCTCGGAGTGTGGTGGAGGCTCCTTCTTTGGAAGCTTTTAAACAGAGGCTGGATGGCCATCTGTCAGGGGTGATTTGAATGCAATATTCCTGCTTCTTGGCAGGGGGTTGGACTGGATGGCCCATGAGGTCTCTTCCTACTCTTTGATTCTATGATTCTATGCTGTTAACCTATGCAGCCCGAAAGACAGTTGCATCTGTCAAATAGGAAATTTAAGTACCGCTTATGCAGGGAGGCTAATTTAACTAATTTACGACACCATAAAAAAATCTCCAGCAGCATGCAAAAGAATGAGGAAGTACTCCATCAGTGTACAAGTGGACGGTGAAGCAACAGCTCCCCCAGTGGCTGGAATTCGAAGCATACCCTCATGAAGCTGGAAAGATAAATAGCCTTTGTGTATGTGTCTATATATGTTGTGTGTCTATGGCATTGAATGTTTGCCATGTATATGTGCTTTGTGATCTGCCCTGAGACTCCTGGGCCTACACTAATCTGCATAGGACCAATCGGCTTCCCATATGCAAACGATCTTGTCTTCGCTGTTGCTATCCTAACTGTACTAAATCTGCCCTATCTGACACATGGGAACATAGAGCTATACACCAAAAATCTTGCAGAGATCAGCAAATTCATTACAGATGCATTTTCATTCACTGGACCAAATTTGGCACAAATGCCCAATACACCCAAATTTGAATACTGGTGGAGTTGGGGGAGGGAGGTTGATTTTGTTTTTTGGGAGTTGTAGTTGCTGGGATTTATAGTTCACCTACAATCAAAGAGCATTCGGAACTCCACCAATGATGAAATTGAACCAAATTTGGCACACAGAACTCCCATGACCAACAGAAAATACTGGAAGGGTTTGGTGGACATTGACCTTGAGTTTAGAAGTTGTAGTTCACCTACATCCACAGAGAACTGTAGACACAAACAATGATGGATCTGGAGCAAGCGTAGTTCAATATGCCCAAACGTGAACACTGGTGGAGTTTGGGGGAAATAGACCTTGATATTTGAGAGTTGTAGTTGCTGAGATTTATAGTTCACCTACAATCAAAGAGCCTTCTGAACTCCACCAATGATGGAATTGAACCAAATTTGGCACACAGAACCCCCATGACCAACAGAAAATACTGTGGGTTGTTGTAGGTGTATGGCTATATGGCCATGTTCTAGAAGCATTCTCTCCTGATGTTTCCCCTGCATATATGGCAGGCTTCCTCAGAGGTTGTGAGGTCAGAACACTAGTATCACCTTTCATCCATGTCCCAGCATTATTTCCAATTTTAACTCTACATTTGGCCTTCACACTGTTTTTAATTGTGTGTTGTCATATTGATAATGTTGTGTGTTTTATTGTTTATGTTTTTAATTGGTTATATTGTTGTTATTGTTGCTTGTATTGCTGTATTTGGGCTCGGCCTCATGTAAGCCGCACCGAGTCCCTTGGGGAGATGGTAGCGGGATACAAATAAAGTGTTATTATTATTAGGTTCTTGTGGTTTTTTTCGGGCTATAGGGCCATGTTCTAGAGGCATTTCGCCTGACGTTTCGCCTGCATCTATGGCAAGCATCCTCAGAGGTAGTGAGGTCTGTTGGAAATAGGACAATGGGTTTATATATCTGTGGAATGGCCGGGGTGGGGCAAAGAGCTCTTCTCTGCTGGAGCTAGGTGTGAATGTTTCAGCTGATATATAAACCCATTGTCCTATTTCCAACAGACCTCACACCTCTGAAGATGCTTGCCATAGATGCAGGTGAAACGTCAGGAGAAATGCCTCTAGAACATGGCCTTATAGCCCGAAAAAACCCACAAGAACCTAGTGATTCCAGCCATGAAAGCCTTCGACAATACATGTTGTTGTTGTTATTATTATTATTATTATTATTATTATTATTATTTATTTACTGTGCTTATAGACCGCTGTTCTCAGCCCAGGGGCGACTCACAGTGGTGTACAACATGTAGAGAATAAGGTGCAAATTACAAGACATAATCTAACAACAAACTAGCAATATCAAAACATCGTCATCAACAACATCAACAATCTCAATATCAATAATACAAAATACAGAAAAGTCATTCGCGTCATCTCATCGTTAAGCCACAATCCAATATCGTTTTCCGTTGTTCCATTCCTATCGTCATTGCCAATTATTGCACTTCTTGTTTGAACCCCTTCTCGAACAGCCATGTCTTTAGTTTCTTGCGGAATGTCATAAGGGAGGGCGCCAGTCTGATGTCCACAGGAAAGGTGTTCCACAGCCGAGGAGCCACCACCGAGAAGGCCCTGTCTCTTGTCCCCGCCAGGCGTGCCTGTGAGGCAGGCGGGATCAAGAGCAGGGCCTCCCCGGACGATCTCAAAGTCCTCGTGGGCTCAATGGTCTTTGGTGACCCCTCTGACGCCCCTCTTGTGACCCCCCCCCCCCCAGGGGTCCAGACCCCCAGGTTGACAAATACTGCCTTGGAGGATACTGGAGTCTCCATCTTTGAAAATCTTTAAGTAGATGTTGAATGGGCATCCTTCAGGAGTGTTTTGGTTGTGCGTTGTTATAGGTGGCCCTTGTGGACCTATCGAAATCTCATCTCTACATGGAGATAATTGCTGCTGACATTTTGTGCTTATTTTATTTATTTGTCGTGTCAGAACAACCAGTCTAACAGAACAAAGCAAACAAACAGAAAAGTACACAACTTGTGAGTTTGGTAGCTGGTTAAATGTCCTTTGACCAGTATCTGGCCACTTGGAGTGCTTCCGGTGTTGCTGCAAGAAGGTCCTCCATTGTGCATGTGGCAGGGCTCAGGTTGCATTGCAGCAGGTGGTCAGTGGTTTGTTCTTCTCCACACTCGCATGTCGAGGATTCTACTTTGTAGCCCTATTTCTCAAGGTGGGCTCTGCATCTCGTGGTGCCAGAGCGCAGTCTGTTCAGGGCCTTCCAAGTCGCCCAGTCTTCTGTGTGACCAGGAGGGAGTCTCTCATTTGGTATCAGCCATTGGTTGAGGTGCTGGGTTTGAGCCTGCCACTTTTGGACTCTCGCTTGCTGAGGTGTTCCAGCGAGTGTCTCTGTAGCTCTTAGAAAACTATGTCTAGATTTAAGTCGTTGGCGTGCTGGCTGATACCCAAACAGGGGATGAGCTGGAGATGTCTCTGCCTTGGTCCTTTCACTATTGGCTGCTACTTCCTGGCGGATGCCAGGTGGTGCAATACCGGCTAAGCAGTGTAATTTCTCCAGTGGTGTAGGGCGCAGACACCCCATGATAATGCGGCATGTCTCATTAAGAGCTACATCCACTGTTTTAGTATGGTGAGATGTGTTCCACATATTTTGTACTATAACCAAAGAATTCATTTAGCTACCATGATTTATACTAAGTGATAGATCTGCCCTCCATAAATTCACCTGATCTCCTTTTAAAAAGGCACTGGGACCCATGGCTGTCACCGCAACTTGTGGTAGTAAATTCCATTCATTAATCATTGGCTGGAATGATTGATTTCAAAGATCTATTTAGAACTGACTATAGAACAACACATTCAGGGCAGCCGGGAGACAGTGCCGAACCCCATTGAGGCATTGACAAACCCTGTGAAACATAAATGTGCCGAAGTAGGCAAACACAAGTTGATTGTGACCCAGAGGCATGGCTGTGTGAGACAAGGGCTTGCACAGATAAGAAGAAGCTGAGTGTTCATTCTCCCTGAGCTGTCTGCTCGCTCTGCCTGCATGTACATGTATACATGAAAGAGAATGTTTATATATCTCTGGTGCCAAACTTTTCAGGTTATTACAACTTAGTGATATCCTTTTGTAGCACAAAATGATGGCAGCAATTATCTTCATGTAGAGATGTATATTTTTTTGTTTGATGTATGAAGCATTTATACATAATTGGGGGGGAAACCCCACAGCTTTTCACTTTGGAAAAATACAAACAGCGTCACATACAAATCACTGCAAAATATAAACACTGCATAAGCAGGGGTGTGCTAACCATGTCTAATGCTCAGATAACCAAGTGCATCCCTTCCTGGCATCTCTAGATGTGCTTTCTAGTTTGTTTTACTATGCTGGCTGGTCCCCAACTCTTCCGATGCCAAAAAGACTGCTTCTTCACTGCAGGCTGAGCAAAGTTATTTCATGCCTGAGAACTCGGCAGAAATCCCCCAGATGCATGCTGAAACAAGACTTCCATGCTGATGCCGAGGTGGATTTCCGACAGTGCCACTTTCAAAACTCTTCTTCGGGAAGGCGGATCTGGCCAAAGTGGTCCATGCCTTAGTCACCTCTAGACTGGATTACTGCAATGCACTCTACGTGGGGCTGCCCTTGAAAACAGCCCGGAAATTTCAGATGATCCAATGGGCAGTGGCCAGGTTGCTAACAGGGGTGCCTTACAGGGAGCAGTCAACCCTCCTGTTCAAGGAGCTCCACTGGCTGCCATTCATCTACTGGACCCAATTCAAGGTGCAGGTTCTTACCTACAAAGCCCTGAATGGTTTGGGACCCGCCTACCTACCTGTATACAAATCCACACGATCCCTTCGATCATCCAGAGAGGCCCTGTTCTCGATCCCACCAGCATCACAGGCGCGGTTGGTGGGGACGAGAGAGAGGGCCTTTTCGGTGGTGGCCCCTCAACTCTGGAACTCACTCCCTAAAAACATCAGACAGGCCCCAACTTTGGCAGTCTTTAGGAGAAGCTTGAAGACATGGTTGTTCTAGTGTGCCTTCCCAGAATAATGATCCCATAGCACGTTGTCCTCCAAAGCACTTCACATTTTTTAGATCTGCTCGTATGCCCTCCCACAAACGCCACTATCACCTTTTGTCCATGTCCCAGCATTATTTCCATTTTAACTTTACATTTGGCTTTCCCACTGTTTTGAATTGCATGTTGTCTTATTGATAATGTTGTGTATTTTATTGTCTATGTTTTTATTTTAATTGCTTGTACTGTTGTTTTGCTTGTATTGTTGTTTTCGGACTCGGCCTCATGTAAGCCGCACCGAGTCCCTTGAGGAGATGGTAGCGGGGTACAAATAAAGTATTATTATTATTATTATTCTTACAAACCCAACATTAAAAGAGCAGCATCAACTACGGTGAATACAGAGAAAGCACAAACACACGCATGCAATGCGGTAGTATAAATATCTCTCATAATACTTTCAGGAAACGTACTTAAACTGTCACTAATTTTGATGGCACTGAAAGCAGCCATCCGCATCACAGATAGTTTCTTGCCACTGGAAATAGTCAGTAAATCCCAGATAAATCTGGGGAAAGTGATGGAAAATTGGGGGGAGGGGATGGGGAGGATGGGGGGGGCATGCATTCCATCCTCCTAAGTGTAATTATAAACAGCAGCTTTGCATCCAAACAGACCGCGTAGGATTAGGGGAGGGAGGAAAGTGGGTAAATGCTATAAACATGATGAGGAATGACTGGAACAAGCTGCATTGAAAAAAACATGAAACAAAGCAAGTAGGGATGTGGGTGGCTTTTCCTAGTTAGGGAGGAAAATTACCATACTTGGGGAACATGTGAATCTGTGCCCCACTCTATTCTGTATTGCATTTAGGAAACCCAATATGTATAGAAATGAGCTAGGAAATTTAGTTAGTATTGAGAAGAACACATCATGCGATGTGCGGAGCTTGACAAATGCAAGGCTGGGGTAAAAACTGCCGGAAGAAACATTAACAACCTTAGATATGCAGATGATACCACTTTGATTGCCGAAAGCGAGGAGGAGCTGAGGAGCCTTCTAATCAAGGTGAAAGAAGAAAGCGCAAAAGCTGGATTGCAGCTAAACATTAAAAAAAACCCCAAGATTATGACAACCAGACTGATGGATAACTGGCAAATAGAGAGAGGAAATGAGGAGGCCATGACACACTTTGCATTTCTAGGTGCAAAGATTACTGCAGACGCAGACTGCAGCCAAGAAATCAGAAGACGCTTACTTCTTGTGAGGAGAGCAATGACCAATCTTGATAAAATAGTGAAGAGTAGAGACATCACACTGGCAACGAAGATCTGCATAGTTAAAGCAATGGTATTCCTTGTAGTCACCTATGGATGTGAGAGCTGGACCATAAGGAAGGCTGAGCAAAGGAAGATAGATGCTTTTGAACTGTGGTGCTGGAGGAAAGTTCTGAGTGCCTTGGACTGCGAGAAGATCCAACCAGTCCATACTTCAGGAAATAAAGCCCGACTGCTCATTGGAGGGAAGTAGAGGCCAAGATGAAGTACTTTGGCCACATCATGAGAAGAAAGGAAAGCTTAGAGAAGACAATGATGCTGAGGAAAATGGAAGGAAAAAGGAAGAGGGGCCAACCAAGGGCAAGATGGATGGATGGCATCCTTGAAGTGACTGGATTGACCTTGAAGGAGCTGGGGGTGGTGACGGCTGACAGGGAGATCTGGCGTGGACTTGTCCATGAAGTCACTAAGAGTCAGAAATGATTGAATGAATGAACAATAACAACAAATTGAGAGGAGGTACTTCTCTAGTTTACTCCAGGTTTCTTTGATCTGATTTATGGATTTGAGCAGAGGAATGTAAATGCTCACAAATAGAAAGCTGGTGATGTTATAGCTTAAATGGATTCCACAAGCTAGTTGTTCACAATTGTCCAAGCAGTCACCTTTATGTTGGCCAACAATGAAGCGGAAACTAGAATAGCAATACCTCCCATAGCTTGGCCTTTTGAACTAAGCCGGATGGCATTTTGGGAACAGGAGACGAAACCATTTAGAGTAATGTTATCCATGGCCCAGGTTTCCTGCAGAAGGATCAGATCGAAGGTAGAGACATAATTACTAAAGTGGCTGTCGACCCAGCTTTTACCATTTGCAAATATTATCCACTGGATGTTCTTAATCTCATTACCTGTATAACTTGTATTCTACAGTGTAATAAGGGTCTCTGGACCATAATAAAATGTATCTATCTATCTATGCTGTGTTTATTTATTTATTTACCATATTTGTATACCGCCCTTCTTGTTCCGTCTTCCAGGAGCTTGGTTTGCATTGAATCATAGAATCATAGAATCAAAGAGTTGGAAGAGACCTCATGGGCCATCCAGTCCAACCCTCTGCCAAGAAGCAGGAATATTGCATTCAAATCACCCCTGACAGATGGCCATCCAGCCTCTGTTTAAAAGCTTCCAAAGAAGGAGCCTCCACCACACTCCGGGGCAGAGAGTTCCACTGCTGAATGGCTCTCACAGTCAGGAAGTTCTTCCTTGTGTTCAGATGGAATCTCCTCTCTTGTAGTTTAAAGCCATTGTTCCGCGTCCTAGTCTCCAAGGAAGCTCCTTAGTTGCTTGAAATAGCAACCCTTTGCATTCCCCCCAGGGTTGCTACAGTCTTAGCAGCACCCTAATAGTCAAACATTAACAGAGGCTGGAAGCCAGCCTGCAAGCCTTTTGCAGTTATTGGTTTTAAAAAGTATCCTTTTGGTTTAGAGACCGCCCTTTTTCCTGGGGATGAGATCTCCATTTTGGAAAGGCTCTCCTGCCTTCTTTAGTATAGAAAAAGCCCTCAGATGTGCTGGTGGCCAAGCTAGGCAGCTCAGACAAGCCATTATGAGTAAGGTTAAGGTTAAGGTTATAGAACTCCAGTATGCTGATGACAATGTCGTCTGTGCGCATTCAGAAGAAGATCTACAAGCCACTCTAAATACCTTCACAGAAGCATACACGAAGCTTGGCCTGTCACTGAACATCGAGAAAACCAAAGTGCTGTTCCAGCAGTCACCAGCCACCCCCTCCCCAAAGCCAGAGATACAACTTAATGGTGTAGCATTAGAAAATGTTGACCATTTCCGCCACCTTGGCAGCCACCTCTCGAACAAAGTCAACATTGACACCAAAATACAAAACCGCCTGAGCTCTGCGAGTGCAGCATTTTCCCGAATGAAGCAGAGTGTGTTTGAGGATCGGGACATCCGTAGGGATACCAAGGTGCTTGTCTATAAGGCTATTGTCCTCCCAACCCTGCTATACGCCTGCGAAACGTGGACTATCTACAGACGTCACATGCAACTCCTGGAACAATTCCATCAGCGCTGCCTCCGGAAAATCCTGCAAATATCTTGGGAAGACAAGCGGACAAATGTCAGCATGCTGGAAGAAGCAAAGACCACCAGCATTGAAGCGATGGTCCTCTGCCATCAACTCCGCTGGACCGGCCACGTTGTCCGGATGCCTGACCACCGTCTCCCAAAGCAGTTGCTCTACTCTGAACTCAAGAACGGAAAACGGAATGTTGGAGGACAGGAAAAGAGATTTAAAGATGGCCTCAAAGCCAACCTTAAAAACTCTGGCATAGACACTGAGAACTGGGAAACCCTGGCCCTTGACCGCTCCAGCTGGAGGTCAGCTGTGACCAGCAGTGCTGCAGAATTCGAGGAGGCACGAGTGGAGGGTGAAAGAAAGAAATGTGCCAGGAGGAAGGCGTGTCAAGCCAACCCCGACCGGGACCGCCTTCCACCTGGAAACCAATGCCTTCACTGTGTGAGAAGATGCGGGTCAAGAATAGGGCTCCACAGCCACCTACAAACCCACAAAAATAGTCATGAAGGAAGACCATCTTACTCGTCCAACGAGGGATCGCCTAAGTAAGTAAGTAAGTAAGGCTTAGGTTATCCTCTCGCCTTTGAAACTGGTGCTGAGCTCAGATAGAGAAAGACCTGCTCGTTCTAAAGGACAGTAGCTCAGTGCTGGGGCAGGGAATATCTCAGGATTTATCTGCCATTGAAAGAGTCTCCATTACTTCATCTCCAAAACTAATCTTGAGCTTAGATAGGGGAAGACCTGCTCTTTCTGAAAGATAACAGCTCAGGGTTAGGGTAAAAGATCGCAGGATTTTTCTACCATTGGGGAAAAGTTAACTCGGTAACTGAAGGAAAAAGGAAAGAAAGAACATCTATATAATTTCCCAAATTGACTGTTTGTGTTTGTAACTTCATCAAGCTGTGCCAAGTCTGTCAAGGACTTTGAAAAATAAATGTTCTGTTGATGTTCAAATCTGGACTGGCCTCAGTTGCTGAGAATCTTGAGCTTCAAAGAAAGGCACCCAGATAAAGAGAAAAGCACATCTTAGTTTTAACTTTATAGTTTCTGGGTGTGACTGCACACTTCTCAACCCCCAGGCGACCCAGGGCAGTTTACAGAGGCAAGGATTCAATGCCCAAGAACATCATAAAACATTGAAAACATTAATACATAGTATAAAACCATAACAAGAGTAATAAAAACATAAGCCACTTGCATCTCCTAATTATATTATTGAGCTGTACTGCTGAATATATATATATATATATATATATATATATATATATATATATAAAAACATCATTAGGTGATACATATCAATTTGATGCTGAGTTCCACATATGTCACAGATACATGTGTTCAATGTTGTGTTCACCATAAGCATCAATGAGTCAAAGTGAGACAACTGCATCAGGTGGTAACTGCTGAAGGGAGGCAGCAGCAGCTCTGCAGCCATTCCTTTTGCCAGAGACTATGGCCATTTCCATCTATTGAGAAAGAAAGCGTTGTTCATGTCACAAGAACCCTAAATTAGTCTGCTTCTGTACATAATACAGTGCTGCTTTCTGAATGTTACCAATGTTTCTGAATGTCACTTAGGGCACATCCACACAGAGTGGAAAATGTGCACCCTCCTGTGTTTTTACTTGGGGTATCCAAATGACACCTCAGGTAAAAATGAATACCTTTGGCACAAAGCAGGAAAACCCTGCCTGGGTGTTTTGATGTTTTCCCATCCTTGTGGAAGGCTTCTCTCATGTCCCCACAGGAGGAGCTGGAGCTGATAAAGGGAGCTCATCTGTACTCTCCCCGGATTCGAACCTGGGACCCGTCAGTCTTCAGTCCTGCTGGCACAGGGTTTTAACCCACTGCGCCACTGGGGGTTCCCTACCCAGATGACATTGATGTCTACACTTATATATCTATGTGTTTATGTCTACATACTCCTTCCTCCAACCATCTTACTTACTCCATTTCTGCTCACATCTCAAGGGTTTGGTCCTCAAGAACCCATCAGAATTTTTGGACAAATGGCATAACTAAATCCAGAATGGACTGTGGGAAAGAGGTCTTAGGAACTAATTGTATTGGCAAAAACAAAAACAAAACCCTGAGGTTAGTCCATCTCTGCTGATCTTGTAATGCAGTGTTTCTCAACCTGGGGGGTGGGACCCCTGGGGAGTCATGATGGGGTGTCAGAGGGGTCACCAAAGACCCATCAGAAAGTGGAAGGTGAACTACATCTCCCCTAAATCACTGTCAATTCATCCCAAATCCCTCCAGTACATTCTGTTGGTCATGGGGGTTCTGTGTTGGAAATTTGGACCAATTCTCTCGTTGGTGGGGTTCAAGGGACTCTTTGATGGTAGGTGAACTATAAATCTCAGCAACTACAACTCCCAAATACAAAGCTTTAATTTCCCCAAACTGCACCAATGTTCACATTTGGGCATATTGAGTATTCGTGTGAAGTTTGGTCCAGATCTATTGTTTGAGTCATCATCATCATCATCATCATCATCATTTAATAACTTATTAATCGCCCTCCATCCGAGAATGCTCCAGGCGATTTACAGCTAAATTACAAAAGATAAAATACATACATACAAAAATTAAAAATCAACAGAGATCGAATGCTCTAGTAAAAAGCCAGGTCTTAAGTGCGAGAGTAAAAGGCCCTAAGTCACGCATGGCTCTCATGTAGGGTGGCAAGGAATTCCACAAGGCAGGGGCAGAAATAGAAAAAGCCCTGCGTCTGGTACTTTCCAAGTGCACTTCTCTAGTCTACAGTGCTCTCTGGATGTACGTGAACTACAACTCCAAAACTCTAGGTCAATGCCCACCAAACCCTTCCCATATTTTCTGTTGGGCATGGGAGTTCTGTGTGCCAAATTTGGTTCAATTCTATTCCTGGTGGAGTTCAGAATGCTCTTTGATTGTAGGAACTATAAATTCCACCAGCGACAACTCCCAAATGACAAAATCAGTCCCCCCACCCCACTCCACCACTGTATTCAAATGTGGGCGTATCGGGTATTTGTGCCAAATTTGATCCACTGAATTAAAATACATCTTACATATCAGCTATTTACATGATGATTCCTAACAGTAACAAATTTGCAGTTATGAAGTCGCAACAAAAATAATTTCATGGTTGGGGGTCAGCACAACATATAGAAGAACTGTTTTAAGGGGGTCGCGGCATCAGAAAGGTTGAGAAACACTGTTGTAATGTCTGCTGTTGTTTAGACTACATAGGAGACAATATTCAATTGAATCAGGGTTTGATCATACAATCATACATTTTAAATTTCAACTAGCACCCCCTTACTACCATCTGGACCGTTCTCTGACCTACAAGAAGCACTGCCTGAACATCAAACAAAAAGTGGGTGCTAGAAACAATATCATATCATACGAAAGCTGACTGGCACAACCTGGGGATCACAACCAGACACAGTGAAGACATCTGCCCTTGCGCTATGCTACTCTGCTACTGAGTACACATGCCCAGTGTGGAACACATCTCACCACACTAAAACAGTGGATGTGGCTCTTAATGAGACATGCCGCATTATCACGGGGTGTCTGCGCCCTACACCACTGGAGAAATTACACTGCTTAGCCGGTATTGCATCACCTGACATCCGCTGGGAAGTTGCAGCCAATAGTGAAAGGACCAAGGCAGAGACATCTCCAGCTCATCCCTTGTTTGGGTATCAGCCAGCACGACAACGACTTAAATCAAGAAATAGTTTTCTTAGATCTACAGAGACACTCGCTGGAACACCTCAGCAAGCGAGAGTTCAAAAGTGGCAGGCTCAAACCCAGCACCTCAATCCGTGGGTGATACCAGATGGGAGACTCCCCCCTGGGCACACAGAAGACTGGGCGACTTGGAAGGCGCTGAACAGACTGCGCTCTGGCACCATGAGAGGCAGAGCCAATCTTAAGAAATGGGGCTACAAAGTTGAGTCCACGACATGTGAGTGTGGAGAGGAGCAAACCACTGACCACCTGCTGCAATGCAACCTGAGCCCTGCTACATGCACAATGGAGGACCTTCTTGCGGCAACACCAGCAGCACTCCAAGTGGCCAGATACTGGTCAAAGGACATTTAATCAGTTACCAAGTTTTCAAAATTTGTGGGTTTTTTTATCTGTTTGATTGTTTTGTTCTGTTAGAAATGTAATACAATGTTCTGGTTGCGGATGACATGATAAATAAATAAACCACCATTTACCTTTTACCAATAAGCTTCTCTAGCATCTCTGTTATCAGTGCAACCTTGTATAACAGGACCAGGGAATAAATATTGGGCAACCTCTTACACAACCATTTTCCTGCTGCCTAGGAAATCCCATCCTCAAAGGCTATTGCCTTTGATAGAAGTCTCCCAGGGTTCCCTTTCAGCAGATTTCAGCACTTTGTCTCATGTGATACGCATCTGGCAGGCTTGTCATGCCTGCTCTGCAAATCAGCCAAAGTTATCACATCTCTGAATGGAGAAAGAGAACAATTTCCCTGCAGAGTTATCACTTTTGTCTTCTTCGAGGCCAATGGCACAGGCACAGAGGGAGCACACATTCACTAAGTCTTTCCGTAGCAGTACAGAGAGTTCAGAAATGCAGTAAATTACTTCTGTTGCATATACTGACTGCAGGAGACCAGCAGTCATCATTCCTCTCCATTTCACTAATGGGATGAGAAAACGAAAAAGACGGCACCCACTCGGCAGAACGAGAAAAACAACACCTATTTCTAAGGCAGTATCCTTACTAACAAGCCGAACCTCCGTGCCTTATTCACATTATTGAAGCAATGCTTTAAGTAAACTAATATCGAAGTTTAGTAAGTCGAATGCAGTTGACATGATGAAGCTATCCTTTCCTCCCATACTGAAATTATGTCGCCCATCATGTCTCCTAAGATTCAGAATGCATAACATGAAGCAAGATGGAAACAAGTAAACACCCAATCTTCAAAATATCTAAACTCACCACAAAACCTGCTTATCCTTTTCTTGAAAAAGGCTTTTGGAAATCAGAGTTGACAATATTTTAATTCAGAATCACAGCTTTCCAGATGTTTTTGTTTTGTTTTTTTGTTTTTTTACTGCAAATCTGAGTATTCTTGACCACTGCCTTATACTGGCTAGGGTTACTGGAACTTGCAGTCCAAAGGCATCCAGAAAGCGATGTAATTCCAACCCTGCTTTAGTGCTTTGAAGACTCTTCTTTAAGGGAAATGCATTGGGATTATTTCTTAGGTCTTATATATATTATGACTTGCCTACTTAACTTCAAACTGAGGCTAGGGAACAAGTATCTGGGCTCAAACTTTCTTATCATGGAATCATAGAATCAAAGAGTTGGAAGAGACCTCATGGGCCACCCAGTCCAACCCCCTGCCAAGAAGCAGGAATATTGCATTCAAATCACCCCTGACAGATGGCCATCCAGCCTATGTTTAAAAGCTTCCAAATAAGGAGCCTCCACCACACTCCGGGGCAGAGAGTTCCACTGCTGAACGGCTCTCACAGTCAGGAAGTTCTTCCTCATGTTCATATGGAATCTCCTCTCTTGTAGTTTGAAGCCATTGTTCCGCATCCTAGACTCCATGGAAGAAGTAAACAAGCTTGCTCCCTCCTCCCTGTGGCTTCCTCTCACATATTTATACATGGCTATCATATCTCCTCTCAGCCTTCTCTTCTTCAGGCTAAACATGCCCAGCTCCTTAAGCCGCTCCTCATAGGGCTTGTTTTCCAGACCCTTGATCATTTTAGTCACCCTCCTCTAGACACATGCCAGCTTGTCAATATCTCTCTTCAATTGTGGTGCCCAGAATTGGACACAATATTCCAGGTGTGGTCTAACCAAAGCGGAAGAGAGGGGTAGCATTACTTCCCTAGATCTAGACACTATGCTCCTATTGATGCTGGCCAAAATCCCATTGGCTTTTTTGCCGCCACATCACATTGTTGGCTCATGTTTAACTTGTTGTCCATGAGGACTCCAAGATCTTTTTCACACGTACTGCTCTCGAGCCAGGCATTGTCTCCCATTCTGTATCTTTGCATTTCGTTTTTTCTGCCTAAGTGGAGTATCTTGCATTTATCACTGTTGAACTTCATTTTGTTAGTTTTGGCCCATCTCAGGAGTTTTGAATCCTGCAAATTTGGCTATTCCTCCTAATTTGGTGTCGTCTGCAAACTTGGACTGACCTTGAGGGAGCTGGGGGTGGTAACGGCCGACAGGGAGCTCTGGCGTAGGCTGGTCCATGAGGTCACGAAGAGTCGGAGACGACTGAACGAATGAACAACAACTGCAAACTTGATAATCATGCCTTCTAGCCCTTCATCTAAGTCATTAATAAAGAAAATAATTGGCTTTGTTGGCGGTTCTCGAATCAGTGGAATAATGAATCCAGGTTTTGGGTTTTGTTTTTGTGTCAGGAATGACTTGAGAAACTGCAGGTCGCTTCTGGTGTGAGAGAATTGGCCATCTGCAAGGACGTTGCCCAGGGGACGCCCAGATGTTTTACCATCTCATGGGAGGTTTCTCTCTTGTCCCCACATGAGAAGCCAGAGCTGAGAGACAGGAGCTCATCCTGCTCCCCAGATTCCAACCACCAACCTTTTGGTTAGCAGTCCTGCCGGCACATTAGTTTAACCCATTGTACCACCGGGGTCTCTTTGGTTTTGGGGAACTTTAAAGGAGCTATTCAAGGAGTTGAACAATTTTTGGGGATATAGTTCAGCATCTTGGATAACTCCTTCAAAGTTTGGAACAACTCTAGCTAGATTGGGTTTAAGGTAAAGGTTTTCCCTTGACATTAAGTCCAGTCATGTCCGACTCTGGGGTGTGGTGCTCATCTCCATTTCTAAGCCGAAGAGCCACCGTTGTCTGTAGACACCTCCAAGATATCTGTCTCCACGTACCAACCCGGACCCTTTGTTCCTTGGGGGAGGTCCTCCTTTCACCTTTACCAATCTCACAAGCTCGTTTTGTGGGACAAGGGAGAGGGCCTTCTCTTCTGTGGCCTCCCGACTTTGGAATTCCTTACCTGGGGAGATCAGGAAACCCCCTTCACTAGAAACATTTAAAAAGAACCTCAAAACCTGGCTTTTCCACTGCGCCTTTGGTGAGTAGGTGCACAGCATGATATTTTGCACCCCTCAAAATTTTCTGCTAATGGAGTTACCGCCCTCCAAATAGGATGCTTAGCCTCACAACTCTGTGTTTTATGTGTTCCATATAAACGTTCTGCTCCTATTTTATCTCATCATAGTTTAACTGTTTTTATCCTGAATATGTGGCCCACCCATTGTTATCCCTACCGTGATTGTGCTTATTGGAATGTTTATTTTATGATTTTTTTCTCTTTTAATGTCATTTTGATAATGTTGTTGTTTGATGTATATGCTTTGATTTTATTGTATTATATTGTCCGGGCTTGGCCCCATGTAAGCCGCTCTGAGTCCCCATCGGGGATATGGTGGTGGGGTAGAAATAAAGATTATTATTATTATTATTATTATTATTATTATTATAAGGTCATGTGGCCAGCATGACTGCATGGAGCGCTGTTACCTTCCCGCCTAAGTGGTACCTATTGATCTACTCACATTTGCATGTTTTCGAACTGCTAGGTTGGCAGTAGCTGGGGCTGACAGCGGAAGCTCGAGTCGCTCCCCGGATTCGAACCTGCATCCTTTCAGTCAACAAGCTCAGTATCTCAGTGCTTTAACCCACTACGCCACCGGGAGCTCTTTTACTGCCCCCAATAATATGGAAGCCACCACACACTAGGCTTGGGCAATCCATGGTTCTAAATGGTTCTAAAGTACTTACAAAACTAAAGTTCTGGTGGTGAAAATTTCAGAACTCTAACAAAACTCTCAACATTTCATAATAAATGGCAGTTCCTAATTGGTTCTGTCATTAAAATCACCAATAATGAAATAATAATTAAAATTTGAAAGTTTTGTTAGAGTTCTGAAATTTTCACCACCAGAACTTTAGTTTTGTAAGTACTTTAGAACCATTTAGAACCATGGATTGCCCAAGCCTACCAGACGCCAATGCTGGGGATGATGGGCCCAGCACAGACTCATCATTTAGGCTTTGAAATCCAAATTCTTGTACTCTGCATTGGGCCTATTTACACAAAACCACAATTAAAATGCTGGAATAAAACAGTAGCAGCTGTAACCGCCATGTCAAAACAAGAGGTTAGAATATAAACAGTCCACTCCTTGGCCCTCCTGCTTCATATTTTGCAGCCCACTGAGTCATCTTCGCATGAGAAGCCCCCCAACATCTATTTTCCATCCCTGCAGCAAGAGAGATGACAGAGCAAAGCGTAAATTAGCCGCACGTGAGCGCAATTAACAGGACCCTGTTGGGTTGACAAAAGCACCTGCCGAGGTTTGGAACTGTTTGGAGGATTAATGGAAGACCTGCCATCGCAAGAACAAAGGCTACGCTGCCACAATATCCTTCGAAACCGCCACAGATTGGCTTTTGAACAAGAGCCCAAAAGGGCTGCTGTCACTGGTTGGCATCATCAGGCATCTGTCAAGGCCCAAAACTCAGCAAGGGACCCACTGTCAATTCGTGGAACTTTCTGGTTTCTTCCTAAAACTGATGGGCAGCAGAAAAACAAACATGTACAGAATACTGTATGGCCCGTTTAAAAATGGAAGTATTGGAATACTGCAACTCAGAACTTGAGAGCTTACTAGAAGTTCCAGAATTGATCAGATCTGAGTATATTAAGAATTGTAGCTTGAAAAGAAATTTCCAAAGCTGTGCTACAGTGAATTCATTAGCTTTTTATGCAACTACTAGCAGTACCCACCATGCGTTGCTGTGGCCAATCTTCCCTCCCTCTTTCTCTTCTTTCCCTCCCTCCTTTGCTCCCTCTTTCCTTTCTTCCTTCCCTTTTTTTCTTTTCTTCTCTCCATCCTTCCTTATTTATTTATTTATTATTTATTTACTATTCTTGTATACCGCTGTATCTCAAGCCCGAGGGCGACTCACAGCGGTTTCCAAACAGCAAAAACAATAAAAACAGCAATAATTAATATACAATAACAGTTACATTACACATTTCCATTAATAACTAATAAGCAATCATCAATACACAGTTATCACAAATCCCATCCCTGATTGCCTCATCATCCAAGCGTGATCCAAATTCGTTGTCCATTGTTCCGTTCCTATGTTCAAATTACCAAAATTGCACTGAATTACTCAAACGGCTGCACAAACATCCAGGTCTTCAACTTTCTACGGAATGTCATGAGAGATGGTGCCAGCCTAACGTCTACAGGAAGGGCGTTCCACAGCCAAGGAGCCACCACCGAGAAAGCCCTATCTCTCGTCCTCGCCAACCGTGCTTGAGAGGCTGGCGGGATCGAGAGCAGGGCCTCCCCGGAAGATCTCAAAGTCCGGGTGGGTTCATAGGCCGAGATGCGGTCAGATAGGTATCTTGGGCCGGAACCGTTTAGGGCTTTATAGGCCAATACCAACACCTTGAATTGGGCCCGGTAGTAAATCGGCAGCCAGTGGAGCTGGTGCAACAGGGGGGTTGTGTGCTCCCTGCGCTCCGCTCCTGTTAGAATCATGGCTGCCGCGCGTTGGACTAATTGCAGCTTCCGGGCCGTCTTCATGGGCAGCCCCATGTAGAGAGCGTTGCAGTAGTCTAGGCGGGATGTGACAAGAGCGTGGACTACCGTGGCCAAGTCAGACTTCCCAAGGTACGGGCGCAGCTGGCGCACGAGCCTGAGCTGTGCAAATGCTCCCCTGGTCACCGCTGAGACCTGGGACTCCAGGCTCAGCGACGAATCCAGGGTCACACCCAAGCTGCCTTCTCTACCTCTTTCCTTCCTCCCTTTTTCTTTCCCTCCCTCTTCCTTTTCTTTCTTCCTTCTCTACCTCTTTTCTTCCTTCCTTCTTTGTCTCTTTCCTTGTGCCATTGCACCTGGGGGCTATAACTCTTAGTGAAAGAGGCATGGACGTGGCATCTTTCCCCAGGGAGTTGCTTCTTGCCCTCCTATAGGAAACTGGAATCCCAAAGACCAAAACACAACAGATAACTCGAAATGGTATTTATTGTTCACAATGAGTTATCTTTCTCGGGCATAAGCTTGATGTTTCAACAGGGATAAAGGAAATATACTTTACAATCTCGGAAGTCCAAGGAGTTTGCAGCTGAGAAGCTTTTCCTGTTTCCTCTTTCCTCAATGGCTGTGAATATCGGAATAAACACAACCCCAGTCCAATGGCCTATGTTGAAGGGACAAGACCTTCCTCTGGTGCCAAAAGAACCAGTTTGAAGGTGCTTGGGTCTCCTCAATGTTGTCCACGACGATCTGGACATAAAGCATGAGTCCCAAGGGTAAAAAACCTTAGAATTGGTGCTGAGAGGTAATTTAAGCAGGAGCTTTTAGAGCCAAGTCTCTTACTCACATCCATCTGATAGAAACTCTGATGGCAGAATGAAAAAAAGGAAGCACTCCCCTCCTCCAGGAAGAGGTGGAGCCAAACAATTGAGCTTGAGAAAGCAATTCAACTGGTGCGAACAACACTGATTAACAGCTATAAATAACCAATCAATCCAACTATACATAAACAGGGTAAAAAAGCAGGATTAAGCATGATACAACAGTTTAAATCTTGCAACTAACAGTTCTACACATAGGTGGCGCCACTCGCGCCGTCACATTCCTTCTTTCTTTTCCTCCTTCTTTCTTTCTTGCTCTCCTTCCTTCCCTCCCTCTTTACTTCCTTCCCTTTTTTCTGTATTGTCATTTAGCTTTTTGCCATTTAGCTTTTTGGGGGTTTAAGTCCTTTCCACTATTTTTAGGGGGGGTTATGAGTGATGGTCACTCGTTGGTCTGTTAGAGGTGTAGTGTCCAAATTTTGTGTCAATTCATCCAGTGGTTTTTGAGTTATGTTAATCCCACAACAAACATTACATTTTTATTTATATAGAGTAGCCATCCCCTGCCACGCGTTGCTGTGGCCCAGTCTGTGTATGTTTGTGTGTGTATGTATATTTATGTATATGTTTATATATGTGTGGTTTTGTGCATGTGTTGTAATATATTTTTTGTTTTTTGGCTTTTTAAGTCTCTTCTACTGTGTTTTTCAGTATTTTTATGAGTGATGGTCACTCATTGGCCTGATAGGTGTCTTGTGTCCAAATGTGGTGTCAATTCGTCCAGTGGTTTTTGAGGTATGTTAATTCCACAAACAAAAATTACATTTTTATTTATATAGATTTACATATCTAGTCTAAGTTACTTCATTGCAACCTATTCTTCAATTTCTGAGACAGCGTACTAATTTTATTTCCACCTCATCATAAGAGATGCTGTTGTAGTTCAGCCTGCAATTGTGTCTGATGTCAATGGGGATGATGATTTTCCTAGGCCTGAGTTGTCAAGTCCTGGCCTTGTTGATAGGCCTGGTTCTGACTTTGCTGAGAGACCCGAGGTTTCTCATGAACGGAGTGTTTCCCCTGTAGATTCTCAAGGTCAAATTTCTAAAAGGGTCCCTTTCTCTGAGAGACTGTCTTCTGAGGATGATTTGTCAGGTGCAGAAGTTAATGAGACTGAAGACAGAAGACAAGACTTTTGTAAACTAAGACAAAGTTCCCAGGCTCACAGAAGGTCAGCCCATCTTCTAGAAAAGAGAGATAAGAAAACTTTATCGGTTGTAAAGTCAAACGGAATGTTTTCCTTTCATTTCATGAGACAGGAAAGGCTTTATATGAGACAGGAAACAATTTTAGCTCAGTCTGGTCAACACTGAATTTTCACGATGGTCTTGTTTCCAAGTGGCTTTCTAGTTTCATGTTTCAAGATTTGCCAGGTTCCTGTTCTGACAGGCCTGTAGCGAGGGGGGGGGGGGGGTAGGGGTTCAAATCCCCCCCCCCTGAAATTTTTCAGATTAAAAAAATAAACCTAGTTTACTCATGAATTTTAACTGGTTAACCCAATCCCCATGCTAAGTCTATGAGACGCAAAAAAATTAAGAGTCCCTCCAGAACTACAAGCACTATCTCAAGCCAATATTGACAATTTATTCACATTGTCATTACTTGCAGCAATAGCCGATGTAGCGAAGCAACTAAGTTGGGGGTGGGGGGTGTTGAATGCTCTCATTAAGGAGGCCAGACTTGGTGGAGGTGGTTGACAGGGGCGGAGCTGCAGGCTACTAAAGGCTGCTCTGCCCGTGCTGTGCTCTTTGCTTCAGCGTGAGCTGAGGCAAGTTTCAACTCTCCCCCCCCCCCCGCCCGAAATTTTCAACCCTCCCCGAATTTTTTTTCTGGCTATGGCCCTGTGTTCTGAGTATTGGATCTCCATGCTGTCTTGTTCTTTTGGAATTTGCATCCTCGGATCTTGTTTTTTTACTTTTGTACCTTGAAGTTTGAAATATACTGGCCCGTAGCCAGGATTTCGTTTGGGGGGGGGGGGCTGAATTTTTTTCAGTTTGGTTCGGGGGGGGGGGGGCTGAGTCTGAGTGAGAGAGGGTCTAGCCTAGCAAACCTTTTGTATCATTACCCCAATACCCCCATGCATATGGGATATATTGAGTATGGTGATCAGATCATGATATGAATAAATATAACAGTTTAAATAATGCACCAGTAAGGCCTTTTCGCGAGCCACCATGAGAATTTCGGGGGGGGGGGGGGCTGAAGCCCCTCAAGCCCCCCCCCCCCCCCCCGGGCTACATGCCTGACTGTTTCTATTATTTTATTGCTTTGTTTGCATATATCCTTCAATAAACTGCTTGCTGATTTTAACATACTGGTGTGGTGTTTAAGGGCAGAGGTGTTCCTGCTCTGGGATACAGCAGTTGACAAACGTTAAGACAGCGTCCTTCTTGGTGCAAAGTATACCCAGATGAGTGCTGTGGTCCCTCTACTAACTGACAAGGTACTGGGATCAAAACCACCACTGCAAGGTCTATGGGTGAATCCAGATCTCCAGTTTTCCTTCCTGAGTTTTCTACAAAAATAGGAATCAGAAATCCTTCTGAATATTGAAGAAATAGGGTTCCAACTCTATCCATCCCCGTTAGCATACAATGCTGACAAAACTTGTCATTAGCTCTCAAGAATATGTGGAGAACCACAAGATTCCCATTCCTGCTCTGATGCAAAAGCGTGCATCAAGTGTTTTTTGGCCAGCAAAACTAGTAGAGTCCCTTCATAGTCTTCCTTCTGTCTGTTCTCTTTAACCACTTCTGTCTATGATCCTATCATCCTCAAACACAATTGATATGCTGCACCAAAGCAATGGACTAAACTGCATTTAAGCATCAATGAAATCAGTAATACAAAATTAGTCATGATGCCCATAATGTTCTTTTGATTTCAATGGGAAAAACAGCTCAGGAACCGAATCTGCATCCAATCCTAGTACCTATGTGTCTTCTTCTAACCATGTACATTAGAGCATGGAAAAATCCATTTGTGTGTGTCTCAATTGTAAAATAAGATGCATGATGTTGATTGGTCGGGCTATGGCCAGAGAGATGGCTGAGCCTGGGACTTTTGGATATTGACAAGCTGCAATGTGTCCAGAGGAGGGCGACTAAAATGATCAAGGGTTTGGAGAACAAGCCCTATAAGGAGTGGCTTAAGGAGCTGGGCATGTTTAGCCTGAAGAAGAGAAGGCTGAGAGGAGATATGATAGCCATGTATAAATATGTGAGAGGAAGCCACAGGGAGGAGGGAGCAAGCTTGTTTTCTGCTTCCTTGGAGACTAGGACGCGGAACAATGGCTTCAAACTACAAGAGAGGAGATTCCATCTGAACATGAGGAAGAACTTCCTGACTGTGAGAGCCGTTCAGCAGTGGAACTCTTTGCCCCGGAGTGTGGTGGAGGCTCCTTCTTTGGAAGCTTTTAAACAGAGGCTGGATGGCCATCTGTCAGGGGTGATTTGAGTGCAATATTCCTGCTTCTTGGCAGGGGGTTGGACTGGATGGCCCATGAGGTCTCTTCCAACTCTTTGATTCTATGATTCTATGTTACATTTTTTTCAGGCTTGAGCTATGAGAAGCAGAGAGAAAAGGAGAGAGAGAGAGAGAGAGAGAGAGAGAGAGCGTTTGGAGTGCATTGTTGCTTCTTGGCTACTTTTTTTTGGTCGTGTCAGGAACGACTTGAGAAACTGCAAGTCGCTTCTGGTGTGAGAGAATTGGCCATCTGCAAGGACGTTGCCCAGGAGATGCCCAGATGTTTTGATGTTTTTACTATCCTTGTTGAGAGGCTTCTCTCATGTCCCTGCATGAGGAGCTGGAGCTGATAGAGGGAGCTCATTCACGCTCACCCTGGATTCGAAACTGCAACCTGTCGGTCGTCAGTCCTGCCGGCACAGGGGTTTAACCCACTGTGTCACCGGGGGCTCCTTCTTGGCTACTGAAAGAAGGTATCTCACATGGACATAGAAAAGACCTTTTGGAATCTCTCTAAAAGGACATTGTGTATTTATTTATTTATCGTGTCATCCGCAACCAGACCATTGTATTACATTTCTAACAGAACAAAACAAACAAACAGTTAAAAAAATACAAATTCTGCAAATTTGGTAGCTGATTAAATGTCCTTTGACCAGTATCTGGCCACTTGGAGTGCCTCTGGTGTTGCCGCAAGAAGGTCCTCCATCGTGCATATGGCAGGGCTCAGGTTGCATTGCAGCAGGTGGTCAGTGGTTTGCTCTTCTCCACACTCGCATGTCGTGGATTCAACTTTGTAGCCCCATTTCTTAAGATTGGCTCTGCATCTCGTGGTGCCAGAGCGCAGTCTGTTCAGCGCCTTCCAAGTCGCCCATTCTTCTGAGTGCCCAGGGAGGAGTCTCTCATCTGGTATCACCCACGGATTGAGGTGCTGGGTTTGAGCCTGCCACCTTTGGACTCTCGCTTGCTGAGGTGTTCCAGCGAGTGTCTCTGTAGATCTAAGAAAACTATTTCTTCATTAAAATCGTTGACGTGCTGGCTGATACCCAAACAAGGGATGAGCTGGAGATGTCTCTGCCTTGGTCCTTTCACTATTGGCTGCAACTTCCCTGCAGATGTCAGGTGGTGCAATTCCGGCTAAGCAGTGTAGTTTCTCCAGTGGTGTAGGGCGCAGACACCCTGTGATAATGCGGCATGTCTCATTAAGTGCCACATCCACTGTTTTAGCATGGTGAAATGTGTTCCACACTGTGCATGCGTACTCAGCAGCAGAGTAGCATAGCACAAGGGCAGATGTCTTCACTGTATCGGGTTGTGATCCCCAGGTTGTGCCAGTCAGCTTTCGTATGATATTGTTTCTAGCACCCACTTTTTGTTTGATGTTCAGGCAGTGCTTCTTGTAGGTCAGAGAATGGTCCAGAGTGACTCCCAGGTATTTGGGTGCGCTGCAATGCTCCAGTGGGATTCCTTCCCAGGTAATCCTCAGAGCTCGGGATGCTTGTCTGTTCTTAAGGTGAAAGGCACATGTCTGTGTTTTAGATGGATTAGGGATCAGTTGGTTTTCCCTGTAATAGGCAGTTAGAGCACCTAGAGCTTCGGAGAGCTTCTGTTCAACCATCTCAAAGCTCCCTGCTTGAGCAGTAATGGCACGATCATCAGCATAGATGAAACTCTCTGAAACTCTCTGACTCATTGTGTGAGTCGATGCAACTGCTCAAATGACTGTACATTCGTTCTTCTGCATTATGAAGAGTAAACTTTTTGTTCTTTATTGATCATCTGCGTGGCATATTTTATTTCTCTGGCAAGACAATGTGTGGACTGATCAAACATGAACTAGATTTTCATTTCATCACAATTTATCTACCTGCAGATTTACCCAGAGCTCTTTTGCAGGCACGATATTAAGCTTCCCATCATTCTGACAGGAGCCAAGGGCATGGCACTGCTGGGAGTGTGCATCTCCACATTTGCAAGCTTAACAAACAAGAGATCTGCAGAAGGCCACCCGTGGATGTCAGCAATAGAATCCAGGCACTGAACAGAAATGCACCCATGCATGAAAGGTTAATGTGAGTGAAACATTTTCCTCTTAGGCGCACAACTGTCTTGTGAGAAAAGGACAGTTCTGGGCTCCCCATCAAAGAGCTCTCTTTCATCCCAACCTGCGAATCTGTATCTCCAACATGCAGGTATTTGAAATCCAATCTCTACCCTTTCCTCTGGCTACTGGAAGGGAACAAGGCTTTTCTCTCCAAGTGCACTTCAGACATCTGGCTTTGCTACAAAGAGGCAATGGAGGGCCTTTCTCATCCTTTGATTTATGTGTCTCTTTCCACCATCTGGTTGAGAAGGCCTGCAATTTTTTTAAAATCTATGCTAAAGAAACTATAGGAAAAAACTGTATGGGAAGAAGAATTCTAATCCTGCAACAGGAGAAGGGCCTGCCATTCAGCCAAAAGCAGGGAGAGAGGCAATTGCAGATTTGATTGTTCAGTTTTGTTTTAAAATATTATCTCTAGGTCTTCCAGTGTGACTCTTTGGTCACAGAATCATAGAATCAAAGAGTTGGAAGAGACCTCATGGGCCATCCAGTCCAACCTTGCCAAGAAGCAGGAATATTGCATTCAAATCACCCCTGACAGATGGCCATCCAGCCTCTGTTTCGGCTTCCTCCGATCACGCTAGAGCAGTGTTTCTCAACCTGGGAGTTGAGACCCCTGGTAGGGTTGCGAGGGGTGTCAGAGGGGTTGCCAAAGACCATCAGCAAACACAGTATTTTCTTTGGTCATGGGGTTCTGTGTGGGAAGTTTAGCCCAATTCTATCGTTGGTGGGGATCAAAATGCTGTTTGTTTGTAGGTGAACTATAAATCCCAGCAACTACAATTCCCAAATGTTAAGGTCTATTTTTCCCAAACTCCATCCGTGTTCACATTTCGGCATATTGAGTATTTGTGCCAAGTTTGGTCCAGATCCATCATTGTTTGAGTCCACAGTGCTCTCTGGATATAGGTGAACTACAACTCCATAACTCAAGGTCAATGTCCAACAAACCCTTCCAGTATTTTCTCTTCGTCATAGGAGTCCTGTGTGCCAAGATTGGTTCAATTCCATTGTTGCTGGGGTTCAGAATGCTCTTTGATTGTAGGTGAACTATAAATCCCAGTAACTACAACGCCCAATGGAGCCCCCAGTGACGCAGTAGGTTAAAGAACTGAGCTGATGAGCTTGTTGATTGAAAGGTCGCAGGTTTGATTCCGGGGAGCGGCGTGAACTTCCGCTGTCAGCCCTAGCTTCTGCCAACCTAGCAGTTCAAAAACATGCAAATGTGAGTAGATCAATAGGTAAGTAGATCTTCGGCGGGAAGGTAACGGCGCTCCATGCAGTCATGCCAGCCACATGACCTTGGAGGTGTCTACGGACAATGCTGGCTCTTCGGCTTAGAAATGGAGATGAGCACCACACCTCAGAGTCAGACATGACTGGACTTAATGTCAGGGGACTATCTTTACCTTTACCTTACCTACAATGCCCAAATGGAAAAGTCTATTTCCCCCAAACTCCATCTGTGTTCATATTTGGGCATGTGGAATATTTGTGCCAAGTTTGGCCCAGATCTATCATTGTGCTTTCTGGATGTAGGTGAACTACAACTCCCAAACTCAAGGTAAATGCCTAGCAAACCCTTCCAGTATTTTCTCTTTGTTATGGGAGTTCTGCGTACCACGTTTGGTTGCGTATGGGGTATTTGTGCCAAATTTGGTCCGGTAAATAAAATACATAAAGCATATCAGATACTTACATTATGATTCGTAACATTAGCAAAATTACAGTTATGAAGTAGCAATGATAATAATTTTATGGTTGCGGGTCACCACAACATGAGGAATTGTATTAAGGGGTCATGGCATTAGGAAAGTTGTGAACCATTGCGCTAGAGGACCTAAAGATTTCTAGAAAGAACACCTATTTAGGAAGATCTTCCAAAGCAATTCCATATTCAACTTCCAGCAGAGGTTGACCATAGAGATGCCCTGAAAGTTCTAGAAATTCCAAGAGGTGTTCTCTCAGGCTGAAAAAAAAATAGTAATTTCTTTATTTTTCACTTGCAAGATGGTCCTTTGCCCCTAACTCAGAGAATGTGAACAGCTCACTGCAAACAGAACACTGGAAGCAAAACCGTTTCAGAACTATTGGTTTTCATGCATGCAGAAATGCAAATCAATGAATTAAAGCTATCTTGCTCAATTAATTGATCCATCAAGTGACAGCCCCTATGTCAATATATTATTTATGTTCATACGAGTGGGGGCCAGCCTTTTGATTTTCCGCCGCAGGCGCCCAAACTTCTTGGACCCTCATTGTCTAGAACATGTATACATTATGGAAATTAAACTCATTTGCACATTTTGCATAATTTATTCTGCTCAGGCTAATCATGGGGAGAAAGTAAAGAGGATCCAGTGCCAGGCACTGAAACAACATTTCTATGGAAAGTCAGCATCAAGCCCTTTTTACCTAGGAGTAAATCCCATTGACATATGTGCGTAGCCTTCTCAGTGGTGGCCCCTCGACTGTGGAATGCCCTGCCTAGTGATATAAGACCCCCCCCCCCCCCCGACTTGTTGAAGAAAGGTGAAAACCTGACTTTTTGAGCAGGCCTTCCCAAATACAGCTAGTTATACAGAATCATGGAACGACTTGACGATACAATTGAATAATGACTTAACATGGAGATGCTCACAGCAATGTTTTTAAGGCTTTGTACAGTTTTTTAATTTTCTTATACTTTATGCTAAATGTTTTTAACACTATTTTGTGATTGTTTTATGTGTTACTAGCTTTACCCGCCACGCGTTGCTCTGGCCAACCTTCCCTCCCTCTTTCTCTCCTTCTTTCCTTCCTTCCTTCTATTTTTTCTTTCCTTCTCTTCTTTCCTTTTCTTCCCTTTCTCCTCCCTTTTCTTTCCCTTCTTATTTCTCCCCAGTCTTCCTTCTCTACCTATTCTTGGACTGCAACTCCCAGCAGCCCTCCTAGCTATGTATCTCTGTCTAATCTATCAATCTGGAGGATTGCTGGGAGTTGCAGTCCAGGAATAGGAAATTGGAAATATACAGGGATTTGGATGCTCTCAAAGAAATCCAAGGAGAAGAAAGCTTGCATCTTGGAAGCAGTGCATCTGGATCATCCTCCTCTTCAAAAAGGGCCTGGTCTAGGGGATGCTGGGAGCTGTAGTCTGGAAGAAAGTGTGGATATGCTATTGTGTGCTTTTATTTTGTTGGGGTAGTCATTTTTGCTCATGTGCTATAGCATCTTTTTGCTTTTTTAACTTTTAAAGTCCCTTCTGCTGTGTTTTTAAGTGTTTTTATGAGTTATGGTAACTCGTTGCCCTGATAGGTGTATTGTGTCCAAATTTGGTATCAATTCGTCCAGTGGTTTTTGAATTATGTTAATCCCACAAAGAACATTACATTTTTATTTATATATAGACTAGCCGTCCTTTGCCACGTTGCTGTGGCCCAGTCTGTGTATATGTGTTTTGTGTGTGTATATATTTGTGTCTATGTGTGTTTGCATATATATATGTAGTTTTGCACATGAATTGTAACAATTTTTTGGCTTTTTAAGTTTCTTCTGCAGTGTTTTTCTGTGTTTTTATGAGTGATGGTCACTCGTTGCCCTGATAGGTGTATTGTGTCCAAATTTGGTATCAATTCATCCAGTGGTTTTTGAGTTATGTTAATCCCACAAACGAACATTGCATTTTTATTTATATAGATATTTGCTGAGGCATCAAATTGTTGCCAATTGTGAACCACCCTGAGTCACCTCTGGGCTGAGAAAGGCGGTATATAAATGTGGTAAATAAATAAATTAATAGCTCCTGGTGGCACAGTGGGTTAAACTGCTGACCTCAGGTCAGTGGTTTGAATCCAGGGAGCAGGGAGTGAGCTCCCACTGTTAGCCCCAGCTTCTGCCAACCTAGCAGTTTGAAAACATGCAAATGTAAGTAGATGAATAGGTACCACTCCAGTGGGAAGGTAATGGTACTTCATGCAGTCATGCTGGCCACATGACCTTGGAGGTGTCTACAGACAACACCGGCTCTTCAGCTTAGAAATGGAGATGAGCACAACCCCCCAGTGTCAGACACAACTACACTTAATGTCAGGGGAAAATCTTTACCTTTACCTTACTAGGTGTTTTCTGCAACATTCCTCTACCTTCATACTATTAAGATTAGATTACTGCAACGCACTCTACGTGGGGTTGCCTTTCAAGACTGCTCGGAAACTCCAACTAGTCCAGCGGGAGGCAGCCAGACTGCTCACCGGGGCGTCATACAGGGAGCACACCACCCCCATGTTGTGTCAGCTCCACTGGCTGCCGATCCAGTTCCAAGCACAATTCAAAGTGATGGTTTTGACCTACAAAACCCTATACGGTTCCGGCCCAGTGTATCTGTCCAAACGGATCTCCCTCTACGTCTCACTCCGGAACCTAAGATCTTCTGGGGAAGCCCTGCTCTCGACCCCGCCTCTAGAAGAGAAGGCTGAGAGGAGATATGATAGCCATGTATAAATATGTGAGAGGAAGCCACAGGGAGGAGGGAGCAAGCTTGTTTTCTGCTTCCTTGGAGACTAGGACGCGGAACAATGGCTTCAAACTACAAGAGAGGAGATTCCATCTGAACATTAGGAAGAACTTCCTGACTGTGAGAGCCGTTCAGCAGTGGAACTCTCTGCCCCGGAGTGTGGTGGAGGCTCCTTCTTTGGAAGCTTTTAAGCAGAGGCTGGATGGCCATCTGTCAGGGGTGATTTGAATGCAATATTCCTGCTTCTTGGCAGGGGGTTGGACTGGATGGCCCATGAGGTCTCTTCCAACTCTTTGATTCTATGATTCTATGATTCTATCACAAGTGAGATTGGCGGGGACGAGGAGCAGGGCCTTCTCGGTGGTGGCCCCCCACCTGTGGAATTCAGTCCCCGGCGAAAATTAGATCTGCAACATCGCTCCTTTCCTTTAGGAAAAAACTCAAAACATGGATCTGGGGCCAGGCATTCGGACAATCGGGCAGATAAAGAAAGAACTTGGACGATGACTAGGAAATGATTAATGGATTAGATCTATGGAACTCTGAAAAATGAAACGCTGATCACGAGAATGGTTTTATATGACGTGTTATGTATTGGTTGTTTGATTGTTTTAATTGTGATAACTGCTTTTAACTATGGTTTTGTATATTATGTGTAATTTGTATAGGCATCGAATTGTGCCTTTTTTGTAAGCCGCCCTGAGTCCTCCTTCGGGGGTTGAGAAGGGCGGGGTAAAAGCACCCAAAATAAATAAATAAATAAGATTCAGAAGCACTCTTCAATCACTTGCCTAATGAGAGCTGCAAATTCCACAGCAATTATGAAAAGCACTCTGCATATACATCCTACAGTGTTGGACAAAGTTATTGGGCTATTGCAGTGGTTCTCAACCTTCCTAATGCCACGACCCCCTAATACGCTTCCTCATGTTATGGTGACCCCCAACTATAAAATTAGTAACATTGCTACTTCATAAATGTCATTTTGCTGCTCTTATGAATAGGAATGTAAACATCTAATATGCAGGATGTATTTTCATACACTGGACCAAATTTGGCAAAAATACCCAATACACCCACATTTGAATACTGGTGGATTGGGGGAGGGTATTGATTTTGCCCTGTGGGAGTTGTAATTGCTGGGATTTATAGTTCACCTACAATCAAAGGATTCTAGGCATTCTGAACTCCACTAACGATGGAATTGAATCAAACTTGGCACACAGAACTCCTATGACTAACAGAAAATACTGGAAGGGTCTGGTGGGTATTGACCTTGAGTTTGGGAGTTGTAGTTCACCTATAACCAGAGAGCACTGTGGACTCAAACAATGATGGATCTGGACCAAACTTGGCACAAATACTCAATATGCCCCAATATGAGTGCTGGTGGCATTTGGGGAAAATAGACTTTGACATTTGGGAGTTGTAGTTGCTGGGATTTATAGTTCACCTACAATCAAAGAGCATTCTGAACCCTACCAACGATTGAATTGGGCCAAACTTCCCACACAGAACCTCCTTGACCAACAGAAAATACTGTGATTTCTGGTGGTCTTTGGTGACCCCTCTGACACCCCCTCGCGACCCCTCCAGGGGTCCCGACCCCCAGGTTGAGAAACCACAATTCTGGGCACCACAATTCAAGAGAGATATTGACAAGCTGGAATGTGTCCAGAGGAGGGTGACTAAAATGATCAAGGGTCTGGAGAACAAGCCCTATGAGGAGCGGCTTGGGGAGCTGGGCATGTTTAGCCTGAAGAAGAGAAGGCTGAGAGGAGATATGATAGCCATGTATAAATATGTGAGAGGAAGCCACAGGGAGGAGGGAGCAAGCTTGTTTTCTGCTTCCTTGAAGACTAGGACGCGGAACAATGGCTTCAAACTACAAGAGAGGAGATTCCATCTGAACATTAGGAAGAACTTCCTGACTGTGAGAGCTGTTCAGCAGTGGAACTCTCTGCCCCGGAGTGTGGTGGAGGCTCCTTCTTTGGAGGCTTTTAAACAGAGGCTGGACGGCCATTTGTCAGGGGTGATTTGAATGCAATATTCCTGCTTCTTGGCAGGGGGTTGGACTGGATGGCCCATGAGGTCTCTTCCAACTCTTTGATTCTATGATTCTATGATTCTATGAAACACTGGGCTATTGGCTAGTGTTATGGGAGGAACTGGCTGTGATACATCGCTTTGGCTAACAGATAGATCCAGACCAGAGACCTGGTGAAATGAGTTCCCCCCTCTCCCTTCCTTCCTTATTATCCCACCATATTTCAAAGAGCTTCAATTCCGTTCTTCATCATCTCCCCAGGAGGCTGTCGGCAAGAAGGAATAATCCTGCTACTATCACTTCTCTCTTCCCCAGGAATGGAAATGGGTTCAGGTTAAAAAGAAAACGAAGGGGGGGAAAAAACATTCACAGCCCCCAAATCCCAACTAGCACTGATAGCAAAGTAACCCAGTCTGTCCAGCAGTCGGTTACTCCATGTTTATTAATCCCGGAATGGAATAAACCCCATCGGGAGCCCTTGAATCAAGGGCGTGCAAATCCCCCGTAAATGGGGAAATCTTCTCCTTTTAGCAGATGCTTATAAAATTGAACCAGAGAAGCTCTGGAATGTTAACCCATGAACAGCCAACTGCTGGCTTTCGCCAAAATATTGGGAGAGGGGAATCTCAACTATGAAAACTATTGCCGGCAGGTCAGAAGGCTCTTAAATATAAACTGCTGGGGTCATAGAATCATAGAATCAAAGAGTTGGAAGAGACCTTATGGGCCATCCAGTCCAACCCCCTGCCAAGAAGCTGGAATATTGCATTCAAATCACCCCTGACAGATGGCCATCCAGCCTCTGTTTAAAAGCTTCCAAAGAAGGAGCCTCCACCACACTCCGGGGCAGAGAGTTCCACTGCTGAACGGCTCTCACAGTTAGGAAGTTCTTCCTTATGTTCAGATGGAATCTTCTCTCTTGTAGTTTGAAGCCATTGTTCCGCGTCCTAGTCTGCAAGTCCGCGTCCTAGTCTGCAAGGAAGCAGAAAACAAGCTTGCTCCCTCCTCCCTGTGGCTTCCTCTCCCTGCTCTCGGTCCCGCCGGCCTTACAAGCGCGGCTGGTGGGAACGAGGGACAGGGCTTTCTCGGTAGTGGCACCGTGACTCTGGAACTCTCTCCCGCCAGAGGTTAGAACCGCCCCAACAATCCTGACATTCAGGAAACAGGTGAAGTCGTGGTTATGGAGACAGGCTTTCGAAGAATGAGACAATGATCTGGATGGAAGATGGTGTATATTCGATTTTAGTATGACGACTGACCACTGTAGTTTTAAATATATGTGCTTTTTTAATGTTTTATTGTAATGTGTATTTTGATATTTTACTGATTGTATGTGTTTTTATGGTTGGAAACCGGGCTGAGTCCCTCTTATGAGGTGAGAAGCTCGGTATATACAACTTTGAAATAAATTATACATGGCTATCATATCCCCTCTCAGCCTTCTCTTCTTCAGGCTAAACATGCCCAGCTCCTTAAGCCGCTCCTCATAGGGATTGTTCTCCAGACCCTTGATCATTTTAGTTGCTCTCCTCTGGACACATTCCAGCTTGTCAATATCTCTCTTGAATTGTGGTGCCCAGAATTGGACACAATATTCCAGGTGTGGTCTAACCAAAGCGGAATAGAGGGGTAGCATTACTTCCCTAGATCTAGACACTATGCTCGCATTGATGCAGGTCAAAATCCCATTGGCTTTTTTTGCCACCACATCACATTGTTAGCTCATGTTTAACTTGTTGTCCACAAGGACTCCAAGATCTTTTTCACACGTACTGCTCTCAAGCCAGGGTCATTGCTAAGTTGTTGTCAATTCTACAAAGTGGAGTGCTAGGAGTGTCAGCTGCATTAAGATCACTCTGACCAAAAGATCATGAGTTCGAAGCCAGCCCGGGTTGGAGTGGGTTTCCAACCAATTGTGTAGCCTGTTGTCGACCTTTGCAACCCGAAAGACAGTTGCATCTGTCAAGTAGGAAAATAAGGTACCACCTTAAAAGTGTGGGGAGGCTAAATTAACTAATTTATGAGGCCATAAAGAAAACTCCAGCAAAGCATTCCAGCGGGGAAAACGGAAGTACTTCATCAACGTCGCAGATGGACGATGAAAGCGAAAACTCCGCTGGCGGCCAGAAAAAGTTAAATAGCCTCTGTGTATGTCTGTATGTTTGTATGTCAAAAATTGGCATTGAATGTTTGCCGTATATGTGTACACTGTAATCCGCCCTGAGTCCCCTGCGGGGTGAGAAGAGCGGAATATAAAAGCTGTAAATAAATAAATAAATAAATAGGTTTTATACTTATTGATTTTTTTCTCATTTGCTGTGGTTGATCCAACCATACAATTATGCAACGTATCCCCAAAGAATTCTTTTTAGCTCAGTCTTATTGCACGTTGTCTTGACTGCTGATCTAGTCAGAAATACAATGCATGAGGTGTTATAAGCATTATAACCCTGGGGCCACACGCAGCTCCCTAGAGTTCTCTTTGTAGCTCTCAAGATTTCAATAGTGATGTTTTCGGGTCCTCCTCTTGGTTCCGCCACTGTCACAAGTCTGGTTGGTGGGGATGAGGGAGAGGGCCTTCTCGGTGGTGGCTCCCCAGCTTTGGGATGCCCTCCCCAAGGAGATTAGGTCCTCCTTCCATAGAGACCTGAAGACCTGGTTGTTCAAACAAGCTTTTGATAACGCCTGGTCCCTATTTGTTCTATGCAATAGTTATGCAGCCTTGCACTTCATCCCATGCCCTCATTCCATGGTTACAACTCTGCACTTATCCCATTCTCTTGTCCTATTGTTTACAGCCTGGCCACATCTTACAACAGCTTACCACCATTTGGTTGATGAGTGCTGTTATTTGAGTTTTAAGTTGTTGTTTTACATGCCTGTATGTTTAGTACAGTTGTATTTAATATTGTGCTTTATTTCAAGTTTTGTTGTTGTTGTTGTTGTTTGAAACACAACAAGACAAGTCCACAGCAGACACTCTGCTGGCTGTTGAATCGGATCACACGTCGGACACTTCCCAAGTGTCTAGGACTGTGTGATGTATCAGCGAATAATGCGTGCAGATCCCAGTAAGGTGGCCTTCTGCAGTTGGCAGATGGTAATTTTGTCAGCGGCGATTGTGTTTAAGTGCAGGCCAAGGTCTTTAGGCACTGAACCCAGTGTGCCGATCACCACTGGGACCACCTTTACTGGTTTGTGCCAGAGTCTTTGCAGTTCGATTTTTAAATCCTCATATCATGTCAGCTTTTCCAGTTGTTTTTCTTCAATCCTGCTGTCACCTGGGATTGCAACATCAATAATCCATACTTTGTTTTTTGACACGATTGTGAGGTCAGGATTATTATGCTCCAAAACTCTTTCTGTCTGAATCCGGAAGTCCTAGAGGAGTTTGACATGTTCATTCTCTGTAACTTTTTCCGGCTTGTGATCCCACCAGTTCTTTGTCGCAGGCAGATGGTATTTGTGGCACAAGTTCCAATGAATCATCTGAGCAATGGTGTTGTGCCTCTGCTTGTAGTCTATCTGTGCGATCTTCTTGCAGCAGCTCAGGATGTGATCTATTGTTGTTGTTGTTGGTATTTTCTGGTGCCCCAAAAAGTGAGTAAGTTTTTTTTTGTCGTGTCAGGAGCGACTTGAGAAACTGCAAGTTGCTTCTGGTGTGAGAGATTTGGCCATCTGCAAGGACATTACCCAGGGGACGCCTGAATGATTTGATGTTTTTATCATCCTTGTGGCTTCTCTCATGTCCCCGCGTGAGGAGCTAGAACTGATAGAGGGAGCTCATCCGCCTCTCCCCGGATTCGAACCTGGAACCTGTCGATCTTCAGTCCTGCCGGCACAGGGGTTTTACCCACTGCGCCACCGGGGGCTCCTTAGCGAGTAAGTGTCTCACCTGAAATCCCGCCTCCTCATTCCCAAATCGGATAAACCTTTTTAAAAGTTTTTTTTCAAAAACAGAAGTGGGTGTTTGGTCACTTCAGAATTTTGTTTGGTTCCATTTCTGGTAGTCCGCTTTGTCCCTGAAATGGAAAATTAACCACTCATAGAATCATAGAATCAAAGAGTTGGAAGAGACCTCATGGGCCATCCAGTCCAACCCCCTGCCAAGAAGCAGGAATATTGCATTCAAATCACCCCTGACAAATGGCCATCCAGCCTCTGCTTAAAAGCTTCCAAAGAAGGAGCCTCCACCACACTCCGGGGCAGAGAGTTCCACTGCTGAACACCTCGCTTGCTGAGGTGTTCCTTCAAGTATCTCTGTAGATCTTAGAAAACTATTTCTTGATTTAAGGCATTGACATGCTGGCTGATATCCGAAAAGGGGATGGGCAGGAGATGTCACTGCCTTGGTTGCACATTATTGGTTGCTACTTCCCAGCAGATGTTAGGTAGTGCAATACCAGCTAAACAGTATAATTTCTCCAGTGATGTAAGATGTAGACATCCTGTGATAATGCGGCATGTCTCATTAAGAGCCACATCCACTGTTTTAGCGTAGTGAGATGTGTTCCACACTGGGCATGCATACTCAGCAGTAGAGCAGCAAAACGCAAGGGCAGTTGGCTTCACTGTATCTGCTTGTGATCCCCAGGTTGTGCCAATCAGCTTTTCTATGATATTATTTCTAGCACCCACTTGCAAGCATGGTAAATTACTGCAATAGTCTGGTAGTTACAGCAGTAAGGGGATCCTTTCTTGGAAACTGGAATGTATGTGTGCGTGCATGAATGTATGTGTTTATATATCATTTTCACACACTGTTACCATATAGCAATCAAAACCAGTAACCATTATTAGACCTCTCTGGTTTGTTTGGTCAGTTGCAGCTGTGGTTTGAGCTTGCATCAGAAATTTATCAAGCTGAAAGCTGTTGTGGTTTTGGCCAGGCAAAGAGATTCCTCCTTGTATTCATACAAGACTTGGCCAAGCCAAATACTTCAAAACTGCCCTCTAATTGCAAGGAGGTAAAGTATTCATCCCTATTTCCATCCAAAGGTGGCTCTCAGTTTTTATTATGTATACTGTTTCTCCCGATTCTCAAATCCTACAGCTTCTGGCTCCTGAGGATTTCTGGAACAGATGACAAGACAGAAATAGAATCGAGGAAAAGCAAGAAGAAGAAACAAAATGATTCATAGCTCCATCCATCATTGTTACTGGAGACATCATTCACTGCATTATTCATTTGCAAAAATCTCATCTATTTCCGTTTTCACATTTATTTCATGGCACTTTTTTGAATTTTTCCTTCTGATTTTGGTACTTGTCTTCTGGAAGCCATCATTTATTTATTTTATATATTATCCTAGTTATTTGAATCATTTTGGAGCATTTTATTTATTTATCATGTCAGAAGCAAATTGAGAATACAGTTATAATATCTAGAACCACAAACAACGTTAAAAACTTGGCTTTGTACCGAAGTTCCTTTGACCAGGCACTGGCCACTTGGAGTGCCTTTGGAGTTGCTGTAAAAAGGTCCTCCACTGTGCATGTGGCAGGGCTCAGACCACGTTGTACTAGGTGGTCTGTGGTTTGCTCTTCTCCACACTTGCATGTCGTGGACTCCACTTTGTGGCCCCATTTCTTAATGTTAGCTCTGCATCTTGTGGTGCCAGAGCACAGTCTGTTCAGCGCCTTTCAAGTCGCCCAGTCTTCTGTGAGCCCAGGAAGGAAGAAGATGGTACCAGTGGATTCCTTGACAGTTGCTGGCTGGTACCATTTACGTCACCATTGTGAGTTGTTGTGGTCCTTATTAGGGCAGCTTCCAGGTTGGATCCTTCTAAGAAAGAAAACCAATGAGACTGTCTTGGTCTGGGAGTTGCTAGTGCAGGCTGATGGGTTTTAGTGTGAACTTCAAAACAGTTATTCACGGCAGAGTAGAGACATCATAGTGGCAAAGAAGATCTGCATAGTTAAAGTAATGGTATTCCCCATAGTCACCTAAGGATGTGAGAGCTGGACCATAGGGAAGGCTGAGCGAAGGAAGATAGAGGCTTTTGAACTGTGGTGCTGGTGGAAAATTCTGAGAGTGCCTTGGATTGCGATAAGATCCAACCAATCCATACTTCAGGAAATAAAGCCCAACTACTCATTGGAGGGAAGGATAGTAGAAGCAAAGATGAAGTACTTTGGTCACATAACGAGAAGACAGGAAAGCTTGGAGAAGACAATGATGCTGGGGAAAATGGAGGAAAAAGGAAGAGTGGCTGACCAAGGGCAAGATGGATAGATGGCATCCTTGAAGTGACTGGCTTGACCTTGAATGAGCTGGGGGGGGGAAGGTGACGGCCAACAGGGAGCTCTGGCGTGGGCTGGTCCATGAGGTCACGAAGAGTCGGAAACGACTGAACAAATGAACAACAAGAACAACATTCACAGCACTGAACCAAGCCTCCTTTGGGGCACTTTGGATAACTCTTTTAGTGGTCAGTTTGAAGCCCAGAGTGAATTCATTCACCAATGACAAGGAAGTTACTTTTTTTGTCATGTCAGGAGTGACTTGAGAAGCTGCAAGTTGCTTCTGGTGTGAGAGAATTGGTCATCTACAAGGACACTGCCCAGGGGACGTCCAGTTATTTTTTTTATGTTTTACCATCCTTGTGGGAGGCTCCTCTCATGTCTCCACATTATTATTATTATTATTATTATTATTATTATTATTAACCTTTATTTATACCCCGCTAACATCTCCCAAAGGACCCGGTGCAGCTTACGGAGGCCGAGGCCAAATACAACAGCAAAACAACAGCATAACAAATACAACAATAAATAAACTCATAAAACAAAGCAATAAAATTAACTGATAAAAACAGACATTAAACAATAACAACACGACACAATTAAAAACTATGGCCGGGCCAAATGTAAGAATTAAAAATTTAAAAAACTGCTGGACAGGTGAAATGGGAGCGTTTGGCAATAGGTGCAGTATACAGACAATCTTAAATCTCTGGTAAAGTGCATTGGGACACAGTGCTTGGAGTTTCCTATTCTGGGAAGGCACACTGGAAACACGTCTTAAAGCTCTTCCTAAAGACTACCAACGTTGGGGCTTGTCTGATGTCCTTGGGGAGAGAGTTCCAGAGTCGAGGGGCCACCACAGAGAAGGCCCTGTCCCTCGTTCCCACCAATTGCGCTTGGGACGCCAGTGGGATTGTGAGCAGGATCTCTCGTGAGCGTGAGGAGCTGGAGCTGATAGAGGGAGCTCATCTGCACTCTCCCTGGATATGAACCTGCGACCTGTCGGTCTTCAGTCCAGCTGGCACAGAGGTTTAACCCACTGCGCCACTGCAGACATAGATTAACACCCCTCTCAAAAAAGTTTCAGATCTCCCTTACAACTTCTAAGTTCTGTTCCTTTCTCAAAAGGAAAAAAAAATCCTTTCTCCTGAAGCTGATTTTTAGTCTTTCTGGTGCAACATTACAATCCATGTCATGCTTAAATCCACAACAGTCTTTGTAAAAGTCTACTTGAGTTTTCTCCACTGAAGCCTAACAAAGCAAACTGGTCATTCTGTGCACATTAGACACAAGTCTCCTTTCTGAAACAGAGCAGTTAAGGACACTGCTCTGAACAAGACAAAAGAGGAGGACAGGACTTAGAAAAATAATGCAGAATGCCGCAGAGGAGACAAAAAGATGGCCCCCAGTCTAAAATCATAATTCCTCAGATACTTACTTGACTGACTGAATACTATTTGTATAACATTTTATAGTCCTTATGCCATTGATCTGGAAAACACACACACAGAGGAAAGCTGTACAGACAGCAGGTCAGGGCTACGCTTTTCTGCTTGGCTGAGCAGGGACTGGAAACTTTGTTCATAGGAACGTAACCAATTTTCTCCTTTTAACACTTGACATGCTTTATAACTCATGACATGTTTTCCACTGGAAGCATGGGCAGGGACGGTCTTCGGCAAAGAGGGCTTCAAAACCAACCCACTCTGTGGCTCTCAAAGTGAGACATCTTTAAGGTTCTCATAGTCAATGACTGAGAGGAAGACAAAGAGAAGCAACTTCTAGAACTACCAGAACTTCCCAGGTTCCCTCGTGGAGAGGGATTCAACGTGACATCTTTATTCACTTCTCAAAAGCGATTATGGAACCCTCATTGTCAGCAATAACCTAATAACTACTGACCACACTGGCAGATTGAGATGAACGTGATTTTATCTTGGCAATTTGGATTTATGTATTGATTTTGCTTCTATTTTAACTTATTATAATGTTATTATGTTTTTAGTTGATATGTGTATATATTTTCTGTTGTTAGCCGGCCTGAGTCCCTCCACGGAGGTTGAGAAGACCGGGGTATAAAAGTCTTAAATAAATTAATAAATAATAAGTGTGTATCTGAGAGATGGGCTGGGCACATTTCTGCCTTCCAGTATAGCCATATAGCAGTGTTTCTCAACTTTCCTAATGCGGCAACCCCTTAATACAGCTCCTCGTGTTGTGGTGACCCCCAACCATAAAATTATTTTTGTTGCTACTTCATAACTGTAATTTTGCTACTGTTATGAAAAATAATGTAAATAACAGGATGTATTTTCATTCACTGGACCAAATCTGGCACAAAACCCTGATACACCCAAATTTGAATACTGGTGGATTTGGGGAGATTGATTTTGTTATTTGGGAGTTGTAATTGCTGGAATTTATAGTTCACCTACAATCAAAGAGCATTCTGAACTCCACCAATGATGGAATTGAATCAAACTTGGCACACAGAACTCACATGCCCAACAGAAAATACTGGAAGGGTTTAGTGGGCATTGACCTTGAGTTTTGGAGTTGTAGTTCACCTACCTCCAGAGAACACTGTGGACTCAAACAATGATGGATCTGGGCCAAACTTGGAACGAATGATCAATATGCCCAAATGTTAACACTGGTTGAGTTTGAAGAAAATATACCTTGACATTTGGGAGTTGTAGTTGCTGGGATTTATAGTTCACCTACAATCAAAGAGCATTCTGAACTCCACCAATGATGGAATTGAATCAAACTTGGCACACAGAACTCACATGCCCAACAGAAAATACTGGAAGGGTTTAGTGAGCATTGACCTTGAGTTTTGGAGTTGTAGTTCACCTATATCCAGAGAGCACTGTGGACTCAAACAATGAGAGATCTGGACCAAACTTGGAACGAATGCTCAATATACCCAAATGTTAACACTAGTGGAGTTTGAATAAAACATACCTTGACATTTGGGAGTTGTAGTTGCTTGGATTTATAGTTCACCTACAATCAAACAGCAATGATAGAATTGGGCCAAACTTCCTACACTGAACCCCCATGACCAACAGAAAATACCGTGTTTTCTGATGGTCTCTGGCAACCCCTCTGACACCTGCTCATGACCCCCCCTCCCCGGGGTCTTACCTCCCAAGTTGTGAAACGCTACCGTATAGGAACATACCCATCAGCCTGGACAAGCAAGTCCCAGGCCAAGACTCCGGCCCTGTTTACCTTTCTGAACGTATTCTCCCCTATGAACCATCAAGATTATTAAGATCGTCTGGAAAGGCCCTGCTCTCGGTCCCACCGGCCTCGCAAGCGCGTCTGGTGGGGACGAGGGACAGGGCCTTCTCGGTGGTGGCCCCTCGACTCTGGAACTCTCTCCCACTGGAGATCAGAACTGCCCCTTCTATCCTGACATTCAGGAAACAGGTGAAGACGTGGTTATGGAGACAGGCATTCGATGAGTGAGCCAACACCTTGAGATATGGATGGAAGATGATGTATAATCGATTTTAGTATGACGACTGACCATTGTAGTTATTGAATATATTTGCTGTTTTAATGTGTTATTGTAATATGAATTATGTTGTTTTGCTGACTGTATGTGATTCTATGGTTGGAAACCGGTCTGAGTCCCTCAAAAGAGGTGAGAAGGTCGGTATACAAAACTTTTAAATAAATAAATAAACAAGACAGCACCACTGGTTTTCTTTCTTAGAAGGATCCATCCTGGAAGCTGCCCTAATAAGGACCACAGCAACTCGCAATGGTGACGTAAATGGTACCAGCCAGCAACTGTCAAGGAATCCACTGGTGCCATCTCCTTCCTCCCCCTCACCTCCCACTTGCATCATCTGCCACCATATGAAATTTAAAAGCCTGGGCTCTGCCAAATGCGGAGATGTTAAGAAAAAGGAGGATAAAGCTCTCGGCAAGTGACACAGCCAAGCACTGTCTGGCCCCAATTATCTAGACAGCTTTATAGCAGAGGAAGGAAGACCATCTTTAGAGCACATGAGAAGGTCATCACTAGAAACAGAAGTTAGGAAAGTTGGACCACCAACAGCCAGAAACCCCCAATGAAGACCAAAAAAACATAGCTTTTCCAAACTCTCACTAAAATGTAACACTGCAGCACTCAGGAAACAAATAAATGCAGAAAAACAGAAGGCTGGAGAGCTTTGCAAAACAAAACAAACTTTTCACATCATCTGTTGTTCTGCTGCTCTATTTTAGGGCATCCAAAATACCAACGTGAAAAAAATCAAATGTCTCCTGACAGCCAAGGGCCATAATGATGTCATGTTGAAACAAGACCTGTTCAAGCTACCTCACCAACATGCCTCAAAAACACATGCTCGCCCATTACAGATCTCTACATTTTTATCCTGACTTAGATCAAACTTGCTCAAGGCAGTAGGTACCAATTAGAAGGGTGCAGCAGAATTTGGGTGTACCAGGTCTGAATCCCTACTGTGCCTTGCAGATCACTGCATGACCTTCGGTGAGTCTCAATCACGAAGACATTACCCACTTCATGGTGTTTCTATGAAGACAAGAAGAGTCAGGAGGACCACCTCCACCACCTTGAACTCCCAGAAGGCAAAACAGGATAAGGTAAAGGTAAACATTAAGTCCAGTCATGTCTGACTCTGGGGTGTGGTGCTCATCTCCATTTCTAAGCCGAAGAGCCAGCGTTGTCCGTAGACACCTCCAAGGTCATGTGGCCAGCATGACTGCATGGAGCGCCGTTACCTTCCCGCCGGAGTGGTACCTATTGATCTACTCACATTTGCATGTTTTTGAACTGCTAGGTTGGCAGAAGCTAGGGCTGACAGCGGAAGCTCACGCCGTTCCCCGGAATCGAACCTGCGACCTTTCGATCAACAAGCTCAGCAGCTCAGTGCTCACTACGCCACTGGGGGCTCCAAAAACAGGATAAGCATGTAACAAATTAATAAATTAAGGGTCAATCTCCTAAATGGAGTTGGACGAGCTGCACCCTACCAGCACCCTTCACTTAGCATCTACAACTGGAAGATGCACAACAAGGAAGGATGGTGGTCAACAACACAACATCTGGGTGTGTTTCTGCAGCCAGACACCTAAAGAAGAAAGCCTACTTGACCCAGAAACAATATGGCTTGGTGGGAATGGGCTTCAAGATGGTTACAAGCTTGGTAGACAAAGAGAATGCTGTGGATGTAGCATATTTTGATTTCGGAAAGGCCTTTGAGTATTGAGAAACTTAATGACAGTGAACCTATGACATGCGTGTCAGGATTGACACGTGTAGCCATTTTTGATGGCACACGGCTGCATACAGAGAAGTGTGAGGCCACATACCGAGAAGGTGCAGTAGCCTAGGATGAAACATTTTCTGTAATGTAGTGTAGACACTCTATAACGGAGGTCTGTAGGCCAAAACAACAGAACTCCAGCACAGAGCTTCTAGTTCTGGGACTTCCAGTTCGGCCATTAGGGGATCTTTGACCTCACTTCCAGCTGATGGAGCAGGGAGTAGCAGAATGCCCCAGGAGCCCTGTGATCACCATTACAAGGAACCACATAACCACAGCAAACATCATCCAATCTACTGTTCTGGGTTGTTGAAGATTTCTAATTGACCATCATTACTGAGATAAGCGAGGGGGAGGCTGGGGAGAGGTGAGGGCCTGTGCTATGGGTGCCATTTCCCAACCATTAGAAATGATGCAATTTTTCTTGAAGTGACACTCCACCCAAATTATGCTGGTGTTTTGGCGAATTTTGACACACAAAGCGCAAGAGGTTGCCCATCACTGCCTTAGGGTCTCCATAACTTGTAAGCAAACTGTACACAGCAATAACCAGTTTGGCAAATTTGGAGGACAGCACAACAACATATGATTGTGTTGATCTATAAGTGGTTCTTAAACCTGTGAGCCACAGACCACAAGTGGGCCACAAGGATGAAAATCTGGTCCATGGCCCTCCTTCTTCATTTATTTATTTGTTGTGCTCCTTTTGCACCACCTGTCACTTCTTCCCTGTTGCTGGCCATGGCATATGTTCTGTATCAGAAACTAGAGCTGATATGGTCTATCCAATGCAATTTTCTGAATCAGCACCCCAAACTGAATCTAAAGTTGATCAAAAACTGATTTGTAACCCCTTTGGTACTAATGCTGAAGAGTGGTCCATGGCCAAAGTAGTTTCTGGTCAAAAAAAGGTTGGGAACTACTGATCTATCCAAACCAAACAAACTAACAGCCACAGTGAACCCCAAACCAACTGGACCCTTCTTGGGAGCAGGATATTTTGATTGTCGGCTAAGAAAATATACACACACACAGCCAGAAGTGAGGAATTTATGGAATAGTTCACCCAAACCCCAAATCATCAGTCTTCTCCTCAAAAGTTTCCATGAGGAAGATCCGAGCTGAAATAAAACTACCCCCTCAGGTTTCTATAGGCATTTACCTGTTGAAATCACACACCAAAAGTTCATTTAAGACAAACTGAGTGTCTTAAGGGAAATTTCAACATATAACAAAAACAAGCAAGATGGTGGGACTGACAGCATCAGAGGAGGGCTCAGGGCAATAGAATCCAAAGAAGATTCAAACATTTGTATTGGATCCAGACATAGTCATATGCACAATAGACCCACTGAACGGACTAACTTAAAACCAGGGATTTCAGATGACCTACTGTATACATATTTGAGGCCAATCCATTATGAAAAAGATAGGTTACCCTTTCCATTGTCATTATCATTGTTATTATCATTATCTTGGATCCAAACCCAAAGTTAACTGCCAATATAGTCTATTAAATATGTTACTGAGGGTGGATTAAGCTGTGAAGACAAGCGGACAAATGTCTGCGTGCTGGAAGAAGCAAAGACCACCAGCATTGAAGCGATGGTCCTCTGCCATCAACTCCGCTGGATTGGGCATGTTGTTTAGATGCCTGACCACCGTCTCCCAAAGCAATTGCTCTATTCCGAACTCAGGAATGGAAAACAGACAGGAAAAGAGATTTAAAGACGGGCTCAAAGCCAACCTTAAAAACTCTGGCATAGACACTGAAAACTGGGAAGTTCTGGCCCTTGAGAGCTCCAGTTGGAGGTCAGCTGTGACCAGCAGTGCTGCAGAATTTGAAGAGGCACGAATGGAGGGCGAAGTTCTGGCCCTTGAGAGCTCCAGTTGGAGGTCAGCTGTGACCAGCAGTGCTGCAGAATTTGAAGAGGCACGAATGGAGGGCGAAAGAGAGAAACATGCCAAGAGGAAGGCACGTCAAGCCAATCCCAACCGGGACCGCCTTCCACCTGGAAACCGATGCCCTCACTGTGGGAGAAGCTGCAGATCAAGAATAGGGCTCCATAGTCACCTACGGACCCACCGCCAGGATACTACACTTGGAGGGCCATCATCCTCAGACTATGAGGGATCGCCTAAGTCAAAGAGATCAAGTTTTCAATCCTCACACAGTTATGGAAACCCACTTAGTGTCCTTGAACAATTCAAACCCTTTTTGTCTATGAGGCAAAATGTTGCTCCCTCCAGAAAAAAACATGGCACGATAACCATTAGTTGGTGTTGACTTGTAGACACATAACAACAACAAATACCGCAGCAAAACACAATCTTGTCTGGACTTACTCTTCCACAGGGCACCGCTTGATAGCTTAATGTTGGCCACAGCAAATTGATGTTAATACTGTTTTGTTTATATAGTTTTCTTGATTTATTGATTATTGCTTTTACTATGGTTGTTAACTACCATAAAGGTCCTATTCTGGTGACAAATGGCTGCATTTTAAGATCATAAATAAACAGCACTGCATTGTATTGCATTACATGCAAAAAACAAAAAAACAACAACTCCACTTCGACTGGTGTGTGTGTTATAAAAACAGAATCCTACTGGTATCTTATGAACCCTATGGAAGTCACTGGACATTTTTGTCTAATGCAGTACATCTGTATTTGGATTGCAGAAGTGCTTCACATGCAATAAATTTGTACATTGATGCAGGTGTGCTTGTGGGGTAAAAGCCCATGAATATATGCATGAATCTGTTGACTGCACATCTGGATGTGTGCTTGGTTGCAAAACACAGCCATTCAAAGTTTGCAGAGCATCGAGATTTAAGCTATATTACCCTGATATAAGATCTGGCTCTCTCACACATATATATCACCAAAATTGTCTTGCTAAAATAAGAATAATTTTATTTCTTATCCCCCCCCCCCCCTTTTCCTCCTGGCTTGTGATGACTGGCCTGCCCATCAAAATGGTATACTATTGTTACTGGACTCAGGTGTATTTATCCACATAAGTCTATCACATATTCAGTGCCACAATTAAATGCACCACCAATTGGCCACCAATATCATAACACCTGGGGATACATTCCCCCAGAAAGCGCAGGTTCGCAGCTTGGGAGTGATCTTAGATTCAGTGCTGAGACTGGAAACCCAGGTTCCAGTGGTAGCCAGGGGAGCTATTGCAGTTAAAACTTGTGCACCAGCTGCGCCCATACATTGGGAAGTCTGACTTGGCCAAAGTGGTCCATGCTCTGGTTACATCCCAAATAGACTACTGCAACGCACTCTACGTGGGGTTACCTCTGAAGACTGCCAGCTCCACCTAGTCCAACGCTCGGCAACCAGGTTGCTCACTGGAGCGGGGTACAGGGAGTGCACAACACCCTTGCTACGCCAGCTCTACTGGCTGCCTATTAGCTTCCGAGCACAATTCAAAGTGCTGGCTTTGGCCTATAAAGCCCTGAACGGTTCAGGCCCAGTTTACTTGTCCGATATATCTCCTGCTACAAACCACCTAGGACCCTATCATCTGGGGAGGGCCCTGCTCGTTGTCCCCTTATCATCGCAGTCACGTTTGGTGGGGACAAAGGACAGGGCCTTTTCTGTGGTGGCTCCTCAGCTGTGGAACTCCCTACCAAGCAAAATTAGATCTGCTCCACCCCTCCTGACCTTTCGGAAACAAGTGAAATCCTCTTTGCAGACTAAGCTGACCTGCTGGCAAAGTGATGGCTTTAATGGACTTGACGGACTGTTTTTAGGACAATGACTTACATTGGTGACTGTTTGAATATTTTTATACTGTTTTATTTAAATTGTATATTTATGCTTTTGGTTGTGGGCACCATGGTGTGCCAGTTGTTAGCCGCCCCGAGTCCCTCTGAGGAGGTCAAGATAGAACGGGATACAAAAGTCCTAAATAGATAAATAAATAAATTTAGTGGAAAGAGGTCTTTTATATTGTAGCTGATATTGGAAGGCTCACTAACATATATGTGGCTGTGGCTTTCAAAAATACTGCAGCATGGAATTTAACCATAAGCTGCAGCAAGAGCTAGGAATGTGTAATGCAGTGGTTGTCAACCTGTAGGTCTCCATATGTTTTGGCCTTCAACTCCAAGAAATCCTAAACAGGCTGGGATTTCTGGGAGTTGTAGGCCAAAACACCTGGGGACCTAAAGGTTGAGAACCACTATTGTAGGGCTTGAGGTATTTTTGGGCTCCAGACCCAGCCAGCATGATCAATGATCACAGGAGATGAGAGATGGGAGTCTAATGGGAGATAAACCCTTACTATTTGAGAAATTATTTATTTATTTATTTAGAATTTTTATATACCGGTCTTCTCACCTCCGGAGAGGGACTCAGGCCGGTTTACAACAAGATTCGTGAACAGTAGTTTAAAAACATCACACCCCATAAGCAGTCATATACTTACATAAGGCCAAGTCGTCAAAGAGAAATCAAAATTCATTATTCATTACCATCCGTCCGTGTGGTCAAAGTTATTGACTTACTCATCAAATGCTAAATTCCAGAGCCAAGTTTTCACTAATTTTCTAAAAGTCAGGAGAGAAGGGGCAGTTCTAATCTCCAGTGGGAGAGAGTTCCAGAACCGAGTGGCCACCACCGAGAAGACTCTGTCCCTCGTCCCCACCAGACGCACTTGCGAGGGTGGTGGGACCGAGAGCAGGGCCCCTCCAGAAAATCTTAACAACCTTGATGGTTCATAGGGGAGAATCCATTCGGACAAGTAAACTGGGCTGGAGTAGGGATTTATAGGTCAACACCAGCACTTTGAAATGTGCTCGGAAGCTGATTGGCAGCCAATGGAGCTGGCGCAACAGAGGAGTAGTATGCTCCCTGTACCCTGCTCCTGTTAGTAAGCTGGCTGCTGCTCGTTGGACTAGTTGAAGCTTCCGAGCAGTCTTCAGAGGCAACCCCACGTAGAGAGCGTTGCAGTAGTCTATACGGGATGTAACCAGTTTACATGACCTGCTTTATAATCCATGGCATACATAAAAATATATAAAGTATACAAATCAAACATTTACTGATGATAAACCAACATTTGAAAGCCTTGCTAATCCCAACAAAGGATTCTCCCAGGCAGGAAACAGCCAGGCTTTGAAGCTGCAAGGCTATTCAATGCTAATCAAGGTTACTAATTGCAACATTCACACTTGCTTCAAGCAGACAAGAGTTCTTTCTCCCACTCTGGACATTCCACAGATAGTTTCCAACAGGTTTCAACCTCACTTGCCTACATTTCCTACAGAATCACAACCTCTGAGGATGCCTGCCATAGATGCAGGTGAAACATCAGGAGACAACATGGCCGGACAGCTCGAAAAACTCACAACAACCCAAGGAATGGAACTCTTCCAATGCTGAAACCACAGTGTGATGCTGAAACTGCTGCTTCCTCCTCCTATTATTATTGGAACTATTGTTGTACATAGTGCAGTGCTGAAACCACAGCATCTTTCCCCCATGTTGTTGTTGTTTTTCCCCTCCCTCTGCTTAAGCAGCTGAGGGGGAAAAGGAAGGGGCCTGAGGCTGTTAGGAATGGTGGGAACTGGAGTCCAAAACACCTAGAGGGAGGGCCAAAGTTTGCCTATGCCTGGTATGGAACATGCCATGCCTTCCCCTGTCACTTGTCTGCCATGTGGATGCGCTTCTCCCTGAGGATGTGCATGGACATTCAAGGGGATGGGTGAAATGTCAGGAGAGAATGCTCCTGGAACATGGCCATACAGTCCAAAAAACTCACAGCAACCCAGTGATTCTGGCCATGAAAGCCTTCGACAACACATTTTTCTTTTGGTGGTGTTCAACTCAAACATTTTCTGAAGAGTCCACTGTAAACTCTGCATGTTGTTGATAATAGATTTCTGAAAAATGGGTAACATTCAGATACCTTTTACTTTTCCCAATTTTTTGTGACCCCAACATTGAGCAAAGGGGACCCCACTTGCGGTCAGGACCCACAGTGTAAGAAGCAGGGCTCAAGTGGACAGATCTCTGAAAGTTTGCTGTTGATTTTGTCTTATATCCTCAGAAAAAGTTCGTTAAGACAGCACTGGAAAATGGCAGGATATGGTGAGCAATGAACAGACAATCCCTGGCATTGTCCCCATCCAGAAAGGGGGGACAGTTTTGTAGGAAGGTTACTCCATCCAATTGTGTACCAACTCATACTCAGGAAGGCCCTGGGCCCAGAGTCTTCAGTTGTCAAGTATTGGAAAAGGTCAGTCACCCTCCAGCTGACAGTCTCCCCTGCCTCTCCCTGCACCGCATCCCCTTGTGAGCTCCTCTTTTATCACACTTGGGCCCATCTGTTCCCATCAATGAAAAGTGCAAAACAGAAGAGCCTCTGGGTTGAGGCTGGAAGTGTCCCTGACAAAGCCCCCACCCCAAAACTGCATGGGGGAGAGCCGCAGGAGGAGGAAGGAGGTGGGATCCTGTTTGACAGCTGCCCTTCGGGACAGAATCAGGGCTCCTCGGGACACGCCTGGGATTCGAAAAACGTGACCACTGTATACATGTGTGTGCTTTACCAGGTGGAGTTGGGGGATGTTCGTCCATCAGATGACAATTCCCATATGATATCGTATTTGAAGTTTCAACAACAATAACATAATACTTTGTGTATCTTAGTAATAAGATATCTGTGTTCTATATATTATTTATTTATTTATTTATTTACTGTATTTGTATACCGCCTTTCTCAGCCTATCGGCGACTCAAGGCGGTTTCCAACAAAACAGTATACATAGTGTCACAATGCAATTTAAAAACATTACAATTACATAAACCACAGCAACAATAAAAACAACATCATTGGCGTCTACTTATTGTCAGGCATTGTCCGATTCCATCGTCAATCATCAATTTCCTATATCATTTATCCATATCCGTTACTCTGTATTTGTGAACGCTTGCTCAAACAACCACATTTTGACTTGCTTCCGAAACGTTAAGAGGGAAGGAGCAGATCTAATCTCTCTAGGGAGGGCATTCCATAGCCGGGGGGCCACTGCTGAGAAGGCCCTGTCTCTCTTCCCTGCCAAGCGTACCTGTGACGAAGGTGGGACTGAGAGCAGAGCCTCTCCGGATGATCTCAAGGTTCTAGATGGTTTATAAGAAGCTGAGGGGGAAAAGGAAAGGGCCTGAGGATGTTAGGAATGGTGGAAGCTGGAGTCCAAAACACCTAGAGGGAGGGCCAAAGTTTGCCCATGCCTGCTCCAGACCTTCTCTCTCTCTCTCTCTCTCTCTCTCTCTCTCTTTGCAGATGCAACGGGCAAAGTGTCATGTAGACTTGGGTGCCTCAGGGATTGGCTCTGCTGGGAGAAACTGGAGAAGAGAGCTGACCCAGAGAGGCTGTCTTTGATCAGCTCCATCTCTCCATGGTCTTCCTTCTCTCCGGCAGCCAGTCCCCTTCATCACAGCCCTTCTTTGACAAAGAACAACACAGATTTGGGAAGGGAAAAAACAACAACACTGGGGGGGGGGTGCAAGAGGAAGAAGCAGCAGTTTCAGCATTGCACTGTGGTTTCAGCATTGGAAGAGTTCCAATCCTTGGGTTGTTGTGAGTTTTCCGGGCTGTCTGGCCATGTTCCAGAAGCATTCTCTCCTGTCATTTCACCTGCATCTATGGAGCCCCCGATGGCGCAGTGGGTTAAACCCCTGTGCCGGCAGGACTGAAGACCAACAGGTCACAGGTTCAAATCCGGGGAGAATTGGATGAGCTCCCTCTATCAGCTCCAGCTCCTCATGCAGGGACATGAGAGAAGCCTCCCACAAGGATGATAAAACATCACATCATCCGGGCGTCCCCTGGGCAACGTCCTTGCAGACGGCCAATTCTCTCACACCAGAAGTGACTTGCAGTTTCTCAGGTCGCTCCTGACACGACAAAAAAAGAGAGATTGCTTCTGCAGCCAGATTCGACCCAGGATGACAAAACGCTGGACCACGGCTTCCATAACCCCTTAATATTAGCCTTTTGAGATATACAGTAGTAGATGGGGACAAGGAGGTGTTTTCATCAACTCTGCCAGTGAACTAAAAAGAATCGAGGATGACACAGTGACAGACAGATATCAAAAATGAATTACTGCTTGTGTAGTTGTGCAGACAGGAGGAGTTTGGCTTCTGAGACAATGATTTTCAGTGTGTCTAAAGTCTACTGGCTATAGATGAACTGCAGCTCACAAAGATGGGAAGATGTAGTGGAAGGTCCTTCTTTGGAGGCTTTTAAACAGAGGCTGGATGGCCATCTGTCGGGGGTGTTTTGAATGCAATTTTCCTGCTTCTTGGCAGGGGGTTGGACTGGATGGTCCATGAGGTCTCTTCCAACTCTATGAATAATAAGGCAGATTCCATAGAATCATAGAATCATGGAGTTGGAAGAGACCTCATGGGCCATCCAGTTCAACCGCATTCTGCCAAGAAGCAGGAATATTGCATTCAAAGCACCCCTGGCAGATGGCCATCCTGCCTCCAAAAAAGCTTCCAAAGAAGGAGCCTCCACCACACTCTGGGGCAGAGAGTTCCACTGCTGAACGGCTCTCACAGTCAGGAAGTTCTTCCTAATGTTCAGATGGAATCTCCTCTCTTGTAGTTTGAAGCCATTGTTTCACACCCTAGTCTCCAGGGAAGCCGAAAACAAGCTTGCTCCCTCCTCCCTGTGGCTTCCTCTCACATATTTATACACGGCTATCATATCTCCTCTCAGCCTTCTCTTCTTTAGGCTAAACATGTCCAGCTTCTTACGCCGCTCCTCATAGGGCTTTTTCTCCAGACCCTTGATCATTTTAGTCGCCCTCCTCTGGACACATTCTAGCTTGTCAATATCGCTCTTGAATTGTGGACACAATATTCCAGGCCGAATAGAGGGGTAGCATTACTTCCCTAGATCTAGACACTATGTTCCTATTGATGCAGGCCAAAATCCCATTGGCTTTTTTTGCCGCTTTTTCACAAGTACTGCTCTCGAGCTAGGCATTGTCCCCCATTCTGTATCTTTGCATTTCGTTTTTCCTGCCAAAGTGGAGTATCTTACATTTGTCACTGTTGAAGCTAGGCAAGTGGGGTTTATATATCTGTTGAATGTCCAGGGTGGGAGAAATACTCTTGGCTTTTTGAGGCAGGTGTGAATATTGCAATTTGCCACCTTGATTAGCATTTAATAGCCTAGTAGTTTCAAGGTCTGGCTTCTCACTGCCATATAACATGCAGCTGTGGAGAAGTCTACATAGGGACCACCAAACACAGCATCGCCCAAACATGAATCAAGGAACATGAAAGGCACTGCAGACTCCTTCAACCAGAGAAGTCAGCCATAGCAGAGCACCTGATGAACCAACCTGGACACAGCATATTATTTGAGAACACAGAAATGCTGGACCACATAGACAAGCACCATGCCAGGCTACACAGAGAAGCCACTGAAATCCACAAGCATGTGGACAGTTTCAACAAAAAGGAAGAAACCATGAAAATGAACAAAATCTGGCTACCAGTATTTTAAAAACTCTAAAATCAGGTAAGTAAATAAAGAGCAACACTCTAAAAAGAGGGGAATTCCAGACAAGAAACAATCAGGGTCAGCTAATCACCTCCCAACAATGGATTCTCCCACGCAGCAACCAGTCAGACTTTGAAGCTGCAAGGCCATTAAATGCTAATCAAGTTGGTCAATTGCATCAAGCTACCTAAAACAGACAAGAGTTCTTTCTCTCACCCTGGACATTATTCCATAGATATATAAAACTCATTTTCTTAATTTCCAACAGACCTCACAACCTCTGAGGATGCCTGTCACAGATGCAGGCAAAACATCAGGTACATCCACGTGGGGGAATCCATTGTTGTATGTAAATGAACTGCATTCAACTGTATTTGGTCGAAGTGTGTTTTTATGAAGTACATCAATTCTCAGTTGCTCTAAGCTTTCCAGGCTGTTTGTCCATGTTGCAGAAGCATTCTTTCCTGACGTTTTGCCTGCATCTATGGCAGGCATCCTCAGAGGTTGTGAGGTCTGTTGGAAACAGGCAACTGTGGTTTATATATCTGTGAAATGATGTCCAGGGTGGGAGAAAGAACTCTTGTCCGTCTTTGAATGTTGCAATTGGCCACCTTGATTAGCTCTGAATAGCCTTGCAACTTCAAAGCCTGGCTGCTTCCTGCCTGGGAATCCTTTGTTGGGAGGTGTTCCTCTTTATTTACTGACCTAATTTTAGATATATAAACCTCACTTGCCTAGTTTCCAACAGACCTCACAATCTCTGAGGATGCCTGCCATAGATGTGGGTGAAACGTCAGAAGAGAATGCTTCTGGAGCATGGCCATACAGCCCGGAAAACTCACAACAACAAAGTGATTCCAGCCATGAAAGCCTCTGACAATACAGTTCCAATCCACATTTGGGTCCAGAAACCCACTGACACTGCCATAGAATGCAGTTTAACTGCACTGAAGTGGACGATAGGACTTTCCATTGCCATAGAATGCAGTGATGGGCAGTTGAGAGATGGATCTGGCCTCAAAGGAAGATGCTAGCACAAATTCCTCTGAGGAAGAGCCCTTCTCCAGGGATTAAGGAGGCATATTGCATCAAGGTGGTTCCACGGTCCTATTTCAAGGCTGATCAGTGTAGAAACACTCCATATTTTGGGCTCGACAGGAGTTGCAAAGGGCAGACACATTTCCCTCCTGAAGCAGCCGAAGCAAGAGACTCGGGTCTGAGCTCCAAGCAAACTCACTAAACTCTCCTCAATCTGTCCTGAGGCGCACAGAGAGGAAGCCTATTTGGGGAAGAGAGAAGAGGACAAAGACTCCTTGGAAGGAGGAGGAGGAGGAGGAAGAAGAGGAGGAGGAAGGGGAAGAGGAAGAAGAAGAAGAAGAAAGGGAAGAGGCGGAAGAAGGAGAGGAGGAGGAGGAAGAAGAGGAAGAGGAAGAGGAAGAAGAAGAAGAGGAGAAGGAAGAAGAGGAGGGGAAGAAGATGAGGAGGAGGAAGAGGAAAAGGAAAAGGAGGAGGAGGAAAAGGAAGAGGAGGAGAAGGAGGAGGAAAAGGAAGAGGAGGAGGGGGAAGAAGAATGTATTTATTTATTTATTTCGAGCATTTCTACCTCGCCCTTCTCAACCCCGAAAGGGGGACTCAGGGCGGCTTACAAAAGGCACAATTCGATGCCAGCAATACACATAGTAAGATAAAATACATAGCAGCAACAATTATAAAATAATTAAAACAATCCAATTATACAATACAACTAATAAGAAGAGGAGGAGGAGGAAGAGGAGGAGGAGGAGGAGGAGGAAGAGGAAGAAGAAGAGGAGGAGGAGGAGGAGGAGGAAGAAGAGGAGGAGGAAGAGGAAGAAGAGGAGGAGGAGGAAGAGGAGGAGGAAGAAGAGGAGGAGGAGAGGAAGAAGAAGAGGAGGAGGGGGGAAGAAAAGGAGGAGGAAGAGGAAGAAGGAGAAAGAGGAGGAGGAAGAGGAAGTAGAAGAGGAGGAGGGGGAAGAAGAAGAGGAGGAGGAGAGGGAGAAGAAGAGGGGGAGGAGGGGGGGGAAAAAGAAAATGAGGAAGAGGAAGAAGAGGAGGAGAAGGAGAAAGAGGAGGAGGAGGAGGAGGAAGAGGAGAGGAAGAAGAGGAGGAGGAGGGGGAAGAAGAAGAGGAGGAAGAAGAAGAGGAGGAGGAGGAGGAGAGGAAGAAGAAGAGGAGGAGGAGGAGGAAGAGGAAGAAGAAGAGGAAGAGAAAGAGGAGGAGGAAGAAGAGGAGGAGGAGGAGAGGAAGAAGAGGAGGAGGGGGGAAGAAGAAGATGAGGAGGAAAAGGAAGAAGAAGAGGAGGAGGAGGAAGAGGAAGAAGAAGAGGAGGAGGGGAGGAAGAAGAGGAGGAGGGGAAGAAGAAGATGAGGAGGAGGAAGAGGAGGAGGAGGAAGAGGAGGAGGGGGAAGAAGAAGAAGATGAAGAGGAAGGGGAAGGAGAAGAGGAGGAGGAGGAAGAAGAGGAGGAGGAGGAGAGGAAGAAGAAGAGGAGGAGGAGGAAGAAGAAGAGGAGGAGGAGGAGAGGAAGAAGAGGAGAAGAAGAAGAAGCAGAGGAGGAAGAAGAGGAGGAGGAGGAAGGCGCGTGGCTTACCTGCCGCCAATCCCAGCAAGAAGGAGAGCAAGCTCCGGAGCCAAAGCGGGAGTCTCCGCCGCCGCATGGCTGGCTCAGCTCCTCCGGAGATTCATCCAGAAGCCCTCCAAAAAAGGGGAAAGCGGGCTCCTTCCCAGTCCTTCCCACTCGGGAAAGGGTTCAAGAAAGGAAGGACATGCAAAGAGGCAAAGAGATTGCGATCCAGGTCCCGAGAAGCCCCGGCAATTGAGGGGAAAGTCCCCGGGATCCTTTTGGCTGCTGCTCCTGCTGCTTCTTGCGAGGATGGAACCAGTTTGCCAGACAAGAGCCCGGAGGAGGAGGAAGAGGAGGAGGAGGAGGAGAAGCTGCTGCTCTTCCGCCGCCACGCGCTGCTCTGGCCGCCCCGCCGCGGAACTTGCTCCAACTCAGCGGCCCATTGTCAGGCGCGCAGCCCACCCCTCCCCCCCCCCCCCCCGCTTAAAGAGACACCGACCTGCATTGCTCCCCCCCCCCCCCCCGAAACAGGAGACAATATCATCCTTTCCTAGCTTCAACATCTCATAGAAATTCCAATATTCTTGTCCCATGATGATCACAGCCTCTATTCACATGGAGCATCTGCCAGTAATATGCACACTGTAATTAATAGATAGAGAAAGAGAGAGAGAGAAGTTGGGGAAAGGGACAATTGAAAAATAGACAAGTGAGGGAAAGGTACAATTAAAATTATTCCGAAAATATTTTACAATCATTTTAATTGTACCTTTCCCCAACTTATCTATGTATCAGTGCATCTATCTATCCATCTATCTATCTGTCTATCTATCTATACATCTATCAATGTATGCATCTCTATGTATGTATGTATCTATCAATATATCTATGTATGTATCTCTATGTATCTCTAGCTATCTATGTATCTATCCAACTATGTATCTATCTATGTATCTCCAGCTATCAATCTATCTATGTATCTATCAATGTATGTAGCTATATATCCATGTATCTATCAATGTATCTCTATCTATCTATCTATCTATCTATCTATGTATCTATCTATTCAGGTATCTATCTATGTATATCTATGTATGTATCTCTATTTATCTATTTATGTATCTCTATTTATCTAGCTATCAATGTATCTATCTATGTATCTCTATCTATCTATCTATCTATTTTTCTATCTCTATCTATCTATCTATCTATCTATCTATCTATTTTTCTATCTATCTATCTATCTATCTATCCATCCATTCATCCAGGTATCTATCAATCTGTATCTATCTATGTATCTCTATCTATCATCTATCTATCTATTTTTCTATCTCTATCTATCTATCTATCCATCCATCCAGGTATCTATCTATCTATCTATCTATCTATCTATCTATCAATGTATCTATCTATGAATCTCCATCTATCTATTTTTCTATCTCTATCTATCTATCTATCTATCAGTGTATCTATCTATGTATCTCCATCTATCTATCTATTTTTCTATATCTATCTATCTATCTATCTATCTATTTTTCTATCTCTCTCTATCTATCTATCTATCTATCTATCCATCCATCCAGGTATCTATCAATCTGTATCTATCTATGTATCTCTATCTATCATCTATCTATCTATTTTTCTATCTCTATCTATCTATCTATCTATCCATCCATCCATCCATCCAGGTATCTATCTATCTATCTATCTATCTATCTATCTATCTATCTATCAATGTATCTATCTATGAATCTCCATCTATCTATTTTTCTATCTCTATCTATCTATCTATCTATCTATCTATCAGTGTATCTATCTATGTATCTCCATCTATCTATCTATTTTTCTATACCTATCATCTATCTATCTATCTATTTTTCTATATCTATCTATCTATCTATCTATCTATCTATCTATCTATCTATCTATCCATCCATCCAGGTATCTATCAATCTGTATCTATCTATGTATCTCGATCTATCTATCTATCTATCTATCTATCTATCTATCTAGATGTATGTATCCATCTATCAATCTGTATCTATGTATCTATTTATGCATGTATTTATGTATTTATCTATGTATGTATGTATTTATCTATGTTTCTATGTATCTATGCATGTACCTGTCTATCTATCTATTTAAGCATCTATCTATCCATGTTACTGTTTTATTATCCAGGCGGAGGCCAAAAGGGGGCGCTAGAGAGAAAGGGCTAGCCCATTTTATGTGGGAAAGGGGTTGAAGGAGTAAAACCATTTCCCCCTGTTTTCATGTTATTCTTCCCACCCATTTTGCCATACTTTATGACATGGTAAAGGGGAATAACCAGGGAACATGGAGAAAATGGTTTTATTCCTTCACTATCTATATGGTAAAGGTTTTCTCCTGACATTAGGTCCAGTCGTGTCCAACTCTGGGGGTTGGTGCTCATCTCTATTTCTAAGCTGAAGAGTCAGCATTGTTCATAGATACCTCCAAGGTCATGTGGCCAGCATGACCGCATAGAGTGCTGTTACCTTCCCACTGGAGTGGTACCTATTGATCTATTCACATTTGCACGTTTTCAAACTGCTAGCTTGGCAGAAGCTAGGGCTAACAGCAGGAGCTCATGCCGCTCCCCAGATTCGAACCTGCGACCATTTGATCAGCAAGTTCAGCAGCTCAGCAGTTTAACCCACTGAGCCACCGGGGGCTCCCCCCCTCTCTTTCTCTACACACACACACACACACAAGTTCCGTTTCATATATGCTCCAAGCTTGACCCAAATTGACCTTGTGTTCAGAAGCCACTAGATACATAGGTGCATTAATACATAGGTCACTAGTCCATGCCCTGCCCTGTTAGCTGCTAGCTGAGTGAGCCTGGTGGAGGAGGCACAAGCCCTGGAAACAGCTAATGAGCTGCTGAGTGTCATCTGCTAACTTCTGTCACAACTCATTAAGGGCAGGACCAGGGGCCCACCCCCTTCGCCACCTAGGTAATTAAAAAGCCCTGCCAGCTGCCTTCTCCCCTGTCACACTTGACATTTGCATATCAATAAATGGTATAAGACAAATACACACTACTATTTTTAACTGATTATGAATGTGGCAGAATCACATCATGGAGATGCACATGCACATTTGTAAGCTAAACTGTCAAGTTTCATGACTAGCAAAAAATAATAATAATGGGGGGGGGGCACATTTAAATTGGCTTGTGGCTTTCCTGAAAAGAAGTGGGGGGGGGGGGGAGAGAGAGAAATTCTCCAGAGTAGAATGGGTGTTTCATTTGAAGTTAATATCATGCATTAGCATTCACTGCAGACTCATTCCAAACCATCATCAGAATCCAGGTAACACATCCCTATGGGATGATGTTCTGCAAAAGTCCTAACGGAGTAGTAGAAAAAGAGGGGGGGAAAGGAGATGCAAAGGATGGCTGGACTGGGTTGCTGTGAGTTTTCTGGCCATGTTCCAGAAGCATTCTCTCCTGACATTTCACCCACATCTATGGCAGGCATCCATACCAGTTCAACTGATATCAAAAACATCAAATCATCCAGGCATCCCCTGGGCAACGTCCTTACAGACAGCCAATTCTCTCACACCAGAAGCAACTTGCAGTTTCTCAAGTCGCTCCTGGCACGACAAAAAAAACTGATATCAAGGCCAGCTAACACCTCCCAACAAAGGATCCCAGGCAGGAAGCAGCCAGGCTTCGAAGCTGCAAGGCCATTCAATGCTAATCAGTTGAAACATTCACACCGAACTCCAACAGACAAGAGTTCTTTGTACCACCCTGATACAGATATATAAACCCAATTTTCCTAGCTCCAACAGACCTCACAACCTCTGAAGATGCCTGCCATAGATGCAGGCGAAACATCAGGAGAGAATGCTCCAAAATATGGCCATATAGCCTGAAAAACCTACAACAACCCAATGCTAATCAAGGTCATCAACTGTAACATTCATACTTGTCTCAAACAGACAAGAGTTCTTCCTCCCAAATTGGACGTTCCACAGGTATATAAAACCCACTTGCCTTGTTTTCTACAGAGTTGCAACCTCTGAGGATTTTTTTTGTTGTTGTTGTTGTGTCAGGAGCAACCTGAGAAACTGCAAGTCGCTTCTGGTGTGAGAAAATTGGCCATCTGCAAGGACATTGGCCAGGGGATGCCCGGATGACTTTGATGTTTTATCATCCTTGTGGGAGGCTTCTCTCATGTCCCCACATGAGGAGCTGGAGCTGATAGAGGGAGCTCATCCGCCTCTCCCCGGATTCGAACCTGCAACCTGTTGGTTTTCAGTGCTGCTGGCACAGGGGTTTAACCCACTGTGCCACCGGGGGCTCCAACACCTCTGAGGATGCTTGCCATAGATGTGGGTGAAACATCAGGAGAGAATGCTTCTGGAACATGGCCTGGAAAACTCACAGCAACCCAGTGATTCTGGCCATGAAAGCCTTCACCGATGGCTGGACTTTTGCAAAACCGTCATCCTTTCCTTGTTTGGCTTGGGCTAGTGACACTAATCCCATAAGTATGCATTGAAAGGATACAAAAAAGTCTACTTTCCAATTTAACTGACTTGATTGGGTGTGCTAATAGAAAAGAAGAAAATGAAGGAGGTAATTGGTTCTGCAGTCCCAGAAGCTTTACAATATACATTCTAACAATGCAACCCCATGCATTGCTACTCAAAAGAAAGTCCCATTACATTCACTCCTGGATGCTTCTGTTTAGGCAAGGGTCTTTACACTGCTCTGTGGACTATCCTATCTATGCATCTGGGATTTGTAGCTGGGGAGGCATTAAATCTCATTCACTGAGCATGTGAAATATTGTTCGCTGAACTAGAAACTCCAGGATTCCATAGGATGGAGCCATGGCAGTTAAAGAGGAATGATGCTACAGGGTGAGGTAGCATAAAATGCGCATGTAGCGAAACTGCTACTCTATGTTGAATTTTTGGTGTATAGCTCTATGTTTACATATGGTAGATAGGGAAGAATAGGCACAGACAGAGTAGCAACAGCAGAGATAGGATTCATTTACATATGTGAAGCCGATTGGTCATATGCAGATTAGCGTAGGCCCAGGATTTGAAAAGGCTGCGAGGCCAAAATGACAGTTGGGGAAAGCAGAGCTGAAGGGGCGGAGCCAAGGTTTTGAAAGAGGCAGTTAGAGTGAGGGAGTTAAAAAATGACAGTTAGGAATCTGTGTGTGAAGAGGATAGTTGGTTTTTGAGTGCCTGTTAGAAAGAAGCAGTTATGAAGATGTGTTAAAGACTTCTGTTATAGAGAAGCAGTTAGTTAAATAGAGCTCGAGTTTTAAGGAACATAAAGAAATATGTTCCTTAATATAATTCAGCCAAGAGTGTGTAAAGCAAGTAACAGGTTTGTGAATGTGAAACATTGAAAGTCTGTTAAGAAAAGTAAACCAAGTAAATGATACTCACTGTAAGCCTCAAGATTGCAACAAAACACAAATGTAACCACAAGCGTTGGAGCCAGAAGTTATAAATAAACTGTGTTACTTTGTTATACACAAGAGTGTCTCATTGCCTGTGATATAAAGTACAAAGATTAAACAACACACAGCCAATATAAAATCCCAGCCAATATAAAAGAAGAAACTGAAACAGTATAAGGCAGTAAAGAGGTTTATTTTTTTAAATAAGGAAATAGTCTCCCTCCCTCACCACTCCCTGTGGCTTCCTCTCACATATTTATACATGGCTATCATATCTCCTCTCAGCCTTCTCTTCTTCAGGCTAAACATGCCCAGCTCCTTAAGCTGCTCCTCATAGGGCTTGTTCTCCAGACCCGTGATCATTTTAGTCGCCCTCCTCTGGACACATTCCAGCTTGTCAATATCTCTCTTGAATTCAGTCAGTTGAAGACGTAGCGGAGCGCTAGTAGTTTCGTTCGAGGGGTGGAAGTATAAAGTTGTGTCCTGACACAGTTCAGTTGCCATCATGCGTTGGAACAGTGAGGAGCATACTTTTGCCGTTGAGGCCTACTTTTTTAGTGGATTTGGAGTGGCCGGCCCACTCTCCAGATTTGGCCTCTTGTGATTTTTTAATGGTTTTTTTTTTTTGAAATCCCGTGTTTATGTGAACCGCTCAAGGACCCTACAAGATTTGAAGACCAGCATCCAGGAAGAAATTGTCAACATAACGCCTGCTATGCTGGCAAGAGTCATGACAAACACCAGAAATCGGTTTACTCAGTGTATGGAGAATGGGGGACGTCACCTACCTAATTTGATCTTCAAAACTACGTAAAACAAAACTTTAGGTACGAGCCTACATTATATATATATATATATATATATATATATATATATATATATATATATATATATATACACACACACATTTCTGATTCATACAATGGGTTTTATTAAGTTTTGAAAAAAGGAAGTTATGCTGCCTCACTCTACTATATAGTATTTGTCTAGTGTGAAAGAGCCTCAGATTTGTCTCTGTGCACACATATGCACACATGCACACAAAGATCAATTGGTTGTTATAGACAGAACGGGCAACTTTGAGATCTACATTTGTACCCTGAGAAATGACCCAGTAGCAAAAGCTTATCCTGCAGGACTCAAATCATGTTAAAGCAGTGGTTCCCTATTTTTTATGAGGGACCACTAGACCAGGGACCATTTTGACCAGGGACCACATGAACAGGAACCACTTGACCAGGGACCACTTTGACCAGGGACCACTTCGACCAGAGTCCACTCTGGTGAGGGTCCACTTTGACCAGGGACCACTTTGACCAGGGATCACTTCAACCAGGGATCACTTCAACCAGGGACCACTTTGACCAGGGACCACTTTGACCAGGGACCACTTTGACCAAGGACCACTTGATCAGGGTCCACTTTGGACCCTGGTCCAAAACTGGTTCAAAACTCATTTAGGATGTAGGGAGCGCTATTGGCTTGATTCTAAAGTCAGTTCCGATTTTCACAGAAAAAAATGTTCAAAATTTTTTGAAACTTCTGAGATTTCTGAGTACTTCCTTAATGGTTTGAAAGTGTTATTTCCTGTTTCTTTGGGTGGTCTTTACTTTGAAAGTAGTTGTTTTACTCCAGAAAGGGGGGGGGGAGGGGGAAAGCAAAGGGAGGAAATTCATTCACTCTGGTTTAAAACACTTCCCAGGCTTGAGACAGAAGCGAGGGGAGTGGAGAGGGAGGAAATTCACCCACTCTGGTTTAAAATGTTTCCCAGGCTTGAGACAGAAGTGAGGGGAGTGGAGAGGGAGGAAATTCATTCACTCTGGTTTAAAGTGCTTCCCAGACTTGAGACAGAAGCCAGGGGAGCGGAGAGGGAGGAAATTCATCCACTCTGGTTTAAAATGCTTCCCAGGCTTGAGACAGAAGCGAGGGGAGCAGAGAGGGAGGAAATTCACCCACTCTGGTTTAAAATGTTTCCCAGGCTTGAGACAGAAGTGAGGGGAGTGGAGAGGGAGGAAATTCATCCACTCTGGTTTAAAGTGCTTCCCAGACTTGAGACAGAAGCCAGGGGAGCGGAGAGGGAGGAAATTCATCCACTCTGGTTTAAAATGCTTCTCAGGCTTGAGACAGAAGCGAGGGGAGCGGAGAGGGAGGAAATTCATCCACTCTGGTTTAAAGTGCTTCCCAGACTTGAGACAGAAGCGAGGGGAGCGGAGAGGGAGGAAATTCATCCATCCTGGTTTAAAACAGCTTCTTAGGCTTGAGCTGAGTCCAGAGACCAGAAGCGGGGAAAATCTGAAGAATTTCTGCTCACTTACTGTTTCATAACAGAAATGGCGGAAAAAGATTTGGAAGGGCAAAGCGATTTCCGGTTTCCTAAAAAACTTTGAAATCACTTCAAAAAGCAAATCTTTCGAATTTATTCCGAATTATGAAGATTCCGACTGAACCTAACCATGTCTAGTAAGTACTGCTCCTTAACTCCAATCTCTCTCTCTCTCGTTCCCTTCCTTAGAATCATAGAATCAAAGAATTGGAAGAGACCTCATGGGCCATCCAGTCCAACCCCCTGCCAAGAAGCAGGAATATTGCATTCAAATCACCCCTGACAGATGGCCATCCAGCCTCTGTTTAAAAGCTTCCAAAGAAGGAGCCTCCACCACACTCCGGGGCAGAGAGTTCCACTGCTGAACGGCTCTCACAGTCAGGAAGTTCTTCCTTATGTTCAAATGGAATCTCCTCTCTTGTAGTTTGAAGCCATTGTTCCGCGTCCTAGTCTCCAAGGAAGCAGAAAACAAGCTTGCTCCCTCCTCCCTGTGGCTTCCTCTCACATATTTATACATGGCTATCATATCTCCTCTCAGCCTTCTCTTTTTCAGGCTAAACATGCCCAGCTCCTTAAGCCGCTCCTCATAGGGCTTGTTCTCCAGACCCTTTATCATTTTAGTCGCCCTCCTCTGGACACATTCCAGCTTGTCAATATCTCTCTTGAATTGTGGTGCCCAGAATTGGACACAATATTCCAGGTGTGGTCTAACCAAAGCAGAATAGAGCATGGGTAGCATTACTTCCCTAGATCTAGACACTAGGCTCCTATTAATGCAGGCCAAAATCACATTGGTTTTTTTTTTGCCGCCACATCACATTGTTGGCTCATGTTTAACTTGCTGTCCACGAGGACTCCCAAGATCTTTTTCGCACGTACTGCTTGTTCGTACTTCACACGTAGGGCTTGTTCTCCAGACCCTTGATCATTTTAGTCGCCCTCCTCTGGACACATTCCAGCTTGTCAATATCTCTCTGGAATTGTGGTGCCCAGAATAGGACACAATATTCCAGGTGTGGTCTAACCAATATTCCTTCCTTCCTTTCAATTGGACACAATATTCCTTCCTTCCTTTCAGTTCAGATCTTCATATGTCCAGTACCTACATCTCTCTTCCATCTTGCCTTGGTCAATTCAAGTCTGTGCTAAGCTGAGGTCAGCAGCATTGGGGCTGATACCATCTCTCAGGATGAAGGGGGGAGGTTTACCCTTCATTGATTTTCTTTTAACCAATACTATCACTTTTTAAACATGTCACCACAGCTCATGTGACCTTTAACCTCTTAGAAAAAGCCTAGCAGGCTTTGCCCTCTCTGCTGCCGAGCGATGCATCCATCTTTCATGTACCTTTCCGTAACTGTCTCTAACGCAGACTTAGATTGCAGCCTGATGATAAATACTCAATTTCTTCATTTCTGAAAATAACTACCCAAATTCTTCCCCCTCCGTCCCCCTTTCCTTTTCCTTTCTTTTCAATGAAGCACAAGGAACAGAAAAGCTGTTGATGAACAGAGGCAAAGATGAAATCTGTTGCAATGTCGACAGACTTGAATATAAAAATAGACCTGATGGTTGTCAGCTAAAGAAATAAGACAGATTATTCACCCATTCTTCTTATTCTGCCACTGAGTCGCAGGCAATGGGTGCTTCGGGGATCAGTCTAGCTTCCCGCCCCCTTTCGCTTCTGAAAAGGACTCAAATAGATCAAGATGGAAATGGTCTTTTTAAAAATAGAGTACAAGGGCTCTCTCTGCAGAAGCTTTTGGCCAAATAATTAAGTATCCAGCAATCGGAGAAACTTGCACAGAATTAATGTTCATTAATGTTAAGCTAAGAAAGTGATAAAAATGCAAATCTGGTGCTAAATTAACACTGGCCACCAGCCTCAAGGTACAAGGAGGAGCAATTTCAGAATTCAACGGAGCTGGCCTGGATTATTTGAAGCCCCACCTGAATGAAAATAAGGAGCTTGCTTTTGAGAAATGTGAGGCAGGAGGGAATGGAGGTGATCCCACCTTACCGTGCAATTGACCTTGGTATAAATGGCAACGGAGCAGGGCTCACTTTAGATATTTCTTAAGGAGGAGGAAGAAAGGAAAAGAGCATTTCCATCCATTCTCCCCTTGCATGTAGAATCATAGAATCATAGAATCAAAGAGTTGGAAGAGACCTCATGGGCCATCCAGTCCAACCCCCTGCCAAGAAGCAGGAATATTGCATTCAAATCACCCCTGACAGATGGCCATCCAGCCTCTTTTTAAAAGCTTCCAAAGAAGGAGCCTCCACCACACTCTGGGGCAGAGAGTTCCACTGCTGAACGGCTCTCACAGTCAGGAAGTTCTTCCTCATGAATTGACTGTGAGTGGATGAGGGGAGCTGCCTTCCAAATGGCAAGGGACTGACTTCATGATGAGCTGCACTGGGGCTAAAACCTGTGTTTTTCATTGAATCATAGAGTTGGAAGAGACTCTAAGGCCTATCTAGTCCAACCGCGTTCTGTCAGGTAGGAACACAAAACCAAAGCACCTCTGACAGATGGCCATCCAGCCTCTGCTTAAAAACCTCCTGAGAAGGAGACTCCACCATGCTCTAAGGCAGCATATTTCACTATTGAACAGCATTTAGTAAAGGTAAAGGTTTTCCCCTCATATTAAGTCCAACCGTCTCTGAGGGTTGGTGCTCATCTTCATCTCTAAGCCAAAGAGCTGGCATTGTCCATAGACACCTCCAAGATCATGTGGCCGGCATGACCACATGGAGAACTGTTACCTTCCCGCTGGAGCAGGAAAATAAGATCAATATGCTGGCTTTTGTATTGGATCACACGTTGGGCACTTCACAAGGACTGTGTGATGTATCAACAAATAATGCATGCAGATCCAAGTAGGGTGGCCTTTTGCAGCTGACAGATGGTAATTTAGTCCACGCCTATTGTTTTTGAGTGCAGGACAAGGTCTTTCAGCACTACGCCCAGTGTGCTGATCACCACTGGAACCACCTTTACTGGCTTTCACCAAAGTCCTTGCATCTCGATCTTTAAATCCTCGTATTGTGTAAGCTTTTCGAGTTGCTTCTCATCAATTCTACTGTCACCTGGGATTGCAACATGAAAGATCCATATGTTGTTTTTCCCCAAGATCGTGAGGTAAGAAGTATTGTGCTTCAAAACTCAGCAAAACAACAGAGGGAAAAAAATCTGGCACATCTATTCACCTCTCAACAAAAGATTGCCCCAGGCACTGCCAGGCCATCAAATGCTAATCAAGGTGGTCAGTTGAAACATTCACACCTAGCTCCAGCAGACAAGAGTTCTTTGCCCCATCCTGGTCATTCCACAGATATATAAACCCACTTTCCTAGTTCCAATAGACCTCACTACCTCTGAGGATACTTGCCATAGATGCAGGCGAAACATCAGGAGAAAATGCCCCTAGAACATGGCCATATAGCTTGAAAAAACCTACAACAACCCAGTGATTCCAGCCATGAAAGCCTTCGACAATACAGCAACAATTATTGTTTGCCTTCCTTCCCTTCGTTTCCTTCCTTCCTTCCTACTTGCCTGCTGTTCCATGCAATGGGAAACTGCGGGTCATAAGTCTGTATGAATCCTGGTTCTGCCCACATAATTCCATACTAGATAACATGTGGTATTAGTCATGAATCAATTTTCTAAAACACTTCTAGAAGGCTTCTCCTCCAGGTGGATTTTCTGTATTTTGAAGCTGAGCCTCATCTTTTTATTCCAAACTGCATATTTGGTTCGTTTCTAGCTAATTAAAGACACTTGTGAGAACAAGCATCAAGTGATTTCTGAAATCTTCACTTAGCAGTTTAGGAAAAAATTTCCCCTCATCATCACTCACTGCCAATCTGTAGGGTCCAAGGATGAGCCCACATATAATTTCTGTCTTGATTCTTTGTTCCAAGCATCCAAGGATCCTGCACCATCTCCATAATCAAAATATATCACTGCCTTAGCTCATTTTGTTAAAATAGCACATTGCTGGGCTACTACTTCTTCCCTGCGTGACCCTGTGTAAATCTTAGCCATCAAATTCTGACATTCTAATTATGGGACTTGAAACAGTTACACTCCGTAGATCATAATCCCATCTCTTAGCTTCATTTCTCATGCTCTGCTTTCTATTCTCTTTCCCTTTCGGTTCAGAAATGCAAGTCAATTAATATCCCTTTCCCCTTACTCTCGCCACTTGCTGCAGGATGATGTCAACATTTGGCTTGTTTTGGATGCCTGGAAACCCATGCTGGACTTTTCAGTTTAGCTCTTTGTGCAACTTGAATTAAACCTCCTTGTGTATCCTGAGCCTCTGGAAGCAGCTCCAATTCAGGCAGCCACTTTGAGGGAATTCTGCTTAAAGCCTGTGTTAGACGGGGTTACACTCCCCCTGAAGACGCAGGTTCGCAGCTTGGGTGTGATCCTGGACTCTTCGCTAAGCTTGGAACCCCAAGTTTCGGCGGTGTCCAGGGGAGCATTTGCACAACTAAAACTTGTGCGCCAGTTGCGCCCGTACCTTGGGAAGTCTGACTTGTCCACGGTAGTCCACGCTCTGGTTACATCCCAGATTGATTACTGCAACGCACTCAACGTGGGGTTGCCCTTGAAGACTGCCCGGAAGCTTCAGATGGTCCAGCGTTCGGCAGCCAAGTTGCTAACGGGAGCGGCACTCAGGGAGCATACCACTCCTCTGTTGAGCCAGCTCCACTGGCTGCCAATCCGCTACCGGGCACAATTCAAGGTGCTGGCTTTAGCCTATAAAGCCCTAAACGGTTCTGGCCCCACTTACCTCTCCGAACGCATCTCCACCTATGAACCGACTAGAACATTAAGATCGTCTGGGGAGGCCCTGCTCTCGGTCCTGCCTGCGTCACAGGCGCGCTTGGCAGGGACGAGAGACAGGGCCTTCTCAGTGGTGGCCCCTCGGCTATGGAATGCCTTACCGGCAGACATCAGACAGGCACCTTCGTTGCTGGCGTTTCGGAGAAAGGTTAAGACCTGGCTTTATGAACAAGCGTTTGGTTGAGCAGTGCAACCAATCAAAGGAAGACGGTAAATGGAACATAGGAATGGCACAAGGATTATGAGAACGGATCTGATTTCAACTGAGGCGTTATGTTATGTTTTGTTTTGTTGACTTGTCTTGTTTCGATTGTTAATTGTTGTGGATTGATACTGTTGATCCTGTTTGTTGCATTGTTATGTTTTAATTGCACTGACATTGTTTGATAATTTGTACCATGTAAACCGCATTGAGTCGCCTGTTTGGGCTGAAAAATGCGGTATAGAAATAAAGCAAATAAAATAATAAAAATAAAACCTGGAAGGTTTTGCTCATTGTCCTTGGAGTCCAACAGTTGTCTGAACATGCGTTTTGTTGAATTCCAGGGCCAGAGAAGCAGATGGCGGAAACAGAAGAACGGCCTGCCTCAGGGGAGCGTGCTTGCTCCATCCATGTTCAACATTTACACAAATGACCAGCCACTGCCAGAAGGGACAGAGAGTTTCATCTATGCTGATGATCGTGCCATCACCGCTCAAGCAGGGAGCTTTGAGATGGTAGAACAGAAGCTCTCCGAAGCTCTAGGTGCTCTTACTACCTATTACAGGGAAAACCATCTTATCCCTAATCCATCTAAAACACAGACATGTGCCTTTCATCTCAAGAACAGAGAAGCATCCCGAGCTCTGAAGATCACCTGGGAAGGAATCCCACTGGAGCATTGCAGCGCACCCAAATACCTGGGAGTCACTCTGGACCGTGCCCTTACCTACAAGAAGCACTGCCTGAACATCAAGCAAAAAGTGGGTGCTAGAAACAATATCATACGAAAGCTGACTGGCACAACCTGGGGATCACAACCAGACACAGTGAAGACATCTGCCCTTGCGCTATGCTACTCTGCTGCTGAGTATGCATGCCCAGTGTGGAACACATCTCACCATACTAAAACAGTGGATGTGGCTCTTAATGAGACATGCCGCATTATCACCGGGTGTCTGCGCCCTACACCACTGGAGAAATTACACTGCTTAGCCGGTATTGCACCACCTGACATCCGCCGGGAAGTAGCAGCCAATAGTGAAAGGACCAAGGCAGAGACATCTCCAGCTCATCCCCTGTTTGGGTATCAGCCAGCACGTCAACGACTTAAATCTAGAAATAGTTTTCTAAGATCTACAGAGACACTCGCCGGAACACCTCAGCAAGCAAGAGTCCAAAAGTGGCAGGCTCAAACCCAGCACCTCAACCAATGGCTGATACCAAATGAGAGACTCCCCCCTGGGCACACAGAGGACTGGGTGACTTGGAAGGCGCTGAACAGACTGCGTTCTGGCACCACGAGATGCAGAGCCAACCTTCAGAAATGGGGCTACAAAGTGGAATCCTTGACATCCGAGTGTGGAGAAGAGCAAACCACTGACCACCTGCTGCAATGCAATCTGAGCCCTGCTACATACACAATGGAGGACCTTCTTGCAGCAACACCAGAAGCACTCCAAGTGGCCAGATACTGGTCAAAAGACATTTAATCAACTACCAAACTCACAAATTTTGTATTTTGTCTGTTTTTTTTTTTGCTTTGTTCTGTTAGAAATGTAATATAATCGACCGGTTGCACTGACACGTTAAATAAATAAATAAATAAATAAATCAAGGATTTATTATTTATTTTTATTTACTATGCTTCTATATCACCATTCTCAGCCCGAGGGCGACTCATTGCGGTTTACAAAACGGCACAATTCGATGCCCACAAAAGTATGAAAAATAATTTAAACATTAAAAACATTCAACACAGGTAAAAATTCATTACAATTAACATCAGTAACACAATAAAAACCATAAGTCCTCCGCATTTCATTACCAGTCATTATCCAGTCACGTTGTCCAACCAATCCGAGATCAGAGTTTAATAGCTACACTGCGTTTGGGAAGGCCTGCTCATATAGCCAGGTTTTAACTTTTTTGCAAAACGTTAAGAGGGTGGGGGCTGATCTAATGTCCCTGGGGAGGGCATTCCACAACCAAGGGGCCACCGCTGAGAAGGCCCTATCCCTCGTCCCCACCAATCGAACCTGTGAAGATGGCAGGGCCGAGAGTAGGGCCTCCCCAGAAGATCTTAAATTCCTAGAGGGTTCCTAAGGAGAGATACGTTCGGACAATAAGCAGGGCCAGAACCATTTAGGGCAGTGTTTCTCAACCTTCCTAATGCTGCGACCCCTTAATACAGTTCCTCATGTTGTGGTGACCCCCAAACATAACATTATATTTGCTGCTACTTCATAACTGTAATTTTGGTACTGTTATGAATCATAATGTAAATATCTGATATGCAGGATGTATTTTCAAATCCCAAATACCCGATATGCCCAAATTTGAATACTGGTGGGATGGGGGTGATTGATTTTGTCATCTGGGAATGTTGGAGTTGCTGGGATTTATAGTTCACCTACAATCAAAGAGCCTTCTGAACTCCACCAATAATGGAATTGAATCAAACTTGGCACACAGAATTCCCATGACTAAGAGAAAATACTGGGAGGGTCTGGTGGACACTGACGTTGGGTTTTTGGAGTTGTAGTTCACCTACACCCAAAGAGCACTGTGGACTCAAACAGTGGTGGATCTGGATCAAACTTGGCACAAATACTCAATATGCCCAAATGTGAACATTGGTGGAGGTTGGGGAAAATAGACCTTGACATTTGGGAGGTGTAATTGTTGGGATTTATAGTTCACCCACAATGAAATAGCATTCTGAATCCCACCAATGATAGAATTGGACCAAACTTCCCACACAGAACCCCCATGACCAACAGAAAATACTATGTTTTCTGATGGTCTTTGGTGACCCCTCTGACACCCCCTTGCGACCCCCACAGGGGTCCCAACCCCCAGTTGAGAAACACTGATTTAGGGCTTTATAGGCTAAAGCCAGCACTTTGAATTGTGCTTGGTAGCAAACTGGCAGCCACTGGAGCTGGCACAACAGAGGAGTTGTATGCTTCCTGGGCGCCGCTCCTGTTAGCAACCTGGCTGCTGCCCATTGGACCATTTGGAGCTTCCAAACAGTCTTCAAAGGCAACCTCATGTAGAGAGCATTGCAGTAGTCTATACGGGATGTAACCAGAGCGTGGACCACCATGGCCAAGTCAGACTTCCCAAGTAATGGGTGCAGCTGGCACACAAGTTTTAGTTGTGCAAAAGCTCTCCCATCCACCACCAAGACCTGGGGTTCCAGGCTCAGTGATGAGTCCAGGATTACTCGCAAACTGCGAAGCTGCGTCTTCAGGGGGAGGGTAACCCCATCCAGCACAGGTTGTAACCCTATCCCCTGTTCAGCCTTTCGACTGCCCAGGAGGACCTCTGTCTTGTCTGGATTCCATTTCAATTTGTTCGCCCTCATCCAGACCGTCACAGCGGCCAAGCACTGGTTCAGGACCTGGACAGCCTCCTTAGTAGCAGATGGGAAGGAGTGACAGAGTTGGACGTCATCTGCGTACAGGTGACACCGCACCCGAAACTCCGGATGATCTCTCCCAACAGCTTCATGTAGATGTTAAATAACATGGGAGATAGTATTGACCCCTGAGGGACCCCACAAGACAATGGTTGTGGGGTCGAGCAGGAATCTCCCAACAACATCTTCTGGGAACGACCCTCTAGGAAGGACCGGAGCCACTGCAGAACAGTACCTCCAAGGCCCATTCCTGCGAGGCGTCCCAAAAGGATACCATGGTTGATGGTATCGAAGGCCGCTGAGAGGTCCAGCAGAAACACACTCTGGATCACACTCTGGACTTAGCAAAACATTGTAAATATCCCTTTATCATTTCATTGAGCTGCAACAGGGACTGGATTCAGTGTGGTATATTCAGTGCTCAAGTCTTTTTTGAATTCTTGGAAATGGCTTTGAATGTAATCCTATAATTAATTGAACATGATCCCATTGCCTGTTGTTCTATATGTGGCTCAAGATCAGTATGTGTGAAAAAGATCTTGGGGTCCTCGTGGACAACAAGTTAAACATGAGCCAACAATGTGATGCAGCGGCAAAAAAAGCCAATGGGATTTTGGCCAGCATCAATAGGAGTCTAGTGTCTAGATCAGTAGTTTAAATGGTGAACCAGGATTCTGAGAAACCAGGGCAGAAATTCCCATTTGGCTATGGAAATCCACTGGAATAACTGGAGCTTTTTATTATGTTATTTTAGACTGATTATTTTATTTTGTTACTTTATGTATTCTGTTGTGATGTAATTTTTCTGTTGTTTTATGTCTAATTTTGCTGGATTGTTTTTGGGCTCGGCCTCATGTTAGCCACCCCAAGTCCCCTTTGGGTTATAAATAAAGATTATTATTATTATTATTTGAAACACAAGATGAGTCATTCTGCTGGCTGTTGTATTGGATCACACATCGGACACTTCCCAAGCATCTAGAACTATGTGATATATCGGCGAATAATGCGTGCAGATCCCAGTACGGTGGCCTTTTGCAGTTGGCAGAAGTTAGTCTTGTCAGCGCTGATTGTGTTTAAGTGCAGGCCAAGATCTTGAGGCACTGCACCCAGTGTGTCAACCATCACTGGTACCACCTTTACTGGTTTGTGCCAGAGTCTTTGCAGTTCGATCTTTAAATCCTCATATTGTGTCAGCTTTACCAGTTGTTTCAATCCTGCTGTCACCTGGGATTGTGACATCGACAATCCATACTTTGTTTTTTAACACGATCGTGAGGTCAGGAGTATTATGCTCCAAAACTCTGTCTGAATCCGGAAGTCCCAGAGGAGTTTGGTGTGTTCATTTTCTGTAACTTTTTCTGGCTTGTGATCCCACAAGTTCTTTGTCGCAGGCAGATGGTATTTGTGGCACAAGTTCCAATGAATCATCTGAGCAATGGTGTTATGCCTCTGCTTGTAGTCTGTCTGCGCAATCTTCTTACAGCAGCTGAGGATGTGATCTATTGTTTGATCTGTTTCCTTGCAGAGTCTACACTTGGGATCTGTCATCGACCTTTCTATTATTATTATTATTATTATTATTATTATTATTATTATTATTATTGTTATCATCTCTCAGCCTCTGAGAAAGACAATAGCAAATCCCCTCTGAACAAAATTTATCAAGAAAACCTCATAACAGACCCTTCTCAGGATCCCCTTAAACTGGAACTCACCTGGAGGCATACAACAACACACCACACCCGTCTCTAAGAGTGGCAATTCATCTTTTAGCTAAGTTGATTAGCCTGTTTCCATTATTTAACATTTTTCAAAACCAGAAGTGTAAGTCTGGTCATTTACATTGAGGAGGCATTTCTGACAATGTGGCTCCCAGGTGGTCCCAGTAGCAAACAACCGCTCCCTGGTTATACCAGTCTTGGTGATATGCTGGTATTATTGTCCTACATAGAATAATAGAATCATAGAATCAAAGAGTTGGAAGAGACCTCATGGGCCATCCAGTCCAACCCCCTGCCAAGAAGCAGGAATATTGCATTCAAATCACCCCTGACAGATGGCCATCCAGCCTCTGTTTAAAAGCTTCCAAAGAAGGAGCCTCCACCACACTCTGGGGCAGAGAGTTCCACTGCTGAACGGCTCTCAAAGTCAGGAAGTTCTTCCTCGTGTTCAGATGGAATCTCCTCTCTTGTAGTTTGAAGCCATTGTTCTGCGTCCTAGTCTCCAAGGAAGCAGAAAACAAGCTTGCTCCCTCCTCTCTGTGGCTTCCTCTCACATATTTATACATGGCTATCATATCTCCTCTCAGCCTTCTCTTCTTCAGGCTAAACATGCCCAGCTCCTTAAGCCGCTCCTCATAGGGCTTGTTCTCCAGACCCTTGATCATTTTAGTCGCCCTCCTCTGGACACATTCCAGCTTGTCAATATCTCTCTTGAATTGTGGTGCCCAGAATTGGACACAATATTCCAGGTGTGGTCTAACCAAAGCGGAATAGAGGGGTAGCATTACTTCCCTAGATCTAGACACTATGCTCCTATTGATGCAGGCCAAAATCCCATTGGCTTTTTTTGCCGCCACATCACATCGTTGGCTCATGTTTAACTTGTTGTCCACGAGGACTCCAAGATCTTTTTCACACGTCCTGCTCTCGAGCCAGGCATTGTCCCCCATTCTGTATCTTTGCATTTTGTTTTTCCTGCCAAAGTGGAGTATCTTGCATTTGTCACTGTTGAACTTCATTTTGTTAGTTTTGGCCCATCTCTCTAATCTGTCAAGATCGTTTTGAATTCTGCTCCTGTCTTCTGGAGTATTGGCTATCCCTCCCAATTTGGTGTCATTTGCAAACTTGATGATCATGCCTTCTAGCCCTTCATCTAAGTCATTAATAAAGATGTTGAACAGGACCGGGCCAAAGGTCCTTTCCTGCCAAAGTGGAGTATCTTGCATTTGAAGATAGGGGGGGGGGGGGTCATTTGTTGCTCTAACCCAACCTGTGACTCACTCGATGTAGGATCTATAGTTCAAGATGAAACTGCAACATCCCTGACAGATGGTTGCCCAGCCTTTGCTTAAAAACCTCTAGCCAGTGAGAGCCGGCCACCTCCTGAAGCAGTCTGTTCCGCTGTCAGATAGCCATTAGAACTGAGAAATTTCTCCAGGCATGGATGGAAGCAATCGTAATTTGGTGGAAAATCCCCTGCTACATGTGCAGGAGCCTGGCTTTAATGTCTAGTGACTCTGCTTAAAAGGTTAGGAGAAGGTGGAAAAGGAATTCTAGAGATTGCTTCTGCAGCCAGATTCGACCCAGGATGACAAAACATTGGACCACGGCTTCCATAATCCCTTAATATTAGCCTTTTGAGATATACAGTAGTAGATGGGGACAAGGAGGTGTTTTCATCAACCCTGCCAGTGAACTAAAAAGAATCGAGGATGACACAGTGACAGACAGATATCAAAAACGAATTACTGCTTGTGTAGTTGTGTAGACAGGAGGAGTTTGGCTTCTGAGACAATGATTTTCACTGTGTCTAAAGTCTACTGGCTATAGATGAATTGCAGCTCACAAAGATGGGAAGATGTGGTGGAGGCTCCTTCTTTGGAGGCTTTTAAGCAGAGGCTGGATGGCCATCTGTCGGGGGTGCTTTGAATGCAATTTTCCTGCTTCTTGGCAGGAGGTTGGACTGGATGGCCCATGAGGTCTCTTCCAACTCTATGAATAATAAGGCAGATTTCATAGAATCATAGAATCATGGAGTTGGAAGAGACCTCATGGGCCATCCAGTCCAACCCCCTGCCAAGAAGCAGGAATATTGCATTCAAAGCACCCCTGACAGATGGCCATCCGAAAAAGCTTCCAAAGAAGGAGCCTCCAGCACACTCCAGGGCAGAGAGTTCCACTGCTGAACGGCTCTCACAGGAAGTTCTTCAAGAAAGGAGATTCCATCTGAACACGAGGAAGCCATTGTTCTGTGTCCTAGTCTCCAGGGAAGCAGAAAAAAAGCTTGCTCCCTCCTCCCTGTGACTTCCTCTCACATATTTATACATGGCTATCATGTCTCCTCTCAGCCTTCTCTTCTTCAGGCTAAACATGCCCAGCTCTTTTAGCCGCTCCTCGTAGGGCTTGTTCTCCTGACCTTTGATCATTTTAGTCACCCTCCTCTGGAAACATTCCAGCTTGTCAATATCTCTCTTCAATTGTGGTACCCAGAATTGGACACAATATTCCAGGTGTGATCTAACCAAGGCAGAATAGAGCATGACTTCCCTAGATCTAGACACTAGATCTAGATTTGGTCAAAATGGCTTTAAAATGAAGGTGGGAAGTTGAAGGTGATATCTCAAACATAGTCCAAAGGCAATCTCTCAACACAAGGATGTGAATTCTAGGGAAGAAAACTAAGGGAAAACGATCAATAAATTGATAGGTGAGAATCATCCCGTGCATACTGTGTTTGGGATACAAACAAGATGAAATTGAAATCATACTGCAGGAAGATGGGTACGATTTTGAAAGCATAACAGAGCACATCTACACTGACCATGTAAAGCAACCTGACTACAAAATGCACATCACCAAAGCACACTGCAGCACAAATTAAGGTCAGTAAAGCTCATTCAGCAAAGTCAGGGGGGAAGTGTGAGTTAAGCCCCTTAATTCACATCAGCTAGCCACAAATCTAAGCCAAATCTCTTGGAAAAACTGGCTCTGCAGAAAGTGAAATGCTTTATAGCCATGACCAGAGACCACTATTACCAGGGACCACTCTCCAACATTAGTACCAAAAGGGTTGCAATTCAGTTTTTGGTCAACTTTAGATTCAGTTTCATTATTTGGGGTGCTGATTCAGAAAATTGCATCGGATAGACCACATCAGCTCTAGTTTCTGATACAGAACACATGTCATCCAGTAGTCACCTTCTTTTAGCCCACAGAAAACTATCTGCTCATCCATGCTCTTGATACATCCCATATAGACTACTGCAATGTACTCTATGTGGGATTGCCTTTGAAAACTGTTTGGAAGCTTCAAATGGTCCAGCGGGCAGTAGCCAGGCTACTAATGCGAGCAGCGTTCAGGGAGCACACAACTCCGCTGTTGCACCAGCTCCACTGTCTCCCAAATTGCTACTGGGCACAATTCAAAGTGCTGGCTTTGGCCTATAAAGCCTTAGTTCTAGCCCAACGTAGAATGTGTCTCCCCTTATGAACCTTCGGCAGGCCCGTAGCCAGGATTTTGATTCGGGGGGCGGGGGAGGGGGCTGAGTCTGAGTGAAAGAGGGTCTACCCTAGGAAACCTTTTGTATCATTACTCCAATACCCCCCCCCCCCCATGCATATGGGATATATTGAGTATGGTGATCAGATTATGATATGAATAAACATAACAGTTTAAATAATGCACCAGTAAGGCCTTTTCGCGAACCACCATGAGAATTTCGGGGGGGGGGGGGTTGTGAAGCCCCTCAAGCCCCCCCCCCCCCCCCCGGCTACATGCCTGACCTTCGGGGAATTTAAGATCATCTGGGGAGGCCCTGCTCTTGGTCCCGCCTGCCTCACAGGCGCATTTGGCAGGGACAAGAGTCAGAGCCTTCTCAGTGGTGGCCCCCTGGCTGTGGAACTCCCTTCCTGAGGATATTATATCGGCCCTCTCCCTCCTGACCTTTAGAAAAAGAGTGAAAACCTGTCTCTTTGAGCAAGCTTTTCGAATCTCATTGTAACCAGACAACTCAGTATTGTGAATGAATATGGAACGGCTTAACGATGCAAATGGACATGGATTTTAACCCGGAAGTCATTGATTTTGTATTGTTTTAAACTGTTTTTATTATAAACTAGCTGTACCCGCCACGCGTTGCTGTGGCCAACCTTCCCCCTTTCTCTCCTTCTTTCCCTCATTCCTTCACTCCCTCTTTCCTTCCTTTCTTCCCGTCTTTCCTTCTCTTCTTCCTTCCTTCCTTCTCTATCTCTTTCCTTCCTTCCCCCTTTTTTCCTCTTCTGCTGTCTCTCTTTTCTTCCTTCTCTCTTTCCTTCCTTCCCTCTGTCTCTACATCTTCCTTCCTTCGCTCCCTCTTTCCTTACTTTTTTCCCTTTTTTCTTTCCTTCTCTCCTTCCTTCCTTCTCTAACTTTCCTTCCTTCCCCCTTTTTCTTTCCCTCCCTCTTTCTCTCCTTTATTCCTTCTCTACCTCTTTCCTTCCTTCTCCCTTTCCTTCTTTCTTTCCCTTCCTCCGTCCCTCCCTCTTTTCTTTCTTTCTTTCTTTCTTTTCTCCCCTTGCCTCCCTCTTTCTTCCTTTTTTCTGTATTGTCATTTAGTTTTTCGTCATTTAGCTTTTGGGGGCTTTTTACGTCTTTTCTGCTGTGTTTTTCAGTGTTTTTATGAGTGAAGGACATACATTGGGTTGTTAGGTGTCTTGTGTCCAAATTTGGTGTCAATTCGTCCAGCGGTTTTTGAGTTCTGTTAATCCCACAAACAAACATTACATTTTTCTTTATATAGATTTTATTATGTGATTTAACCTGTTTTAAATGATGTATTTATGTGTGTTCGGCATCTAATTGTTGCCTGCTCGTATGCCGCCCTGAGTTGCCTTCGGGCTGAAAAGGGTGGGATAAAAGTGTAGTAAATAAATAAATAAATATCTAATAAGCCTTGACACTATAAGAGGGTTCTGTGAGACCAGTCGCTGTTGGTGCAACAATGTAGTAGCAGTGAGGCTGCGGACCAAATTTTAGTTCTTGAGGACCACTGGTGGTCCATGGACCACAGGTTGGGAACCACTGCTTTATAGATAGCCCTTGATGAAGCTCTTAGTTGAATCACGGACATTATAAGGACACCCCAAGAGCATGGTTGAGTAGCCGGAGGTTAACTGACCTCCTGGGAGGGGCAATTGTTTACTTCCAGTGCTAGTCCTCACTGGCCTAGCCATTAGGAAGGAACCCAGAGACATGCAGTCTGTGGAAATATGCTTACTCTCCTAGTCTGCAGAAAAGAGTCATGCTATGGGTAAAATATAGGCCTGAGAGTAACCACACAAGTTAGTGTCTCACAGCCCCAGCTCCACAGCTCTCAGCTCCCATTTATGTCAAGCACCCATTGGATGCCCTCCACTGCAGCTGGCCCTTCAGGCTTCAAGATGACAAGCCTAATGTTCCCAGGAGGAGGGGGGAGTTAATACATCTCTAATTACAGGAGAGGCATCCAGAGATCTTTCCCGATTCTTCCTTAATTGAGCCATTTTAAAGGGAAACTGTCAAACGCGACACACTTTTCCTTTGATTGCAATCGTCTCCTGAAAGCTGGAGATGTAATTCCCACTGTTTTCATCCCCTTCTGTTTGACAGACAATGATCCCCCCCCCTCCCCCGGCCAACATTCGCACTCACACTCCTTGGGAAGGCTGAGCCAACATTTCTCAGCCTCCTCTATTCTTCCTTTGTGAGGCCACCAGCACAGCATTGTACAACAATGGCAGGAAACAGCTATTGCAAACCCTAAGTCCAGAATTCCGGTTATTGAACGGCAGAGGGTTAAACCCAATCAACCACCACTACCATAGAATCATAGAATCAAAGAGTTGGAAGAGACCTCATGGGCCATCCAGTCCAACCCCCTGCCAAGAAGCAGGAATATTGCATTCAAATCACCCCTGACAGATGGCCATCCAGCCTCTGCTTAAAAGCTTCCAAAGAAGGAGCCTCCACCACACTCCGGGGCAGAGAGTTCCACTGCTGAACGGCTCTCTGCCATCTAAAGGCACATTTTGGCATGGCTTTCTAGAAGGAGCTTGATGTGTGGCCACAGAGACTGACATGACTTCACTGTCTTAGATCAAGATTTCTTAAACCTTTCCACTCATGACCCCTTTCAGCCTGAAAACTATTAATGTAGCCCCAGGTCGGTCAGGCGGTGGTCATTCTGTCTGTCTGTCTGTCTGTCTATATCAGTGTTTCTCAACCTGGGGGTTGGGACCCCTGAGGGGGTCATGAGGGGGTGTCAAAGGGGTCGCCAAAGACCATCAGAAAACACAGTATTTTCTGTTGGCCATGTGGATTCTGTGTGGGAAGTTTGACCCAATTGTATTGTTAGTCAAGTTCAGAATGCTCTTTGATTGTAGGCGAACTATAAATCCCAGCAACTATGACTCCCAAATGTCAACCTCTAGTTTCTCCACATTCCACCAGTATTCACATTTGGGAATACTGAGTATTCATGCAAAGTTTAGTCCAGATCCATTATTGTTTGAGTCCATAGTGTTCTCTGGATGTAGGTGAACTACAACTCCCAAACTCAAGGTCAATGCCCACCAAACCCTTTCAGTATTTTCTGTTGATCATGGGAGTTGTGTGTGCCAAGTTTGGTTCAATTCCATCGTTGGTGGAGTTCAGAGTGCTCTTTGATGGTAGGTGAACTATCAATCCCAGCAACTAAAACTCCCAAATGACAACATCAATCTCCCCCCTCACCCTCCGAACCCCACCAGTATTCATATTTGGCATAGCAGGTATTTGTGCCAAATTTGGTCCAGTGAATGAAAAGACAACTTGCATAACAGATATTTACATTATGATTCATAACAGTAGCAGAATGACAGTTGTGAAGTAGCAGCAAAAATAATGTTATAGTTTCGGAAATTTCGAAATTTTGAAATCTTAAATTTTGGAAGTCCTCAGAATTTCGAAACACTAGTGCACCCTAGAAATGAAACGAGTTTAGAACCGAGTTTTCTTGATCGCCCAAGCCTACTAGTAGGTATATAAAATAGGTATAAAAATCAAACATTTACTGACAACAAGCCAGCATTTGCAAGGCTTGCAGCAGAGGATGATTTCCCTTTTTACAAAGCACAGCTGAAGCATCTTCTGCAGAGCATGTTATAAACACTGCACAACAGTTTCACGCAAATGTGTCAAACAATCACTCGGTGATGTCTAGAACATTTTTTGGGATCTCAGCATTGAGCTAAGGGAGGTTGATTTGGGGTCAGAACCCAGAGTTTAAGAAGCAGTGCCTTAAATTATACAAGTGTAAAATGCCTTAGTTGGAATTCCCTCCCCAGCTTCTCAGGATAACAAAAGGTCATGATAGGTAATGCTGAGATAGATATGAAGATAGGTGACAGCCTTGATGATGAAGGAGAGAACAAGTGTGATCCATCTTGGATGTTGACATGCTGCCCTGGAGACGGAGCCTCTGTGTCAGCGGTTAAGGACTGAAGTATGTAAAAAGTGCCCCCTGAGATTACAGAGGGTTTTTTTTTCACTCCATTTCCGTGCTTTGCTAAGAATTCAAAGCCATCCTTCTCCTGAATTGACTCAAGGGGTGGGGTGGAGTTTGCCTCGCTGGCTTCCATGGCTATCTTCCAGCAAAGACCCTGCCAAAGAAAATGGGAAGTGGCAAATTGCAGTGCCTATCTCCACAGGAAGGAATGTTGTTTCCCTCTTGGCAGTGCCAACTAGAGAGTGTGCCAAGCACCTTCCTTGGGTAGATTTTATACCTAGCATGCATTCAAATTGTACTCACAAAGAACCAAGTCAAAGGCATTGTTTCTCAAGTGGTCACCATTAAAATCATGGATTCTCCAAACTGAAATGGCTATTGTTGTGCCTTCGAGCAATACGGCTCTTTTCGGAACTCACACATGAAGACAGCCCCACGTGTCATGATTAAGGAAATTGTCTCTAATATGTATGTGTTAAAAAGGCTCCAATTTACCATGTTCAAAGCTTCAATCAGTTCAGCATATGAAAGCTCTTTCTTCTCTCAAGGCTGTTCTCTAATAAGCAACGTTAAAGGGGGAAAAACTCCCTTCTTTCTGCAAGGAGTGGATATAAGAAACAAAAACAATACAAACTTATTTGAAAAAGCAAAAACAAAATTAAGAAAGAAGATACAGATTTCTTTTTTAAAAATAAAGAATTGAATTTTAACCCTGACTTGGTCTTCGCTTATTGGGAAAATACAATATAATAATAATAATAATAATAATAATAATAAAACTTTATTTATACCCCGCCACCATCTCCCCAAGGGGACTCGGGGCGGCTTATATGAGGCCATGCCCAGCAATATTGTGCTGGTACGGCTGTTCCAGGAGCTCCAAATTTATTTGAGTGGTATTAAATGTTTGCTTGCAGTCCATGGTTCCTGGGATTCTGCAGATAGGTGGCTTCCTTTGGTTGCAGTCATAGGGCAAGTCACCTGTCCATCATCGTTAAGTTTTGGTCCCGCCCCTTGCTCAGGGCAATTGGGAAGGGAAGGGAGCCATTTTTTAATTAGTCTCAGCAAGGAAAGCTAATGTACAGGACGTGTGCAAGCTTCCCCTGTACAAAAGCTTCAACTCTTAAGAATTTCCGGGGGAGAACAGTCTTAAGAGTCTCCAAAGACTTTCCAAGGAAACAACCCTAAAGACCAAAGAACTCCAGCTGGAGAACATCTAAGCCTTTACTGGTAGGTCCACTCGGTGTTTCGAGACGCAGATCGACCCGGTAGCAGAGCCCACATCAATAAGGGTTAGATTACAGTCAGATTACTTTCCTTTAAACATTATTTTCCTTTAAAGTAAAGAAGAAGTTATTGAAGACAGTTGCCTGTCCTTCGTGGGCAAGATTAGGAAGCTACCAGTTGCATAAAAGCCTGGAATCATTTGTTTAGCTTTATTGAAGACAAGAGACATTTCTGTTTGATTGTTCATTAATAAAATACTTTGTTATACTTCACAAGCCATCTAAAGATCATTTGTGTTGGAAAACCTCTGAGAACTTCTCTTTGGGCCCCCTGGCTTCCCGCTGAGCAAAGGTTGCACGTCCTGTTCTAAAGGAAATTCTTTACGGCCCAGCACGCAACAGAACAAATACAGTAAAACAATGTAACACAAAAACACAACAAAATAGAAAATAAAAATAATAAAAATAGAAAATACCAAAATAAGTAACGCAACAATATAAAAGCTCAATATATGAGAATAGTCTAGCTGGGGTTCAGCACCTTGATTTTAAGGGGATGGATCTGAACTTGCTGGAAATCACAACCTTCTTCAAGCCTCCACTAATTATTTGTTATGTATATAATTCTGATTGCTTACTGTATTGTATATGTGTGTATTGTTTTGCAGTTTTTCTTTACCATGTGATCAGGTCTGGGCTTGTTCAGGACTCAGACTCCATTTTAGAACGGTATGCTTAGAGACTTCAGTAGGAACTGTATGCTTCAGACTTCAGTAGTAACAGAATGCTGTACAGAAGCCATTAGACTCCATTGGCCTTTCAGAATAGACAGAGATGTTATTGGACTCTCAAAACAGAGAGATGCTTTAGACCAGGGGTCCCCAAACTACGTCCCGCGGGCCACTTCCGGCCTGCCAAGGGCACTTATCCGGCCCGTGGAGGAGGAGTGCCCCCCCCCCCCACACACACAGTGCCCCTCCCTTGGCAGGCTCACACTATCCGTCAGGCCGATGGGGAGCCTGGCTGATCCATCGTTAGGCCGATCCATCGGCCTGACGGATAGCGTGAGCCAGCCAAGGACAGCTGCTCCGCATGGTCTACTCAAGTGTAAAGCACATCGCGAGGAGCTTTAGTCGCAAGTAGTCCGCGCAGGGCTGCTCCTCCCTTGGCAGGCTCACGTTATCCGTCAGGCCGATGGAGAGCGTGAGCCAGCCAAGGGCAGCTGCTCCACATGGCCTACTCGCACGTAAAGCATGAGGGGGCTGCTCCTCCCTGGATGTAGGTGAATTACAACTCCTAAACTCAAGATCAATGCTCACCAGACCCTTCCAGTATTTTCAGTTGGTCATGAGAGTTCTGTGTGCCAAATTTGGTCCAATTCCATTGTTGGTGGAGTTCAGAATTCTCTTTGATTGTAGGTGAACTATAAATCCCAGCAAAGGCAACTCCCAAATGACAAAATTGATCCTCTCAACTCCACCAGTATTCAAATTTGGGCGTATTCAGTATTTGTGCCAAATTTGGTCCAGTGAATGAAAATACATCCTGCATATTAGATATTTACGATTCATAACAATAGCAAAATTACAGTTATGAAGTAGCAACAAAAATAATGTTATGATTGGGGGGTCACCCAACATGAGGAACTGTATTAAGGGGTCACGATATTAGGAAGGTTGAAAACCACTAGGCTAGAGGCTGGGATCAGAACCAGGCTCTCTCATTATTCTTCAGGTAGTAATTCGTTTGCTTTGTACCAGTTTGTGTTAGATTTATGAACAGCTAATAATAATAATAATAATAATAATAATGAGTCCCCGGTGGCACAATGGGTTAAACCACTGAGCTGCTAAACTTGTTGGCCAAAAGGTTGCAGGTTCGAATCCGGGGAGCAGAATAAGCATCCGCTGTCAGCCCCAGCTTCTTCCAACCTAGCAGTTCGAAAACATGCAAATGTGAGAAGACCTCACTACCTCTGAGGATGCTTGTCTTAGATGCAGGTGAAACGTCAGGACAGAATGCCTCTGGAACATGGCCATATAACCCGAAAAAACCTACAACAACCCAAAAGCAGGGTTAATGCTTTGGAAATTATCCCACAGAAGGATGTCCTTTAGTTCATCTTTCTTGATCTTTCAAATTCAGAAAAATGTATGGGCTTTCACATTCAAATTTTTTACAACATATCTGAGATGTAGCCAATTGGCCTCTGAGCCACATTCCTTGTGAAAACATTTGGTTTCCTTATTTCCTTTTAAAATTTGTCTCCAGGATATCGTATAGGCTCGGAGCATAGCATCTGTATATCCTCTGCAGAGATGATTGTGAAAGGAGATAGCAAAGGAGAATAACCTCAATTTCCAGGCAGAATCCCTAAGGCAAAATGAGCTGGCCGCCTACAATCAATTGATCCCTCTACACCAGATTTTTCAGTGCCATGGAGAATCATTAACTGCATCTTTCCCCCAATTCAAAAAAAGGGAAGGAAAGAGTCAAAGAACTGGGGTTTTGCTAAGAGAAAGTAGAGGAGAGAGTGCCCTCTGCACACAGACCAAAGAACTGCAAACATCAAAAGAACCTTTATTCCATGAGATGGGAAATGTTTCAGCGAAGACCGGAATAAAGGGCCACAGAAAGAATGAGATTCTGGAATACAAGATGCTTTAAAAATGCCACACATAAAGATTAGATTCACTGTGCGGTAGAGGTTAGAGCTGTGATTTCTAAAGTTGGGTTTCCAGATCATAGAATCATAGAATCAAAGAGTTGGAAGAGACCTCATGGGCCATCCAGTCCAACCTCATTCTGTCAAGAAGCAGGAATATTGCATTCAAATCACCCCTGACAGATGGCCACCCAGCCTCTGTTTAAAAGCTTCCAAAGAAAGAGCCTCCACCACACTCTGGGGCAGAGAGTTCCACTGCTGAACGGCTCTCACAGTCAGGAAGTTCTTCCTCATGTTCAGATGGAATCTCCTCTCTTGTAGTTTGAAGCCATTGTTTCACCTCCTAGTCTCCAGGGAAGCAGAAAACAAGCTTGCTCCCTCCTCCCTGTGGCTTCCTCTCACATATTTATACATGGCTATCATATCTCCTCTCAGCCTTCTCTTCTTCAGGCTAAACATGCCCAGCTCCTTAAGCCGCTCCTCATAGGGCTTGTTCTACAGACCCTTGATCATTTTAGTCGCCCTCCTCTGGACACATTCCAGCTTGTCAATATCTCTCTTGAATTGTGGTGCCCAGAATTGGACACAATATTCCAGGTGTGGTCTAACCAAAGAAGAATAGAGGGATAGCATGACTTCCCCAGATCTGAAACTAAATCCAGACAAGACAGAGGTACTCCTGGTCAGTCGCAAGGCCGAACGGGATATAGGGTTACAGCCTGTGCTGGACGGGGTCGCACTCCCCTTGAAGGCGCAGGTTCGCAGCTTGGGTGTGACCCTGGACTCATCGTTGAGCCTGGATCCCCAGGTTTCAGCGGTGACCAGGGGAGCATTTGCACAGCTTAGGCTCGTGCGCCAGCTGCGCCCGTATCTCGGGAAGTCTGACTTGGCCACGGTGGTACACGCTCTTGTCACATCCCGCCTGGATTACTGCAACGCTCTCTACGTGGGGCTGCCCTTGAAGCGGCCCGGAAGCTTCAGCTGGTCCAGCGTGCGGCAGCCATGTTACTAACTGGAGCGGGTAGCAGGGAGCACACAACGCCCTTGTTGTCCCAGCTCCACTGGCTGCCGATTTGCTACCGGACCCAATTCAAGGTGCTGGTCTTGGCCTACAAAGCCCTAAACGGTTCCGGCCCAAAATACCTTTCTGACCGCATCTTGGCCTACGAGCCCACGAGGACCTTGAGATCGTCTGGGGAGGCCCTTCTCTCGATCCCGCCTGCATCACAGGCACGGCTGGCGGGGACGAGGGAGAGGGCCTTCTCGGTGGTGGCCCCCCGGCTGTGGAACACTCTCCCGGCACACATCAGACAGGCGCCCTCCCTCATGTCCTTTCGAAAAAGCCTTAAGACCTGGCTGTTCGAGAGGGCATTTAATTAAGTGCTAAGCAACAACATTACGGTAATGAGAACTGGAATGGTATAAGGAAGATGAGACTGGCTATGATTCTACTAAGAGACGAAGCGGATTTTTATGTAGTTTGTATTTGTTGTATAGTCATATGTTGTTGATACTGGCCTCTGTAACTGTCTTTTTATGTGTACTGTACACCGCCATGAGTCGCCCGTAAGGGCTGAGAATGGCGGTCAATAAGTGCATCTAATAATAAATAAATAATAGACTCTATGCTCCTATTGATGCAGGTCAAAATCCCATTGGCTTTTTTTGCTGCCACATCACATTGTTGGCTCATGTTTAACTTGTTGTCCACGAGGACTCCAAGCTCTTTTTCACACGTACTGCTCTCAAGCCAGACATTGTCCCCCATTTTGGACTAGTTTGTTTGCCATTGGACTTCAGCTTTCAGGAGTTCCACTCATTTTAATGGGAACAAGAGATTCAGCCCAACAACCCCTGAGGAACCAAGTTTACAGTCAATGGGTTTCAGTGTTGGATGGGACCCAAAACAAACATGTTCTGGCACAAAGCTACGAAGCTCATTGGGTGACCTGAAATGAATCTCCCTTCTCCCTCTGAAGTGGCCTACTTCAAAATCTCATTGTGAAGGTATAGTACAATATTTCTCAGCCTTCCTAATGCCGCGGCCCCTTAATACAGTTCTTCATGTTACATAACAACAACAACATTTTTATTATGGTCCAAAGGCCCTTAAGTTATACAGGTAATGAGATTAAGAACATCCAGTTGATTGAACACACAAATGGATAAAATTTGCAAACAGTAAAAACTGCTTTAAATACATGTTGGCTAAAAACAAAGGTAAAAGACTTCAAGAATATGTAAGTGTGTTTCTTAGCCTTTCAAGTGTAGCCGATCAAGTGTAGTTCTTCATGTTGTGGTGACCCCCAACTGTAACATTATTTTCGTTGCTGTTTCATACTGTAATGAGTTGCAATGTAAATATCTGATATGCAGGTTGTATTTTCATTCACTGGGCCAAATTTGGCACAAATACCCGATACGCCCAAGTTTGAATACTGGTGGGAGTGGCGGATTTGATTTTGTCATTTGGGAGTTGTTGTTGCTGGGACTTATAGTTCACCTACAATTAGAGGCAGTCCTAGGTAATTTTCAACGGTAAGCAAACGGTATTCCCCCCCCCCCCCCCACAATCACTGATATATATTTTCTGTACGTTGCGGGAGTTCTGTGTGCCATATTTGGTTCAATTCCATCATTGGTGGAGTTCAGAATGCTCTTTGATTGTAGGTGAACTATTAATCCCAGTAACTACAACTCGCATATGTCAAGGTCTATCCCCCCCCTCCCCCAATCAATCACTGATATATATTTTCTGTACGTTGCGGGAGTTCTGTGTGCCATATTTGGTTCAATTCCATCACTGGTGGAGTTCAGAATGCTCTTTGATTGTAGGTGAACTATTAATCCCAGTAACTACAACTCGCATATGTCAAGGTCTATTTTCCCCCAAGAGCGCCTCAAGAGTGCCCCTGGGCAAAATGAACTATACTGCGAATGTTTACTTTGCGTAATGGATTGACCTGCCCCTGCCTACAATCAAAGAACATTCTGAACTCCACCAGCAATGGAATTGAACCAACCTTGGCACACAGAACTCCCATGCTCAACAGAATATACTGGAAGATTTTGGTGGGCATTGACCTTGAGTTTAGGAGTTGTAGTTCACCTACACAAGGAGCACTGTGGACTCAAACAATGATGGATCCAGACCAAACTTGGCACAAATACACAATATGCCCAAATGTGAACTTTAGTGGGGTTTGGGGAAAATAGACCTTGACATTTGGGAGTTGTCGTTGTTGGGATTTATAGTTCACTTACAATCAAAGAGCATTCGGAACCCAACACCCCCCCCCCCCCCACGATAGAATTGGGTCAAACTTCCCACACAGAATCCCCATGATGAACAAAAAATACTGTGTTTTCTGATGGTCTTTGGCAACCTCTCTGACACCCCCTCATGACCCCCCACCTCAGGGGTCCCGACCCCCAGGTTGAGAAGCACTGGTATAGCGGAAAGGTCTAGCCAAGAATGATGGAAGGAACTCAACATTTTATATACAAGAAAATCTGGATAGATGGGTAACCAACCCCCACTTGAAAATCTCTTCTTCCATCCTATTTTTTTTTTCCAGTTGCTTTGAGCTTTTTTGTTTGTTTGGCCTCTCAGCATGAAAGAAAAATATGTGGCCTATTGGGGAAAAACATTACATATTGGGTTGGAGTCCAAGTGCCAATTAGTTCACCTTTGTCTTACCTGATATAGGTAAAAATAAAAAAGTGAAGGCTTCCAATAATCTTAGACATGTTCCCGCAGACGTACGCTCAATTCCCATGAAAGTGTGCCTATACAGGATTTCAAGCTACATCTCTCGCTTGTCTGGAGAGGTAAGCCTGGTTTTGCTCTACAGCCAGCTTTATCTCAGCACAAGTTAATTAACTGCAGTAGCAAGGTCAGAAGAAGCAGATGTCAGTAGTGCGGAGTCTCAAGCTGTTTCACTACATCACCTGGCGACCTTTAAATACATGCTAAATCAAAGCAATGACACAACAGCAGCCTAATCTTTAAATCAAGGCTGAGCAAGAGTCCACTGGGCTGCTTGCAGGTTGCTAGTACATACAAAGGTAGCACATGCCCATTCCTGGTCTTGTACTCATATCCATTGCTTTCAGATACTAAGCGGTTAAAACTGAAAGGCGGGATAGATGTTTGTGATTCAGGAATCCCTCTTTGCCAGGGATAGCGTCTATTGTCACAAAACCACTGCTAGGGTTGTCAAGTGAAATAAGGGATGAGACTGTGGTTACTATGTGTCTTTTAGTCAAGTGATGATGGTGGCATCCTTGAAAAAATCTGTTATAGAACTCCAGTATGCTAATGACAATGTCGTCTGTGCGCATTCAGAAGAAGACCTACAAGCCACTCTAAACACCTTCGCAGAAGCATACGAGCAGCTTAGCCTGTCATTAAACATCGAGAAAACCAAAGTGCTCTTCCAGCAGTCACCAGCCAATCCCTCTCCAATGCCAGAGATACAGCTTAATGGTGTAACATTAGAAAATGTTGACCATTTCCACTAGCTTGGCAACCACCTCTCCACCAAAGTCAACATTGACACTGAAATACAACACCGTCTGAGCTCTGTGAGTGCAGCATTTTTCCAAATGAAGCAGACAGTGTATTGTCGAAGGCTTTCATGACTGGAATCACTAAGTTCTTGTGGGTTTTTCGGGCTATATGGCCATGTTCTAGAGGCATTTCTCCTGACGTTTCGCCTGCATCTATGGCAAGCATCCTCAGAGGTGAGGGGGATGAGGATGCTTGCCATAGATGCAGGCGAAACGTCAGGAGAAATGCCTCTAGAACATGGCCATATAGCCCGAAAAAACCCACAAGAATGAAGCAGACAGTGTTTGAGGACTGGGACATCCGTAGGGATACCAAGGTGCTTGTTTATAAAGCTATTGTCCTCCCAACCTTGCTATACGCTTGCAAGATGTGGATTATCTACAGACGCCACATGCAACTCCTGGAATGATTCCATCAGCGCTGCCTCCGAAAAATCCTGCAAATCTCCTGGAAAGACAAGCAGACAAATGTCAGCATGCTGGAAGAAGCAAAGACTACCAGCACTGAAGCGATGGTCCTCCACCATCAACTCCACTGGACCGGCCACATTGTCCGGATGCCTGACCACTGTCTCCCAAAGCAGTTGCTCTATTCCAAACTCAAGAATGAAAAGCAAAATGTTGGAGGACAGCAAAAGATTGCACGCAACCTTTTGTCAGTGCAACTTCAGCGAACACCCTGATAACTTCTCTGGATTGTCCCAGCTTTTGGGCAATGCTTTTGGCTTCTTGGGACGTTGTTTTGGATCTTGGCTTCTTGGTACTCTGTCATGCTGTCATGGAATCTTGTTTGATCAATGCTTATGGAATATGCTTCATTTTATTTGCCTTTGGACTTTGGAAACTCTGCCTTTGCATTTAACACTCTGTTTGGCTATTGAACTTTTGCAACTTTACTTTTGTGTTTAAGACTTTACCTTTTCTTTAATAAACTACAAAACCTACAGCCTTGGTGTGTGTGGTGTTCTGAGCAAGGTGAATCTATCCTGAGGTGTGACAGACAGTACAAATCTGGGGAGTGGGGTGAGCTCCCATCTGTCAGCTCTAGCGTCCCCTCGGCAATGTCCTTGCAGGTGGTCAATTCTCTCACACCAGAAGTGACTTGCAGTTTATCAATTCACTCTTGACATGAAAAAAAAAATCCACTGCTGAAAATTCCCTTTTCTGTGCAACTATTAAAGGTCCTTTATTTCAGTTTACAATCATAGTCCTAGCATTTTGGAAGTGGAAGCTGTTTTGAAGCTAAGTGGGGAAAAAGGAAAATTGTACCTTTCATAATTGTGTAGAAGAGGGAATTTGAACATGCAAAGCTTGGGTGACAAGCAGAACTTACTGAAATTCCCTCTTCTGCACAGCTACTAAAGATATATGAGCCCTGTCCCTTGTTTCATCTGGCAAACACTAAGTTCATCTCCTGCTCAGTGAGAGATGTACTATGCAAAATTGTATTTTAGTATCCATGCCAGACAGTCATCTAGCCTTCCCTCAAATACTCCTGAATCAGTCTGCTCCAGTGTTGAGCAACTCTTGCCTTCGGGGAGTGTCCCTTAAAGTTTGTATCCAAAATCTGCTTTATTCTAATTTTGTTCCAGTCCTGTCCACTCGGATAGATAGAGGACAAATTATCCCCTCTAAATAAATATGACAGCTTTACAGATACATGTGTCCCTCTCAACATTATGTTGAGCCTGCTTCCAAGAAACCCCACCATTTTGGTTGTCCTCTTCTAGATACACTCCAATGTACCTTCATAAAACATGATGCCTAGAACTAGTTTTTATTTTGTGCCAAAACCATTGCATAAAATAGTTTATCTACAACTGATAAAATAGTTTATCTAAAACTGATAAAAGAAAGGGATCACAAACTGCTAGATCAGTGGTTCTCAACCTTCCTAATGCTGCGACCCCTTGATACAGTTCCTTATGTTGTGGTGACCCCCAACCATAAAATGATTTTCATTACTACTTCACAACTGTAATTTTGCTACTGTTATGCAGGATGTATTTTCATTCACTGGACCAAATTTGGCACAACAACCCGATACGCCCAAATTCGAATACTGGTGGGATTGGAGGGGATTGATCCCATCATTTGGGAGTTGTAGTTGCTGGGATTTATAGTTCATCTGCAATCAAAAAGCATTCTGAACTCCAGCAATGATAGAATTGAACCAAACGTGGCACACATAACTCCCATGATCAACAGAAAATATTAGAAAGGTTTGATGGGCGTTGACCTTGAGTTTTGGAGTTGTAGTTCACCTACATCCCAAGAGCACTGTGGACTCAAAACAATGATGAATCTGGACCAAACTTGGCATGAAAATCAATATGTCCAAATGTGAACTCTGGTGGATTGTAGGAAAAATAGTCTTGGCCTTTGGGAGTTGTAGTTGCTGGGATTTATTATTCACCTACAACAGTGATGAGCAACCTCTTGTGCTTGGTGTGTCAATATTCGCCAAAACACCAGCATAATTTGGGTGGGGTGTCACTTCGAGAAAAATTGCGTTATTTCTAATGGCGGGAAATGGCACCCATAGCACAGGCCCTCACCTCTCCCCAACCTCCCCCTCGCTTATCTCAGTAATGATGGTCAATTAGAAATCCTCAACACCCCAGAACAGTAGATTGGATGATGTTTGCTGTGGTTATGTGGTTCCTTCTAATGGCGATCACAGGGCCCCTGGGGCATTCCGCTGCTCCCTGCTCCATCAGCTGGAAGTGAGGTCAAAGATCCCCTAATGGCTGAACTGGAAGTCCCAGAACTAGAAGCTCCGTGCTGGAGTTCTGTTGTTTTGGTCTACAGATCTCCGTTATAGAGTGTCTACACTACACTACAGAAAATGTTTCATCCTAGGCTACTACCCCACACTTCTCTGTATGCAGCCGTGTGCCATCAAAAATGGCTACACGTGTCAGTCCTGACACGCGTGTCATAGGTTCACCATCAGGGCCCTACAATCAAAGAATATTCTGAACCCCACCAAGGTTAGAATTGGGCCAAACTTCCCACACAGAACCCCCATGACCAACAAAATACTGTTTTCTGATGGATCTTTGGTGACCCCTCTAACACCCCCTCATGACCCATCCAGAGGTCCCGACCCCCAAGTTGAGAAACACTGTGCTATAGGCCTGTGCGGTTTCGTTCGTTAATTCGTTATTTCGTAATTAAATCGTTATTTTTACCATATCCGAAGCGATTTCAAAACACATTTTCAAACCCGGAAGGGTTTAAAAATATCGAAACAGCAGCCCCATATTTTTTACGAGCTTCAGCTCGTGTCGTTAATGGGATGGAGGCTGCTGTACTGACTGAGTGCTGCTGGTGCCTGGGAGCCAATCCGGCGCTCCCAAGCACCCCAGCAGTGCACCGTGGCAGGAGCCGGAGCCGATTGGATGGCGCGCGCGCGCTCACCCTTACAACCGGCCTCCGCGCGCCATCCAATCGGCTCCGGCTCCTGCGCCCCCCTCCTCCTCCTCCTCCTCCCAGCTGTGTTGCAGGAAGTGCTAGGAGGAGGAGGAGGAGGAGGAGGAGGGCGCAGGAGCCGGAGCCGGATGGCGCACGGAGGCCGGTTGTAAGGGTGAGCGCGCGCGCGCCATCCAATCGGCTCCGGCTCCTGCGCCCTCCTCCTCCTCCTCCTGACACTTCCTGCAACGCAGCTGGGAGGAGGAGGAGGAGGAGGAGGGCGCAGGAGCCGGAGCCGATTGGATGGCGCGCGCGCGCTCACCCTTACAACCGGCCTCCGCGCGCCATCCGGCTCCGGCTCCTGCGCCCTCCTCCTCCTCCTCCTCCTCCCAGCTGTGTTGCAGGAAGTGTCAGGAGGAGGAGGAGGAAGAGGAGGGCGCAGGAGCCGGAGCCGGATGGCGCGCGGAGGCCGGTTGTGTGAGTTTTCAGGGCTGTATGTATGACCATGTTCCAGAAGCATTCTCTCCTGACATTTTGCCCACATCTATGGCAGGCAAGGCATCCTCAGAGGTCTGTTGGAAACTAGGCAAATGGAGTTATCTAATATCTATGGAATGTCCAGGGTGGGAGAAATGAAAGCCATTCAATGCTAATCAAGGTGACCATTACTGCAACATTCACACTTACAAAATGTTTTGTAAATATTAACGAAATTTCGTAAATAACAAAACATTTTTTTGGAAAGTTTTGTAAATATTTTAAATATCGAAACAAAAAAACACCCCAATTACAAATCGATTTTAGAAACAAATTTTTTCTTGATCAAACAGGCCTACATTGTTTTAGACCAAAACCAGGCAACAGCAAGTGCATTGTCTGTGCATGATGCAGGGCATTGTGGGCAAGCATACAGATGCTGAGCTGTTTGTTCTGTGCCAGTCGCACAAGGCGGAGGATTCTTCTAGGTAGTGCCATTTTGCCAGGAGGGGCATTCAGTAGGAATTGCCTGATTTTGCTGCTCACAGGGATATTCTTGCTGTTGCTGGAGAAACATTAAAGGAGTGGTGGTTCTCATGAAACTTTTCCGTTATTTAAGTCTACCGGGAGAAGGTCGATAGCCATACTTACTTACTTAGGCGATCCCTCGTTGTCTAAGTAGGATTGTCTTCCAAGATCAGTGTACTGACGGTGGATCCATAGGTGACTGTGGAGACCTATTCTTGATCTGCATCTTCTCCCGTAGTGAGGACATTGGTTACCAGGTAGAAGGTGGTCCTGGTTGGGGTTGGCTTGACGCACCTTCCTCTTGGCACGTTTCTCTCTTTTGCCCTCCATTCGTGCCTCTTCAAATTCTACAGCACTGCTGGTCACAGCTGACCTCCAGCTGGAGCACGCAAGGGCTGGGGCTTCCCAGTACTTGGTGTCTATGACAGAGGTTTTAAGGTTGGCTTTGAGCCCATCTTTCAATCTCTTTTCCTGCCCACCAACATTCCATTTTCTGTTCTTGAGTTCAGAGTAGAGCAACTGCTTTGGGAGATGGTGGTTGGGCATCTGGACAACGTGGCCGGTCCAGTGGAGTTGATGGCAGAGGACCATTCCTTCAATGCTGGTGGTCTTTGCTTCTTCCAGCATGCTGACATTTGTCCGCTTGTCTTCCCAAGAGGTTTGCAGGATTTTTCGGAGGCAACACTGATGGAATTGTTCTAGGACTTGCATGTGATGTCTGTAGATAGTCCATGTCCTGCAGGCATATAGCAGGGTTGGGAGGACAATAGCTTTATAAACAAGCGCCTTGGGTATCCCTACGGATGTCCTGGTCCTCAAACACTCTGGGCTTAATTCGGGAAAAATGCTGCACTCGCAGAGATAAAATGCTGTGTCCAGGTTGGTTCATCAGGTGCTCTGCTATGGCTGATTTTTCTGATTGAAGTAGTCTGCAGTGCCTTTCATGTTCCTTGATTTGTGTTTGGGCCATGCTGCATTTGGTGGTCCCTATGTAGACTTGTCCACAGCTGCATGGTACACCCAAGTAAAAAAAGAAGCACCATTAAAGGCTTGACGGACCGTGCAAAAAGAATCTGCGAACTCCACCTCCTTCAAGATGAACTGAACCACCTCAACTGGGCTCTTCCACCTAAGACATCAGAAGAGCTGCAAGACCAAGAACAAGCCATGAGATGATCCATCCAGAGGAAAAGTGTTCTTGCCATACATCAAGGGAACCACTGACCACATGGGGAAGCTGATGAGGAAACACAACATACAAACTATCTACAGACTCACCAAGAAAATCCAACCAATGCAATGTTCAGCAAAATACAAGAGGAATCCTCTCACTTCTGCAGGAGTCTACCGTGTACCATGCAGCTGTGGACAAGTCTACATAGGGATCACCAAACGCAGCAGCATTGCCCAAACACGAATCAAAGAACATGAAAGGCACTGCAGACTACTTCAACCAGAGAAGTCAGCCATAGCAGAGCACCTGATGAACCAACCTGGACACAGCATATGATTTGAGAACACAGAAATGCTGGACCACTCTCACAACCACCATGTCAGACTACACAGAGAAGCCATTGAAATCCACAAGCATGTGGACAATTTCAACAGAAAGGAGGAAACCATGAAAATGAACAAAATCTAGCTACCAGTATTAAAAAACTCTAAAATTGCAACAGCACAACAATAGAGAGGAAGCAGGCAGGGAAATCTAATTACCTCTCAACAAAAGTTTGTTCCAGGCACAGTCAGCCCATTGTATGTTAATCAAGGTGGTCAGTTGAAACATTCACACCTAGCTCCAGCAGACAAGAGTCCTTTGTCTCACCCTGGTCATTCCACAGACATATAAACCCTTTTTCCTAGTTCCAACAGACCTCAATACCTCTGAGGATGCTTGCCATAGATGCAGGCAAAATGTCAGGAGAGAATGCCTCTAGACCATGGCCATACAGCTCGAAAAATTCTACAACAACCCATTCCACAATGTGCTTCTGCTATCTGAACTTCATTTCCTTTGAGCTGAACGTTAACGGAAACTTTCTCAGCCTGAGAGCTGTTTTTCCCCTAGAAAAATTATCAGAGGTGAAGCAAATAGCAAAGGAGTTAGACAAAAATCACAAATGTATTTTAGCTCAAAGCACAGTAACTGAGTTTTAAGGAGAGGAGATCAATGTTTTAGAACATAGTGAGGCACAGAAGCCTTATAAAAGCTAAGCAAGTGTCAAATGGTAGTGCTGTGGGGAAGAACGTGTGCCCCTCTGAGAACCAAAGAGAACTAAACCGGGAGCACAGGAGGTCTGGGTCTTGCATCACTCTTCCTAACACTAAAAAAACATCAACATAGCACTTGCTGAAATTCTCCCTTCTTTGTGTGCATGTGTTTGCCTTCAAGTCACCTGCTGACATATGCCCCATGAGTTTCATAGAGATTTTCTTAGGCAAGGAATAGCCAGAGATGATTTTGCTAGTTTCTACCTCTGAAACATAGCCTACAGCCCCTAGTATTCACTGGCAATTTCCCATCCAGGGCTGAACCTGATGAGCTTCCATGATAAGATTGGGTCTGATACCTTTAGGATATTTACCATTACAAAGTACAGGAGCGTTCTCCAGTTTTCACTCTGGCAATCCTATGCATCCTATTGAGGGGGCTTAAGAGCCGCTTTTCAATTATTAATTGTATTTAGAAACTCTCAGAGAAATGGTAAAGAGAGAAACCCAAAGAGTCTCAAAATAATGCTGAAATTGAAAGTCATTTTTCAGTCTCTCTGAAGCACACAGTTTTTGACTGACAAGACACTTGGAACAGAAAGGAGTAAAACTCCACTCCCTTTTGGTACAAATTGTTTCCCAGTGTCATATCGCATTCGCTCTGAACTACAATGAGCAATAGAGTTTGATAGAATAGCAAGAAAATATAACTCTGAAGCCATGTACACTTCTGCCTATTGGAAATAACATGTGATTTTGGGAAAAATGAAAACTTAAGCTTTGCTTAGTGTGTGCATGTTGGAAAAAGGTTATAACAAGCCATCACACCCAATTTCGGTGTGGCAGTTTGTTTTCCCAATGCAAGTTGGGTTGCCACCACTCATGGCCAACAAACTCGTGACATCATCATCATCTGCTATCCGTCTGCTTCCTTTGCCTGCGTCCAAACTAATTTCCGTAACACTATACTCCAGTATTTCTCAATCTGGGAGTCGAGACCCCTGGGGGGATCACCAAAGACCACCAGAAAACATGTTACTTTCTGTTAGTCCTGCGGGTTCTGTGTGGGAGGTTTGGTCCAATTCTATTGTTGGTGAGGTTCAAATTCCTCTTTGATTGTAGGGGAACTATACATCCCAGCAACTACAACTCCCAAATGTCAAGTCTATTTTCCCCAAACTCCACCATGCCACATTTGAGCATATTGAGTATTCGTGCCAAGTTTAGTCCAGATCCATCACTGTTTGAGTCCGCAGTGCTTTCTGCTGTAAGTGAACTACAACTCCAAAATTCAAGGCCAATGCCCACCAAACCTTTCCAGTATTTTCCACTGGCCATGGGGGTTCTTTGTGTCAAGTTTGGTTCAATTCCATTGCTGGTGGAGTTCAGAATGCTCTTTGATGGTGGGTTTATACATCCCAGCAACCACAAGTCCCAAATGACAAAATCAACCTCCCCAATCCCACCAGTATACAAATTTGAGTGTATTGGGTTTTGGGCTAAATTTGATCCAGTGAATGAAAATACATCCTGCATATCAAATATCTGCAGGTGCGATTGGTGGGGACGAGGGAGACAGCCTTCTCTGTGGTGGCCCCCCGACTCTGGAACTCACTTCCTAAGGATATCAGGCAACCTCCCACATTGGCAATCTTTAGGAGGAGCCTGAAAACATGGCTGTTCTAATGTGCCTTCCCTGAATAAGGAAATAATTCCCAGCAAAATGCCCTCAGAAGCACTTTAACTACTCATTGGGTTGCTCCGTCTTCATTTCTTTTAAAATCCTCCTACCAAACACATCCTACCTCTGTTCATGCCCAGCATTTATTTTTTAAATTTTAAACTATTACATTTGGCCCAGCCAGGTTTCTTAAATCCTTGCGTGTTATTGTTTATATGTGAGTTATATTAATTGTATTGTTTTTAATTATTGCTTTTTGTTCTGTTTATGTGTTGTTGGGCTTGGCCTCATGTATGCCATTCCAAGTCCCTTGAGTAGATGGTGGCGGGGTATAAATAAAGTATTATTATTATTAATTCATAACAGTAGCAAAATTACAGTTATGAAGTAGCAATGAAAATAATTTTATGGTTGGGGGTCAGCACAACATGTATTAACTGTATTAAGGGGTTGCAGCATTAAGAAGGTTGAGAACCATTGCTATACACACTTATTTGGTGGTAATTTGCACAGAACATACGAGGGGCACTGCTACATACACATTGTTGTTCTAAGAGTCTTCATATTTCAGGGTGTTTCAAGAATAATAGATGGGAAAAGCAATTTGCCTTTGCCTAGCAACTGCTTGCATGGGGGACAAAATTAATAATGAGTTGTGTACAAATGAAGAGCCTTCATCTCACCCCGAGTGAGTCATACTCTCTAAGCCTCAGAGCAAGATGATGGCGGACCTTTTCTGAAAAAAGATAGCAAAGAAAGCCTTGTGATATTTATTTATTTATTTAAAAGTTTTGTATACCGGCCTTCTCACCTCTCTTGAGGGACTCATAATGTCACCATTGAGCTGAAGACTCACAACAGCCACAAATGTGTCAGTGAAACACCATTTTATTTGAGTATGCTCTTCAGCAAGGTCCTGCTAGATATTTTATATATATTCGCTACCTTGGCAGCCACCTCTCTGCCAAAGTCAACATTGACACCAAAATACAACACCGCCTGAGCTCTGCGAGTGCAGCATTTTTCCGAATGAAGCAGAGAGTGATTGAGGACTGGGACATACGTAGGGATACCAAGGTGCTTGTTTATAAAGCTATTGTCCTCTCAACCCTGCTATATGCCTGTGAAACGTGGAGTGTCTACAGATGTCACATGCAACTCCTAGAACGATTCCATCAGTGCTGCCTCCAGAAAATCCTGCAAATCTCTTGGGAAGACAGGCAGACAAACACCAGCGTGCTGGAAGAAGCAAAGACCACCAGCACTGAAGCGATGGTCCTCCATCATCAACTCCACTGGACAAGCCACATTGTCCGGATGCCCAACCACCATCTCCTAAAGCAGTTGCTCTACTCCGAACTCAAGAACAGAAAATTGAATGTTGGAGGACAGGAAAAGAGATTTAAAGATGGGCTCAGTCATTTATAATACATTATTAACCTGGCAAACGGAGTGTGAACAAGTTAAGCCATGTATGATAAAATGGGCAGAAAATATAAGAAGACCTATTCAATTTAGGGAGTGGGAGCAGATGTGGAACAGGAAACTAAAATATGTTTATGCAACAGATTTAAAAGAAAATTGGATAAAAATGTTCCACAGATGGTACATCACTCCAAAGAAATTATCTCTTATAAATAAAAATTCTTCTGATAAATGTTGGAGGGGTTGTCAACAAACAGGCACTTTTTATCATATGTGGTGGACATGTAAAGAAGTAGGGAAATATTGGTTGATGGTGCATGAAGAGACACAAAAAATCTTGAAGAGAGTATTCAAGAAGAAACCAGAATATTATCTATTAGGCTTTACGGATTTAGAATTACAATTAGACGAAAATGAAGATAGATTATTTACTTATATCACGACGGCGGCGAGAATATCTTTGGCAAAACTTTGGAAACAAGATGGTATTCCTACCATGGGAGAATGGTTAGGGAAAGTTAGAGAAATAAGAGAAATGGATGAACTAACTTTTTTCTTGAAAAAGAATACTGGGAATTCGATAAAGAGGACTGATTGGACCCTCTATGAAATCTATGAGTAAGAAAGAAGTAAATAAGAAGAACAATTTAATGTGGACACAACGGGATCATTATTGAGAATGCAACACCTGATGGAGAGATGGAAGTAAACTCTTTTTTTAATTTTTGATATCACTTTTTTTATTATTTTTGTTGTTGTGCTTTTTTCTTCTTTTTTCTTTTTTCTCTTTTCATTTTTGGACTTGGGGGAGGGGTGGTGGTCTTTCTATTTTTTCCTACTGTGTTATCTTCTTTTTTAATATTCACCCTCTTTCGCTGTTATTTTTAAATACCTTAATAAAAACTATTTCAAAAAAATAAAATAAAAATAAAGATGGGCTCAAAGCCAACTTTTAAAACTCTGGCATAGACACTGAGAACCGGGAAGCCTTGGTCCTTGAGCGCTCCAGCTGGAGGTCAGCTGTGACCAGCAGTGCTGCAGAATTTGAAGAGGTATGAATGGAGGGTGAAAGAGAGAAACGTGCCAAGAGGAAGGTACGTCAAGCCAACCCTGACTGAGACCGCCTTCCACCTGGAAACCAATGTGCTCACTGCAGAAGAAGATGCAGATCAAGAATAGGGCTCCACAGCCACCTACAGACTCACAAGAATTCTGATCCTGGAAGACTATCCTACTCGGCCAACGAGGGATCGCCTAAGTAAGTAAGTAAGTGAGCTAGAGATTTTAATACAGTCCATGGCATATTGGTTCCTGCTGCTCTTTTATGTATAAGCTACTGCTGATTTATTGATTATTGTTTTTGCAACGGTTGTTAAACCATAAATAAATGGCATCTCACTCAACACATGCGCACCTTTCTGCATCAATGCCAGTGCCACACTGCTTTTTGGCGCACTTTCCCACTAACAAGCAACAAGACAGCTATAGGGAGAGAAATCCTTTTTGCAAAGCTTACCAGAACCAGGTTGTTCTTCACCTAAAGGGAGGAGGCCATTCTCAAGGCTGCGGCCGTAATTTCCCCTTAGCATTCCAGGCAGCTCAAAGCACAGTCTGGATTGAGAAAGCACAGCTTGGATTTCACAGCTGGATAAAGGTCTGTTTTGCCAGCCCAGAGAGATTTGCAGCCGTGCTTAGCTAAGCCAGTCGTGAAACTGAGAATCCAGCCCAGGGAGGGGAAATGTGTGACTATCCCTCCCAGAAATCGCTAATGGTCTGCAGGAGCCAGACAACCATAACCTGCTTTGAGGTTTCCAAGAAAGAAGAGTGAAGGAGGATACGAAATCGTCTTGCTCTCTTGGACAGCCATTGCATGATGATGCAGGACCAGCCTTGCATTTTGGGTTGGCGTGAGAAGGCAGCAAGTGTTTAGATACTGCCTTTTCGACAACATCCTCTCCAGCAAATGGTCCTTTAAAATCCCAAACCATAGTTCAAATGAGAATACAGATCCAGAAGAATAATGACCTTCCGTTTCCATGCTAACCTTTTTGGGGTTTTGCCTGAGATTTATTAGACACTTGAGAAGCCTGTCAGCACACAGATAACTTTAATAGTGTAATTTGTTTTTATGATACTTCGGGTGAATATACAAGGACTGACAACTCCCTGCTTTTGAATGCATACCAAAGAAAGCGGCCTCAGAATCCGCTGATGACTCCCATGAGCCCGGACAAGCACTGGGATGTCGGGTGGTCATTTGGTGAGAAAGAAAATGTAAACTGTGCCAAAATGACAAACGGCCAACAAGCTATGAGAAAGAGGCAGGGCTGTTCACAGGCAATGGCAAAATCCCATGTTGCAGTGTTGGTTTGGGAATTTCCTTACATTCAAAGGGAAAATAAATCTATTTGCCAGCTGCTGAGATTATAATAGCCATTCACTCTGTAATGAAAACATCAGTTTCTTTCTGAGTGTCCCAGAGATAGGGAAATGGGTGGTTATCTCTTGAGGGAAAGTATCTCAGACACCTATTACATTGAGCATAAACAGGAGCCCCATCTACACAAACCATTCATAGAATCATAGAATCATAGAATCAAAGAGTTGGAAGAGACCTCATGGGCCATCCAGTCCAACCCCCTGCCAAGAAACAGGAATATTGCATTCAAATCACCCCTGACAGATGGCCATCCAGCCTCTGTTTCAAAGCCTCTAAAGAAGGAGCCTCCACCACACTCCGGGGAAGAGAGTTCCACTGCTGAACGGCTCTCACAGTCAGGAAGTTCTTCCTAATGTTCAGATGGAATCTCCTCTCTTGTAGTTTGAAGCCATTGTTCCGCGTCCTAGTCTCCAAGGACGCAGAAAACAAGCTTGCTCCCTCCTCCCTGTGGCTTCCTCTCACATATTTATACATGGCTATCATATCTCCTCTCAGCCTTCTCTTCTTCAGGCTAAACATGCCCAGTTCCCTAAGCCGCTCCTCATAGGGCTTGTTCTCCAGACCCTTGATCATTTTAGTCGCCCTCCTCTGGACACATTTCAGCTTGTCAATATCTCTCTTGAATTGTGGTGCCCAGAATTGGACACAATATTCCAGATGTGGTCTAACCAAAGCAGAATTCAATGCATGGGTTATGGATTTTTCGAGCTCTGTGGTCATGTTTTAGAACAGAGGTCCACAAACTTTTTAAACAGAGGGCCGGGTCCCTCAAACTGTTGGAGGGCCGGATTATAATTTGAAAATAAAAATGAATGAATTCCTATGCACACTGCACATATCTTATTTGTAGAGCAAACACACTTTAAAACAATACAATAATTAAGATGAAGAACAATTTTAATAAATATAAGCTTATTAGTATTTCAATGGGCCTGCTTTTGGCTGATGAAATAGGATTGTTGTTGTCAGGGGCGGCTCAACCCATTACGCTAAGTAAGCATTTGCAGTATAGTTGATTTTGCCCAGGGGCGCTCTTGAGGAGCTCTTGGGGGAAAATAGACATATGCAAGTTACTGGGATGTACAGTTCACCTACAATCAAAGAGCATTCTGAACTCCACCAATGATGGAATTTAACCAAATATGGCACACAGAACTCCCACGACGCACAGAAAATATATATCAGTGATTCGTTTGGGGGGGGGGGGGCAAAATCCTGTTTGCTTACCGTTGAAAATTACCTAGAGCCGCCTCTGTTGTTGTTGTTGTTGTTGTTCTGTGCTTTCAGGTCATTTCAGACTTAGGTTGACCCTGAGTGAGGGCCAGGTAAATGACCTTGGAGGGCTGTATCCGGCTCCCGGGCCTTAGTTTGAGGACCCCTGTTCTAGAAGCATTCTCTCCTGACATTTCACCTTCATCTGTGGCAAGCATCTTCAGAGGTTGTGAGGATGCTTGCCACAGATGCAGGTGAAACGTCAGGAGAGAATGATTCTAGAACATGGCCATACAGCCTGAAAAACCTGCAACAACCCAGTGATCCCGGCCATGAAATTCTTCTGCAAGGGACCCCAAATTTGGCCCCCTATTGAAGGTCCAGTCGCAGGAGACAAACAGGCAACAATGTCCAGTCTCAGGAGTAGATGCCTCCACCTTCGTTACTTGGATTTGGATGGTAATATTTTAATAAATCAAATGCAGAAATAATCATTAGAATGTGCTCTTTAGCTACCACTATTCACTTTTCCACATAATCACCAGACAATTAGATACATTTCTGCCAACGATGAACAAGTTTTCTGAAGCCGTCACAGAAGAAGTCGACACTCTGTTTCCACAACCCATCGTGCATAGATCTTCCAATAGCCAAGCAAAGCAATAATAACCCACACGTTCTTGTGAAATGCTGATTATGCTTGAAATTTCTCTCAGAGTGATACGACGATCAACCTGAATCAATCTGTCAACCTTTTCCTTGTGAAACTTGGTGGTTGCTGTCACAGGACATCCAACTCTTAGTTTGTCACACAAATCAGATGTTCCCAACTCAACATCTTTAAACTTACTCACCCAACGACGCACAATAATAATAATAATAATAATAATAATAATAATAATAATACAAACTTTATACCCCGCTCCATCTCCCCTAGGGGGGCTTGGGGTGGCTTACATGAGGCCGCGCCCATCAACACAATAAACACAATATTACACAAAAACATAAAATGCAAAAATCAATATAATAGACAACACAGCAATATACAATCAAACATCAAACACAAGAAATTCCACTGGGCATGGCCACTTCAAGAATAAAAATTTAAAATATTTTAAAAACACTGGGAGATAGGCAATGTAAAATTGTTGTGAAGGGAAACCGGGATGAGGAAGGATTTAATTGCACGAACCATAAAATAAAGTGCTTCTGAGGTCATTTTGGTTAGGGACTGTCCTACATTCAATCATTGATGGCACATTGGAATAACCAGGTTTTCATGTTCCTCCTGAAGATTGCCAGCGAGGGGGCCTGTCTAATATCTCTGGGGAGCTGGGGGGCCTCCACAGAGAAGGCCCTCTCTCTTGTCCCCACAAGTTGCACCTGCAATGCGGGTGGGAGCGTGAGAAGGGCCTCTCCAGAAGATCGAAGAGGTCGCATGGGTTTGTGGACAGGGATGTGGTCGCACAGGTAGGCGGGTCCCAAACCGTTCAGGGCTTTGTAGATCAAAACCTGCACCTTGAATTGGGCCTGGAAAATAAATGGTAGCCAGTAGAGCTCCTTAAACAGGAGGGTTGACCGCTCTCTGTAATTCGCTCCAGTTAATAATCTGGCTGCCGCCCGTTGGACCAGTCAGAATTTTAGGGTTGCATATTTCGCACTTTAACAACACAACTGTTCAGTGCTAAGGCTTCCCGCCAAAATGGAACTGTAGAGGAGAGTCTATTGAACAAGCCAGAACCTGCCACATACCAGTACTGCCATCTGTTGAGGAGTTACAAAGGTGGAGGCATTACTTTTCATTCAACCCTCGTAAGTTTCTGCTGGTTTTGAATTTTGCTTCTAGCACTCTGCTATATTTATGGTGGAATCACCCCAGCTGAGGGTTATTTTTGAGCCTAACACTCTGATTCCCAACACTTCCTCATGACAGTTTGCTTTAAGGTTCCTTCAGGATTGATCAAAATCCACCTGTGAAGCCCTCCGTGAGGATGGCAGCAAGTCTTCCTCCTGTCCCATCAGAGACCCTCTCCCTTTCCTGCTGCTGAACCAGAACGAGCCCCTCTCATTTGTATTCCACTCCCCTCACTCAGGATTTCAAACTACTGCATAATCTGCGCCAAAGTAATTTTCTCCCTGGTGAATGATGAGGTAATAAACCTGTGGGACGATCAATACCAGCTGATGTAATCTGCTGAAAAGCTGTAGCTTCTTCCTGTGTGTGAACCAGAAGAAACCAGAGTTGGACTGGAAGAACTGAGAGAAGGCTACCACTCAGTATTCCAGAGGAGTAAGAAGTAATAGCATCCTTGTGCCAGTTCCTTCCTTGCCATCCCACACACTCATTTAAAAGACTCAGCAATGTACCAACAGCTGTTACCCTAAAAGACTCAAATGTGACCTGGCAGTGTAATCCAGGAAGTCAAGCAGATGGATCACTCAAGTCATGCAGATGGTCTGCTAATGGACAGGGGAGATATACTCATAAATGAGTTGTGTAGCATGGGAACACGACTGTTTCCCTTTATGTGCTCCCAAGAGTTGATTAAAAAGGCCTACATTATAGTCCAGCATTACGTGTCTGCCATGATCAGTGGGAACTGTCCTAACAGGTAGACCATGAGCAGGATGAAATAAAATAATCTCTTGCTCACATTTCCCAGTAGTTGGTATTCAGGTATGCTGTTGTGTTCTCAAGTTGATAGCAAATTTTGGCAACCCTCTGATGGGTGATTTGAAATTAACTTCTTCTGATATGGAGAGAACGAGTGCAATTTGCTCATCCACAAAAAAATGGGTTTATGCACATGAGCACATATTCAAACTCTAGTCTATTCAAACTATGGCTACAACAACAACTGTTATATAACTCCAATATGCTGATGACAACGTCGTCTGGGCGCATTCAGAAGAAGACCTACAAGCACTCTAAACACCTTCGCAGAAGCATACGAGAAGCTCAGCCTCTCAATGAACATTGAGGGGGACATGAGAGAAGCCCCCTCACAGGATTGCAAGACATCTGGGCATCCCCTGGGCAATGCCTTCGTAGACGGCTGATTCTCTCACTCCAGAAGTGACCAGATGTCTGGTTGCTCCTGACACGATAAATAAATAAATAAATAAATATATTGAACATTGAGAAAACCAAAGTGCTCTTCCAGCAGTCACCAGCCAACCCCTCTCCAATGCCAGAAATATAGCTTAATGGTGTAACATTAGAAAATGTTGACCATTTCCGCTACCTTGGCAGCCACCTCTCCACAAAAGTCAACATTGACACTGAAATACAACACCGCCTGAGCTCCGCGAGTGCAGCATTTTTCCGAATGAAGCACAGAGTGTTTGAGGACCAGGATATCCATAGGGATACCAAGGTGCTTGTTTATAAAGTTATTGTCCTCCCAAACCCTGTTATACGCCTGCGAGACATGGACTGTCTACAGACATCACGTGCAACTCCTGGAATGATTCCATCAGCACTGCCTCTAGAAAATCCTGCAAATCTCTTGGGAAGACAAGCAGATAAATGTCAGCATGCTGGAAGATGCCCGACCACCGTCTCCCAAAGCAGTTGCTCTACCCCAAACTCAAGAACAGAAAACGGAATGTTGATGGGCAGGAAAAGAGATTTAAAGATGGGCTCAAAACTAACCTTTAAAACTCTGGCATAGACACTGAGAACTGGGAAGCCCTGGCCCTTGAGCACCACAACTGGAGGTCAGCTGTGACCAGCAGTGCTGCAGAATTTGAAGAGGCAGGAATGGAGGGTGAAAGAGAGAAACGTGCCAAGAGGAGGGTGTGTCAAGCCAACGCAACCGAGACCACCTTCCACCTGGAAGCCAATGCCCTCACTGCCGGTGAAGAATAGGGCTCCACAGTCACCTACGGACCCACCGCCAGTACATTGATCTTGGAAGACTATCCTACTCAGACAACGAAAGATCGCCTAAGTAAGTAAAGCACTATGCTGGCTTCCCATGTTCAGGAGCAGGCAGCTGTAAATATTTTAGTTTTAGTTAACTTCTTAAAAATTTCACAAATTGAAAGCAATTTAACTAGTTGTACAACATATAAAAAGGCCATGGCTTCATGCAGGAAATTTTACTTGGCATGCAGAACATCCCAAGGTCAGATCCTGACATCTTCAGGGTACAGTCGGGACAACCCGCTTTCTGAAACCCAAGAGAGCTGCTGCCAGTTGGTGTCCAGTATGTTGATATAAAGAGTGTTGTGGTTTGTGGAGAATCTGATGCTTTAGAATGGTTCTCAACTTGTGGGTCCCCAGTGTTTTGACCTACAACTCCCAGAAAACCCAGCCAGTTTACCAGCTATTATGATTTCTGGGAGTTGAAGTCCAAAACATCTGGGGACCCACAGGTTGAGAACTACCTCTTTAGAGAATGAGAAAGTTGATTTTGTGTGTCCTCAGGATCATTAGAAGATTCCATGAAGGTGATGGACAGAGAGGCATTCTTCCTCAAAGAGATTATAGGAAGAGTCTTACTGTTTAATCCTGGTCATTCGGTCATTTTGAGGTCTGCGGGCTAGCCCCAAAGCCCTGCCCGTGGTTTTCAGTTTTCACTAACACATGGCAACTATGGCTTCTCATCTGTAGTTTCTGCATCTTATTTCTGCTGGCTTCGCAGAGACAGGAGGTTGGGACCCCGGGGGGGGGGGGGGGGGGGTCACAAGGGGGTGTTAGAGGGCTCGCCAAAGACCATCAGAAAACACAGTATTTTCTGTTAGTCATGGGGGTTCCGTGTGGGAAATGTGGCCCAATTCTATCATTGGTGGGGTTCAGAATGCTCTTAGATTGTAGGTGAACTATAAATCCTAGCAACTACAACTCCCAAATGTCAGGTTCTATTTTTCCCAAACTCCACCAAAGTCAAATCATTTATTTTGGTCATTGACCAGCACAGGAAATAGAGTCACATTTTCATACAAACTTGATATGTTTGGTACATTAAAAATATAAATATAACTACTGAAGCACAATATGGGTGAAGGAGCGGAAGGGAAGGGGAAACAGGGTAAAAACATACAATGCCCAGATCCATCACCAAATTGTAGATTCAGAGAAGAAGATTACTGGACACACAGTTAACTTTTGGGACTAGTCATCTGCTGACGGATTCCCAAACTCCACCAGTATTCAAATTTGGGCATATTGAATACTCGTGCGAAGTTCGGTCCAGATCCATCATTGTTTGAGTCCATATTGCTCTCTGAATGTAGGTGAACTAAAACTCCAAAACTCAAGCTCAAAACTCAACAAACCCTTCCAGTATTTTCTTTTGGTCATGGGAGTTCTATGTGCCAAGTTTGGCCCAATTTCATCATTGGTGTTTGATTGTAGGTGAACTATAAGTTCCAGCAACTACAACTCCCAAATGACAAAATCAATACCCCTCAACCCCACCAGTATTCAAATTTGGGCATATTGGGTATTTGTGCCAAATTTGATCCAGTGAATAAGAATGTATCCTGCATATCAGATATTTATTTACATTACGATTCATAACAGTAGCAAAATTACAGTTATGAAGTAGCAAAAAAAATAATCTTATGGTTGGGGATCACCACAACTTGGGCATATTGTGTACTTGTGTCAAGTTCGGTCCAGATCCATCATTGTTTGAGTCCACAGTGCTCTCTGGATGTAGGTGAACTACAACTCCAAAACTCAAGATCAGTGCCCACCAAACCCTTCCAGTATTTTCTGTTGGTCATGGGAGTTCTGTGTGCCAAGTTTGGTCCAATTCCATTATTGATGGAGTTCAGATTGCTCTTTGACTGTAAGTGAATTATACATCCCAGCAACTAGAATTCCCAAATGATAAAGGTGTCCCGTCCCGTCCCCCCCAAACCCTACCAGTATTCAAATTTGGGCGTATCAGGTATCTGTACCAAATTTGGTCCACTGAATGAAAATACATCCTACATATCAGTTATTTACATTACAATTCATAACAGTAGCAAAATTACAATTATGAATTAGCAAGGAAAATAATTTTATGGTTGGGGGTCACCGAGACATGAGGAACTGTGTTAAGAAGGTTGAGAACCACTGCTCCGAGATATGAAAATGCAAAGCAGTTCCACAAGGTTAAACAAAGCATATGTAACTTATGGAATTCCCTAAAATGGGAGCAATTCTGGAGACCCTCGACGAATTTTCCAGGGAGCTGGCATTCACTGTAAAGTACACTTACCATCTCTGGAATGTGCCTCAAAAAAAAAGTGAAGTTCTGGAACTTCTCTTAAGGAGCAACTAGCATCAATTTTGCAGCCAAACTTTTCTGTGTATCTCCACATTTTAAGTGGGTCAGTCTGTTTCTATCGCATTTTTACTGCCTTGTAGTGATGTTTTATGACAGTGGTTTTTATTGTTTATATTTCATTTTGTGTTTGTACTTTAAAAAAAAACCCTGTTCAGTGTCCTGATATCTTTTGACAAGGGAAAGTTATAAATATCTCCTGACCAAAAAAAAGGCAAAATGGGACGGGACATTAAATGTATCTTTGCATCGAAAGTGCAGAGTTTGAAAAATGCAAATAGCAGATGTTGCAGGGTAGGCCTATAATCAAATCAACAGCAGCAAGCTTGGAAAGAGAGGTCTTAACAATTTCCTCCCCTAGCCTACTGCGGTACTGAATGAAGTCTTCTAAATATGGTGTTTGCTTTGGAAGTGTTTTGGTGGCTGTTGTGTACCTTCGATTCACTTCTGTCTTATGGGAGCACTAAGGTTAACTTATCATTGTTATTTTTGGCTAAGATGTTGTGCAGCCTCTGAGGTTATTTTATTATTATTATTATTAAACTTTATTTGTACCCTGCTAGCATCTCCCGAAGGACTCGATGCGGCTTACAAAGGCCAAGGCTTCAACAACAACAACAGACAATAACAATACAATGCAAGCAAATTAAAAACATAAGCAATAACAACAACAAAACATTACACTATTACGCAATAAAACCAGGGCCGGGCCAATGAAGGGTACAGGTTTAAAAAGTGCTGGGTGTAAGAGGTGATATGTTGAGATTCTGGGCAACTGCAATGTGCAGAGAGTCATAAGCTCTAATAAAGTGCTTCTGGGACGTAGTGCTGGAGGTTATCCTATTCAGGAAAGGCACATCGGAATAGCCAGGTCTTCAAGTTCCAAAGTCGGGGGGGGGGGGGGGTAACCACAGAAAAGGCCATGTCCCTCATCCCCTCGTCCCCACCAAACGTGCCTGCGACGCAGGTGGAATCGTGAGCAGGGCCTCTCCGGATGAACGGAGGGAGCACGTGGATTCATATACGGAGATGCGATCATGCAGGTAGGCAGGTCCCAAACCGTTTAGGGCTTTGTAGGTAAGCACCTGCACCTTGAATTGGGCTCGGTAGGTAAACGGCAGCCAATGGAGCTCCTTAAACAGGAAGGTTGACCTCTCTCTGTAAGGGGCGCCAGTTAACATCCTGGCCGCCGCCCGTTGAACCAGTTGGAATTTCCGAGCCGTTTTCAAGGGCAGCCCCACGTAGAGCGCATTACAGTAATCCAACCTAGAGGTGACTAAGGCATGGACCACCCCGGCCAGGTTGAGAGAGTGTGACTTGTCCAAGATCACCCAGTGAGTTTCCATGGCTGAACAGGGATTGGAACCAAGAACTCTAGAAGTGTCATCCAATGCTAATAATAATAATAATAATAATAATAATAATAATAATAATAACTTTATTTATACTTCGCTACCATCTCCCCATGGGCTTACATGGGCTTACTCGGTGCGGCTTACATGAGGCCAAGCCCAAAATACATCAAACAACATCAATAACACAACATTAATAAACACTTTTTCCTGGGCTCCACGCTGAAAGATGAGGTTCTGAAGATCATGCCGGTGCAAATACAAATCATATAAATCACATAACAAAACAACTATCAGTAGTGACATATAAATAGTTTTAAAATGGCTGGGCCAAATGTAATAAATTAAAATTGAAAATATGCTGACGTGAACAGGTAAAAATATAACTGGATAGGATTTTTCAGAGAGAAACAAGGGAACAACAATCCATCCTAAGTCAGTGTTAAAGTGCATTATAAGGGCATATTGCTGGGAGTTCTCCTATTCTGGGAAGGCACACTGAAACAACCACATTTTCAGGCTCCTCCTAAAGACTGCCAACGTTGGAACATGTCTAATGTCCCTGGGAAGTGAGTTCCAGAGTAGAGGGGCCACTATCGAGCAGGCCCTCTCCCTCGTCCCCACTAATCGAGCCTGCGAGGGAGGTGGGAGCGTGAGCAGGCCTCTCCAGATGATCGAAGAGAACCCCATTGTCTCTTATAGGTGATAACCTCCCAGCCTCCTTTTGGCACCAAACCTGTGGCCCAGATTTCTAGTAATTTTCCAAATACTGATCCAGATTAGGAGACTTTGCAGATGAATCAAGATGTTGACTGGAATGGAGAAGTTGCTACAAAGAAACCAGGGATTTGTAGGTCCAAGGTAGACCTTGGAAAAGGACCTCCATTAAGAAATAATGGAGGACAAAGAATGGATTCCAGTCACCAAACTTGGTTGCCTGGTCAAAGACATGAAGATCAAGTCCCTGGAAGAGATCCTTTTCTCCCTTCCAATCAAGGAGTCTGAAATCATTGACTTTTTCCTGGGCCCCACTCTGAAAGATGAGGTTCTGAAGATGATGCCGGTGCAGAAACAGACCCGTGCCAGCCAATGAACCAGTTTCGAGGTGTTTGTTGTCATTGGTGACTACAACAGCAACGTGGGCCTTGGTGTCAAATGCTCCAAAGAAGTGGCCACTGCCATCCAGGGGGCTATCATCTTGGCCAAGCTGTCCATCGTGCCAGTCAGGCGGGGCTACTGGGGCAACAAGACTGGCAAACCCCACACCGTGCCTTGCAAAGTCACTGGTTGATGTGGCTCAGTTCTAGTGCGCCTCATCCCTGCACCACGTGGTACCGGGATCGTTTCTGCCCCAGTTCCCAAGAAGCTGCTGATGATGGCTGGCATCGACGACTGCTACACCTCGGCCAGGGGCTGCACTTCTACCTTGGGCAACTTTGACAAGGCCACTTTTTGACGCCATCTCCAAGACCTACAGCTATCTGACCCCCGACCTCTGGAAGGGGACAGTCTTCACCAAATCTCCATACCAGGAGTTTACAAACCACCTGGTGAAGACCCATGCCACTCGAGTCTCTGTGCAGAGAACCCAGGCAGCCGCTGTGGCCACTACTTAAGAGGAAACACTTTTAAGACAAAAATGTTCAATAAAATATTAGAACCAAGCAATTTCTAGGTTCTTGTAGGTTTTTTCGGGCTATAGGGCCATGTTCTAGAGGCATTTCTCCTGACGTTTTGCCTGCATCTATGGCAAGCATCCTCAGAGGTAGTGAGGTCTTCATTAGCATTTGAAGGCCTGGCTGAGCCTGGGAAAATGTTCTGTTGAGAGGTGTTAAGAATTTCTAATAATAATAATTTCTAATAATAATAATAATTTCTAATAATTTCTAATAATAATAATAATAATAATAATAATAATAATTGAGAAGACTAATCCTTCAGCCTTCCGTATAAGAAAAACAGAGAGTAAATAACATGGGGAAGGTTTGCAAATCTGCACAGAGGCAAAGGAATGTCCAATTGACTTCTGAAGCAAGTGGATGGAGATGTTTGACAGCTGGAGATGAACAAGAACACAGTACATAGTAAGTTGCTTACTGGTTCATTTACCCAGTTGTGTAATCTCTGACTGGTGGCAATGACAGTCCTTGGCAAACTCACATGCAGGGATTAGCCAGACTCTACCCAGCTTAGTTTCCCCACTCAAACAAAATGAGTTGTGTTCAGGTATGCAAGTTAGTGGAGGACTTTCTTCTTAAACCCTCTGTGGTTTGGGGATAAGGATCTCACTTGAGATTGCAAACAACACTGTGCCCTGCCTCAGGGCATGCACAGTCCTTACTCATGAATCAGACATCCAAAATCAATTGCCAGCCAATACTTCAAACCCACCTACTCTCTTTGCTTCCCTCCTCCCCAATGAGGTCATTCAGCTTGGAGCAGCCTAAAGATAAAGCAGTCCAATTATTCTTTGTTAATAGTCTCCGACCTGTGCCAAGAAGAAACAACTTTACATAGTAATGGGGCGGGGGGAGCAGGGAGAGCGAAAGGGAAACGAAGAGAAAGAAGGAAATACATTCTTTTGTACGAAATGGAAACCAGGGTGCCCTAATGATTCGTCAGAGGAAAAGTCAGGGTAGGTAGAAATCTTGACAACATCCAGGTCATGCAAAATGAATGGGGCACTTGGATCTGGGTGCAAAGAGACAGGGGTGGCCAGAGAGGCACCTGATACACTGATATCTGCAGAATATTTCCAAGAGCAGAATTTACTTGTGGTGCTGAAATCTTGATAATATTTGGAAATATTTTTTGTTATACCCATTTCCTTAACAGGCAGTGGAGAAATGTTTAGCCTGAAGAGAAGGCTGAGAGGAGACATGATAGCCATGTATAAATATGAGAGAGGAAGTCATAGGGAGGAGGGAGCGAACTTGTTTTCTGCTGCCCTGGAGACTAGGATGCGGAGCAATGGCTTCAAACTACAAGAAAGGAGATTCCATCTGAACATTAAGAAGAACTTCCTGACTGTTGAGAGCTGTTCAGCAGTGGAACTCTCTGCCCCAGAGTGTGGGGGAGGCTCCTTCTTTGGAAGCTTTTAAACAGGCTGGATAGCCATCTATCGGGGGTGCTTTGAATGCAATTTTCCTGCTTCTTGGTGGGGGGGGGGGGGTTGGGCTGGATGGCCCATGAGGACTCTTCCAACTCAATGAGTCTATGATTCTATGTAATGTAGCTAAAATAAAATAAAAATAAAGAGGTGTTAGGAATAATGTTGCCAATGTTTCAGCGAGGGAAACTGAGAAATGCACGATCAATATGGCAAAAGTTATTAATGAGAAATAAATCAGGAGTTGCTGCAACAGTTTACTTTTGCCTAAATCAGTGGTTTTCAACCTGTGGTCCATGGACCACCAGTGGTCCGCAAGAACGAAAGTATGCTCCGCAGCCTCACTATTATTACAGCATTGCAACAAGAGCGACTGGTCTTGCGAAATGCTCTTATAGTGCCAAGGTTAATTTATTTATTTATTTATTTATTTATTTATTTAGAACTTTTATATACCGGTCTTCTCAACCTCCGCAGAGGGACTCAGGCCGGTTCACAACAAAATATTCACAAACAGTAGTTTGAAATATCACACCACATAATGCACTAATACATAAAATACATTAAAATACAATCATATAATTACATAAGGCCAAGTCATCACAATTCATCACCATCTGTCCGTGTGGTCAAGAGTTATTGACTCACTCATCAAATGCGAAATCCCAGAGCCAAGTTTTCACCAGCTTTCTAAAAGTCAGGAGAGAAGGGGCAGTTCTTATCTCAAGTGGGAGAGAGTTCCAGAGCCAAGAGGCCACCACCGAGAAGGCCCTGACCCTCGTCCCCACCAGACGCGCTTGCGAGGGTGGTGGGACAGAGAGCAGGACCCCTCCAGAAGATCTTACTAACCTTGATGGTTCATAGGGGAGAATCCGTTCAGACAGGTAAATTGGGCTGGATTGTTTAGGGCTTTATAGGTCAACACAAGCACTTTGAATTGTGCTCGAAAACTGATTGGCAGCCACTGGAGCTGACGTAACAAAGGAGTAGTATGCTCCCTGTACCCCACTCCTGTTAGAAGTCTGGCTGCCGCTCGTTGGACTAGTTGTAGCTTCTGGGCAGTCTTCAAAGGTAACCCCACGTAGAGAGCATTGCAGTAGTCTATACGGGATGTAACCAGAGCGTGGACCACCGTGGCCAGATCAGACTTTCCAAGATACGGGCGCAGCTGGTGCACAAGTTTTAAATATCTTTTTTCTGTGGGTGAGCAGATGGCAACTACTGGATGGCATATGTTCTGTATCAGAAACTAGAGCTGATGTGGTCTATCCAATGCATTTGCCTGAATCAGCACACCAAATAACCAAACCGAATCTAAAGTTTACCAAAACCCATTTGTAACTCTTTTGGTACTAATGTTGGAGAGTGGTCCCTGGTCAAAGTGGTTCCTGTCCAAAATAGTTCCTAGTCAAAGAGGTCCCTGATCCAAAAAAAAAGGTTGGGAACCACTGGCCTAAATCTACAGGGTAGGGCAACATTCTGCCCTGCTCCTCATGCCTGCTGAATCAATTGAATGCAAACTACTTTTTTTTTTACTTTGAACTCTTTTCAGCCAGTGATGCACTTTGACATCAAAGAAACATATTGGTATGTTCAAACAGGATTCAAATCAAGATAAGGATGGATTATTTTGCATGTGTGGATTCATCTAAGAAAATCCCATGAAATGCATGGGGTCACCAGAAGTTGGCATGTAACTTGCAGGCATAGCTACACACTTCGCATCATATTCTAGGCTGGTGAATATCTACATTAAGTAGAATACCTGGCTGGCCCTTGGGTAACATTTCCTCCAAACTACTCTATTTGAGTAAATCTGCAGCACTGCTCACTGGATAAACTGTGAGGAGATAAAGCTGGAGGGTTTAGAAAATGATTTTATTTTAGAATATTCTTGTCATTCAGGTGGCTCTGGGGCATTTTGTTCGTGACATTTTTTTCTACACCGAGATAAGCTCTAACGGGAAGGGGAGAGTGTTAGGCAGTTATTTGTGCAATGTGGTTAGTTTCCTTCATTATGAGTAAAGGAATTATACATCTGGGAGAAAAGAGCGAGGATGTTTTTCAGAAAGTTAAACAGGGATTAGTGAAAATTTCATTTCATTTTCTTTCTAATTAAGAAAAAACCCTGAACTTTGTACATTTTTTTTTGCATTTAGTATGGAATGAATTTGAGATTACAAGTATTGCAGAATAAGAGAAACTGAAAGGGAAAAATAAATCCATCCCAGGGTCATTGTGCGTACGTCTTCAGCATCTGGATTTGAATATATCCAACCACATTCATGCCGAATGACAGGTTCCACCATTATTTTTCCTGGAAAACATCTCATATTTAAAACTTCTCTGACGTGATCCTCTCCATAGAATCATAGAATCAAAGAGTTGGAAGAGACCTCATGGGCCATCCAGTCCAACCCCCTGCCAAGAAGCAGGAATATTGCATTCAAATCACCCCTGACAGATGGCCATCCAGCCTCTGTTTAAAAGCTTCCAAAGAAGGAGCCTCCACACACTCCGGGGCAGAGAGTTCCACTGCTGAACGGCTCTCACAGTCAGGAAGTTCTTCCTCGTGTTCAGATGGAATCTCTTCTCTTGTAGTTTGAAGCCATTGTTCCGCGTCCTAGTCTCCAGGGAAGCAGAAAACAAGCTTGCTCCCTCCTCCCTGTGGCTTCCTCTCACATATTTATACATGGCTATCATATCTCCTCTCAGCCTTCTCTTCTTCAGGCTAAACATGCCCAGCTCCTTAAGCCGCTCCTCATAGGGCTTGTTCTCCAGACCCTTGATCATTACAGTAGTCAGAGGCAGTTTTGTCCACTGAATGGAGTGGGTGAAATTGGTCTTTGTAGTTTTACAAAGTCTTTACAAATGGTTCTGGCCCAGCTTACCTGTCCAAACATATCTCCCTCTATAAATCAGTTTGAGTGTTAAGATTGGCCAGGGAGACCCTGCTCTCGATCCCACGTCCTTCGCAGGTGGGGATGAGAGCCGGGGCCTTCCCAGTGGTGGCCTTTCACCTATGGAACTCCCTCTTTAGTGATATTAGGTCAGCCTCCATTCTCCTGGCTATGGCACCAGGTGTTTGGGGAATAGCAGAATTATAGTGCAATATACCTTCACGGTACCAATATAAGAAGCAGTTGGACGACCATTACGGGATTAGTGCTATGTTTTAACACGTTTTAATTGTATTTATATGTTATCTGATTTTACAGTTCAATTGTGCTAAGTTGTGTTGTTTTTGTATAATTGTAGCCTTAAATAATTGCCAAAATTTGAAGCTGCTCTGAGTCCCCCTCGGGGTGAGATAGAGTGGGGTAGAAATCTATATAAATAAAAATGTAATGTTCGTTTGTGGGATTAACATAACTCAAAAACTACTGGGCGTATTGCCACCAAATTTGGCCACAAGACACCTACTAATCCAAGGAGTGACCATCACTCAAAAAAATTATTTTTGTCACCTGGGAATTGTAGTTGCTGGGATTTATAGTTAACCTACAATCAAAGAGCATTCTGAGCTCCACCAACAATGGGATTGAACCAAACTTGGCACACAGGACTCACATGACCAACAGAAAACACTAGAAGGATATGGTGGACATTGACCTTGAGTTTGGGAGTTGTAGTTCACCTACATCCAGAGAGCACTGTGGACTCAAACAATGATGGATCTGGACCAAACTTGGCACGAATATTCCATATGCCCAAATATGAATACAGATGGAGTTTGGGGGAAATAGATTTTATAGTTGCTGGGATTTATAGTTCATATACAATCATTTATAGTTCATATACAATCTTAACCACACCAACGAGGGAATTGGGCCAAACTTCCTACAGAGAACTCCAATGACCAACAGAAATGCTGCCTTAAGGCCATCCAGTCCAATTCTCTTCACCAGGGCAAGAAAACATAATCAAAGCCCTCCTGACAAAGAGCCATCCAGCCATAGATATAGATAGATATGATTCACACACAGAGACATAGTATCATAGATTTGAAAGGGACCCCTAAAGAAGGACAATGATATGTTGCATGTTCCAGAGTAGGCAAACCACATCAACAATGACAAAGAAACAAGAAATACTGTTTACCCACAAGCATAAATAAATTACATATATTAGAATCCAACACTTTCTCATTACTTTATTTTCCAGATCTCCAGACGGGGCCACAACAACACGTGGCAGGGGACAGCTAGTATAGTACATAAATAAAAAAATAAATTTAGCCCTCGTAGTGGTGCATCACACAGCTACAACTCCCGTGGTGCCATCGTTTTGAACCATGGAAGTTCAAGTGGTGTCAAACTGCATTAATTCTACCATGTAGATGTACCCTAGGTGAGCTCCACAGGCATACTATAGAGACATCAAAGTTGGCTTCTTAACTTCAATACTTCAATAATTTCCTGCTGATGCCTCTGTTTGATGTCTATGGGGTCAGCCTTCCCTGGCCACAGCAAAAGGTGTCCTTTCTCTGCAGCGTGTCAGCTCAATGGGATAATAAATATGCAGTTGTTTAAATAACAACAGTTTGATATTCAGCTAGTGTCCTGAGCAAAATCAAAATGGTGTTTAACCTTGCCAGCTAATAGTAAACAGCTAGAGGAGACCACAGCAGCAAAACAAGGCTCTCAGACGGGAACGGGCAAACCTGATAACATTGGAAAGCAAAACAAATTGTTTGTGAATGAAATTAGTCAGCAGCAAAATGTCATCACCACTGCAAAGATTTTTTAGTGGCCGACAGCCCTTCAGAATGCCAGATTCATGAAATATTTTTTGACAATTCAAAAGAACTGCATCAAGGTCTGAACAGAGTTGTACACACAAGACCATTTCACATGAGGTCATGCCCCAGAATTTGGTGGGGGTCCCGATCCATTTTTTGGGAGCCTCTTGAATTCAGGAGGACAGATAGAAAACAAATCTTTCAGTCTGAGAAGCTGAAAGATTTGTTTTCTATCTGGTTCATTATGGGTGAAGGGAACTTCCCAGGCTCTCCTTCCCATCGTTTTAGGCATAGTTTGTCTTTATATCCTTCATTAAGACCTGGATTAAAAGCATAAGAATTAAGATACCACTCTTTCTGTGATCCTTTCCCTTCTGTCTGCAGAGGATACAGGGTTTAATGCTTTGTTAAAGCTGTTTCTACATTAGAGGAAACTAGTGCTGCAAGCAGGCCAGGGCAGCACCACACCACACAGACTTTCCAAGGCATTTTAAGGAGGCTCAGCCGAGGAAGAGCGGTGACCGGGAGCTATCCTCGCTGGGCTTCCTTTAAAAAACCCTCTTTTTCTTGGCACATGTCAATCTCCTTTCTGCTTTAGGTTTAATGCTTCTTTAGAGCTGTTTCTACTTTTTACTCTAGAGGAAAGGTGACGAGGTGGTAATAGTTTTCAGAGACTGGGAGTTTTCTTCTTATTTTCTGGGATTTGTTATCATCATCGTCATCATCATCATCATTTGAAACACTACAAGATGAATCCACAGCAGACAGTCTGCTGGCTGTTGTATTGGATCACACGTCGGACACTTCCCAAGTGTCTAGGACTGTGTGATGTATCGCCAAATAATGCGTGCAGATCCCAGTAAGGTGGCCTTTTTCAAATGGCAAATTATTATAATTATTATTTGAAACACAACAAGATGAATCCACAGCAGACACTCTGCTGGCTGTTGTATTGGATCACACGTTGGACACTTCCCAAGAGTCTAGGACTGTGTGATGTATCAGCAAATAATGCGCGCAGATCCCAGTAAGGTGGCCTTCTGAAGCTGGCAGATGGTAATCTTGTCAGCGCCAATTGTGTTTAAGTGCAGGCCAAGGTCTTTAGGCACTGCACCCAGTGTGCCGATCACCACTGGGACCACCTTTATTGGTTTGTGCCAGAGTCTTTGCAGTTCAATATTTAAATCTTCATACCATGTCACCTTTTCCAGTTGTTTCTCTTCAATCCTGCTGTCACCCGGGATTGCAACATCGACAATCCATACTTTGTTGTTATTATTATTGTTATATTATTATTATTATTATTATTATTATCATCTTTTAGAAGTATTTGAAGAAGAGGACGGGAAGGTGAAAAAAGCTAAACGGGCGACTCTTCCAAGACCCCAAACGCACGTACACACCCCGCCCACCCATCCTGCACGCACATTGTCCCCAACTCCCAGTCAGTCCCACTACATAAAAAGAATCAAGAAAATAAAAGAAAATAAAGAATTTTTTAAAAAAGATTAAACTGTAATGCCGAATAGTGGAGGAAGAGTCGAGACTGGCTGCCATGTGGTCCCATTATGGACAGGAATCTGTGACAAATGGGATCTTGCCATTTTGGACACCCAAACAAACCAAAGAAGCCAGATTGGCCAAAGGAAATGGCTAAAAATGAATCAGTGTTCAAGCCTATCCTGCATTACAGTAGTCAGAGAAGCATGCTAATGTGCATTGCTTCTCTGCATTACCTTTGCATGCAGTGCATTGCAATTACAACATAAGTAATCGGCTATGCTCACAAACCATGGATCCACATACATTGCATTATACTGGTATTCTATTCAACATAAGAATCATTCTGTGCTACCCACCAGCAGATATTTATGCTACATGGAAGCGTCCTAGTTAGATGTCATCTACACATCTGATAAGCAACCTCTACTCTCTCTTCAATGTCATTTGTAAAAGTGTTGAATAGTACAATACATAGGGATAGTTTTGGGCACACTGTTAGCAATAGCTCTCCAAGACCATGATGAATATTAAGCAGCACTCATCCATTGAGTGTGGTTATGTAGATTTATCTTAATAACAGTAGCATCCAGCCACATTTTCCCATCTTGTTAAAAAAAATTATAGTTAGAAGCCCTGTCAATTTTTTTGCTGAGATCAAGATATATTATGTCAAGAATATTCCCTTGATCTACCAAAATAGCAAAAAAATTGGAGAGAGATGCTTGATATGGTGACTTATATCTGACAAAGAAGTGTTGACCCCTCATAACCAGTGCATTATTTTCTAGATGTTTAAAGCCTGGATGTCTTAATAATCTGTTGTAAAATTGTGTCATCATAAATTATGCTTTTAAATAATTAATTTATGGTGCTTCCTCTTTCAGCTGCCCTAAGCTCTTCTGAGGAAAGACAAGCGATAAATGTCTTTAACAAACAAACAAACCCATCATTGCTTAGGTAGGTGGAGCTGCCAAAGCCATAGCCAAAGGTGACATTTTAAAATATGATAATGTGTTCACAAACTGCACTATCAAGCTAACAGCTTATCTTAATGTAGGAAGTAACAGATGGATATAATCTCTTTTGCGGTGAACACTGTCTGCTCGAATTGAGTGAATAATGTACAATGTCATTAACATTGTCACGTTTTTTTCCACCCTCTTCTCAACTTGTTTGTGGACAGATTGTTGAAAGCTTTAGGATATATTTGGTATTCCAAAGTCTTGTGACATTCCTTCAACAAATGTGATCTCAAGACTTTTTTGGAATGCTAATATCACGTCAAATGGGACGCCTTACCTCTTTTTTTGTTAATATGGTAATTTTCAGTTGCTGCAACCTTAATTCAAAATGCAAAAGTAATTCAGTAGGGGTGGGGGGAGAAGAAAAGGTAGAAGCTTGCTCTTCCCAGTAGGCTCAGGTGCAAGCAAACCATGACAGCTTCCTCATTATTTATTTTATTTATCGCATCAGAAGCAAAATAAGGGTACAGTTGCAATGTACCATATATACTTGAGTGTAAGCCAACCCGAATATAAGCTGAGGCATCTAATTTTATCACAAAAAACTGGGAAAATGTATTGACTTGAGCATAGGGAAGTAATCTAGGGAAGTCATGCTACCCCTCTATTCTGCTTTGGTTAGACCACACCTGGAATATTGTGTCCAATTATGGGCACCACAATTGAAGAGAGGTATTGACAAGCTGGAATGTGTCCAGAGGAGGGCGACTAAAATGATCAAGGGTCTGGAGAACAAGCCCTATGAGGAGCGGCTTAAGGAGCTGGGCGTGTTTCGCCTGAAGAAGAGAAGGCTGAGAGGAGATATGATAGCCTTGTATAAATATGTGAGAGAAAGCCACAGGGAGAAGGGAGCAAGCTTGTTTTCTGCTTCCTTGGAGACTAGGACGCGGAACAATGGCTTCAAACTACAAGAGAGGAGATTCCATTTGAACACGAGGAGGAACTTCCTGACTGTGAGAGCCGTTCAGCAGTGGAACTCTCTGCCCCGGAGTGTGTGGAGGTTCCTTCTTTGGAAGCTTTGAAACAGAGGCAGGATGGCCATCTGTCAGGGGTGATTTGAATGCAATATTCCTGCTTCTTGGCAGAGGGTTGGACTGGATGGCCCATGAGGTCTCTTCCAACTCTTTGATTCTATGATTCTATGATAAGCTACTCCAGCAAAGGATCACCGCCTTGTCGTGGCGCTGGAGCTTGAGCACCTCTATGATGTCATGAGCGAAACCGTGAAGGGCCACCCAAGACGGGACGGTTGTGGCAGAGAGGTCAGACCAAGCATGATCCCTGGCGAAGGCAATGGCAAACCACCCCAGTATCCTTGCCAAGAAAACTAAATGGACCAGTACAACCAGAGATATGCGGACTGTGGCCAGGAAATCAGAAGACGCTTACTCCTTGGGAGGAGAGCAATGTCCAATCTCGATAAAATAGTAAAAAGTAGAGACATCACACTGGCAACAAAGTCAAAGCCATGGTACTCCCTGTAGTAACCTGCGGATGTGAGTGCTGGACCTTAGGGAAGGCTGAGCGAAGGAAGATCGATGCTTTTGAGCTGTGGTGTTGGAGGAAAGTTCTGAGAGTGCCTTGGACTGCGAGAAGATCCAACCAGTCCATCCTCCAGGAAATAAAGCCCGACTGCTCATTGGAGGGAAGGATACTAGAGACAAAGTTGAAGTACTTTGGCCACATCATGAGGAGACAGCAAAGCTTAGAGAAGACAATTATGCTGGGGAAAGTGGAAGGCAAAAGGAAGAGGGGCCGACCAAGGGCAAGATGGATGGATGGCATCCTTGAAGTGACTGGACTGACCTTGAAGGAGCTGGGGATGGTGGCGGCCGACAGGGAGCGCTGGCGTGGGCTGGTCCGTGAGGTCACGAAGAGTCGGAGACGACTGAACGAATGAACAACAACAAATGATAAGCCAAGGGTGGGAAGTGCATCCACTATGGGTCAATTTCAAAATAAAAATAGTTACCAATAAAATTACATTAATTGGCATCAATAGGCTAAATGTTTTTGAATATTTACATAATTTAAGATAAGACTGTCCAACTCTTATTAAACCATTATGCTAACCTACTTCAATGTAAATGTACTTATTAAAATAATAAATACAATAAAAATAATAGAGTGAAATAATGAAAATGCAATAAAAACAGTAATAATAGAGTAAAATATGTAAATGTAATAATAATAATAATAAATAGATTAAAATAATCAATGTAATAATAATAATAATAATAGAGCAAAATAATAAATAGAATAATAATAGAGCAAAATATTGTAAATATAATAATAATAGAGTAAAATAATAAATGTAATAAAATAATACTAATAACAGAGTAAAAACATAAATAACCTTGACTCAAGTATAAGCCGAGGGGAGCATTTTCAGCCTAAAAAAGGGGCTGAAAAACTAGGCTTATACTCAAGTATATACAGTATTTACTATTTAGAAAACACAAAGTTCAAAAACTTGGCATTATATTAAATGTCCTTTGACCAGTAGCTGGCCACTTGGAGAGCCTCTGATGTTGCTATAAGGAGGTTCTCCATTGGCTAGAGAGTGTGTGGTGGAAAGAACCGAGCGAGTCAAACCGAACATGCCTATGCCTTTATTTAAGGGCGTATGGCGTGGCAATAGAGGCCGCACAAAATTCCTTCTATTCAGCTAATATTGCGTCCGCAAGGAACCGTCTGACAGAGCTGTTTCGAGTAGTCAGAGGGTTGTTGAACTCCACCTCTCAAGATGGGTCCCCTGACGACTCAGTAGCTCGCTGTGAAACCTTTGCTCAGTACTTTGCGGACAAAGTCGCTTTGATCTGTTCGGGCTTTGACGCCACGTTAACGGCAGTCTCTGAGGATGTATTTCTTCTCAACACTGAGAGAAAAAGCCTACCAGAGGATGGAAGGGAAACTTTCTCTTATGAAGCTCAATGCTGATTGATGAGGCTGCCTTTCAAACAGAAGCAGCCCATTAGCTGGCAATGGGAAAGGTCATGCCTGTGGTTCTCGCCTGAGCTGAGATTACGAAAGATTTATCCTAAAAGGGAGAATTGGTGTACAGATAACCCAAGTGACATCAAAGTGTTGTTCAGTACAGTTAAGTTGCATTGCATGAGTCTGCACCAACCATATAATGCAGTTTCAAACTGCATTGCATGGCAGTGTAGATGAGACATCAGTTTGCAACAACTGAAATAAACTGGGGGTTCATCTACACTGAAATCAATGCAGTTTTGCACTGCTTCAACTGCAATGGCTCAAGGCTATGGAATCATGTGAGTGCCAAGAAGTGCTGGTGCCTCACCACATTCCTGGATTCCACGGCATTGAGCCAGGAGGGTCAAAGTGGGGTCAAACTGCATTATGTCTTCAGTGCAGATGCTCCTTAAGGAAGAAGGAGGATAGGATGAGAAGGAGAGAGAAACGGAGCGCATATTGAAAGGACCTAAAGAAATAGGATGACAGGGATTGATTGAAACTGTATGCGTCAAACTGGAACAGTTGGAGGACATCTGTATTTCTAAATGCCTTATCTCTCCCCGCATGCACAGTTACAGCAGTTTCAATTTGTTAAGGAGCTGAGGTCATCCTGAACCAGCTCAATTGGTTATCCTCACCTCGGTGCTTCATGGATCAAATCAGGCAAACGGCAATCTCGGAAAAAGCAAAGTTTCTTTGAATTCAGAAGCACAAGCCTCTCTTTCAGCTCATTTCCCAGTTGTGGAAGTCTCTCCTGTTTGAACTGTTAAGGGGAAAATATCCTTTTTCATCCTGTTAATGTTTCTAATTTCCTCTCTGTCTGTGGTTCCCTGGCTTTGCTTTGTAATTACAACGAATGGCCATTTAAAGATCATTGGGCTGCTCACTAAATGTGAATGCTCATTTAGAACTAAGAGCATGCATGCTTTAAAATTCCAAGGCTAAATAATAGTATTAGAGCGCCTTTTTGTTTTATTTTTGTGTGTGTATATTGTTGTATAGGAGCCTCCGGTGGCGCAGTGGGTTAAAGCACTGAGCTGCTGAGCTTGTTGATCGAAAGGTCGCAGGTTCGATTCCGGGGAGCGGCGTGAGCTTCCGCTGTCAGCCCTAGCTTCTGCCAACCTAGCAGTTCGAAAACATGCAAATGTAAGTAGATCAATAGGTACCGCTCCGACGGGAAGGTAACGGCGCTCCATGCAATCATGCCGGCCACATGACCTTGGAGGTGTCTATGGACAATGCTGGCTCTTTGGTTTAGAAATGGAGATGAGCACCACATGAGTCAGACATGAGTCAGACATGACTGGACTTAATGTCAGGGGGCTACCTTTACTTTACATTGTTGTATGTTTTTGCTGTGACACTAAGCTGACTTAAGTTAGGTAAAGGTAAAGGTTTTCCCCTGACATTAAGTTCAGTCGTGTCCGACGCTGGTGCTCATCTCCATTTCTAAGCCAAAGAGCGGCGTTGTCCATAGACACCTCCAAGGTCATGTGGCTGGCATGACTGCATGGCGTGCCGTTACCTTTCCGCCAGAGCGTTACCTATTGATCTACTCACATTTGCATGTTTTTGACCTGCTAGGTTGGCAGAAGCTGGGGCAGACAGTGGGAGATCATGCCGGTCCCCAAATTCGAACCTGCGACCTTTCGGCCAACAAGCTCAGCAGCTCAGCACTAAGCTCCACCTCTGCTTTTTTGAGCACGTTGCATTCCATCCCTCTTTGCCTTGGACAGAGATAGTGCATGTGTGGCTTGCAGGCCCAGCATGCACACCTGCCTGCAGCCAAGTGCCTTCTGTAGAGTAAGAAAGTCAGAACTTGCCTGCTTCCTTACCTTGGGAAGAGAGACAGTGTATATGTGGCGTGCAGGCCCAGTGTACACATCTGACTACAGCCAAGCGTCCCCTCTAGAGTAAGAAGAAAGTCAGAACTTGTCTCCTTACCTTGGAAAGCGAGAGTGCATGTGTGGTGTGCAGGCCCTGCACCTCCTCTAGAGTAAGAAAGTCAGAACTTGCCTCCTTGCTTTGGAAAGAGAGAGTGTGTATGTGGCATTCAGGCTCAGAAAGCACATACATCTGTCTGTAGCCGAGCACCTCTCCTCTATTTATTTATTTACATTATTTATATTCCGCCCTTCTCACTCCGCAGGGGACTTGGAGCGGATTACAATGTACCTATACAAGGCAAACATTCAATGCCATAGACACAGAACATATATAGACAGACACACAGAGGCCATTTAACATTCCAGATTCATGAGGATATTCTGGCCACCAGGGGAGCTGTCACTTCACCTTCCATTTGTGACACTGATGGAATACTTCCTCATTCTTTTCATGCTTGCTGGAGATTTTTATGGTGTCATAAATTAGTTAAATTAGCCTCTCCACATAAGTGGTATCTAAATTTCCTACTTGACAAATGCAACTGTCTTTCGGTCTGCAAAGGTCGACAGCAAGCTACACAATGGTCGGAGGCTCACTCTAACCCGGGCTGGCTTTGAACTCATGACTTTTCGGTCAGTAGTAATCTAATGCAGCTGACTCCCAGCCAGCTGTGCCCCAGTCCTGGTGCTCTCGGGTAGAAACAGGTAAGAAGCCTCCTTAAAGTGTGTGCCTGCCTGCATCTGAGTGTTTCTCCTCTAGATAAAATAGCTTAAATGCTTAAAATGATGGGAAGGGAACCTAGGACCCACCCACCCCCATAATGATTGATTGTCGTGTTAGGAATGACTCCTGGTGTGAGAGAATTGGCCGTCTGCAAGGACGTTGCCCAGGGGACGCCTAGATGATTTGATGTTTTTATCATCCTTGTGGGAGGCTTCTCTCATGTCCTCGCATGAGGAGCTGGAGCTGATAGACGGAGCTCATCCGCCTCTCCCCGGATTCAAACCTGCGACCTGTCGGTCTTCAGTCCTGCCAGCACAAGGGTTTAACCCGGGGGCTCCTCCCCCCATAATGGGCCTATAGAAAACAGATCGTTTGGCACCCCACAGTGAAAACAGATGTCTGCCCTCCTAATTTCAGGAGGCTCCCAAAAAATGGACCGAAAATTGGGACATGAAATGGGTCAAGGTTTATCCCAAATGTACAAGCTTAGAAAATAAGTCTTTCTTGTGTTGCATGCACATACTCTGGTCTCCAGCAGCTCAGCATCTTCAAGCTAAAACACTATTCTTAGTGTGCTGTGCTTTAGGCTAATCCCAACACGATTGATTCCCCCTCCCTCTGTTTTGGAATAGCTTGCTGACATGATGTATTTGTATTTGTTTGAACCCAGACTCCTAAAATCCCCTGAAGAGTTCTGGGAATTGTAGTCAAGAGTTGGAAACCTGTATAGAATTGCATCAGTTTTACATCAGTGTAAATCCCTTTCTAGCTGAGGCACAATGGCTGTCAAGAGAAAGCAGTGAAAGCAATCTCTTTCAGGAAATTGTCCTAGGAATTACCCCCATCCCTGGATTAAAATGCAACCTTAACCTGTAAAACTTGATTTTATGGTTTTTATATTGGTGGCAATCTACAGAGCAACTTTTACGGAGCCATTCTCCCACAGTTAATTCTGTTTAGTGAACTGGAGAAGCAGCAGAAATGGTATAAAGGCTGCCTTTTAATGGCTTTTAGGAGACCTAACACTTTTTTTGCAATAAAATGAAGCATTTGTGGTGTGATATTGACCTCCAGCCTCCAGATAAATGCCACTTACATCCATTAGTGCCTTTGATTCCAATTTATGCTTCCCCAAAAGCATTGAAGTGCAAATGTCAAAAAGAAAAGATATTCTCTGCAAAAACCTGCCAAGTTTCACACTCACGGTTTGGTTGACCAAATCCATATGAATTATTCCACATGTATTCATTCACAAAGATGGTGATAGATCGTATGCATTATATCCAAAGGATCCCAGATTCAGACCCCAGATGTCCAGTTAAATTGATCTAAGCAGCAGAGCTTTAAAAAGTAACTGCTTTGTATTACAATTACCAGAATTCCCCAACTAGCATGGCCATTCCTATAGTTCAGGAATGGGCAAATGTGACAGGTTTGGGAGCCAGTTTCCGTAACCTCTGGACTTTCTGTGTGTTGGGAATGAGAGCTGTTAGGCTCAAAAATAATCCTCACTTGGAGAAATTCCTCCATAAATATAGCATAAATACCGCTTATGCGGGGAGGCTAATATAGCAGAGTGCTAGAAGCCAACTTCATAACCAGCAGAAACTTATGTGTGGTGAGTCAGGATAAGCTTCAATTCAGGATGTTAACTGGGCCCCCTTACAGAGAGAGGTCAACCCTCCTGTTCAAGGAGCTCCACTGGCTGCCGTTTATTTTCCGAGCCCAATTTAAGGTGCAGCTGCTTACCTACAAAGCCCTGAACGGTTTGGGACCATCCTACCTGCATGACCGCATCTCCGTCTACGAACCCACGCGTTCACTTCGGTCATCTGGAGAGGCCCTGCTCGTGATCCCGCCTGCGTCGCAAGCGCGTTTGGTGGGGACACGAGACAGGGCCTTTTCTGTGGTGGCCCCCTGACTCTGGAACACCCTCCCCAAAGATCTTAGACAGGCCCCTACCCTAGCAGTCTTTAGAAAGGACTTGAAGACCTGGCTGTTCCGATGTGCCTTCCCAGAATAGGAAATCTCCAATACCAAGTCCCATAAGCACTTTATTAGAACTAAGATTGCCGCACGCTGCACACTGCACTTGCCCTATAAGCCTTATATTCCACCTGTCACATCAGCACTTTTAATCCTGTACCCATTACTCTGGCACAGCCCAATTTTATTGTGTCTTAGTGTATTGTTTATTGCTTGTTGTTATATTGCTTCAATTGTTTTTAATTTGCCTTAGGTTTTGTATTGTTATGTTGTGTGTTGAGGCCTTGGCCTTTGTAAGCTGCATCGAGTCCTTCGGGAGATGCTAGCGGGGTACAAATAAAGTTTAATAATAATAATAATAAAATAATAATAATTCAACAGGATGGTACAGGATTGCAGAGACAGAACTTCAGGCTCAAAATATTGATTCAAGAAGAGAAATACTATTCTGGTACGGCCATACCAGGAGCTCCAGCTTACCTTGCTATTTGTTATTTGTTGCATGTATTTTAAAGTTCTGTGCTTTTGCAGTTAGATGGCTTTCCTTACTTTGCAGTTATTGGGTCAATGACCTGTCAATTATCATTAGGTTCCCTAGTTCCGATCCCTCTTAGGTTTTGGAGGGAATAGGAGCCATTTTGGCTCAGTCCACACAGAGAAGCCTTTCTGACAGGACTTAAAGCAGGGCATCCTGTAAAAGGCTTCATCATTTACAGCTTGGCCGGGGAGAAACAGTCCCATAGCTTGGCCGGGGAGAAATAGCCCCATAGCTTGGCCAGGGATATACAGATACAGCCTCACAGCTCTCTTGCTAGGGATCCAGTCCCACAGCGCTTCAGCCAGCCATCACTGGGAAGTGAACATCTTCCTCCTCCTGGAAGTTCTGCAAAGTCTCTGTTCGGTAAGGGCCCTTCAGGGCAACCATAAAGCAGATTGGACCGGGTGTAGGGGCCCCACACTAACAGAAGAGAAGACAGATTGCCCAGGTAGAGGTCGGGAATTTTCCTAACAGTGAAGGAACAAGCCTGCTTTTCGGGGCAAGATTGAGAAAGCCAATAGTTTATTAAGAAAACTTTGAAGCTAATCATTGAAGATTTGTTATTTGTTCAGTAATAAAGATTTTTGTTGCATCGTTAAAGACTCAGGAAAATCCCGAAAATCCTGTCTCTGAGGCAACCCCGGCGTCCCGTTGGGCTAACAGAATTTAAGTCCTGTTTACAGTCTTTTATAGGAGCCCAGCGTGCGACAGCACAAATACATTCTAGACAAAAAAGGTTCTTGGAACTAACTAGCTTACTAAGTTCATTTTCTAAGGAAGGTAAAATGATTAAATATGAAAAGTATCCATGTAGCTACATTTTGCCTGGAGAAAGGCAAAATGCGTCCTCACTGGAAGGGAGACAAAAGCAGAGGAGAGAGAGAGCAATGGAGAATCACCACATGGCCAAAAGTCGGGACAATAAAAAATATCTTTAAAGAGGAAATTACCTCCATACCTCACAGAGATTCCCCTTTTTTTTTTTTTGTCATGTCAGGAGCAACCGCTCCTGTTGTGAGAGAATTGGCCGTCTGAAAGGACGTTGCCCAGGGGACGCCCGGATGATTTCTGATGTTTTGTCATCCTTGTGGGAGGCTTCCCTCTTGTCCCCGCATGAGGAGCTGGAGCCGATAGAGGGAGCTCATCCGCCTCTACTGGGATTTGAACCTGCGACCTGTCGGTCTTCAGTCCTGCCAGCACAGGGCTTTAACGCACTGCGACACCGGGGGCTCCAGAGATTCCATTGCTACATCTTCAAAGGAGGAGGAGAAAGTGGCAAGCAAGAAGAGTAAAGACAAAGCTCCTACTGGGATAAGCATGCATAGGAATGTGATTTTTTATGCTTATATTGCTTTGTTATGGAGCCCCTGGTGGTGCAGAGGGTTAAACCGCTGAGCTGCTAAACTTGTTGACCAAAAGGTCGCAGGTTCAAATCCGGGGAGCGGTGTGAGCTTCCGCTGTCGGCCCCAGCTTCTGCCAACCTGGCAGTTTGAAAACATGCAAATGTGAGTAGATCAATAGGTGCCGCTTTGGCGGGAAGGTAACGGTGCTCCATGCAGTCATGCTGGCCACATGACCTTGGAGGTGTCTATGAACAACGCTGGCTCTTTGGCTTAGAAAATGGAGATGAGCACCAATGCCCAGAGTTGGACACGACTGGACTTAATGTCAGGGGAAAACCTTTACTATTGCGTTGTTAATTTTAAGTTTATGTTGTTTACTCTGTTTGTATTGATGATGTTACTTGGAAACCACTCTGAGTCCCCTCAGGGAGACAGAACGGTATATAAATAAAGTGTTGTTGTTGTTGTTGTATCTCTAGCCTAGCTACTCATTGAGGATTGGAGACTTGTGCAATCCAGGAATGAAACACAACACCGACTGCCATAAATTCCAAAGAGAGAGGAGAAAACAAAAGAAAAGCAGAAATGGTTGGACTTCTCTGTAAAGTTGTGAAAAACAGATATTTCTACATTTTCTAACCCATGTGTGTTGTCTGCAATTTTCTGTGGGAGGCCTCGAAACATACCAACCCCCCCCCCCCCCCCCCCGTTTAATTATTGATGGCTGACTCATGCATAACCAAATCTGTGAAAGTTCAACCCGTGAAAGTCGAGGTTCGACTGTAATTATTTTCCTAAACCCAACCCAGCCAAGTTGCAACTTGCTACACCTGCCAGCTTTAGGATGATGTTTTCCTTCCACAATGACAAGGACTTTAGAAATTATGCCAAGGGAGGACAGGTGGATGGATGAGAGGGTGGGGAAGGATGACAGCTGAATTAATCAAGAGGTTTTCATTCCTGAGCCCAGGTGATTGCGATCAACCCTCTCCGAACACACTTGGAGGTGCAAGCGCAACGTTTTGTCTGGCTCCCCTGGCCTTGCATCCAAGACTCTCCTCCTTTGAAAAAAATATAATGGGCTGACTCAAGGTCAAGACACACAAGATGACTTCAGGCTTGTAGGATCCAAGATTCTTAGAAACTTAGGGCATTGCTTTAGAGCAGGTATGGGCATACTTTGGCCCTCCAGTTGTTTTGGACTTCAACTCCCACAATTCCTAAAGTTTGCCCATGCCTGCTTTAGAGTGAGAGAGGTATCTGGACCATCTAACACAAAGGAGGGCAACTGTGGAAGGCTAGGGGACTGTGTTCATCCTCCAGACCTTGAAGGATTGCACCTCCACTGCACTCACTTCCACGAAACCAATATGCATCCAAATGCCCACCAGTGCTCTTGAGGGGAATTCTCAGTATGGCTCAATTGCAATAGAGTATCAATAACAGCATCTACAGCAGTTTCCCAACCTGGGAGGTCAGGACCCCGGGGGGGGGGGGGGGTTGCGAGGGGGTGTCAGAGGGGTCATCAATGCATCAGAAAACACAGGATTTTAGTGTTGGTTGGGGGGGGGGGGTTCTGTGTGAGAAGTTTGGCCCAATTCTATCATTGGTGGGGTTCAGAATGCTCTTTGTGATGGCACGAGTGGCACCACCTATATCTAGAACTGTAAGTTGCAAGATTTGAACTGTTGTATCATGCCTGATTTTGCCCTTTTACTCTGTAAATGTATAGTTGGATTGATTGGTTTTTATACCTGTCAATCAATGTTGTTTGCACCAGTTGAATTACTCCTCCTGCTCAATTGTTTGACCCCCACCTCTTCCTAGAGAGTAGGACAGTGTTTGCTTTTCCATTCCACCATCAAACTTTCTATCAGATGGACGTGAGAAAGGGACTTGGCTCTAAAGCCCTTGATTAAGTTACCTCTCAGCACCAATTCTGAGGTTCTTACCCTTGAGACTTATGCTTCATGTTCAGATCAACCCGGACGACATTGAGAAGTCTCAAGCGCCTTCAAACCAGTTCTTTGGCACCAGAGGAAGGCTTTGTCCCTTCAAATATAGGCCATGGGAATTGGGGTTGTGATTATTCCGATATTCACAGCCATTGAGAAAGAGGGAACTTGAAAAAGCTTCTCAGCTGCAAAACTCCTTGAACCCAAGACAACCAGAGACTGTAATGTATATTTTCCTTTACCCCTTTGAAACTTTCAGCTTATCGCCTTAAAGGGATAACTCCTTGTGAACAATAAAACCTATTTTGAGTTATCTACAGTGTTTTTGGCCCTTGGGCGTTCCTAAAGGAGGGCAAGAAGCAATCCCCTGGAGAAAAGATGTCACGTCCATGCCTCTTTCACTAAGAGTTATAGCCCCAGGCGCGACGGCACACCCTTTGATTGTAGGCAAACTATAAATCCCAGCCACTACAACCCCCAAATGTCAAGGTCTATTTCCCCCAAACTCCACCAGAGTATTTGTGCCAAGTTTGGTCCAGATCCATCATTGTTTGAGTCCACAGTGCTCTCTGGATGTAGGTGAACTACAACTCCAAAACTCAAGGTCAATGCCCACCAAACCCTTTCAGTATTTTCTGTTGGTCATGGGAGTTCTCTGTGCCAAGTTTGGTTCAATGCCCTCGTTGGTGGAGTTCAGAATGCTCTTTGGTTGTAGGTGAACTATAAATCCCAGCAACTACAACTCCCAAATGACAAAATCATTTTTTTTTAGTGATGGTCACTCCTTGGGTTAGTAGGTCTCTTGTGGCCAAATTTGACGGCAATTTCGTCCAGTGGTTTTTGAGTTATGTTAATCCCACAAACGAATATTACATTTTATTTATATAGATTAAAATGAATTTTAAACTACCCAGTTCCCTCCAAGATCCCACCCACAACCTCCTCAGCAATGTGCCCCTTGTGTCTCTCCTAATTCTTAATCAATGGAAAGAATATATTTAGACAATAAACCAATCCGTTTGCCTTTGGTATCCCACCACCTCCAGAATGTGACTGTGGCCCATAAAAGAACCCCAGTGAAAGTGAAATGGACTCTGCACTTGCTATAATGTTCTAATATTCCCCTTCCAAAACCAAGGCTTTTAGGCAACAAAAATGGTTTAGGGCTGGGAAAGGCATTTGTATGAAACGAGACTGAAAAGACTGGGCCTGTCGACTTGAGAGAGGCAATGGGTAAGAAGAGATGCGAGAAAAGACTGCAGAATATTGAGCAGTATGGTTCACATAAGGAAAAGTGGAAACAGAAGTGGCATTTGCAAATGGAAAGGACAAAGGATAAGAAATTGCATTCCAAAACCGAAGATAGGTTCTGACAAACGAAGCGGGGAAAGGAAACACTACTACATGTTATATTCAGTACAAAGTCACAATTACTGTATTCAAGCAGCACTCAAGGGAGTCAACAACTCAGATTAGGATCTAAGGAGTAGTACTAAGGAACTGCATCTCCAACAAATATGTCTCCAAAATGGTGAGACTGATAGTAGGGGCTCTCTACACAGATTCATATAGGAAATTGACAAGATATTGACAAGCTGGAATGTGTCCAGAGGAGGGCGACTAAAATGATCAAGGGTCTGGAGAACAAGCCCTATGAGGAGCGGCTTAGGGAACTGGGCATGTTTAGCCTGAAGAAGAGAAGGCTGAGAGGAGATATGATAGCCATGTATAAATATGTGAGAGGAAGCCACAGGGAGGAGGGAGCAAGCTTGTTTTCTGCTTCCTTGGAGACTAGGACGCGGAACAATGGCTTCAAACTACAAGAAAGGAGATTCCATCTGAACATTAGGAAGAACTTCCTGACTGTGAGAGCCGTTCAGCAGTGGAACTCTCTGCCCCGGAGTGTGGTGGAGGCTCCTTCTTTGGAAGCTTTTAAGCAGAGGCTGGATGGCCATCTGTCAGGGGTGATTTGAATGCAATATTCCTGCTTCTTGGCAGGGGGTTGGACTGGATGGCCCATGAGGTCTCTTCCAACTCTTTGATTCTATGATTCTATGATTCTATGAAATCTTCAAATACCCACATATTCATATGGATGGAAAAGGCCTTCAGATAATGTTGGGTTTCAACCCTGGACTGCAGAAGTCTCTTGTGACATTAAGTCTCCAGTCCTCAATCAGTAGCTTGACTAGAGATAATATTAGAGCAGGGGTCATCAAACTATGGCCCAGGGACCGGATACGGCCCTCCAAGGTTATTTACCCGGCCCTCACTCTGGGTCAACCTAAGTCTGAAATGACTTGAAAGCACACAACAACAACAACAACAATCTTACCTCATCAGCCAAAAGCAGGCCCACACGTCCCATTGAAATACTAATAAGTTTATATTTGATAAAATTGTTCTTCATTTTAATTATTGTATTGTTTTTAAGTGTTTTTTGCACTATAAATACGATATGTGCAGTGTGCACAGGAATTCGTCCATTTTTTTTCCAAATTATAATCTAGCCCTCCAACAGTTTGAGGGACTGTGATCTGGCCCTCTGTTTAAAAAGTTTGAGGACCCCTATATTACAGTGAGGAAAGCCTCTCCCCACATTCTTATGCATGTTTATCCCAGAAGGAGCTTTGTCTTTATCCTTCTTGCTTGCCACTATCCTCCCTTCTTTGAAGATATAGCAATTGAATCTCTGTGAAGTATGAAGGTAACTTCTTTTTTAAAGGTATTTTTTATTTGGCCTGTTTGGCCATGTGGTCATTACCCATTGTTGGCTTTCTCTGCTCTTTCTTTCTTCCTTCCTTCCAGTGAGGATGCATTTTGCCTCTCTCCAGGCAAAATGTAACTGCATGGATATTTTTTGACTTTTTATCCTTTTACCTTTCCTAGAATATGAGCTTTAGCAAGCTAGTTAGCTCCATGACCTTTTCTATCTAGAATGGATTTCTTTTTTACTTCAATAAATTTTTTGAACCTAAAGTTGTGACTCTGCAATCCTGTGACATACTGTTGAATGGAAGCTCATCGCTGGGAGAGGTCATCCAGAGTTTTGGAGTACAGTGCCACCTCTACGCAGATGACACCCAACTTCACTACTCATTTCCACCAGATTCCAAGGAAGCCCCAAGGATACTGAACCAGTGCCTGGTTGCTGTGATGATCTGGATGAGGACGAACAAGCTGAGGATCAATACTGACAAGACAGAGGTCCTCCAGATCAATCGCCCATCTGACCGGGGTATTGGGTGGCAGTCTGTGCTGGATGGGGCTGCACTCCCCCTGAAGTCACAGGTCCGCAGTTTGGGGGTCCTCCTGGATTCAGCGCTGACGCTTGATGTGCAGGTGTTGGCGGTGGCCGGGAGGGCCTTCGCACAGTTAAAACTCGTACGCCAGCTGCAACCATACCTTGTGAAGTCTGACTTGACCACAGTGGTTCATGCCTTAGTTACCTCTAGACTGGACTACTGCAATGCACTCTACATGGGGCTACCCTTGAAGGTGGCCTGGAAACTACAACTTGTCCAATGTACTTGGGACTTTTATCTCCTCATTAGCTAAGTCTCTAGCATTCAGAAATTGGTTTTGTTTCAACTGAGAATTTCTTATCTCTTTTTTCTCGGAGACTGGCAGACCGCCGAAGCCACTGTTCAGCTCTCCCATCTCCTCGCGTCTATCTATATGCTCATTAATTTCTGCAGCTGAGCCAGGTGCCGAGCTGTTTTCATGTTCCCTATCATGGGAACTCTCTGGTAACAATTCAGAAAGCACACCATCTTCCCCACACCCCTCAGGGACAATCAAATGAGAAACTACACTTTGAACAGGGATCTCCTGGTCATTCTCTGCATCAATATCACTGATCAAAACATTACCATCTTGAAACTCATCTTGAAACACATTGGCAGCACTCCCCACATCCAAAGCACCCTGATCCTGGAACACAATCACAGGTTGAGCTCCAACAGCAATTATAATTTAAGAAAGACCCTAGGAGCATCCACCAAGAAGGCCATGCTGGTGACAATGGTGGATTACTGGGAGAAGGGTTTCTCCTAAGGATCTGAGGACCTGGGCCAGCTCCTATGGGGAGATATTGTTAATGCTTATGTTATTGTTTTATTGTCTTGTTTGATTGTAATTGCTTGTATTGTTGTTGTTATTGCTTGTATTGTTGTTGTTATTGCTTGTATTGTTGTTGTTATTGCTTGTATTGTTGTATTCTGGGCTCGGCCTCATGTAAGCCACACCGAGTCCCCTGGGGAGATGGTTGCGGGGTATAAATAAAGATTATTATTATTAAGGTAAAGGTAAAGGTAGTCCCCTGACATTAAGTCCAGTCATGTCTGACTCTGGGGTGTGGTGCTCATCTCCATTTCTAAGCCGAAGAGCCAGCGTTGTCCGTAGACACCTCCAAGGTCATGTGGCCGGCATGACTGCATGGAGCGCCATTACCTTCCCGCCAGAGCGGTACCTATTGATCTACTCACATTTGCATGTTTTCGAACTGCTAGGTTGGCAGAAGCTAGGGCTGACAGCGGAAGCTCACACCGCTCCCCGGAATCGAACCTGCGACCTTTTGATCAACAAGCTCAGCAGCTCAGTGCTTTAACCCACTGCGCCACCGGGGGCTCATTATTATTATTATTATTATTATTATTATTATTATTATTATTATGGTCTGCCAGGCAGTCTGAACTTGAGCCACATTGGGCATCCTGAAGGGTTCTGCTTTTGCTGAAAAGCATCTGAGAACCGGAAATCAATTTCCATCAAGGTCTTATTATGGCCCTTCTCCAAAAGTCATCATCATCTGAAGAAGAATTGCTGCAAAGCATGGAGGGTGTCCTTTGCAAGCCACAGCACACTGTGTGGGTGCAGCCCTAACAAGGACCAGGAGCCATTCCTGCTGGCAAGCAGCAATCCCCTGCCGGCTGCCACTCCTCGACCCAAAAATCCTGGTGGAAGCTTGTTAAACTCCTTATTTGGAAAAGAAAACAAAACAATCCCTTCCATGTTTCGTCCAAGGTGCTCGACAGACATCATCCTAATGAGCTGTGAAGGTAAGGTGGGATGGAGGGGGAAAAATATCTCTTCATTTGTCATTTGACCTTTACATATTTCCCCTGTGAAATAACAGATATGCCACAAATTTAATCCATGACTCTGGGTCAGAGGTCGCAGCCAGCCAGCCAAGCCAACCTGTCACGTATTCTCAAAGGTCACCGGAACATGTCTGCAAATATGCTGCATTTTTCGGTCATCTGCTATTGTAAAAAGAGAGAGCGCTGGAAGCAACAGCAACCCCAGGCTCTCTAGAGGGAAGACCAATTTAGTGAGTTGGCTTGGGATGCTGCTTGGGTTTCCTTGAGCACTGTTGCTCTTGCCCAATGAAATGCTTTCCAAGCTAGAAGCAAGAAGCCATGGCCACATATTCAGCATGGGCCACATTAACATCAGGCTAACCTTCCCAGTGTAGATCAGCCCCTTGGAACCTAAGACCTCGAAAGGCTACTAACAGTTGGAGTAAGCAAAACTGCTAGGACAAAGGACAAAGATTTTGGTGGAAGGCATTTCTGTTTTTCTTTCGGCTCCTCACATTTGAATCTAATTTCCAACATAGATACAAAAATGTGCATCTGGCAAACAGGTGTTTTGTGTGCCAGAATTGAGTAGGAAGTAAGAGTGGGAAAGAAATTGTTTTCTTCTTTACTTAGCCAAAGATTGGAAACATATGTTCCTACAGATAGAAAAGATGGTTTGAAAAGCTCATTATCCCTTACTGCTTATAGGGCTGATGTGGGCTTCAAGCCAAATGCATCATTGGGTTGACATTTCGCCCACATCTATGGCAGGCATCCGCAGAGGTTGTGAGGTCTGTTGGAAAATAGGCAAGTGAGATTTATATAATCTGGGGAATGATGTCCAGGGTGGGAGAAAAAACTCTTGTCTGTTGGAGGCAAGTGTGAATGTTGCAGTTGGCCACCTTGATTAGCACTGAATGGCCTTGCAGTTTCAAAGCCTGGCTGCTTCCTGCCTGGAGGTTTTGGAGCTGCAAGGACTCTCAATGCTAATCAACATTCACACTTGCCTCCAACAGACAAGAGTTCTTTCTCCCACCCTGGACATCATTCCCCAGATTATATAAACCTCACTTGCCTAGTTTCTACCAGACCTCACAACCTCTGTGGATGCCTGCCATAGATGTGGGCAAAACATCGTGAGAGAATGCTTCTGGAACATGTCCATATAGCCTGGAAAACACACAGCAACCAAGTGATTCCAGCCATAAAAGCCTTTGACAACACTGAAAAGCATCATTTTCTGCCTCTGCACAGCATGCTGCTCCCTTCCTTAAGTATTGAGAAATAATAATAAAAATAATAATAATTATTATTATTATTTGAAACACAACAAGATGAGTCCACAGCAAACAAGATCACTCTGCTGGCTGTAGTATTGGATCACACGTCGGACACTTCCCAAGTATCTAGGACTGTGTGATGTATCGGCGAATAATGCATGCAGATCCCAGTAAGGTGGCCTTTTGCAGCTGGCAGATGGTAATCTTGTCAGTGCCGATTGTGTTTAAGTGCAAGCCAAGGTCTTTAGGCACTGAACCGAGTGTGCCGATCACCACTGGGACCACCTTTCTGGTTTGTGCCAGAGTCTATTATTATTATTATTATTATTATTATTATTATTATTAACCCACTTTATCTCCCCAAAGGGGCCTAAGAGACACCCCAACAGTTTGGGAAAGCTTCTCTTTTTAGACCAAAATTTCCAGAAGCCCTTATTCAGTATGGACAGCTCATTTCTGGGCTTGGAATGGGAATCAGAATGAGCAAGCTACAGTCTTGATGTGGCTTTTTGAGTTGGGTAAAAATCAAAAGAAAGCTATTTTCATTGCATGCAATGGCACTCTTCTGTAAGTCCGGTGCTCTTCAAATGCCCTGTCTTTCAGATGCCAAGAAAAGTCTGGGAATGATTTTACAACCTGAAGGAAAGTGTGGCTCATTACGTTTCATAGGCTGGCAGAACACCGCCATCCAATAAAGTTGAGGAAACGGCAGTCACAAGGAGTAAATGCAGAGTTTAAGTACAGGCCTTTAAACCAGTGATGTAAGAATGCTTTTTAAATCTATAACTTCTCCACGCCCTCCACGATCAATATTGTGTTAACTGCTGTCAAGTCAGCTTCAACTTATTGTTTCAACTCCACAAGTGAGACACCTCAAATCACTGTAGCCTTAGGTCTTCCAGACACAGGGCTATAGCTTCCTTGACTGACAGTCCATCTACAGCAGACTTCAAGAATGTCACCATCACCACCCTTTTCAAAAAATAGGAAAGAACAAACTGTAGAAGCTATTGAGGTATCTCCCTTTTAACCTCCGCTATAAGAATCCTAACAAGAATCTTTGCAGACCACCTTCTACCCATCTCAGAAGACGCCCTCCCAGAATCCCAGAATGGCTTCTGCCCATCCAGAGGAACCGTGGACATGATCTTCACTGCACGACAGCTCCAAGAAAAATGCAGGGAACAATATCAACCTCTGTACATGGCATTCATTGACCTTGCAAAGGCATTTAACACAGTACATCGTAGTGCTGTCTGTTTCATCCTCCAAAAAATTGGGTGCCCTGGCAAATTTGTGAACATCCTGTGGCTCCTCCATGATGACATCAAGGCAACAGTCTTAGACAACAATGGCTCCCAAAGTGACCCATTTCAGGTGGAATCAGGTATCAAACAGGTTTGTGTTATTGCCCCAATCTTATTTTTATTTATTTATTTATTTATTTATTTCGGGTACTTCTACCCAGCCCTTCTCAACCCCGAGGGGGGACTCAGGGCGGCTTACAAAAAGGCACAATTCGATGCCTACACAAATTACACATACGTACAAAACAGCAGTTAAAACAATTATCACAGTTAAAAACAATCAATAAAACTAATCTCATGCTCAGCGTTCGTCTCTCAGAGTTCCATAATTCCATTCCACTTAGTCAATTCCTATCCATCGTCAAAGTCCTTTCTTTATCTGCCAGATTGTCCGAATGCCTGGTCCCAAATCCAGGTTTTCAATTTTTTCCTAAAGGAAAGGAGGGATGTCGCTGATCTAATTTCCCCGGGTGTGAATTCCACAGGTGAGGGGCCACCACCGAGAAGGCCCTGCTCCTCGTCCCCGCCAATCTCACTTGTGATAGAGGCGGGGTCGAGAGCAGGGCCTCCACGGAAGATCTCAAACTCCGAGGTGGGACATAGAGGGAGATGCGTTCAGATACACTGGGCCGGAACCATATAGGGTTTTGTAGGTCAAAACCAGCACTTTGAATTGTGCTCGGAACTGGATCGGCAGCCAGTGGAGCTGACACAACAGGGGGGTGGTATGCTCCATGTATGACGCTCCTGTAAGTACTCTGGCTGCCTCCCGCTGGATTAGTTGGAGTTTCCAAACAGTCTTCAAAGGCAACCCCACGTAGAGTGCATTGCAGTAATCTAATCGGGATGTAACAAGAGCATGGACCACCGTGGCCAGATCCAACTTCCCAAGGTATGGGCGCAGCTGGCGCACAAGTTTTAATTTTCCATCTTCATCATTATGATACTTCATCTTGTTAATGGGAACCTTCCCACCAGCATGGAAATAATCTTTTAGATAGATGGTACACTATTTAACCTCAGCAGATGCCAAAACCAAGGTTATAACAACATATGTTATAGAACTTCAATATGCTGATGATAATGTGGTCTGTGCGCATTTAGAAGAAGATCAACAAGCCAAATACCTTTAGAAAAGCATACAAGAAGCTCGGCCTCTCATTGAACATTGAGAAAACCAAAGTGCTCTTCCAGCAGTCACCAGCCAATCCCTCTGCAATGCTGGAAATACAACTTAATGGTATAACATTAGGAAATGTTGACCATTTCCGCTACCTTGGCAGCCACCTCTCCACAAAAGTCAACATTGACACTGAAATACAACACTGTCTGAGCTCTGCAAGTGCAGCATTTTTCCAAATGAAGCACAGAGTGTTTGAAGATCGGGACATCTGTAGGGATACCAAGGTGCTTGTTTATAAGCTATTGTCCTCTCAACACTGTTATACGCCTGCGAGATGTGGACTGTCTACAGATACTACACTCTGCCGATGACCACTGGGACCACCTGTACTGGTTTATACCAGAGACTTTGTCCGTTTCAAGACAAAGAGAGTAGTGTGCATGTGTGAGCAGAATTCGGTTTGGGACATATTACACAGACATAAGTCAGGCATGGCCTGTGAGAACTGGAAGTCACCACTGAGCAGACAGATTCTGCTGATAGTTGCAGAAATGGAATTGTGCAGACAGCATGTTCATCTGTGCCTTGTCTTTGCAAGCTGCTTATTATTATTATTATTATTATTATTATTATTATTATTATTGAGCACTCTAACTGGAGGTCAGCTGTGACCAGCAGAGCTGCAGAATTTGAAGAGGCACAAATGGAGGGTCAAAGGGAGAAATGTGCCAAGAGGAAGGCGCGTCAAGCCAACCCTGACCAAGACTGCCTTCCATCTGTAAACCGATGTCCTCACTGCAGACAAACATGCGGATCAAGAATGGGTCACCACAGCAACCTATGCATCCACCGCCAAGACAGTATACTTGGAGGGCCATCATCCTCAGGTTACGAGGGATCGCCTAAGTAAGTACTGTATATACTCCAGTATAAACCTAGTTTTTCATCCCTTTTTTTTAGGCTAAAGAAGTTCCCCTAGGCTTATACTCGAGTCAAGGTTATTTATTATTTTACTCTATTTATTATTATTATTATTATTATTATTATTATTATACTCTATTTATTATTATTATTATCTTTACATTCTTTTACTGTCCTATTATTTTTATTATATTTATTATTTTACTTTAGGTATTATTATTATTATTATTATTACATTGATTATTTTACTCTATTACTGTTATTAAATTTACATTATTTACTCTATTATTGTTGCTGTTGTTGTTACATTTATTATTTTACTCTCTTTATTATTATTGGAAGGATACGTAAGCACATTGACATTGAAGAAGGTTAGAATAATGGTTTCATCAGAGTTGGACAGTCTTCTCTTAAATTACGGTTTTATGTAAATACACAAAAACATTTAACCTACTGATGAGTATCAGAAGCAGCGGCATTTCTCACCCTCGGCTTATACTCGAGTCATTACATTTTCCCAGTTTCTTGTGGTATAATTAGGTGCCTCAGCTTATATTCGGGTCGGCTTGTACTCGAGTATATATGGTAAGTAAGTATGTAAGGTCTTCCAGACACAGGGCTATAGCTTCCTTGACTGATGGTCCATCTACACTGCAAGAATGAATATAGTCTGACACCACTTTAACTACCCTGACTCAATGCTATGGAATCCTGTGTGTTTTCAAATTTACATGGAGGAAATAAAATGTGAATCATTCCAGCAGAACAATCCCAGATTTTTCATGAACCCAATGCATATTTACACTGGCCTGAACTGCCTGGCCTGCTATGGATGAGCCCTTTGAGTCTTGCCAAAGACCCTCATCCCTTCTCTCCTCCGCTCTTTTCTGGCTCCATCCTTAGCAGTCAACCTCCGAGGATGAATGGGTGCCATCCCAGCTTAGCTGTCAGGTAGCCCATCTGCAGAAGAGCAGATACTGAAGTTCGCTTTGCATAAAGGCCCTTCATCTACATGCCTCCCTCCCTGATTAATTTCTTTCCATCCACTTTCCCCCGTACAGGAGATGGGAAATGCCAGTGATAAATAGCAGGGCTCTGACCTTCAGGGCAACCTGTCAATAATTACAATCTTTGATCACCTATTGCTCCATACCTAGAGTGCCGCCTCACTCGAATCCTTGCACTCAGAGATAACCAGATGTTGCTCTGAGACCCTCATCTGTGGGTCATCGTCTGCCTCAGAGCTAGACCTACTACGAGGGATTTCATTTGTAATTATAGATATTGTCCAGCTCATCCTTTTGGTTGGGGTTTTGTAGAAGGCGGTGGATCTTCTTCTGGGGAGGGGCAGGCTGCACATTTGTTGATGTTTGTCAGTTTCAAGACAAAGAGAGTAGTGTGCATGTGTGAGCAGAATTCGGTTTTGGACATATTACACAGACAAAAGTCAGGCATGGCTTATGAGAACTAGAAGTCACCACTGAGCAGACAGACTCTTCTGATAGTTGCAGAAATTGAGTTGTGCAGACAGCATGTTCATCTGTGCCTTGTCCTTGCAAGTTGCACAATGTGTATTATGCATTGTGGTTGTGCATCCTAGATGTGCATTTTTATGTGGTGCATTCCGCTATGGCACTAGTCATTGACATGTGTTTTACAATGTTCTTTTCTGCATGCATAACCTATCCCCCAGGTACTAAAATTGGCCTGGGGTCTAAAACATGGCAAAGTAACCCACATTTATTTATTTATTTACTGTATTTGTATATCGCCTTTCTCAGCCTATCAGCGACTCAAGGCTGTTTCCAACAAAACAGTATACACTCATTTTATTTATTTATTTCGAGTACTTCTACCCCGCCCTTCTCAACCCCCGAAGGGGGACTCAGGGCGGCTTACAAAAGGCACAATTCGATGCCTACACAATAATACAGATAACGTAAAAAACAGCAATTAAAACAATTATAACAGTTAAAACAATCGATAAATAACAATAAATAACAATCGATCATAAAACTAATCTCATGCTCAGCGTTCGCCGTTCAGAGCCCATAACTTCATTCCACTTTGCCCATTCTTATCAATCGTCGTAGTCCTTTATTTATCTGCCAGATTGTCCAAATGCCTGGTCCCAAATCCATGTTTTTAATTTCCTCCTAAAGGAAAGGAGGGATGTCGCGGATCTAATTTCCCCAGGGAGTGAATTCCATAGGTGAGGGGCCACCACCGAGAAGACCCTGCTCCTCGTCCCCGCCAATCTCACCTGTGATAGAGGCAGGGCCGAGAGCAGGGCCTCCCCAGAAGATCTTAGACTCCGAGGTGGGACATAGAGAGAGATCCGTTCAGACAGATATGCTGGGCCGGAACCATATAGGGTTTTGTAGGTCAAAACCAGCACTTTGAATTGTGCTCGGAATTGGATTGGCAGCCAGTGGAGTTGACATAACAGGGGGGTGGTATGATCCCTGTATGACGCTCCTGTAAGTACTCTGGCTGCCTCCCGCTGGACTAGTTGGAGCTTCCGAACAGTCTTCAAAGGCAACCCCACGTAGAGTGCGTTGCAGTAATCTAATCGGGATGTAACAAGAGTGTGGACCACTGTGGCCATAGTATCATAATACAATTTAAAAACATTAAAATTACATAAATCACAACAGCAATAAAAACAACATCATTGGCGTCTCCTTATTGTCAAGCTTTGTCCAGTTCCATCGTCAGTTATCCATTCCTATATCAGTTGTTTGTATCCGTTACTCTGTGTTTGTAAACGCCTGCTCAAACAGACACGTTTTGAGTTGCTTCCGAAACGTTAACAGGGAGGGAGCAGATCTAATCTCTCTGGGTAGGGCGTTCCATAGCCGGGGAGCCACCCACCACTGAAAAGGCTCTGTCTCTTGTCCCCGCCAAACGCACCTGTGACGAAGGCGGGGCCGAGAGTAGAGCCTCTCCAGACGATCTCAAGGTCCTAGGTGGTTCATAAGGGGAGATACGTTCGGACAGGTAAGTTATCCTTATGTTAATGATAATACATATAAGTTATGATAATACATATATCCCCTAGTGTAATGCTTTTCAACCTGGGGGTTGGGACCCCTAGGAGGATCATGAGAGGTGTCAGAGGGGTCACTAAAGACCACTAGAAAACACAGTATTTTATATTTGTCATGGGAGTTGTGTGTTGGAAATTTGGCCCAATTCTATCATTGGAAGGGTTCAGAATGCTCTTTGATTGTAAGTGAACTATAAATCCCAGCAACTACAACTCCCAAATGTCAACCTCTAGTTTCTCCAAACTTTACCAGTATTCACATTGGGCATATTGAGTATTCGTGCAAAGTTTGGTCCAGATTCATTATTGTTTGAGTCCACAGTGCTCTCTGGATGTAGGTGAACTACAACTCCCAAACTCAAGATCAATGCCCACCAAACCCTTTCAGTATTTTCTGTTAGTCATGGGAGTTCTGCGTGCCACGTTTGATTCAATTCCATCGTTGGTAGATTTCAGAATGATCTACACTGATTGCAGGTGAACTATAAATCCCAGCAACTACAACTCCCAAATGACAAAATCAATCCCGCCCCCGCCCCCCACCCCCAACCCCACCAGTATTCAAATTTGGGCATATTGGGTATTTGTGCCAAATTTGGTCCAGTAAATGAGAATACATATTAAATATTTACATTATGATTCATAACAGTAGCAAAAATACATTATGAAAGTAGGAAAAATAATTTTCTGGTTGGGGATCACCACAAGATGAGGAACTGTATTAAGGGGAGGTTGAGAAACACTGCACTAGAGAGCATTTGGGAACAAAAACAGTATTTTTTTGTGTAGGGCATGGCCTTCCAAACTCTCCGAAGGGGGCCAATATGGTCACATTCCACAGTTTCCCATCCTAGCCAACACCAATGATTCAACTCAACATGAGATAAACAGCATCAGATCCACTGTCTTTTCTGAGAAACAGAAATGTGGTTTACACAATCCAGGGAGGTGCCAAATAATTTGGCAATTATGCAGAGACAGGGCAACTGTACCCATTCTCTGTAAAGTCACTTACACTGCTTTGCTGGATTACTTACAAGGCCTCTTCAATAGAGCCTACTTTTGCTACTGCTGTCATGGTGAACCAGCGTTTGTGCAATTCTGCAGGGTGCCTTGATGTTTTTAAAAAGATGATATCCCTCTGTAGCTATTTCAGTGCTTGTGGGCTTGTAGGCAAGCTAAGTTATTTTGGGCACCTCCTCATTTGCAAAAGAGGAGCAGGGAACAGCACCGAACAAAGATCAGTACAAGCTGTTCATCAGATTTCAGTGGCTTGTGTGTGTCAGGAGTGACTTGAGAAACTGCAAGTTACTTCTGGTGTGAGAAAATTGGCCATCTGCAAGGACATTGCCCAGGGGACGGCAGGATGGTTTGATGTTTTACCATCCTTGTGGGAGGCTTCTTTCATGTCCCTGCATGGGGAGCTAGAGCTGACAGAGGGAGCTCATCTGCGCTCTCCCTGGATTCGAACCTGTGACCTGTCGGTCTTCAGTCCTGCGGGCACAAGGGTTTAACCCACTGCACCACCGGGAGCAGAATGAAAATCACACATACCGTATATACTCGAGTATAAGCCGACCCGAATATAAGCCGAGGCACCTAATTTTACCACAAAAAACTGGGGAAATTGATTGACTTGAATATAAGCCAAGGGTGGGAAATGCAGCAGCTACTGGTAAATTTCAAAATAAAAATAGATAGCAATAAAATTATATTAATTTAGGCATCAGCAGGTTAAATGTTTTTGAATATTTACATAAAACTGTAATTCAAGATAAGACTGTCCAACTCTGATTAAACCATTATTCTAACCTTCTTCAATATAAATAGGCTTACGTATCCTTCCAATAATAATAAATAGAGTATAATAATAATAATAATAATAATAATAGAGTAAAATAATGGAATGTAATGATAACAGTAATAATAGAGTAAAATAATAAATGTAATAATAACAATATAGTAAAATAAAAAAATGTAACAATAACAATAATAGAGTAAAATAATAAATGTAATAGTAACAACAACAATAATAAAATAATACATGTAATAATAACAACAACAACAACAACATGGGTCAACCGGGCAGCGGGGACATCCAGCTGCCTACCCTGGATGGCGAGGCGCTACACCCGTCACCATTGGTAAAGAGTCTGGGAGTCCTTTTGGACCTTCTGCTGACGATGGAGGCCCAGATCTCCGCCGTGAGCAGAACCGCCTTTTTTCATCTGCGGCAGGCTAGATGGCTGGCCCCCTCCCTGTCCAGGGACGACCTAGCTACGGTGATCCAGGCCACGGTCATCTCAAGACTGGACTACTGTAATGCCCTCAACATTGGCCTTCCTCTGTCGGTGAACCAGAAGCTCAAGTTGGTACAAAATGCAGCTGCTCTGCTTCTTGCGGGAATTCCGATGAGATGCCACATAACCCCAATCTTACTACAGCTGCATTGGTTACCAATTGAGCACCAGATCACTTTCAAAGTGATGGTACTCACCTTTAAGGCCTTGCATGGTCTGGGGCCGATGTACCTGAGTGACCGCCTCACCCCCTACCAACCCCAGAGATCCCTCCATTCTGAGGACCAAGATCTATTGGAAATTCCCAGTGTCAAGACCTTGCGTCTAACAGCAACCAGATGCAGAGCCTTCACACCAGTGGCACCATCACTATGGAATACTCTGCCACATGAAGTCCGTGCCTTGTGGGACTTATCAGCTTTCCGCAGGGCATGTAAGACATATCTGTTTCGACAGGCCTTTGGTTTTTGATATTGCTGTTTTTAAATTGTTTTAAATTGTATTCGATTTTAGCATGTTCTTGTAAGCCGCTCCGAGCCCCAGGGGAGTGGCGGCATATAAGTTTGAATAATAAATACATAAATACATAAATAAAAACAAAATAAAATAATAATAACCTTGCCTCGGTTGTAAGCCGGGGAGACTTTTTCAGCCTAAAAAAAGGACCGAAAAACTAGGCTTATACTCTAGTATATACAGTAATTTATGTCTTTACCAATCCACACACTTTCTTGCTAGAGAAAAGATATGCTATGCAGATGATAAGGAAATAATAAGGTGTTTACTTTTTGCCTTGCAGAGCAACATATATACAGTCATATGAACAGTTGCATTGACTCACACAATGTCCTTTGAGAGAGATTCAATATGGTCCTTAGGTGTCCATGTGAAGGTTCTCCTTCCAGCAGCTCAGTGGTAGAAAATATAAACTGACTTGGTAAGCTCCCTGCACAACTATCGCAGCTCCAAGCACCAAACCACACAAAGGCTGAAGGTTTTGTAGTTTATTGAAGAAAGGAAAAAGTCTTAAATGCAAAAGTAAGTTCCAAAAGTCCAATAGCAAAGAACGTTGATCAAACAAGATTCCACGACAGCATGACAGAGTCCCAGGAAGCCAAGAACATTGCCCAAAAGCCAAGGCAATCCAAAGAAGTTACCAGGTTATTTGCAGAAGTTGCACTGACAAAGATTGGCCTTTAAACAGCCCGTTTAATATACTTTCCCAGCATGAATGCATTCCGTTGACCCATAACCTCCCTCTTGTTAGCAAGCCTCGCACTGCGGCAAACTTTGAATTGTAAGCGATCCTTCCTGAAGATCTAGATCTTCAGAGCCCTCAAAGTCGGATAGCTCATTAGGCGCCTGAGAACCGTCAGGCTGAGAGCCATCCTCCACAATCTGCACCTGGCTAGTTTCACTAACATCAGAAACATCATCTGAAACATTCCTTGCCATGGGAAATTGAACCTCCTCAGATTCTTCTTCAAAAACAACAGGAACATCTTCATGAATCTGATGGGATTCAGATTCATGAAGATGTTCCTGTTGTTTGGATTCAGATTGAGCCACAACAACAGCAAAATCTAAACATGTAACTGTTTCCAAAACTCCCAGGCTCAGCTAGCCTCTCGGTGTGGCCCAACCAATCAGCTTAGTGCTTTGCATTTTTCAGTTAACACACTCAGCAACTGATTTTTACATACTCCAGAATTGTGCTCATCGCCAGGATTTGGTGCGTGGAAATATCAACCCGAACCTGGTTCTTAGAGAAGAATCATTAAAACGGAGAGACGAGACCGATTTTGCAAAAGAATGAAATCTCATTAAGGACGGCACCATAAAGGGCAAGCTGGCCATTGCATGCGATTTAACCAACCAATCATTGTTCCAAATGCAGCCAATGATGGCAGATACTCATAATGTTCAGCTATTGGTTAATATACTAGTTAATGGAAGCAGGACCCGTTCACACAGACTTAATAGATAGGGTTTGAAAAGCATAATAACTTTTCAAATCAAGCGTTCATGGGCATATAGCCCTTTTTGTGAATATTTAATTTACTGAACACTATAAGAACAAGGGAACCTGGGGAATTACAATGCCGTTTGGTTTTGTGGTCCTGCTCTCTAAAAAGAAGACAAAGAACTGCAGACATTTGATTAAACATCAGCAGTTCAACTGATGCTCTGTGGACTATTGCCCTGCTAATGACTATTGAACATCGAATCCGGCTTAGCATAATTATATTAATGATAATACGTAATTATATTATATTAGTAGTATTAATATAATTATGGTAAACTGAATTCATTGTTCAGCACTAATCATCCGAGGCACATGCGCCAAATTGCTGATGCGCGTAAATGCTGATACACGCACCCCTTCCCTGGCATACTTTTAGTCATTTACAGTGCCATAAGCTAGGTTTGCAAGCATCTAACCATTTCATATTTGCATTTGTAATGATGGAACCATTGCAGCACCCACAAATACTCCGAAACCCACCCCAAAATCCAGTCAGCCATCCAAGCAATGGAGATCTGTGATGCTAGTGTGCCCCCTCCTGCCAGTGAGTGATGGTGCAAAGAGCATAAACAGGGACCCCTATGTTGTCATGTCACAACACTTCTCTTACACTGTCACTTGCCTACAATATAGTGTTACTGGGTTGCTGTGAGTTTTTCAGGCTGTATGGCCATGTTCCAGAAGCATTCTCTCCTGACATTTCACCCACATCTATGGCAGACATCCTCAAAGGTTGTGAGGTGAAACATAAGGAGAGAATGCTTCTGGAACATGACCATAGAGCTCAAAAACCTCACAGCGACCCAGTGATTCCAGCCATGAAAGCCATATAACACCCGATAGGCTGTTAGGAATTGTGGGTGTTGCAGCCCCAAACACCTGGAAGGACCAAGTTTGCTTATGCCTGCTCTCACCCCTGCAAATGGGGAGGACTGACTGTTATACTATGCTTAGGCATGGATAGAGTCGGATTACTCGTTACTCGTAATAATTTCGTTAAAGTTACCTTTTTGAAGCGATTTCGAAGCATTTTTAAAACCCAGAAGTCCCTTTACCCTTCCAAAATTTTCTCCGCCATTTTTGTTACGACTCAGAAAGTGAATCAGAAATTTTCAGCCCTCTAACCTGCTGGGATGCTCCTTGCCTCCCCTCCTAGCGAGTCAGGGGAGAAGTTTTGGGGAGGAGAGGGATTTCGGCACTGGCAGCCATTGCTGTAGGAGCACATGGCTCAGAGGCTCATTCAGAGCCGGGAAGGGAAGGGAGAAGGGGAAAGGAGAAAGAGAAAGACATAGACTAAGGGAAAGGAGGTTGGAAGAAGAGGAAGGCGGGCAAGCAAGCAAGCAGAAAGGAAGAAGGGCTTGGGAGAAGGGCTGTTGCCAGCCATGCTTGGCTGCCCTCCTGCCTGCCTGGCTGGCTGGGCAGTGGGCACAGCCTGCCTTGCTGGCACTTGTGTGTTGTTGCTGTTGGGATCTGGGTTGGGTGGGCACTGTGTGGGTCAGTGGCATGGGTGGGAGCAACACAGAGGAACCAAAGCACTCACTCCAACATTGTAGCTGGTGTCTCTGGCCTCAGTGTTTTTTAGTTTGTGTTGCACATTGCCTCAAAAGAACTAGATCTCCCATCAATTCAAGCCACTCTTTGAACACAAACTCACCTTCCCAAAGTAGTGAAATTATCTTCCAAGGCAAAAAGGGCAGGGCTGTTTCTTTTTCTTCTTCTTTGTTTGCTATGAGTTGCCTAAGAAGAATGGGTGACGCCTGGCTCGAGAGCAGTACGTGTGAAAAAGATCTTGGAGTCCTCGTGGACAACAAGTTAAACATGAGCCAACAATGTGATGTGGCGGCAAAAAAAGCCAATGGGATTTTGGCCTGCATCAATAGGAGCATAGTATCTAGATCTAAGGAAGTAATGCTACCCCTCTATTCTGCTTTGGTTAGACCACATCTGGAATATTGTGTCCAATTCTGGGCACCACAATTCAAGAGAGATATTGACAAGCTGGAATGTGTCCAGAGGAGGGCGACTAAAATGATCAAGGATCTGGAGAACAAGCCCTATGAGGAGCGGCTTGGGGAGCTGGGCATGTTTAGCCTGAAGAAGAGAAGGCTGAAAGGAGATATGATAGCCATGTATAAATATGTGAGAGGAAGCCACAGGGAGGAGGGAGCAAGCTTGTTTTCTGCTTCCTTGGAGACTAGGACGCGGAACAATGGCTTCAAACTACAAGAGAGGAGATTCCATCTGAACATTAGGAAGAACTTCCTGACTGTGAGAGCCGTTCAGCAGTGGAACTCTCTGCCCCGGAGTGTGGTGGAGGCTCCTTCTTTGGAAGCTTTTAAGCAGAGGCTGGATGGCCATTTGTCAGGGGTGATTTGAATGCAATATTCCTGCTTCTTGGCAGGGGGTTGGACTGGATGGCCCATGAGGTCTCTTCCAACTCTTTGATTCTATGATTCTATGATTCTAAGACACTAGAAGTATCATACATCGTGCAATTGCGACCGACATTAACGAAGCAATTCGGATATTTTGGAATGTTCCAAATTTGGGGGGGGGGGGGGAATTTGGAATTCAGTTCTGAATCAAACCACCAACACCCCCTACATCAGAAACAAGTTTTGAACCTTTTTTTTTTTTTTATCAACCAAGCTACTATGTTAATTGAAATATATCTAGGTAGCCACTTCCTATGCTCTTGACTGCAGTAGTATTAATGAGCCCAGATCCTGGACTGAGGCAACAGCGCCCTCTTGTGGGTTACATGGGTAATATTTGAAGTCAACTAAAATGCTGACCAGAGATGGAAATATCCTTCTTTTATTTGAGGAAATGGGTATCAAGGCCCTCTATCCATAATACGACACTCTTACCTAACCTGATGACTTCAAGCTATACAATACTGGAATGCAACTCACAAAACTGGCTATTCTGGCTTCGGAAAGATGGGAATTGCACCACATGGTCAACGTAGTGCAATTCATTACTGGATCTGCACTGAGCATGAAATGTAATTCCAAACTGCATTATATAGCAGTGTAGATCCAGTCTCAGATTCCTCTTTGTAACACCTCTGAGCTCTGTTGCAATATTTCTGTAGTCTTGGGCAATAGAATATATTAAGCACCATCTATGATAGGTAAGAAAAGTGCAACCCATGGGTCATGCACACACACAAACACACACCAGGCTGTATTGTGACTTCCAGGAATCCCAGGAATTGTGTTTTTGGTTCTAAAATGCCCTCAATGTATTGTTTATTGCTTGTTGTTAATATTGTTTTAACTGCTTTTAATTTGCTTTAGGTGTTGTATTGTTGTGTTGTGTTTTGAGGCCTATGTAAGCCGCATTGAGTCCTTTGGGAGATGCTAGTGGGGTACAAATAAAGTTAATAATAATAATAACAACAACAATAATAATAATAATAATAATTATTATTATTATTATTATTTCCGGAAAAGGCCTTTTAAAAAATATGGAAGTAAACCTCTAGTAATTTCCAGTTTTTAACGAAATAGGGTTCAGACCTAAAATGCTCTGGACCCCCTCAAACATGGTGACAATGCCCCCACAGTTCCTGGAGGGGAAATATAGTTTGTTTCAAGGGTTTTGCAATGAGTTGCGTTTTACAACAACCTCTTTGTCATTAGGAATGACCATTGAAGGCTTAATTATTAGGGATGAGAGGACTTGCAAACATTGTAAGTAACCACCAGGGGGCAGTCTAGTATTGCTAAGTACATGCTTTTTGTGAAACAGTTCTCAACATATATACACAAGTTTTGCTCAAGGAAGAAGACTAAATCAGTCAGCTGCTTTCCAAATACAGACAGTCCCCAAATTACAAACATCTGACTCACAGTTAAGAACGGGACTGAAACAACAGGAAGTGAGAGAAATGGTTAGACCACACCTGGGATATTGTGTCCAATTCTGCACAACACAATTGAAGAGAGATATTGACAAGCTGGAATGTGTCCAGAAGAGGGCAGCTAAAATGATCAAGAGTCTGGAGAACAAGCCCTATGAGGAGTGGCTTAAAGAGCTGGGCATGTTTATCCTATGGAGGGAAGGCTGAGCGGAGACATGATAGCTATGTATAAATATGTGAGAGGAAGTCATAGGGAGGAGGGAGCGAACTTGTTTTCTGCTGCCATAGAGACTAGGACACAGAACAATAGCTTCAAACTATAACAAAGGAATTTCCATCTGAACATTAGGAAGAACTTGTGAGAGCTGTTCAGCAGTGGAACTCTCTGCCCTGGGGTGTGGCGGAGGCTCCTTCTTTGGAGGCTTTTAAACAGAGGCTGGATAACCATTTGTCGGGGGGGGGGGGGGGTGAAATTGTTAAATGCAATTTTCCTGCTTCTTGGCAGGGGGTTGGACTGGATAGCCCAAGAGGTCTCTTCCAGCTCTATGATTCTATGATTCTATTCTATGATTCTCTCTCTCTCTCTCGCTCTCTCTCTCTCTCTCACACACACACACATATGGTTGGAGTTACACTTTAAAAATATACCTGTTCCGACTTACATAAAAATTGAACTTAAGAACAAACTTACAGAACCTATCTTGTTCGTAACTTGGAGACTGTTGGGGACTCTATACCCCCTTGAAAAATAAAAAACACACAAATATTAAAATTGAGAACACCTTTCTGTGAATGTTGAGGTCTTCTAAGTCAACTTTAGAACCCCCTGGATATTCCTAGAGATGTGTCCTCTCTAGAATCTCTATATACTTCATCACACTAGAGAATGAATCCACTTGGAATCAGGTTTCTGCCTCCTGCAGAATTCTGGGGTTTGTAGTTTAGTGAGGCTGTTAAAGGTTCCTCTCTAAACTACAAGCCCCAGAATTCTGCAGGAGGCAGAAACCTGATTTAAAGTGGATTCATTCTCTAGTGTAATTAGGTTCCATAGTCCTTTGGCACAACTGGAGGAAGCTGACCATACGGTCACACTGATGGACTTAAACATTCCTGGAGTAATCCAAGTCAAGGCTGCAAACATGGAGGGACTACAGTATACATTTTCCCACTGATTTTCTGTGGCTGGAAGAAATGTGATGCAGTGCCAAAAAAGGCCAATGAGATTTTGACCTGCATCAATAGGAGTATAGTGTCTAGATCCAGGGAAGTCATGCTACCCCTCTATTCTGCTTTGGTTAGACCACACCTGGAATATTGTGTTCAATTCTGGGCACCACAATTCAAGAGAGATATTGACAAGCTGGAATGTATCCACAGGAGGGCGACTAAAATGATCAAGAGTCTGGAGAACAAGCCCTATGTGGAGCGGCTTAAAGATCTGGGTATGTTTTGCCTGAAGAAGAGAAGGCTGGGAGGAGACATGATAGCCATCTATAAATATGTGAGAGGAAGCCACAGGGAGGAGGGAGCAAGCTTGTTTTCTACTTCCCTGGAGACTAACTCGGAACAATGGCTTCAAACTACAAGAGAGGAGATTCCATCTGAACATGAGGAAGAACTTCCTGACTGTGAGAGCCGTTCAGCAGTGGAACTCTCTGCCCCTGTGTGGTAGAGGCTCCTTCTTTGGAAGCTTTTAAACAGAGGCTGGATAGCCATCTGTCGGGGGTGCTTTGAATGCAATTTTCTTGCTTCTTGGCAGGGGGTTGGACTGGATGACCCATGAGGTCTCTTCCAACTCTAGGATTCTATGAAACTGACTTCTTTTGAGCTTCAATATTTTCACCACAAGAGGGCAGCTCCAGACAAACAACTAGCTGCCAGAGGAAGTCAAGCTCTAGAAGTCAGAGGAAAAGCCTGCATACATTCAGAACCACCTGTAGGAATAGGAAACATAGACATATCCCAGAGTGTGGGATATGTCTATGGAACAACTTGCTATTGCAATGTACGGCAACAAGCGTCCTTTTGGGACCCATCCTTCTAAGGAAGTAAGCATATCAATAGAATTAGCAGCAAGTAAAAGAAACCCCATAAGAAACAAGGAAGAGCAGCCTGTGTCTAGTATATGAGTATTACTTTAGAAGGAAAGTGTTACCATTTCAAAGCTTCTCAAAGTTGGCCTTTCCTGCAGGATGGGCACTCCCTCCAGTTTGACTTTTGGTTCGAAATTCTAATTAAGACTAATTCAACTATGTAGATGTTTGGCAGGGCTGTTGAACCAAAACCGTGAGTTCTGGGAGGCTGTGGAGGATGAAGTTTCAGTGACAACCAATGAAAATATACATGCCGGTGTAAGGCAGATTTACACTTGTGCATGACGCCAACTTAGTGCTGGCCACTAATTGACTTTCTACTAGTGTTAAATATCTACTATTGAATCACACAACCATTGGCCGGATATGGCTCATCAGACTTTCCCCCTTGGCCTCTATAACTTTTTAATTATAATTATAATTTTTTAAAAACAATTATATCATTGGTGACTATGAAATGACACTTCTTGCCAGAATATATATATATATTCTCCACATTTTTAAGAAACAAGTTTTCTTAAACACAGCCAGATCAAGGCAGATTTTCAGGAACAATTTCAGAAACTGCAAGTTGCTTCCGGTGTGAGAGAATTGGCTATCTGCAAGGACGTTGCCCAAGAAATGCCCAGATGTTTTGCCAACCTGTGGGAGGCTTCTCTCATCATCATCATCATTTAATAACTTATTAATCGCCCTCCATCCGAGAATGCTCTAGGTGATTTACAGCTAAATTATAAAAGATAAAATACATACACACATACAAAAATTAAAAATTAACAATCTCATGTCCCTGCATGGGAAGCTAGAGCTGACAGATGGGAGCTTACCCCGCTCCCCATATTCAAAGCTGCCAGTTAGCAGCCCTGCCAGCACAAGGATTTAACCCATTGTGCCACCAGGGGCTCCATCACTCCACAATATCTGCTTTGAAGTGGATTATCTGAGTCCACACTGCCATATAATCCAGTTCCATTTGGATTTTATACAGCTGTGTGGAAGAGGCCATAGTTTCTTCTGCAATCATTTCACCGATTAGGGAAATGAAGAAATCCATTACATCTTCAGGTTGTGGCATGTTAACCTTCAAACAAATTCCCCAAGGACCATGGTGGCCATAGTTTAAGGAGGTCATATCAGTCCCCAACTTGTCATTTCATAGAAAAATAAACCCTTCCTGGGATGAAAGCCTTTTGGATTCTACACACACACACCACATTGCTCAATGGGGCAGAAGCCAGTCAATCAAACCACCACAGGCCATGTATTGAGTCAAACAGCTGTCCCTTCCTGTTGCCAAAGGCCTGGACCAATAGGGATTTTGTTTCCAAAAGGAGAGAAGGGCTTCTAGTCGCAAGATCCAGCAGCCAGTGTATTGAGAACAGGAAAATATATATCTTCTAAGAGCTATTGACTCACTGCAGGTCCTGCTGCTGCCTCGCTGCAGTGGCTCCCCTCCTGCCAGCCAAAAGGGCAGCATCGCAGCTCCACTTGGCCTGATGGAGACAAAGCAGCTCATTAGGAAGATCCACAGTGCGCTCAGCATGGGGAGGCACATGGCGAGGCGGAGGAGGCATCCGAGGGGGCTTCCAGGGGGAAGAGCAGCTGTGGCAGCTGGCCTTGAAGAACGGGAGACCTTTGCTCATCATCCACCCCTGTTTCCAATCTACCATTGGAAAGAGATCTCTGAATTGTGGATTTTGCTTAGCCTTCCCGGAATAATGACCCCATAGCACTTTGTCCTCCAAAGCACTTTGCATTTCTTTAGGTCTGCTCCACAAACACCACTATCACCATTTCGACCATGTCCCAGCATTACTTGCAATTTTAACTTTACATTTGGCCTTCCCACTGTTTTTAATTGTGTGTTGTCTTATTGATAATGTTGTATATTTTACTATGTTTTTTATTTTAATTGCTTGTATTGTTGTTATTATTGCTTGTATTGTTGTATTTGGGCTCGGCCTCATGTAAGCCGCACCGAGTCCCTTGGGGAGATGGTAGGTAAAGGTAAAGGTAGTCCCCTGACATTAAGTCCAGTCATGTCTGACTCTGGGGTGTGGTGCTCATCTCCATTTCTAAGCCGAAGAGCCAGCGTTGTCCGTAGACACCTCCAAGGTCATGTGGCCGGCATGACTGCATGGAGCACTGTTACCTTCCCGCCGGAGCGGTACCTATTGATCTACTCACATTTGCATGTTTTCGAACTGCTAGGTTGGCTAGGTTGGGTGGTAACGGCCGACAGGGAGCTCTGGCGTGGGCTGGTCCATGAGGTCACGAAGAGTCGGAGACGACTGAACGAATGAACAAACAAAAAAAACGTTGGCAGAAGCTAGGGCTGACAGCGGAAGCTCACGCCACTCCCCGGAATTGAACCTGCAACCTTTCGATCAACAAGCTCAGCAGCTCAGTGCTTTAACCCACTGCGCCACCGATGGTAGCGGGGTACAAATAAAGTGTTATTATTATTATTGGAAGGCAGAATGCTCTGCCAGCTGCTACAGAAAGGAGACGCAAACACGCATCATATAGTCTTAATGATGAGTTGAGCTACTAATGAACACCACCCTCCTTTCCAAATATGGTTGCAAAGGCTTCCGCTGATGTAAAATACTCCTGGTCAGTTGAAAGACTGAACAAGGCATAGGGTTCCAGCAACTAGTTAAACTATTTGCTATGAAGGAATAAACAACTAAGAGATAGCTACTAGGCATGGTTAGGTTCGGTTGGAATCTTCGTAATTCGGATTAAATTCGGAAAGATTGGATATTTGAAGCTATTTTGAAGTTTTTAAGGAAACTGGAAGTCTCTTTGCCCTTCCAAAGCTTTTTCCGCCATTTTTGTTACAAAGCAGTAAGTGAGTCGGAGCTTTTCCCCACTTCTGGGCTGGAGCCTGGGCAGAGTTTAAAAACAAACTGGATGTATTTCCTTCCTTTCCTTTCCCTTTACTACTCGGCTGGAGGCTGGGCCAAGTTTAAAAACAAACTGGATGTATTTCCTTCCTTTCCTTTCCCTTTACTACTTGGCTGGAGGCTGGGCCAAGTTTAAAAACAAACTGGATGTATTTCCTGCCTTTCCTTTCCCTTCACTACTCGGCTGGAGCCTGGGCATAGCTTAAAAACAAACTGGATGTATTTCCTGCCTTTCCTTTCCCTTCACTACTTGGCTAGAGGCTGGGCCGAGTTTAAAAACAAACTGGATGTATTTCCTGCCTTTCCTTTCCCTTCACTACTCGGCTGGAGCCTGGGCCGAGCTTAAAAACAAACTGGATGTATTTCCTGCCTTTCCTTTCCCTTCACTACTCGGCTGGAGGCTGGGCCGAGTTTAAAAACAAACTGGATGTATTTCCTGCCTTTCCTATCCACTTGCTACCCGGCTGGAGCCTGGGCAGAGTTTAAAAACAAACTGGATGTATTTCCTGCCTTTCCTTTCCCTTCACTACTCGGCTGAAGGCTGGACAGAGTTTAAAAGCAAACTGGATGTATTTCCTGCCTTTCCTTTCCCTTCACTACTCGGCTGGAGCCTGGGCCGAGCTTAAAAACAAACTGGATGTATTTCCTGTCTTTCCTATCCCCTCACTACTCGGTTGGAGGCTAGGCAGAGTTTAAAAACAAACTGGATGTATTTCCTGCCTTTCCTATCCCCTCGCTACTCGGCTGGAGCCTGGGCAGAGTTTAAAAACAAACTGGATGTATTTCCTGCCTTTGCTTCCCCCTGCCCTTTCTGGAGTAAAACAACTACTTTAAAAGTAAAGACCACTCAATGAAACAGGAAATAACACTTTCAAACCGTTGAGGAAAGATTCAGAAGTCTCGGAAGTTTCGAAAAGTTTCGAACATTTTTCTCTGTGAAAATCGGAATTTACTTCCGAATCGAACCACCGGAGCCCCCTACATCCAAAACGAGTTTTGAACCTTTTTTAAAAAATCAAATAAGACTAATAGCTACCTATCTCTGCTGCTGCCTTTTGTTCCTGTCAATGTGCCTATTCAAGAGGAATGAGTACTTGAGCCAGTAGAGGCAACAAAGTAGTTGGATTTTAGTAGAGGAACAACCAACGTGACCCAAATCTACTTCACCATAATGAGGAAGAATGTGACTGGGTTGTTCACCCACTTTGTGTTGTTCATTCCCAGTGCAAACTTTTGCCTTTACTCTGGACTGAATCTAGATAGCCCTTCAGACAGAATACAAACGCAAAGACATGCCTGCTCTCCAATGACCCTTCAAACAGAGGTTTGCACCTGTGATGTAGGACACTTGCCCTTTGAATGCACACAGACAAAGCATCCAAACTGCAAGCATTTCTGTGTGACCTGCTTGGCCTTCTCACCTGGACAGGGCTGCCTCGGCAAGGCCTGAGTGCTAGCCATTATCATTAGATTCCAGTGCGATTCCTATGGATCGGATGCTTCCCGCTGCTGGCACTCTGAAGAGAGAGGGGCAGTTTCCATAGCAATGAGAAAACAGTCCTCTGCAGGTAGCAGAGAGAGGATACTGTCATTCACATGTCACCTGGGCAATAGCTGCCAATCAAGAACAATGACTTTCTGCTACAATCCGCACAGAATTGTGCAGTCTTTCCAGAATCAGCCTCGCATGCCAACAATTCCTAGGTAGAAATATTAAAAGAAAACAATTGTATGTAGAAGTATTTTGGTGACATTTCTGCTCTGTTTTTGGAAAGGTTTCTGATTCACTAGGAAAGGGGAAGCATCTCTTCAGAAGCACCAATTTGAGCTCCGCCAAGTAACAGCGGCCAAGGAGAAGCATATGTAGTGCTGAGAGCAATGGGTTGCCAAACAGAGTCTGGGGATGGGTGCCATAGTTGTGGGCAAAACATCAGGAGAGAATGCTTGTGGAACATGGCCATACAGCCTAGAAAACTCACAGCAACCCAGTGATTCCAGCCATGAAAGTCTTCAACAACACAGAGTTGAAGACTGTTATTGAAAGGGTCTTATTCTACACACTTCTCTGTTTGCCAAAGTTAACAAATGGAATTGTCTTGGGAGCTGGACATGAATTTAAAGACACTAACTGTATATACAACTGAGTTATTGGTTGACTGATGGATTTAACATTAATTTATTTTTAATTCTGAAGAGTAATGTAAATGGTTGGTAGGTTCTGTGATGGAGAGGTGGTGAATATGCACAGTTTTGCTACAAACACTAAGCCCATAGGCATTCTGGGAAAATAAGGATGCCTACAACCAATGTATCCACTTCACCCAACCAACATTCATCTTGTAAATCACAGCTTTTTTTTTTTTCCATTTCAGAAGTGACTTGAGAAACTGCAAGGTGCTTCTGGTGTGAGAGAATTGACCGTCTGCAAGGACGTTGCCCAGAGGATGCCCGGATGTTTTACCATCCTTGTGGGAGGCTTCTCTCATATCCCCGCATGGGGAGCTGGAGCTGACAGAGGGAGCTCATCCGTGTTCTCCCTGGATTTGAACTTCCAACCTGTTGGTCTTCAGTCCTGCTGGCACAAGGGTCATCAGTCAACCTGTACCCTTCATTGGCCCGGCCCTGGTTTTATTGCGTAATAGTGTAATGTTTTGTTGTTGTTATTGCTTATGTTTTTAATTTGCTTGCTTTGTATTGTTATTGTCTGTTGTTGTTGTTTGAGGCCTTGGCCTTTGTAAGCCGCATCGAGTCCTTTGGGAGATGCTAGCGGGGTAGAAATAAAGTTTAATAATAATAATAATAATAATAATGACTAGATGTGTAAATGCCACCTCCATAGTACTTGCTATGGAGGGAAGCACTCAGAGAAGAATAGACTATAATTTTAGAATTCTAAAAATCAAAATTCCATGGAAAGTAGAACTATTTTTATTAGGGATGCATGAGCTAAAAATAGATAAAAACTCAGACAAAATTCTTTTTTTAATAACAACGGCAGCAAGGATTTGCTATACCAGAAGATGGAAACAAAAGGAAACACCGGATGAAAATGAGAGATTAACTAAAATTTTGGAAATCAAGAATATGGACAGACTTACTTTCTTAATATCAAGAAGTAAAGGAATGAACATGAAAGAAACAAATTGGGAAAAGGTGTTGGAATATTTCAAGCTAAGGGAAAAAAGGATTCTGATCTAATCAAGGAAGAGAAGGAGGGAAGGAAGAGGACGTGTAAGAATATGAGGAGAGAGGAAAAAGAAATGAAGATGAGAAGATCAGCAGAGAAGACCACTGGAAGACCTCAGGAAGTCAAAAACAAATTTCTTTCTACTTTTTTTAACTGGTGATGGGTCCTAAGCCTATATCTACTATTTACTGTTTTACCTTATTTATTTTTTTCTTCTCTCCTTTTCTCTCCTCTTTCTTTTCTCTTTTCCCTTCCACTATTCACTTTTCTTTTCGGAAATATCTTAACTCTCACATCTTTCACCGGCTGCGGCCACTTATCTCTATTTTAAATGTATACTGAAAACTTAATAAAGATATATTTTTTTAAAAAAAGAAGAATAGACTAGTGTAGGATGATCTTTCTTATGGAAGTCTTACATTTGGGGGCAGCCCTGGTGAACCTTGACCCAGAGGCGGCCCGAGGTAATTTTAAACGGTAAGCAATTTTGGTGCCCCCCCCCCCCCAACCAATCACTGATATATATTTTCTGTTTGTCGTGGGAGTTCTGTGTGCCATATTTGGTTCAATTCCATCATTGGTGGAGTTCAGAATGCTCTTTGATTGTAGGTGAACTATACATTCATTCATTTCATTTTCATTTACTTTATTTCTATACCACTTTTCTCAGCCCTCAGGCGACTCAAAGTGGTTTACACAACAATGCAAAATATCACAAAACAGTATAATGCAATTAAAACAGATTATAACATCAACAATTAACAACAGTATAACAATCATAACGCCTCAACAATAAAATCAGAATCCACTCTCATTATCCATTGTTCCGTATTCCTATGTTCAATTTCACTGTTTAGTCAAACGCTTGTTCTAATAGCCAGGTGTTCACCTTCCTCCAATATGCCAACAGTGAGGGGGCCGATCTGATATCTGTAGGAGGGGCATTCCACAGCCGAGGGGCCACCACTGAGAAGGCCCTGTCTCTCGTCCCCGCCAGGCGCGCCTGCGATGCAGTCGGGACCGAGAGCAGGGCCTCCCCAGATGATCTTAGTGTCCTAGTCGGTTCATAGGAGGAGATGCGTTCAGAGAGGTAAGTAGGGCCAGAACCATTTAGGGCTTTATAGGCTAATGCCAGCACTTTGAATTGTGCCCGGTAGCAAACTGGCAGCCAGTGGAGCTGGCGCAACAGAGGAGTAGTATGCTCCCTGAGTGCTGCTCCTGTTAGCAACCTGGCTGCCGAACGCTGGACCATTTGAAGGTTCCGAGCAATCTTCAAAGGCAACCCCATGTAGAGAGCGTTGCAGTAGTCTAAGCGGGATGTAACCAGAGCGTGGACCACCGTGGCCAAGTCAGACTTCCCAAGGTACAGGCGCAGCTGGCGCACAAGCTTTAACTGTGCAAATGCTCCCCTGGTCACCGCTGAGACCTGAGGTCCAAGATCACACCCAAGCTGCGAACCTGCGTCTTCAGGGGGAGTGCGATCCCATCCAACACAGGCTGTAACCCTATGGCCCAGAGCACCCCTGTTCGGCCTTGTGACTGACCAGGAGTACCTCAATAACTACATCCCAATAACTACAACTTGCATATGTCAAGGTCTATTTTCCCCCAAGAGCACCCCTGAGCAAAATCAACTATACTGCAGATGCTTACTTTGCGTAATGGGTTGAGCCGCCCCTGCCTTGACCACAACTCCCCATCCCGAGCATCAGCATAGGAGCACTGGATATTTTCTTCTACAATTGGTATAATTGAGTCTTAGAAAACTTTTAGATTGCTGCACCACAGCACTGCAGTGCACACAAGTAAGGAAAAGTTTTGCTCTGTGTCGTCTCAGAACCTCAACAGAGTTTTTGAGTCATCTCTTTTTGCACATGCACAGAGAGAGATAGAGAAAGAGAGAGAAAGGGAGAAAGACAGATTTGCATGAAACCCCAACACCATTCTGTCTCCCTAAGGAGAGGAGCAGTTTCCTCAAACAGCACCACTCCAAATCTCTGCTTGTTCCGATTGCCAAATCACCCTGATAAATAGTTTATGCTAATAGGGTGAATTCAGAGCAGTGGGAAAGTGCCAGTGTTAATAAAACCAACGCAACTCCCTGTGTGAGCAGCAGGTCCTGCTGCTTATGCGGCACATGCTTCATGCATAAAGATGTCTCCTCTCTGCCCCTTTGGAGCCCATCCTGATGCGAGGCATAGAAGCGGCTCATTAGGAAGCAAGCAGCTCAGGCGACTTGGATCATTTCCTCCCTTGCTTTCCAATGCACCTTTTATTTTATTTAGTGGCTCAGTTCATCTGCTTCCAGTTTCTTGCATTTAGGGAGAGGCCGGAAGCTCTCTTAAACCTCAAAGGTGGAACAGACTGTTATAATGAACTCATTATTATTATTATTATTATTATTATTATTATTATTATTATTAAAACTCCGCTTTATCTCCCCGCAGGGGACTTGAAGTGGTTTTCACACTATGCTTTAAAAAAGTGTTTCTCAATCTTCCGAATGCCGTGACCTCTTAATATAATTCCTCATGTTGTGGTGACTCCCAACCATAAAATTATTTTTCTTGCCACTTCATAAATGTAATTTTGCTATTGTTATGAATCGTAATATAAATATCTGATATGCAGGATGTGTTTTCATTCACTGGACCAAATTTGGCACAAATACCCAATACTCCCAAATTTGAATAGTGGTGGGGTTGGGGGATTGATGTTGTCATTTGGGAGTTGTAGTTACTGGGATTTATAGTCAACCTACAATCAAAGAGCATTCTGAACTCCACCAATGATGGAATTGAACCAAACTTGGCACACAGAACTCCCATGACAAACAGAAAATACTGGAAGGGTTTGTTGGGCATTGACCTTGAGTTTTGGAGTTGTAGTTCACCCACAATCAGAGAGCATTCTGATCCCCACTAATGATAGAATTGGGCTAAACTTCTCACACAAATCCCCTATACTTGGAAAGAACTCGCTGGTGGCCTCTGTCATATGTTCTGCAGTTAGTGATAGAAGGGTTAATGTGACTATTAGTTCTAGAGGGTTTTGGTAATCTGTAAGTGGGAGTTCATGGGTGAAAGCAATTAGGGGTGGAGGTGTGCAGGAGATGGGTTGCTGCTGGGTGTTACTGGATTTAAGGAGCTAACCTTGAAACTGATCTTTGGGAGAAAAGTATCTGTTGCATTTTAGTGGTGGATGCTGCTAGTTTCCCCCCGGTTTGTTGGATTTTTTGGTACCCTGACCTGTCTCTTGTAATCCTGGAACCATGAATCTTTGGACTGGCTTTTGACTACGGTATAGCCTCTTGATCCCTGGACTTTGTTTATTAAACTCTTGGCATTTGACCACTGGACTGAACCCTTTTGACTATGGAGTTGTTTTTGCTATCTTTATGTTTTATGTTTTGGTCTATTAAAACAGCCAGCAAGTAAGTGCTGTTTTAATTAAAGTGTTTGTTAAAACTGGGAGTTTGATTCATCTCTACCTAAATAAGGCAGAGCCCTGGTAATGTGTGCTTTCCCTTGCCTGCACAAGTGTTGAGCATGCCTGTTCTCCCCTCCTTGCTTGGAGTCCTAGGAACAGCCCTCCACTTGGCTGAGAAGTCCGCTGAGATGCTGGCCAATCACAGTGGAGGAGGGCTTTTGGTGGGAAGATTTCCTGTCTGTTTCCAAAAAGGAAGAGAAGGTCAGACAGAGAGATCTTCAGCCTTTTCTGCCAAAAGGATTCCTAAGATCATCAAAATATATATTTTCTGATGGTCTTTGGTAACCCCTCTGAAATGCCCTCATGACCCCCAGGTTGAGAAACACTGCTTTAAAGAGTTGACATTCCACTAGAAATCCTGTGCTGTCTTCTGCAGAATTCTGGGGGTGGTAGTTTAGTGTGGCTCAGGATCTCTCTGATGGAAAGGATTCAGGGAGTTGTTCATCAATGCTATGGAATCATGGAACTTGTAATTTTACGAGGTCTTCAGCCTTTTCCTGAAAGTGCTCACCAAACTACAACTCCTAGGGTTCTATAGCATTGAGCTATAGCAGTTAAAGTAGTATCAAACAAGAGGAACCAAAATTTCAGTGACAGACATTGGGATGCACCATTGGAGACCAATATAATGAACCATTGAGGACTTTAAGATCATCTGGGGAGGCCCTGCTCTTGGTCCCACCTTCGTCCCAAGTACGTCTGGCGGAGACGAGAGACAGGGCCTTCTCAGTGGTGGCCCCCTGGCTATGGAATGCCCTCCCTAAGGAGATTAGATCGGCTTCTTCGCTCCCAACATTTCGGGAAAAAACTCAAGACATGGCAGTTCGAGCAAGCATTTGCAAATATTGAGTACTGGACATAGGAAAACGGAAAAACTATACGATGGGACTGGACAATGTCTTAATGAATATTTATCGATTTATGTTTTATTGCTGTTGTTATGATTGTATTGATGTTAACGTTTTTAAATTGTACTTGCGCTTTTCTGGCAGTGAATTTTGTCTTGTTAACCGCCTCAAGTCGCCCGAAGGCTGAGAGGGGTGGTATGCAAATACAGTAAATAAATAAATAAATAAATAAATAGTGGCTCCGTCTACACTGTTATAATGAATGGAGACACATATTAGCTCCATCTACACTGCCATATAATGCAGTTTCGGAATGCATATTAGCTACATTGCACTGGTTTATATGGCAGTGTAGACACAACTAATCAAGTTCCATGTGATTCAATCTGCATTATATGAGTCCACACTGACTATTATAATGTGGTTCAAATTGGATAATATGGCAGTGTGGATGGAGGCATTGTCTACCCCTGAGATAAGAGTGGTGGATTTATGTATCTCCCAAAGGAGGAGACACAAGAGGGGTTTGCATAACAATACAATTTACTCATTGATATGCATATGCAAATTTGAAAATAATTACTCTGATTTAAATAGAAATGCAATGTATCTCACCACAGGGAGGGAGGCTCTGATTGGGTGATCCATGTTCAGTTTCCGTCTGCTGTCCAGGTGCTGAGTCTTTTAGGGCACTGCCAAGGCCACCGTTTCCGTTATCTTATTGGGTCATCCTTAGACTTGGGCTTCTTTTCAATTGAGGAATACACTTTCTAAAGTAGTCCTAAGAATGCCCTGGTAATAACTGGGATCTTGTTGGCCAGTTCCAACTAGACAAGAACCATAGAACTCATTGTTCAACATTGTTCAGCATTGGCAAATCCAACTGATTCAATGACTTCACTCTAGTCCAGGAATGGGCAAACTTCGGCCCTCCAGATGCTTTGGACTTCAACTCCCACAATTCCTAACAGCCAGTAGGCTGTCAGGAATTTTGGACGTTGCAATCCAAAACTCCACTTGCCTAGTTTCTAACAGACCTCACAACCTCTGAGGATGCCTGCCACAGATGTGGGCAAAACGTCAGGAGAGAATGCTTCTGGAACATGGCCATACTGCGTGGAAAACTCACAACAACCCAGAATTGATGTACTTTATAAAAACACACTTCAACCAAATAGAGTTGAAAGCAGTTCATTTACACAGCAGGATTGGGGGAGAGAATGAATGCAATGGGCTTGCGTGATACACTCGATATTGTCTCAGCAGTCCCACCTGATTTCAGGATTTGAGATTCTTTGCCTTTGCCCTCATTTGCATTAATGATGAACACTAATTAATAATGCTAATGAAAAGTGTCTCCTGTTTATGACAGGGAGCCTGAAGAAGGCCACGGTAGGGTCTCTCCTGGAGAGCAACAGAGAGCAAGCATCCTGCTTCAGGCTTCATTTGCAATTACAAAAGGGACAACTCCAACAGTGGTAGATTTAATCAGCACAGGCTCGCCTCTGTCATTTATTTCACAGTTATTTTGCCATTGACCATAACTTTTCAAGTTTCCCTTCTGCACCATTATCAAACAGAAGACAAACTTGCTAAGGAAGACAAACTATCAGGTCCTAGTACCTTAAAAGAGCAAAGATTTGGGGGCAGGCATCTAATATAGCTGGGCCTTGCCTTGTTTTAGGAATGGGATAAATACAGATTCTCCATAGATACCGAGAATGGCTTAAGGGACTGAGGTTGTTTGGCTTGAGAAGAGAAAACAGAGGTGATATGATATCTTTACATATTTATTTATTTGCGACTTACTATATATATTTATATATATATACACACACACACACACATACACACAATATATATTATATTATTAGCATAGTAGAGACATCACACTGGCAACAAAGATCCGCCTAGTCAAAGCCATGGTATTCCCTGTAGTAACCTACGGATTTGAGAGTTGGACCCTAGGGAAGGCTGAGCAAAGGAAGATCGATGCTTTTGAGCTGTGGTGTTGGAGGAAAGTTCTGAGAGTGCCTTGGACTGCGAGAAGATCCAACCAGTCCATCCTCCAGGAAATAAAGCCCGGCTGCTCATTGGAGGGAAGGATACTAGAGACAAAGTTGAAGTACTTTGGCCACGTCATGAGGAGACAGCAAAGCCTAGAGAAGACAATGATGCTGGGGAAAGTGGAAGGCAAAAGGAAGAGGGGCCGACCAAGGGCAAGATGGATGGATGGCATCCTTGAAGTGACTGGCTTGACTCTGAAGGAGCTGGAGGTGGTGACGGCCGACAGGGAGCTCTGGCGTGGGCTGGTCCATGAGGTCACGAAGAGTCGGAGAAGACTGAACAAATGAACAACAACAACACAATATCACCCAATATCCCCAAAAGGCCAAAAAACAAAAATGCATGATAACGCATGCACAAAACTACATATACAAACACACATATACACAGATATACACACACATATATGACATTTATATGCCGCCCTTCTCACCCCGAAGGAGACTCAGAGCAGCTTACAAGATATATATACATACAATATATTATATTATTAGTATAGTACAGTATCAGTATTAAATATTACCATTATATTGTAATATTATTAGTAATATTACATGAAATATAAATATATAAATATAATATCATATTAGTAGTACTAGTATTATATTGCATTACATTATAATATTAAAATATTATATGTATATACAATAAAGGTAAAGGTAGTCCCCTGACATTAAGTCCAGTCATGTCTGATTCTGGGGGTTGGTGCTCATCTCCATTTCTAAGCCGAAGAGCCAGCGTTGTCCGTAGACACTTCCAAGGTCATGTGGCCGGCATGACTGCATGGAGCGCTGTTACCTTCCCGCCGGAGCGGTACCTATTGATCTACTCACATTTGCATGTTTTCGAACTGCTAGGTTGGCAGAAGCTAGGGCTGACAGCGGAAGCTCACACCGCTCCCCAGCTCAGTGATTTAACCCACTGCGCCACCGGGGGCTCCCTGTATATACAATATATTATATTATTAGAATAGCATACACACACACACACACACACACAGAAGACTGGGCCACAGCAATGCCTGGCAGGGGATGGCTAGTTGTATATAACAGGACTTGACCACCAACGAAATTTGCTATCCATGGGAAGTATTGGAACGAAGGGAAAGTTGTAGGGAAGAGGGAGCATGCTTGTTTTCTGCTGGCCTGGAGACTTGGATGTGGAAAAATGGCTTCAAACGACAGGAAAGGAGATTCCACCTGAACATGAGGGAGAACTTCCTAACTGTGAGAGCTGTTCAGCAGTGGAACTCTCTGCCCTGGAGTATGGTGGAGGCTCCTTCTTTGGAGGCTTTTAAACAGTAGCTGAGTGGCCATCTGTCCTGTGGGGGGAGTGTTTTGAATGCAATTTTCCTGCTGCTTGGCAAGGGGCTGGACTGGATGACCACAAGGTGTCTTCCAACTCTATGATTCTAAACCCCGGTAGATATGAAGGGCTTGCTGTATAATCCTAATTCTTTTCTGGAATGCCATTTTTAAATATTCTGACCAAGAAGCATGGATTCAGTCCAAGTTTTGCTACTTACCTGGGGCCAAATACTGTACCATTCATACATTCCAGGATCAATATGAGACCTAAGTAAGTTGCCTTGATTTACCAAAAGAGGGCGCTGGAAACCCAGATTACATTTTTTATCTCCGCTCAATACAGGAAATATCATTGAAAGGTATTGTATGCCCAACTCCAAAGCACTGTGATTGAAAACTCTGTATGCTTTCCAAAAATATGTGAAGCTCACCCAATGCAACTTTAACACTGCCCCATATTTCAGAATCTGATTCTAGATTATTTATCCCACATTATATAGCAGTAGAGACGTGTATAATCCACTTCAAAGCAGATAACCTGCAGTAGAGACTTGTATAATCCACTTCAAAGCGGATAACCTGGGAACAGATCCTTTACTTATGTTTCCCTTTGACATCCAGTCATGTCTGACTCTGGGGGTTGGTGCTCATCTCCATTTCTAAGCCGAAGAGTTGTCGTTATCCATAGACACCTCCAATGTCATATGCCGGCATGATTGCATAGAGCGCCATTACCTTCCTGCCAGAGTGGTTTCTATGGATCCACTAACATTTGCATGTTTTTGAACTACTAGGTTGGCAGAAGCTGGGGTTAACAGCAGGAGCTCACCCCACTCCCTGGATTCAAACTGCTGGCCAGGATCATTCCTTTCTAAGGGCTGCTTGTCCTCAACTCTGTGAAAAAGCTCTCTGATTCTGGAGGGATGTCAAGGGCAGCTTTGCAGGCTGCCCTTGACATCCCTCCAGAATCAGGGAGCAAGCTTGTTTTCTGCTTCCTTGGAGACTAGGACGCGGAACAATGGCTTCAAACTACAAGAAAGGAGATTCCATCTGAACATGAGGAAGAACTTCCTGATGGTGAGAGCCGTTCAGCAGTGGAACTCTCTGCCCCAGAGTGTGGTGGAGGCTCCTTCTTTGGAAGCTTTTAAACAGAGGCTGGATGGCCATCTGTCAGGGGTCATCTGTCATCTTGGCAGGGGGTTGGACTGGATGGCCCATGAGGTCTCTTCCAACTCTTTGATTCTATGATTCTATGATTCTACTCTTCTGCAGGCTAAACATGCCTAGCTCTTTAAGCCACTCCTCATAGGGTTTGTTGTCCAGACTCTTGAACATTTTAGTCACACTCCTCTGGACACACTCCAGCTTGTCAACATCTCTCTTCAATTGCAGTGGCCAGAATTGGACACAGTATTCCAGGTGTAGTCTGACCAAGGCGGAATAGAGGGATTTCCTGTTTAATTGTGCAATCCTGACTTTGGAGCCTTCCAAACAGGCCCTTTATTCCAGGATCTGATCCCAGGTTTTCTGTTTATCCCAGTTAATCTGGCAGAGCAGACTCATATAATCCAGTTTAAAGCAGAAACCTTGGATCAGATCCTGGGTATATATAGGGCCTGTCTGGAAAGGCCCTTGGAAAGTTGTTGTTCTACTCCAGAAACTTCATTTTTGGGGCACAATCTCTGTTTTTCTTTTTGATTTAGCATCAGGAATGACTTGAGAAACTGCAAGCCTCTTCTGGTGTGAGAATCACAGAGTTGGAAGAGACCTTGTGGGCTATCTAGTCCAACCCCCTGCCAAGAAGCAGGAAAATCGCATTCAAAGCATCCCCGACAGATGGCCATCCAGCCTCTGCTGAAAAGCCTCCAAAGAAGGAGCCTCCACCACACTACAGGGCAGTGAGTTACACTGCTGAACAGTTCTCACAGTCAGAAAGTTCTTCCTAATGTTCAGGTGGAATCTCCTTTCTTGTAGTTTGAAGCCTTTGTTCCGTCTCCAGGGCAGCAGAAAACAAAGCTTGCTCCCTCCTCCCTATGACTTCCTCTCACATATTTATACATGGCTATCATGTCTCCTCTCAGCCTTCTCTTCTGCAGGCTAAACATGCCCAGCTCTTTAATCCACTCCTCATAGGGCTTATTCTCCAGATGGTCCAAATGGTCCTCCTCACAGGACCATTTAAGTATTGGCCATCTGCAAGGTTGTTACCCAGGGAGTGCCTGGATGTTTAATGTTTTACCATCCTTATGTCCCCACATAATAACAATATAATAATAATAATAATAAACTTTATTTGTACCCCGCTACCATCTCCCCAAGGGACTCGGTGCGGCTTACATGCGGCCAAGCCCAAAGTACATCAAACAAAACATCAACAAACACAACATCAGTAAACAATCAATAAAATACAAATCATAAATCACATAAACAAAAACAATCAATGGTGACATATAAACAATTTTAAAAATGGCCGGGCCGCATATAATAGATTAAAATTGAAAATATGCTGATGTGAACAAGGTAAAAATAACTGGGATAGGATTTTTCAGAGAGAAATGAGGGAACGCAATCCATCCTAAGTCAATATTAAAGTGCATTATGAGGGCATATTGCTGAGAGTTCTCCTTATTCTGGGAAGGCACACTGGAACAACCACGTTTTCAGGCTTCTCCTAAAGCCTGCCAACATTGGGGCATGTCTGATGTCCCTGGGAAGTGAGTTTCAGAGTCGAGGGGCCACCACCGAGAAGGGGTGGCTGGAGCTGACAGAAGGAACTCAACCCACTCTCCCCGGATTCAAATTGCTGACCTGTTAGTCAGCAGCCTTGCCAGCACAAGGGTTTTAACCCATTGTTGAATTGGCTGAGACTGGAGGAGATATTAACTGAAAACCTAAAGCAAAACAATGCTGCAGGGTGTCCCGCACAAAGTTTGAGCAGTTTAATAAACTTTTCCCCATGTTCTCATTATACTAAAACCAATTAGGTAATGACATTGAGAACTCAGGAACAATAATCATGTTACAGAGTGTAATTTTCTGTCAAAAGTATTCCTACACAGCATTGTTTCTCAACCTGGGGGTCGAGATCCCTGGGGGGTCGTGAAGGGGTTTCACAGGGGTCGCCAAAGACCATCAGAAAACATATATTTCTGATGGTCTTAGGAACCCCTTTGGCAGAGAAGACTGAAGATCTCTCCACCTGTCTTTCTCTGCCTTTTTGGAAACAGACAGCGAATCCTCCCTTCAAAAGCCATCCTCCGCAAGGCTGCCCTGCCAAGAGGAGCACTGTTTCTGAAGCTCCAAGCAGGGAGGGGACAGCAGCATGCTTGGTGAATGGCAGCATAGTGTACATGTGCGGGCAAGGGTTGGTAAGGTTCAGAATGTTCTTTGATTGTATGTGAACTATAAATCCCAGCAACTACAACTCCCAAATGTCAAGGTCTATTTTCCCCAAGCTCCACCAGTTTTCACATTTGGGCATATTGATTATCTGTGCCAGGTTTGATCCAGATCTATCATTGTTTGAGTCGACAGTGCTCTCTGAATGTAGGTGAACTACAACTCCAAAACTCAATTTCAGTGTCCACCAAACCATTCCAGTATTTTCTGTTGTGCCAAGTTTGGTTCAATTCCATCGTTGGGGGAGTTCAGAATGCTCTTTGATTGTAGGTGAACTACAAATCCCAGCAACTACAACTCCCAAATAACAAAATCAATCCCCCCAACCCCACCAGTATTGAAATTTTGGCATATTGGGTATTTGTGCCAAATTTGGTCCAGTGAATGAATATACATCCTGCATATCAGATATTTACATTACAATTCATAACAGCAGCAAAAATTACAGTTATGAAGTAGCAAAGGAAATAATTTTAAGATTGGGGGTCACCACAACATGAGGAACTGTATTAAGGGGTTATGGCATTAGGAAGGTTGAGAAACATTGGTTTAGCTCACTGGTGAACTGGTTGAGACTGGAGGAGACATTAATGTAATATAATATATTGTATATACATAAAATATTGATAATATTATAATGTTACACAATATAATACTAATAATGATAATATGATATTATAATCATATATTTATATTACATGTAATATTACTATTTTTTTCGTGCCAGGAGCGACTTGAGAAACTGCAAGTTGCTTCTGGTGTGAGAGAATTGGCCATCTGCAAGGACGTTGCCCAAGAGACGGCCAGATGTTTTGATGTTTTACCATCCTTTGTGGGAGGCATCTTTCATGTCCCCGTATGAGAAGCTCATCCGCGCTCTCCCTGGATTCGAACCTGTGACCTGTCGGTCTTCAGTCCTGCCAGCACAGGGATTTAACCCATTACGCCACCCAATCGTATAATACAATATAGTAATATTTAATACTGATATTGTGCTATGCTAATAATATAGTATATTGTATGTACATCTAAGCTCATCAGTTGGAACCAAACTTCTGAAGGACAAAAAATTTATTGCACTACGTTGGAAAGAACACTGCCAAAGCCTCCTGAATCGCAGCTCCAATGTGGACGAAGAGGTTCTCTCACAAATCCCACAACAACAAACCAGGGATGAGCTTGCAGCACTGCCTAGTTTGGAAGAAGTCAGCAATGTTATCAGCCAACAAAAAAATAACAAAGCCAGCGGACCTGATGGGATCCCTGTTGAAATCTTTAAAGAGGGAGGACCTGAGCTAACACAACAACTCCACCAACTCATTGAAAAAGTGTGGGTGACTGAGTGTATATACTGAGAGTATATACAAGATATATATCTTGTAAGCTGTTCTGAGTCCCCTTCGGGGTGAGAAGGACGGCATATAAATGTCATAAATAAATACATTGAAAAACTAGAGCAAAATGTGCCTGCACAAACAAAGTTGTGGAAGTTGAACAAACTTTTCCCCATGTTCTTTATGACAGAAGCAATTCGGAAATGACACTGACAGCCCAGGAGTGACAATTGTGTTACAGCATAGTGTGATTTTCTATCAAAAGTGTTCCTGGAAAGCACAGAGTTGCAATTTGGCACACTTTTCAACTTTGGTCTTGTTCCCTGGA